>NC_045428.1:205257300-205876258 GCF_902635505.1 Sarcophilus harrisii
TACTTCATTTGCAGAATCTGGGCATTTTCACTATGTCTCTCCCAGTCCAGCCCCATCTCCTACCCCCAATCCTGGAATTCTCTCTCTCCTCGAATCCACTCTCTGCTTCTCAGGGTTCCTTCAGGTTCCAGCTAAAACTCTTATCTTCTGCAAGAAGTCTTTCCAGATCCTACCTTAACCTAGTCTGTCTTTCTAAACTAATCTCCAATTTGTCCTGAATATATCTTCTTTGTAGATAGTTGTCTGCCCCCTTAGATTGTGACAACTTTGAGACTAAGGACTGTTTGTTTGTTTTGATTTTGGACCTTTCTTTGTATCCCCAGGGTTTAGCATAGTGTCTGGTAACTGTAGGTGTTTTAATAAGTGCTTGTTGACTAGGATAAGACAGAGTGAATAAGACCTTAGGGAGACTTTATATGTTAAGATCTTTATTTTATAGAGAAGAAAACTTAAGTAATAGCATGGTTCAGCAAGGAGAAATAATGGATGTTAGGAAGGTCTGGCTTCATATCCCAATTATTAGCTGTGTGACTATGGGCAAAACCTCATTAAATCTCTTCGAGTTTCTGTTTAAAAAATGTGAACTTCACCTTTTTTTGTTTGTTTGTTTGCTTTTTTCTCTCTTTTGTTTTTTTCCCATTTAGCCTGATTTTTCTTGCATAACTTGACAAATATGGAAATATGTTTCAAAGGACTGATCGTATTTAATTTACGTCAGATTTCTTACTGTTTTGAGGAGGGAGAAGGTAAAGGAGGGAAGAAGAAAATTTGGAACACAAAGTCTTATGAAAATTAATGTTGAAAACTATCTTTCCTGGTATTTGGAAAAAAATAAAATAATATTGGGAAAATATGAATTATAGTATCTATAGAATCTATATCATGGGATTTTCATTTGGTACAAATGTGATCATATATGCAAACCTCTTCTCAGACTTTTAAAAAGGTATATATAAATGTCAATTATTATCCAGTGACTTGTGGAAGGTCACATGGGTAGATTTGCATTTGATTTTCTGATTCATAATCCAATGCAAATATATCTTTAAGAACTTGTAAGAAATCATTAGTAAAGCCAGAGTTCATGATTGCCGACACAATTTTGATGTAAGGAAACATAGTTTAGAAAATCCAAGGGTTGATATATAGACTAAATTTCTTCCCATAATGAACTCCTAATGTAGATGATAAAGATAACATCATCATCATAACAACTGTAATAACTCACATTTCTATAGAGCATTTTTAAGGTTTGCAAAGCATTTTCCTCACAACAAGTATATAAAAGAAAGAATGGAAGAATCACTCCACTCACAGCAGGGTACCTCTCAACACTTCCTAAAGAGCCTGAGAACTAACAGCTGTTTCCCCTTTGCTGATTTTCTCAGAATCAATCATCTGGAGTTGTCTTTATGACCATATCAAGTTGTCAGGTAAATTTCACTTTCTTTTGCTCAATACTGTTAGGATAATTGTGGGCAAGTCACCCAATCTCCCAGGTCTTAGTTTTTTTCCTCTGAAAAATAAGAAAAGGTTAGACTAAATCTCTAAATTCTCTTTAAGCTCAAAAGCTCTGGGATTGTTATGGTTTTTTCCTCCCCCTTTTTCTTTGAACACAGCTGATGTTGATTTTGTTGAATTTTCTTTCCCTCCTAAGTAAACTACCTGATTGGCTTACTATGGTCAGTGAGTAGCAGACTATCCCCATCTGATGATAGAAGCTGGAGGAAAGTAATTATGAAACTTTCTATTTCTAGTTAGAGCTAAGTTATTTCTTCTCAGAGTCTGTGCTGGTTATTCCATGACTGGCCATCTCTGATTCAGTACTAATCTAGAATTCATCTGATTGAGAATCTCCCTATAAAATGAAAGGAATTTCAGATAAGGCAGAGAAGAATTGGAGACTCAGATCATTGAATCATACATGACTTTAAAGGCTTACTATGAGGTAGTAAGGTCATCAATTCTAGCTCTCAGACAGGTAAGCCATCATTTCCTAGATATTGTTTTATTTTAAAATTATTTATTGAAATCTTTTATTTTTACATCATCCTCATCTTCAAGGATGGGTCCTCTTCCCTCTCTATATAACAAGTAACAAAGTATGAAAAAGAGAGGGGGGAAAAAAAAGCAAAACTAATCAATACAATGCTTGAGTCTGAGAGTATCTATGATGTTCCACACACATTGTTGTTCCTTCCTTTCTCGTGAAGAAGGGAAGGAGATACATCTTTTTCTCTCTTCTTTGAGGTCTAGGTTGAACATTATAATCACATAACATTCAGTTGGTTTTTGTCCTTGTCATTTCGATTATTGTGGTCATTGAATATATTGGTCACTCTTCATCAGGTCTTATAACTCTTCCTTCTCTGTATTTTTCACATATAGTAATGACATTCCATTGCATTCTTGGGCTCCAGTTTGTTTAGCCATTCCTCAGTTAATGCCTTATTCCTATTTTAGAAATAAGCCAATTGAGAGCTAGGGAGCTGATATGATTTGCCCATAGTCACTCTGAAATCTAAGTGAAGATGTTCTCCCCATCCCACCACATTGCCTTTCAAATCCTTCCTTTGTGAGTGGGTTCTCTGGCTCATGACCTACTATTAAGTAATTCCTGCCTTCCATGTGGCAGTACCAACCAGGTTCTGAATAGAGTCTGCATGGAGAGAATCTTGGTAAAGGACAATTGAGAATCACGATTGCTTTTAAATCTGTATGAGAGAAGCTGGGGTCATTCATATCCCTTTCTCCCTTCCAGGTTGGAACTTTAAGACACCTCTGCAAACCTAAAAAGGGACTCCTGATGTGTATATTTTATCCTAAAAGTAGAGATCCTAGATATGTAGATATGCTTTCAAAAAGGAAGCTCTCAGTATTGTGAATAGGCTGAATGTTATGAACAGAGAAAAAAGACATGAACATTCTGCATCCTTCTTTTAGGCATTTACTTTCTGCTGGACACCATTCTAGGTACTGGGGGACAAAAAAAGATAAAAAGTAAATAATCCCTATCCCTCAGGAGCTTATGGAACACTGGCATGTTCTATATCTGGCAGCCTAGCTGATTTAGAAATTGGGGGATGGAGAAGGACAGGTTAGTTTAAAAAATATTACAGGCCACATTCACATCTCACTTTTTTTTTCTGTCCACACCTATGGTCATTATAGCTCCTTTTGGGGGAACAACCCTAACTTTGGACACAGTAATTTAAGTACTTGTTGACTGCTCACAAATCCTCAGGAACATTTTGCAGCAGCCCACTTTGCTGAGGAATTTCCTCTGAGCACATAACATCTAAGTATGACTTCTCAAAAAAATGTAAATCTGGCCCTGCACAGAAGCCAACAGTGAAATATATCCTTGGGTATGGCCGCAGATTCAGAGCTCAGTCATTTGTTTCACATTTGCAAGAAATGTGGAAATTGGTTCCCATTGCTCTTTTTCCTAGTTACAGAAACATAAATCATGGCATGATTTGTGACGGTTTTGATGGTAACAGATTTCACCAAGTACACAAATTCTCTCTTTGGAGATTACACTGCTAGTAAATTAGTCATAAGGATTTATATTAGATGATAAAAGAGCACTTTGCTTTTCTCAACCCTTCATGTTATTAGCGGCAGAATAAAGCTCCAGTCTCTCTAATCTGATGGGTTTACAGACTTAAATCTTCTGTGTCAGTGTCACATGCTTCTGTTATTTCAAAGACTGCATTCTGTACACTTTCTTTAGTGCTAGCTCTTTCTTGAGCACAATTTGCTTAATTGCCACAGCTATTTAAACTGTGGCTATGTGTATAGGAGACCAAAACATCTAGACAAAAATTAATCAAACTAATTTTTTTTTCTTTTTGTATTGGAAAGAAGAGAGAGTATTTAATAGAATAAAAAACTTTTTCAGCCAGATATTTTGTAGTCAACAAAACACAATAGTCTATGTAGTTATTAGTAGCAGCCAAATCTCAAGAAACTGATAGTTTTACAGAAAAAAAAAAATTATTAGGTAGTTTTTGTCAATCCAATGTTCAGTAAAAGTTCATTGTTATGTTGAGACTATGAATGAAAATTCCTATAATCTTTTCCAATCTGTGATCTCATTTATGTGGGTACTTTGGTTGATTGGTATGCTTTTTCATAGATTTTTCATAGAGGTTCTTTCTAACTCACCGAAGGCCCTTCTGTGGTTCAGTATCTTGGTTTTTGGCTATCCATTTGTTCTCCTCTGCCCTTACTGCATGACTGGCCTAGATCTTTTTTCCAGGCATAAATATCTTTGCTGATGATTTTGTATGACACTTCTGTCATGCAAGTCATGAGTAAGATGCTATAGCCTGCATAAATGCTCTCTATTAAGCATTTAAGACACATAGTATTCAGAATATGAGAGGTGAATAATCCTACTTTATTCTGCTTTAGTGGAAACATAGAATAATGTACTCTTCATTTCACAACAGGCTGACAGAGATTAAGATTCCTGCCCAGGATCATAAAGATAATAAGAACCTGAGATAGGATATGGATTTAGGTAGTCTCAAATCCAGGTAAAATACATCTATCCATTGTATCACTTAATTCTGTACTAAAGGGAAAAAAAAAATCAGGAAGTTCCATAATCAGACCATATCTTAGAGTTTAGACAATATTGCTATTTAAAAAAAAAAAAAAATAAGCTTTTGAAGAAGGGAGTAGTTTGGGATTGTTGAAAGCTCTGTGTAATTTCCCTAACACAAGTGAACTAAATTCCTTTCAACTCTGAATCTAATACCTTTTCTACTAGCAGTGATTGTCTAATATAGATTTGTTGATGGACTAACTCAATGGATTGCCTGTCCAGTAGCAATCTGTGGTTCAGTTCAGTAAGCATTAATTAGGTCTCTACTACCATATTTTCCAGGCACTATACTAGCTAGTAAGGATATATTTGCAAAAACAATTTTTTCCCTGATTATATTAAGCATACATTCATCTTTATGCAGTTTCTACATACTGTTCTGTATTTGGGAACAAAGCTGAGCAAATCTAATTCCTCTTCCTTATGACAGTCTTTCAGATACTCAGAGATAACTATATATGATGTATTAAAAACAAAAACAAAAACAAACAAAGCAAAAACCAAAATCAAAACTACTGCTCTGGAGTCCAAAGATATCTTTTCAAGAATATGCCTTTTCCTCTTGATGGAGTTGGATTGGATTTCTAATTTCTCTTCCAATTTGAGATCTATGTAGGATCCTACAGATTTCCAGTCCAACTCTTTTTCCACTGCATCCAGAAGTGTGCTGAAGCCAGTTCAAACTAGCTCTTAACAGTTGGTTGTTCAATTTTCAGATGAGTATTTAAACCTCAGAAATTGGCAAATGCTGTAAATTTGAGTTTTTTTGTTGTTGTTCTATTGCTTAGTCTTAAGAAAATGAGAATGTTAATAATTCAAATTAAACTCAAAGATTTACATACATTATTGTATACATACATACATTATCCCTTTTCCCCCTCACCCCCAAAACCTGGTTATTAAACATTTACTACTACATTTACTACAAATACTACTGATTGGATTAAACAGGATATCGAATAGTGGGAACTCTGACATTTTGTTTTCTTTAAGTTTACATGTCTCTGACAGATGAATATGAATATGTATTCCACTTAAAATGAAATAAGCTATGATAAAATAAAACATGAAAGCCTTTAATACAGATTCTTTTACCGTAAGGTTTCAGTGTAGGTAGCTTTTGTAGGATTACATATGGCTGATAAGCCTGAATAAATGTTTGTTGGGTATAGGTTTTGATGGGCCAAATCCCTTTTAAAACATAGGTTCTTAGTGTGTGTATGCTTTTGTCAATCTGGTGAAACCTATGAACCCCTCTTCCCCGAACAATATTTTTTAAATACAAAAAATTAAGTGTACAGGATTACAAAGGAATCTAATTATACTAAAATACAATTATCAAAAATATTTTTAATAAACAAGTTTATGAACCCCAGGTTGAGAATCTTTGTTTTATAAGAGAGTTTTTTTTTTTTTTTTTTTTTTTTGGGGGGGGGGAAGGATTCAGGAAAGCTGAATGATAAAAGTTTCTGACTCCAAGATAAGAGAGTATTGCATTAAGGCTTGTCCTCTTGGAGAAAAGAAGAGAATCAGATAGATTATAAACTGTAACCAATGGCAAGTTTGGTTACCTTCAGAATTGAAGTAACTACCTTTGGGGTATATTTTAGAGTAATGGAATAACATAGCAGCTTAAAAACAAAACAAAACAAAAAACCCCTTTCCTACCCTGAAGCCAGATATTTGGAATTCTACCTTTAGCTTTGGTTTCTCTTAAAATTCAAATAAGAATGGAAAGCATAATAACTTTAAGCTGTCAACCATTTATGCCTTAATGGGAGCAGATTTGTGAGGCCCTTTCCAGAGAGTGGGTTTTGATAGGACAGAGGATAGATAGAGAGATTGAAAGAACTTGGTATTTTTTTTAGAAAAAGGAGGATAACTTTAAGCTGTCAACCATTTATGCCTTAATGGGAGCAGATTTGTGAGGCCCTTTCCAGAGAGTGGGTTTTGATAGGACAGAGGATAGATAGAGAGATTGAAAGAACTTGGTATTTTTTTTAGAAAAAGGAGGAAGTGATGCAAAAGTACCTAAGACAGTGATTTGAACAGAACAGGGCACTTAATAAGTATTTCTTGAAGGAATGAATGAAGATTCATTAACTTAAGTGTCACAATAATGCTAATTAGGGTTTCACTCTGGGCTACCACCTAAGTGAAATTATCTCATCCAAGGTCATTTTGTCATTTCCATTAATTATGCCTTATTCAATAAGTCTTAAGATAGACCATTAATACTGAATTTTGCTTTAAAGTGAACAGTGTTTTAATGAGTTTCCAGTATATTTTCTTAATTCTCAGACTCTGAATTGAGTGAAACTGATAGTCTTACAATGCAGTGTCTGTATAAACAAATTTAAGATGAAATGCCCCTCAGTCCTCATATTGATTCAACATATGACTGCTGCATTGAATTGGATCTGTAAGTTTCTGTTTAAATCAGTCATCCTTTTATGGGACTCTGGGTCTAAATGAAGGGGTATTTTCAGTTCATGTCTTTTTTTTTTTTTTTTCTGTTGATCTTGCAGAAACAGCACAGGCCTTGTCTGGCTTCAAAATAGCTACCAAATAGAATGGTAGGTTGTGACTCAAGGGTTACTTCTGGGCCTTCTTCCAATTTTCTCAAAGGGAATTGATAACTAGGGAATTGATCAATTGGAATTTCCAAATATTTTAAGTTACAGTACATGGCATATAGTTAATGCTTAATAAATATTTCTTATTGATAGATACCATTAAATCATATTAATAATATTCATCTCCCATATCTCTGCCCTAGCTGTCCCCCATGACTGGAATGCATCACTTCTTCACCTCATAGAATCTCTAGTTTGTTTCAAAGTTTATTCCAAATATTACCTCCTGTATGAAGGCTTTCTTGACCACTGGATCTATTAGTATGTTTGCTGCCCATGCAACCATGTATGTATTTTATGTACATTTGTATGTTAGTCCTCCCACATCCTCCCTCTCCCCAGGGTGTAAGGTTCTTTTTTATGTTAAACATGGTAGAAATATATGTTAAATTCAATATATGTATACACATTTATACAATTATCATGCTGTACAAGGGAAAAAAAAAGAGAAGCAAAATAAAATGCAAGCAAACAACAAAAAGAGTGAAAATGCTATGTTGTGAATAGAATGTAAGGTTTTTAAGGGCAAAGATTGTTTCACTTCTTTCTTGGTATTCCCAACACTTAGCAGAGTGCCTAGCAGATAGTAATTACCTAATAGTACCTTTGATAACTTGAAAGTGTGAGCATCAGGAAAAAATAAGATGCCATTCCATCCTCAAGGAGCTAGTGTTCTCTAGTAAGAATTTCCTTGACTACCATTTTGTTTCCCAAGCGACTATGGAAAGAACATTTTTAGAGTTTATTTAGAATCTCATAAAGTCTCCTTAACTGACAATTGTTAGCTAGCTGAAGTTATAAATGCCCAGGGCTACCATTGCTAGTCTTGTAATGACAGTGTGCTCCCAGGCTAACCTCACACTACTCATCATCACTTACTCCTGTATTTTTTTCTGTGTGCATGGGTTCTGAACCTTTTTTTTTTTTTTGTGCAGCATGGAAGCCTTTCTCAGAATAATATTTTTTAATGTACAAAATAAAATGCATAGAATTAAAAAATTGTATTCATCAAAATATTAAAACAGGAAATTCAAGGACCCCAGATTAAGGATCCTAATAGAGGTACCCAGATAGCCAAACTCTGAGTCCTAACCAAGGAAATATTGTGAACATCTATGTCCCAGGATGCCCTTCCCCAGGGAAAGGGAAAAAACATCAGGGAAATGCTTTGACATTGCAGTTGCCATGGTTCTTGATCTCTTTTGTTATATGAAACTGTGAATCTCTGCCTATCTCAGTAGGTCCCAAAGCAGTAGCAACTGGGAAGGGAATTTTTCCTTTATCAAAACTGCCTTTCCTTCCAACCCCACAGGGGCTCTGGCTTCTCACAAAAATTATTAAGCAAGCAACTCAAGATTCTTGTATGAAGCATGAAAATGTACTCTGTAGCTAGATTGAGTTAATGAAAGGAACTAGAGTACCAAGTTTTAGTATTACCAGAAGGTAAAAAGGAGTAAGTAATTCCTTTGGGCCTTATTTTCCCCATGTATATCTTTTCCCTGCTACTGCCTACAAACATATTTCAAAATCTCACATCCTAAAAACCCTTCTTGAACCTGCCAACTTGTCAAACCATCTCCATAGCTCTCCTCCCTTTCACAGCCAAATAGAGGGAAACTATCCATATTCACTCAGTTGCCTCTACTTTCTCATCTCCTACTTATTTCTCAATCCTTTGCAGTCTGGCTTCTATCCACCCCTTTCAAATGAAATTACTTACTTTAAGTTCATCAGTGATCTCTTTAAAGTGACATTAATTGGCCTTTTCTTTTTTTTAATAATAGCTTTTTATTTTCAAAATACATGCAAAGATAGTTTTCAACAATTCATTTTTGCAAAATTTTGTGTTCCAAGTTTTTCTCCTTCCCTTCTCCCCATCCTTTTCCTCTAGACAGCAAGTTATCCAATATGGATTAAACATGTGCAATTTTTCTAAACATATTTCCACATTTGTCATACTACACGTGAAAAATCAGATCAAAAAGGAAAAAATGAGGGAAAAAAAGCAAGCAAACAACAACAACAAAAAAGGTGGAAATTGTAATGTTCTCTTCTCTAAAATATATAATGTTCTCCGTGAGCAGGTTTCTTGGGGAGCTTCGGGAGGCAGCCTTAAGTTTCAGTTCAGAGTAAATAATCACCTCAAATGCATCCAGCAGTTAAAGTTCAGATCCTTTATTGTCTCCTTCAAAATAACCCAGTTAGTTTTCTTAGAGGCCTATCTTCCTCCTTGGTTCCAAGAGCTCTTGCAGCTTGTCCTTTGCCTCTGCCAGCTTCAGCCTCTACCTCTCTCCAAATCCTTCGTTCTGCCCAACTGAATCTTGCTTTCTCAATCTCCCCAACTGCCTCCTGGCTGAGGCTCCAAGAGCTTCTTATATATGATCTCTTAAAGGTGTGAACTCAAAGGTTGAGTCCTCCTCTGAGTGGGATTGTGGGTTCCTGACTTGTGAATCTCCCAACTGAATCCTGACTTGTGAATCTCCTCCACGGAACTTGTGAATCTCATACGGAATCCTGAATTGTGAATCTTGAACGCTAATGTGTGAACCTTAAAGGTGTGAAAGATGTGAACTCTGAACTAGAGAACTGCTAAGCACAATGCTAAAATTAGACAACTGATTTATCACTTTGTAAGAATCCTAACAGGAAATACTATGTTGTGATCCACATTCAGTCCCCATAGTTCTTTTTCTCGATGTGGCTAGCTCTTTCCTTACAAGTCTATTAGAATTAGTCTGAATCACTTCATTGTTAAAAAGATTCAAGTCCTAAATGGTCTTTTCTTACCCTTCATCCTTCTTGACCTTTCTGTACCACATAATATTGTTGAACATTTCTCCTCTCTGATTATTCTTTCTTTCCTGGGTTTTCTTGAAATTGTTCTCATGCTTCTCTTCTTATCCATCAGAAAGGTCTTTCTTGGTCTCCGCAGGTTCATCATCTCTTTACCTCATCTCTATGCCTGGATATATCCAGTGTCCTGTTGTGGGTCCTCTTTTTTTTCTGTCTCCATACAGACAGAATGGTGACTTTCTATTGGTGACTTTATTTATCAGCTCCCTATTTGGAAAGAAAGAATATTTAAAAATTTTTCTTTCCTGAATTTCAGACTTACATCTCCAATTGTTTGTTGGATATATCTATCTAGGTGCAGTAGATAGAATTCTGGCCTGGAATCAGGAACACTCATTTGCCTTGCATAGTAACTGTGTGACCCTTATTCACTTATCCCTGTTAGCTCCAGTTTCATCTATTTTTTTCCCCTCGTCTCATTTCTCAATTTGGAGAAGGACATGGCAAACATTTCTGGTATCTTCATCAAAAAAAACCCCAAATGGGATCATGAAGAATCACAATTGAAATGACTCAACAACAATAAAAACAAACAACACTCTGTATTCCTCATTGCCACCTCAACATTAACATCTCCACAACTGAAATCATTATCTTTTCTCCTGTGAATGTCTCCCTAATTTCTTTATTTCTACAGGGCAGTACCATTCTTCTCTTCTCCCAGGTTCACATTACTCATTCTTGACTTTTTCTTTCACTGTCTTCTCCCATAGCTACTCAGTGGCCAAGTCCCATAAATCCCATATCTTTCATATATGTCACATTTGTACCCTTCTTTCTATTCACCTACAACCATGTTTGTCAAGATCCTCATCATCTCTCTTTTAGACTATTCAAATTGGAGTAATTGCTTTCCCTGAACCCAGTTTCTTTCCTTGCCAATCCTTCCTTTTTTTTTTTTTAATTAAAGCTTTTTATTTTCAAAATATATGCATGAGTAATTTTCAATATTCACTCTTGCAAAACCTTGTGTCCCAATTTTTTTTCACTCCCTTTCCCCCACTTCCTTTCCTAGACAGCAAGTGATCCAATATATGTTAAACATGTGTAATTCTTCTATACATATTTCCACAAATATCATGTTACACAAGAAAAATCAGACCAAAAAGGAAAAAAAAATGAGAAAGAAAATAAAATGCAAGCAAACAACAACAAAAAAAGAATGAAAATACTATATTATGATCCACACAGTTCTCAGTCTTCTCTCTGGGTGCAAATGGCTCTCTTCATTACAAGACCATTGGAACTCTGCCAATCCTTCCTTCACCCAGATGCCAAACTAATAATTCTGAGGTATATGACTGACTATTATACTCTAAATAGAGAGATACTTTAATTATTCTCCATTACCATTGGACTTCTGTGCTTCAAAACTCTTCACAAAATGTCTCCAGGCTAATTGCATATTATTTTACCTCATACACGCTAAATATAAGTCTAAGTAGACTTCTTGATATTTTCTTTGTTACAGAATTCTTTCTTCTGCAGCCATGCCTTTGAATAAGCTGTCCCACATTCCTAGAATACTTTTCTTCCTCACCTCTGCCTCTGAACTAGGCTTCCTTTAAGACTTAGCCTAAATGCTACCTACTTGAAACCTTTAAAAATTCCCCTAATTTTTAGGACCCTGACATTGTTATATTTATTTTGCATACCTATTTTATTTAATTATCTGTAAATATATAATCCCCATTAGAATGTAAGCTCTTTTAAAGATGGGAAACTCCATTTTGAATTTGTTACATCAGTGCCTAGTACAGTTATTGGTACTTGGTAAATTGGCATTGGT
The DNA here is from genome assembly GCF_902635505.1 of Sarcophilus harrisii. Classification (NCBI taxonomy): domain Eukaryota; kingdom Metazoa; phylum Chordata; class Mammalia; order Dasyuromorphia; family Dasyuridae; genus Sarcophilus; species Sarcophilus harrisii. The sequence goes on from NC_045428.1 coordinate 205,269,194, forward strand.
AAATACTACTAGGCTGATGAAATGGTAGTGTTAGATTATCTATAAAGCCTTTCAAGCTTCAGAATTCTATGATTCTGATTTTGAATTGGCTTATCTACCTATAAGCAAGGATGTCTTATCAGTAAATTTCCATTTCATTGTCATGGTTAACCTTATCAGTGTGAGAGAAAGGTGAATAATGAGGAATCATGACAGGCTTTTCCCTTATACATCTTGGCTCAGAATGTATATATATATCTTCTGGGTTACATCAATAATTTTTTTTTTTTCCTAGAGTTCTTGATTTTGAGGGGGGAAAAAAGCAAAAGGGGGTGTGTGTGTGTGTAAAATTCAAATACCTTTAAAAATGATTACAGAGGAAAAGGAAAGAAAATGTTCTTTAAGTTAGTAGGTGGATAGAGGAATATGACCTTCTTTTAAAAAACAAACCATTAACAAAAACAAAAATAAAAAAACAAACATTCCCTGTGGATTTTTTTTTTCCCTACACTGGGAATAAATATAATGCTAAGACTATTTCTAGCTATGTTTGCACAAGTAAAATGAACAGGAAAGTTCAGGCGTTGTGGGGTGAGTTGGATTAATATAGATAGTCAGCTGGATTAATATAGATTGCCAGTTGGATTAATATGGATAGTGAGCGGTAGATAATTAGAGCCCAAATGCTTTTGTTTTTTTACTTTTCTGAGGCAGAAAGAGTTTATATGCTAGCAGAGAGCACTACTGGGGGGAAAAGACTGTGTGTGTGTGTGTGTGTGTGTGTGTGTGTGTTGTATGCATGCTGGTGAATCTACTACTACTATTATTTTGAATGATCCTAAAGTAGAAAGAAACATTACCTCCTAGCAATTATTTATTAACTATTTCTTATGCCTTGCACATTATCAGTGCCTAGTAAATGTTGAATGAATAAGTGTATGTTAAGCACTATGTATGATATAGGAAAAAATATAGGAAGTCAGCCCTGTCCTCGGAGAAATTAGTTGGGGAGACAGGATAAATGGGCATGAAAACCACAGGAGGACTAGAGTATATAGGATGTGTTGAATAATAATAATAATAATAAAAGAGCTTGGCTAAGTAAGCTGGAGTCAGATTTTTAGGGGAAATTGAAAGCCAAACAGAAATAGGAAGCCATCAAAAGTTTTAAGCAAGAGAATGAAATGATGACAAGACTGTCGGCTCCATGAAAACAAGAACTGAAATCTTATTTATTTTCACCAGTGTTCAACATAGTGGTCTATGAAAGTTGGTGTTTGAAGGATTGCTGCTGTTGTTCAGTTTGAGACCCCTTTTGGGGTTTTCTTGCCAAAGACACTGTAGTAGTTTGTCATTTTCCTTCTTCAGCTCATTTTACAGATAAGGAAACTGAGGCAAACAGGATTAAGTGACTTGTCCAGGCTCACACAGCTAGTAAGTGTCTCAGGCCAGATTTGAACTCAAGAAGATGAGTCTTCCTTTTAAGGGTTTGATGAATCAAATGCAAGTACATATTAAATGATGAAACAATGAATGATTAAAGCAGAATTTAAGGAAAACTAATTTAATAGCTAGGATGGAACTTTGGTTGCAGTGGAAATGAAGAAGGATGAATACTAGAGGTATTTGGTAGGAAAAATCAGTAGGTCTTGGTAACTGACAAGATATAAGCAATGGTGGAAAGGGATGAATTAAAGATGATTCCAGAGTTTTGAGCCTGAGTATCTGAGAGAATGGTAGTGATAGTGACAGTCTAGGAAGCTGAAAGCAAATCCAGTTTTTGGGGAAGGTGGTAAGTTTGGTCTTAGAAATGTTGAGCCTGAGGTGACAGAAAGATAGGTAGGTGGAAAATGTTGAGTAGGCAATTGGTTTCATTGGTTTGGAGCTCAAGTAAGAAGGAAGGACTGGAGATATGAATTTGGGAATCATAAAAATGAAAATGTGAAAAATGGGTGAGCATCCTATTCTCTCTCTCTCTCTCTCTCTCTCTCTCTCTCTCTCTCTCTCTCTCTCTAACAAATGAAGTTTAATTTTTTCTAGGGTCTCTATATAGATTTTGCAATTTCTAAGCAATTTTTAAAAATTTTGATAAATAGCCAGATTGGATAAATCCAAAGGCTAAAGAATGCCTGAAAATTACTTTGGGGGTGGAGGGGAATGGAAAAATTATAATCTGTCATTCCTGTGTAGATAGCAACAGTGTCCCCCTCTTGCTTTGGAAAACAAAGCTCTGCTGATTTACTTGATTCACAGAAGATTTCTTTGTCTAGTAGGATGTTAGAAAAATCATTATACAGTTCATAATGATTCAGATTTGTATAAACTATATCAACTCCTGTCTTCTAAATGTAGAAATGATAATAACTTTGACCAGATCAAATGTTGAAAACATTATAGGATAATAGATATAAAGCTGCAAAGAACATTTGAAGCCATCTGGTCCAATATTTTATTTTAAAGATGATGAGCCAGAAATTAAGTGAATTGCCCAAATGAAGTGAAGTGAAGTATTCAAGGTTACACAGATAAGTAAGAATCAAAAATTGGATTTGGATTCAGGTCCTTTGATTTGGGCAGCTAGATAGTGCAATGGAAGGAGCCCTAGGCATGGAGTTGGGAAACCCTAAGTATAAATCTGGCTCCAGACACTTGCTAACTGTATGACCCTGGTCAAGTCACTTAACTCTGCTTGCCTCAGATTCCTTACCTGTAAAATCAGCTGGAGAAGGAAATGACAAACCACTCCATTATCTTTACCAAGAAAATCCTGAACAGGCTCACAAAGAGTCAGACATGATTGGCCAGCATGATTGGAATGACTGAACAACAATCTCTGATTCTAGAATCAGTACACTTTCCAATGAACCATTCTGTGGTATTAAAATTAACTTATATATGCTATTTAGGAAGTGGAAGGGACTCCAACACCCTTATTTGAAGGCCCAGAGAGAATATGACTTGCTCAGAGCTACACTGGGTTTATAAATAGCAGAAGTATGAATTTGAACCCAGGTTATGGGTTTCCAAATCCTAGTAAACTTTCAAATGCATCATATTGCTTCTTAGCAATTTTTGGAGTGGAATAATCATGCTCTCATTTGGACTTGACCTTTTTGTATTTATTTATTTATTTTTTTGTGGAGACACATTCCTTTTGTGGGGCTAATAGAGCATATCCTGCAACTTTAAAAAGTAATTGAAGTAAGAAACAGCAGGGTGTATCCTATAAGAGAGTCATTATTTTTTTCCCTGGCTTTATGAAACAATTTTGCTTGGCTTCTAGAACAAAACATGATATAAAACACAAGGGATAGAATGTCTCTTTGGGTAGGTGGGGGGAGTAGAAGAAAGGAGAAAATACAATCCATAATGTTGTAGTGGAAGACATATAGAATATTTTTAATGGCCATTTCAAGATCTTACTGAAGATTGTAAATTAAATGTTTTTGTTTTGCATGTGTAGCAGGTTTGAAAATTGTTTAGAGTAGGAATAAATGCTATCATTAGCAAGACTAGATAAACAGATCCATGAGGGAAAAATCCAGGCAATTAGTTATTATTATGTAAAAATATGAGTATTTTCTTTTGAATGTATATGGTTATCTTTTCAAAGACATTATTAATTCCAAACAGGACATTCCTTCCTAGCCCTTTCAAAATATTGTCTCTGGGACACAGGTGGCCAGCTGGTCTCTGAAAAGAAATCACCCCCTGCAGATTGCTACTGGTTTTCAGACAGATTCTATATACCTGAGGAATATCTTGAGGGAGAAGTGCTCAGATGTTTGCCTCCTCTAAAGCTGGTATGCAAATATCTCAGAACTAAGATTGTAAAATGAACAGTGGCAGATGAATAGTCATTCAGAAAGCAAAGATAATCAATGAGTCTTGAAAAGGCTCCCTTGGTCATTCTCCTCCTGACAGAGTCTGGATACATTAGGCAACATCTGCAGGGCTGGGCTTTGGTCCTTAAGGGTGCTGCAGTAGTGCACTGTGGGAATGTTTCTTTTTTTGAACTGTTGTGAAGATCTCAAAGAAATCATGGCCTCCCCGAATCCCTGGAAGTGACAGATTGGACTGCTAGGGCTCAAAAACACCCTGAGGCATTTACAGTATTACTGGGTCTAAAAGTAACTTGGAAAAATTTTTCTTTTCTCTTTTAGTTAGAGGAGGTAACTAGATCCTGAAGGCTCATTTTGTCCTATTTCATTGTATAGACTTTGACTATTAATGTGTCAACAAACTCTGAATTGACTGAACTTTTCCTCTTTAACTACATTTGGTTTTATGTTGAGGAGAACCTATGCTTTTAGAGGGACATCTGAACCTCCTAGTTGATAAAGAATATAGCAATTATTTTTATGTAGAATGAGGATCATAGATTGTATATCAGAGGTCATCTAGGACAATTTACTTCATTTAAAAGATTTAAAAAAGTTTTAAAAGAAACAAGAAAAATGACTTGTCTAAGGTAATGATGGAACTATGATTCAAAGCCAGGCCTTTTGACTCAAACCCAGCCCACTTTTCTTTGCCCCACACATCTAGTATCTTCCATAGAAGACATCTCTAAAAACTAGTTACAATTTTTTGGGTTTATTTTATTGCGATAGCTTTAATTCACAGAGTCTTTTATAATTTGGGAAGGGTCTTTTCTTTGAGATAGTACTTTATGCCTTCTTTATATTCTATCATTTGAAAAGGTCCTCCTAAGAGAATCTAGGTTATAAAAGGAAACTGCAATGATTCTCTCATGTTCAAAATGCCTGGCTGTCTTTCAAACAATTATAATTTAGTCCCACCCTGCCTGTCTAAACTTATTTCTCATTATATACACACCCATTGCTCTAAAAGGGCCATTTTCTTGCAAAGGTGATGATTAACGTTTCTATGTCTTGGTTCATACTGTTCTATCTTCTTCCCCATGAGAATAAATCCCCCCTTTTCACTTTAAAACCTTTCCTTCCTTTAATACCCAGTTAAGATTCCAAATTCTTCAAGAAATAATTTTCATCTTCTCTGGCATTTAGTATTCTTTCTTCTAAATCCCAATTATACTTTAAATTGGGGTTAGGAAAGGGGAAAGGAATTTATATTTATATAGCACCTACTACATGCCTGACACTGTTCTGAGTTCTCATTTAATCATCATAAGAACTCTGCATCATAGTTGAGGAAATGGAGGAAGCAGAGGTTAAGTGATTTACACAACTAGTTTAGTGTCTAAGACTGGATTTGAACTCAAGTTTTTCTATTCCAAACCCAGCACTCTACCCATTATAATTCTTAGCATCCTCTGAAACTTTATAATGCCTATTATTCTCTCTCTCTCTCTCTCTTTTTTTTTTTATGTAGTTAATTATTCTTCCCTGGATAGACTTTAATAGCTGTGGTCATATCCAGGTTTGAGCACATATTCACAGGATCATAGACTCTCAGAATGTCAAATAAAGGAGATTCGAAGAAGGGAACCTGCCAAAAGGTCATTTAACCTTTATTTGAAGATTTGAAGGCATCTAGTGATGAGAAGGTAATGGCACCATAAACATTTGGTAATTAAATGGATTATTGAAATGTTTACAGAAAACAAATGAGAATTCCTTGTAACAACTGAACAATGAAATGCTTTGAGGAAATGTAATCTCTGGTCTCTAGGGGAAAAAATGTATGCAAAATAATGAATAATGTCATATTTATTACCACTTACAATAAAGTGTCTAGCTCTCTATTATGCCTTTTTCTCTTTAAGACAGTGGAGGGCAGGTAGCTTCTGTCACTGGTTTCTTTTTCTTTCTTTTTTTTTTTTTTAATAATTATAACTTTTTATTAACAGAACCCATGCCTGGGTAATTTTTTACATTATCCCTTGCACTCACTTCTGTTCCAACTTTTCCCCTCCCTCCCTCCACCCCCTCCCCTAGATGGCAAGCTGTCCTATACATGTTAAATATGTCAGTATATTCTAGATACAATATATGTGTGCAGGACCGAACAGTTCTCTTGTTGCACAGGGAGAATTGGATTCAGAAGGTAAAAATAACCCGGGAAGAAAAACAAAAATGCAAACAGTTTACATTCATTTCCCAGTATTCTTTCTTTGGGTGTAGCTGCTTCTGTCCATCATTGATCAATTGAAATTGAATTAGGTCTCTTTGTCAAAGAAATCCATTTCCATCAGAATACATCTTCATACAGTATCATTGTATATAATGATTTTCTGGTTCTGCTCATTTCACTTAGCATCAGTTCATATAAGTCTCTCCAAGCCTCTCTGTATTCATCCTGCTGGTCATTTCTTACAGAACAATAATATTCCATAACATTCATATACCACAATTTACCCAACCATTCTCCAATTGATGGGCATCCATTCATTTTCCAGCTTCTAGCCACTGCAAACAGGGCTGCCACAAACATTTTGGCACATACAGGTCCCTTTCCCTTATGATCTCTTTGGGGTATAAGCCCAGTAATAGCACTGCTGGGTCAAGGGATATGCACAGTTTGATAACTTTTTGGGCATAATTCCAGATGCTCTGCAGAATGGTTGGATTCGTTCACAACTCCACCAACAATGCATCAGTGTCCCAGTTTTCCTGCATCCCCTCCAACATTCATCATTATTTTTTCCTGTTATCTTAGCCAATCTGACAGGTGTGTAGTGGTATCTCAGAGTTGTCTAATTTGCATTTCTCTGATCAATAGTGATTTGGAACATTCTTTCATATGAGTGGAAATAGTTTCAATTTCATCTTTTCTGTTCATATCCTTTGACCGCTTATCAATTGGAGAATGGCTTGGTTTCTTATAGAGTCAGTTCTCTATATATTTTGGAAATGAAGGCCAAACATTTTCAATGTAAGACAATTAGCTCAGGAATTTGACTCTCTCAGAATCTGGATCTCTTAATTTTCAGTATAGTTGTTTTACTCAGTACATGCAGAAGACTTTAGTCATTTAAAATGGTAGGGAAAATTCTTGTTTTGTCAACACACAAAGAATGCTTTGCACTTGAAATGTATTCAGTGGTTTAGTGTTGGTAGTATTTCCACATATTTATAGTTTAATAGAATAAAGATGAGTAACCTGAAGCCTCTGCAACATTGTGTTTTATTCACAAGGTCTTCGGAAATGTTAGGTTTTCTAAAAATTAGACTTGTATTTTGTAGATAGAAAGAATAGATGTGGTAATTTACATAGTTCAGAGAATTATGAGTTAACCCTGGTGTTAATAATTGTTCATAAAATCTCCATTGGTTTTACTTAATTTACTGAAAACTTTAGGGGACTTTCCTATACTTTAAAAAAATTTCTTTAGTTAAATTGATGGTTCACTTAGCACAAACTATTTTGGATACTTTTGCTAAAGATGGAACAGTTTAGTTATTAATCCACAAAAGCCATATCACGACTTATTTAACTTCAAACAGGAAATAAGAGAATTGACTTTGGTCATCCACTGGTTGTCTTTGAAAGACTAACAGCTATATGAGACTAAAATGTTGAGGAGAAGTGAACTAGAAAGTAACCTGAAACAGAAATTGGGCATTGGTTAAAATTGGGATGAAAAGAGTTTCTTTGTGCTTGAGATCTTTATGTAAAGGAGAGCTACATGACTATTTGACAGCTATGTTTTAGAGGGAATTCTTTATCAAGTTAGACTGGATAAATTCTGGGTTCCAACTTTGAGATTCTGTGATATCTTGAATTTGGTTATGGCATACTTAACATTTGACCACAATTGAGATGACAGAAATCGCAGTTGAAAGTTGAAATGAGCAAAAGAAGGTGAAGACCAGCTGACTATAAGTATGAACTTGGACAATTGGTTATTTTTTTAAATTAAATTTTATTTTTATTTTCAATTTCAAATTCTTGCCCTCTCTCTTTTCTCTTCCCCAATCATTAAGAAGAAAAAAAAAACATAAAAGATATCCAGAACAATGTCAATTTGGAGACAATGTGAGGAACTTCTCAATACTGATGTCTTGCAAACTAAGCTAATTTCCTCATGTATCTACAATTTTCATGGCACTTTGATGGACAAGACAAGATAACTTCAGTTCTAAGTTCTAATTGTGATTTGAAAAGATGACTATTTTGGGAAATGAAACAGGAAGGGGAGAAACGAGTAGAAATAAGCAACACAGGGGAAAAGAAAAGGATTAATTTTTATTAGTGGTGTGGTATATGGAGTTCTAATCTTGCAGTCAGGAAGAGTTCTCTTTTTGAGTTCAAATATGTCCTCAAGCATTTACTAACAGCAGAAGTCAGGAAGATTTCTCTTCCTGAGTTCAAATTTTACCTCAGAAACTTATTAGCAGCAGCCCTTTGGCAAGCCACTTACTCTGTTTGCCTCAGTTTCCTCATCTATAAAATAAGCTGAATAAGAAAATGGCAAAACACTCCAGTATCTTTGTCAAGAAAACCCCAGATAGCATCAACTGAAAATGACTGAATCATGACAAAAATTGTTATTAGTAGTAATAGCATGACACTTTAAATGTTAACTTATTTGATCTTTATGATAATATTGAAAGTATATGCTATTATTATATCACATTATAATAATGTATATTATCATATCATATAATAATAATAATTTTACTGATGAGGAAACTGAGACTGTTCATGTATTTTGCCTGTAGTCAAACAGCTAGTAAATGTGTGAGGCAGAATTTAAATGACTATTTTTCTGACTCCAAGTCCACTTCTCTATTGATTATGCTATCTAGCTAGGATAAAATGAAAAAAAAAATATGTAAAATATTTTGCAAGCCTTAAAACGTTATATAAATGCTAGATATTATTATCAAAGATGAAAGAGGAGTGTTACTCCGGGAAGATGGGTTGATGATAATGTAAAATAGAGAGAAGATAGATTACTTCATGTTTTTCTTATGTTTTCTCTTCCAAAGAAAACAATTTTTGAATGAAAAAAGGATTGGACAAAAAACTTATAAAAGGGAATTGAAGTCCAAGCTAAGTGAATAGGTTTCAAAAGATCATCTTTCTGTTCTCAATGAATTTTACATCAAGTTTTGAAAGACCTGGTAAATACAATTGCTGAGCTACTGTCAGTGGTTTTTGAATGAGTTTTTTTCAGAACTGAAGATGGGTAAATGTTATCCCATTTTCACAAAACACTAGTGAACTTGAATTCACTTAGTGTAAAAATTCTAGCATATATAATTAAAGGGAGGTTTTAGAAAATTCTAAATAGAAAGAACCCTAATAATAACAATAATTAGCATTAATATAATATCTACTATTTAATAGATACTGTGCTAAGCACTTTACAAATGTTATCTCATTTTATCCTAACAATAACCTTTGGGAGATAAGTGCTATTATTAACATCCCTCCTTTTTCCCCCTCTCTTTTTCTTTCCCTTTTTTGGGGAGGCAATTGGGGTTAAGTGACTTGTCCAGGGTCACACAACTAGGAAATGTTAAGTGTTTGAGGTCACATTTGAACTCAGTGGAGGAGGCAAACAGAGGTTAAGTTCCTTGATCAAGATAGCTAATTGGATCAGGTCTTCCAGATTCTAAGTCCAGCACTCTATCCATTGCATCACTTAGTGTCATCATTAATAGATCATGCCAGACTACCTTTATTTCTTTTTTTCATAGAACCTTGTAGTTGGAAGGACCTTAAGATCCATCTCATTTAAAATAAGCTAAACCTTTTATTGACTTTCCTTCTTCAATATCTTCAGCAATGGTTCATTCAGACTTTGCTTGAAGATGTGAGTTTGAAGACTTATCTTTAGACCATTCTACTTTTGGATAACTCTAATTGTTAGTATTTTTTTTTTTTTTTTACACTGAGCATAAATCTGCTGAATCAATTCCAATTGACTTGTGATGGAAAGTGTCATTCATATATATAGAGAGAATTATGGAGATTGAATGTGGATCAAAGGATAGTATTTTCACCTTTTTGTTATTATTGTTGTTTGCTTTTTTCTTTTTTTCTCATTTTATCCTTTTGATATATGGAAAATGTTTACAAGAATTACACATGTTTGATCTATATCAGATTGCTTGCTGTCTTGGGGCAGGGGGAGAGGGAGAAAAATTTGGATCACAAGATTTTGCGAGGATGAATGCTGAAAACTATCTTTACATGTATTTGGAAAAATAAAACACTATTAAGAAAGAAACAAACAAAAAAAAACTTCCTGAATTTTAATCATTGTCTGATTTACTAGATTAGTATATTAACATAATACTTTTGATATAGTAAAAAATGAATTTCTACAAGACAGCTGACAAAAGCAAATATCCTTTCATAATATCCTTGTGGGCAAGATAGCAGGACTTAGGCTGGTTCAAAATAGTTAGGAGGATTCAGAATTGGTTGAATGACTATACCCAAGCATATTAATTAATGTATTAATGATAACATGGAGGGACATGATAAAAGGTCCTGACAATCCTTGGGAAATATACAATTGCTTTCACAATTCCAAGGTGTTTGGTTCCATGGCAGAAATCTTTTGGTAGCTATGATAGGAGATATATCCCTCATCACTAATTTGGTAAAGATTTGTTCGGAACTATTAGACCATATTCCTTCTTCATCTATGGACTATGTACTCTAGGAAAGGAGCAGAATGATTTAATATTTAGAGATCTGGCTTCAAAACTTGGAAAATTAAATTCACACCCTGACACGTACTAATTGTATAATCCTGGGGAAGTTATTTACCCTCCCAAAGCTGTAGGAATCTCTTAATTTATACATTTTAGAGTTCTGATCTGAATTAGTAGTTTCTTCTCTGGGAACTTCCCTTTCTTACTGAAATCACAGGTCCAATCCCTTCCCCTAGGTTTTAGAAAAATCTATGAGTTCCAACTAATGGATGCTTCAGGTAGTTGGATACTTCTCCAGAGAGCTCCCTTTTTTGATACTCCTGTGATATTTCTTATTTTAGTAGAGAGGAGGACTCAATTAGGGCTAATGATTTTTAGCACCCATTAAGCTCTCATCTAAAAGGAAGATGTCCAAGTAGGGAAAGATGGAGAAAAGGAATATCAGGAGAAAGAATGTCAGATATAGTAATCAGGATGTAGCAGCATGTTCAATTGAAATTAGGCAACAGCATGAAACACTCCATTTTTTTTTTTTTTTTTGAGAGGTACATGTTAAAAGTAGCATTGAGGAAACACTTTGTTTTAGTGGGTATCATGTCAAGAGATCCTTTTAAAATCTTCAGCTATTATTTTGCTACATAGTGGGTTATAATTTGATTAAGAATGTAAGAATGAATTGCAAATTCTTATTGGTATCTGATAAGGAATGATGATTTAGAGTTTTTAAAGACTGGGAGAAATGGATTTTTAAAAGTGGACTTAAAAATAAAGCTAGTTAGAAGGTTGATGGTCATTCATGCCATTTTGTGTTCATAGAGGGAAGTTTTAAGATTAACAGCAACAACAATAAAATGCTTACTGTTTCTCAGTAGTTTTTTTCTGGCTTGGATATCATCAGGTAATTAAACATTTCTATCTAGTTACTATCATTGCTGATTTCTTCCTGGAAATCTTTGCTAATAGCTATTTTATGAACAGTGTCATCTGTCTGCTGTTCTAGATGAATGATTAAACTGAACCTAAGTAAATGGGTACATCAGCTTAGAGAGGATTTGACTTAAAATATCATGCTGAACATAAATTAAACTGGATTCTATACTCTTAATGTTTATTATCTGATTGGGCTTTGGATAATTATAAGACCATTGAACTTTAGAGTTAGAAAATATTCCAGATAGTCCAAATGTCATAGCCTAGGGGCTGTATGTAGCCCTCAACAGTCTTAAATATGTCCTGAGCCAGATTAAAATGTAATTAGAAAACATTTAACAAAATAAATAAAAATACAATAAAACATAGGTATTACCTTTTAAAATTAAATAAATAGGTTGTCTACAGGGATCCTTATGTATGAATTAATAGCTTCTCCCTTTCTTTTTGAATTTGATACCATCTTGTATATCATGTTTTGTATGTTTTGTATGTTTTGTTTTTTTTTGTTTGTTTGTTCTTTAGCCTCTGCTTCTAAGGATTGTAGGATATTTCAAGAGATAACTTATTTCATCATTGGGAAGATCTTTCATGTAATTAGTAAAATATGCCTCTTTGTACAACTTGACCCAACAGATAGAAGTGACATTCTGAAGCCATATAAAACAAGTCTAATTTTTTAATCATTTGACATCAGTTCAAATATAGAAAGATGGATATCATGTGCCATTTAGGCCTTCTGTAGTCAGGCTTCTATTAAATCAGTCAGCAAGCATTTATTAAGCATCATTATGCTTGGGAATACAAAGCCAAAAATGAAACTATCCCCATATTTAAGGGGATATATATATATATGTATATAAAATATATAATATATGTACATACACACATATATGTATATGTAAATGTTATCTTACATATGTGTGTGTTTGTGTGTGTGTGTAGTTGTTTAGTTATTCAGTAGTGTCTGACTCTGTGATGCTGTGCAAAGAATTTTTTTTTTTTTTGGCAAAGATTGAATTTGTTGGCCATTTCCTTCTCTATTGTATCAGGGCAAATGGAGTTAGTGTCTGAAGCTAAATTTGAACTCAGGTCTTTCTGATTCCAGGCTCAGGGTTTTTACCCACTAGTTGCTATGTGAATGTATATACATATACATGCACACATGTGGATATGTATACATATTTACAGAAACATATACAAACACATACATATATATATAGATATATATTATGCGTATGTGTATATATACATACATAAATATGCATTTATACACACATATATGATGCATTTCCTTCAACTACTATAGATATGACATAATTTGGAATTCTTTTACTGTCATAGCCTTCAGCTTGTGAATTCATTTTTAAAATAAGACACTCCAAATGTTTATTAAACATATGGTCTGTTTAACAGAGTACAGTGAAACTGTTGTTTCTTTTATTTTGAACATTGGTACTTCTGTTAATGTAGCCTCAGGTTGTATTGTGGTTTGTTTGTTTGTTTGTTTGTTTGTTTTTTTTGACAGTCAGATCACATAATGGATTATGATTGGAAGGAACCACGAATCATGATAATGTAATAATAATAGCTTATTAATTTATAATTATACATAATACTTATTATTATAATTAACACTTTATCTGTAGCTCATTTATTTACAAAGAGTATGTTATCTTATTTGATTCCCACAACAAGTCTGTGAGATAGATGCTACTATTATCCCAATTTTAAAGATGAGGGGACTGAGGCAGTGGTTCAGTGACTTTGATCAGGCTAAGTGTCTGAAAAAGATTTTGAATTCTCATTTTCCTTGAATTGTATACTCTATTCATTGTGTCACCTAGCTTTTATGTTCTTAATGATTTTCCTATGATTACAAAGCTAGTAAGTGTCAGATACAGAATTTGAACCCAGTTCTCTTGATTTTAGTTCCAAAACCCTTTCTTTTATGTCATGATGCTTGTCAGCATGGAAAAAATACTGTTTTATCATTTCTAAGGTCAAATCTTAGTTTTTATCATTTACTACTTTGATGATTTGGAGCTAGGTTTCATCTTCTGTGAAGAGAAAGGATTAGATCAGTTAATATATAAAGTCCATTCTAGCTCTAAACCCTAATGTTATAAGTTATTTAGTTGAATTCACACTTGAATTAGAATTCAACATATTTTCCAACATCCTTTACAAATGGTTACAACCTTAAAATCCTAAGGCAATCTATTCTACCATTGTTTATCAATAAATTTTAGCATGTTTGTCTACATTGTTCTTAGTTCTACTTGCTTACTTGAGATCAAGGAAGAAATTTAATTATTATTTTTCTTCATTAAAGTCCTTTTAATTATTTGAAGATGAGTTATGTTTTCTTTTAGTCTTCATTCTTCAGGATAAAGACCCTTCTTGTTGTTGTCATGTCTGACTGTAACCTCAATATTGGAATGGTTTCCCATTTCCTTCTCCAGTTCATTTTAAAGATAAAAAGTCATGGCAAACAGGTTTAAAGTGACTTGCTCAGAGTCAGACAGCTAATAAATATTTGAGACTGAATTTGAATTTAGGAAGGCCAGTCTTCCTGACTTCCATCCTAGTGTTCTATCCACTGTGCTATTTAACTGCCCTAAAAATTCTGAAGTTCTCAACTTATCTTTGAATGGTTTTCATTCCCACTCATCTTCCTGATCAACTAGCTGTGGACATGCTCCAGCTCACTAATGTCCTTCCTGAACTTTGGTATTTAGAAATAAACATAATTTTAGATATGATCTAATCAAAAACCACAATACAACCTGAGGCTACATTAACAGAAGTACCAATGTTCAGAATAAAAGAATCTATCTTGACATTATATCCTTGACTTTTTAGCCTGTATACAGAATTTTATATTTATATCATTTGTTTACTTTTTTCTTTTCTTTCTTTTTTTAAAGATGTATTTATTCTGCAAATATAACAAAAATGGGAGTACAAATATTTCCTCTTCCCCACATCTGGGGGATGTATTCTAATTTTTATTGCTTTTGGGATCCTGATTTTATTATCTGTTCCCAAGATTCAGCAAGCATGCTATCAGTGTCTTTAGGCAAATCTGTTTAAAAATATTAACAGAGAATAGAGAACTCTGCAGAATGGGATTAGAGACTTCTTTTTAGCTTGCCATCAGTCTATTTATTAATCAATCTTTTAGTATGGCCTTTCAAGCCACCTAAATGTTCTATCATCTAGTCCTCTTCTATCTATCTTGTTCACAAGGACATTCTAAGAAATTTTGTCATATTCCTTAATGAAATCCAGATATATGACTCCTGTATTTTTCTATGATCTAGTAATATATTGCTTCTATAAAAAAAGGGAGAAAAGTTCATTCATATGGTTTTATGTTTTTAGTCAACTTGCACTGGCTCCAAATTTAATTAAATTAAACTCAATAGACATGTATTAAATTCTTTCTGTATGTAGTGATCACCATTTTCTTTTCTCAGTGTTTCCAAGTTATGTCTAATTATCTGTACAAGAATTTTGTTGGAGATCAGTATCAAGTTTACTGATTTTTTTGTTCATGGAATCTGACTTCATCTTTTTTGAAATCACAATTACACATGTTCTTCTCTGGTCTCCTAGCACCATTCACAAAAACTTCAAAGATATTCAACTAGTGTATCTGGGGACTATTTCAGTGTCTTAGTGTATAATTCATTTAGACCAGGAGGGTCTGAATTCATTTAGAGTGACTAGGTGTTCTCATACTTTTGCATCTCATCTAACTTGTTCTTTAATTCCCCCTTTGCCTTCTGACCATGTTTGCACTATCCCTATCAATTTGAGCAACTAATATTACCTCTGACAAGAAGCAAAATAGGAATTAATTGATTTTTATTTCTGTCTCTCAGCATTAATTAAATTAAAAATATTTATTAAGTACTTTGTGCAGTGGACATTTTGTTAGGTCATAGAATATAAAGATGAAAAACAGAGCCCAGTGGAAACAGTTTAGAACTTTTTGTCCAAGAACCACTGAATTAGCAAAGCTGCTCTTTCCCACCCAACATAGCCATCATTAAGGGAAGCCTCCTTTGTGGAGAATGGACCCTACTACTACTATTACCTACTACTATTACCACCACGGCCAACAACAACTCATTTATAGGTAACTGAACCCGAAAGCCCCAGTAATAACAGTGTCTTCCAGACCACTAGTTCTGCTTCCAGCTCAGCTCTTATGGCAATCATCCAGGGTAGTGATCCTTGTGGGAAAGATTCCTACTGTATCTGCCATCTGCTGATCAACCATTGTCAATGGGGCCAACAAGCCACTCTAGCTATTACAGCAAGATATCTTGAGGGATAAACATAGGATAGCATGTTCAAGGTGAGTCAAACCATTTTCATCACTTCAATCACCACCTCTCCTTGGACCCAAGGGACTCTGTATTTTAAAGGCCTGGGAACAGTCCAACTTATAGTCTAGTTCAAATAGCCATCATTAAGGGGAACAATCCTTATGGAGAAAGTGCCCACTTTCCACCAATACCATGAACTTCCAGCTAATTATCTCTTGGCAGGTAAGTCTAAGAACCCTAGGAATAATATCCTTCCTCCTCCTAAACCCCCAGTTCTGACTATCAACCTTGCTTGCAGTCCAGCTTCCACATCTGTCATCTATGGGTGATAACTATTGTGAAAAAGAAACCTTATAATTACTTCTGAAGGGAATATAGCCCCTGCCTTCTTAGCAATATTAATGAAAACTTATTAATTTTATTAATTAATACCAATTAATATTAATATTAATGAAAGAAATTTCTCACCAACAAATTGCTTGGTTCCATTAAATGCAATGCTGGAGGGAATGTAGAAAAATAGGAACATTAATTGATCCAACCATTCTGGAGAAAAATTTGAAACTATTCTCTTTAACCCAGCAAGAGTAGGTCTATATCCACAAGAGATCAAAGAAAAGGAAAAAAAAAAAAAAACTCTTTCCCCCCCTTCGGTAGTATTTTATTTTTCCAAATACATGTAAAGATAGTTTTAAACATTAATTTTTGTAAGATTTTGTGTTCTAAACTTTTCCTCTCCTTTTATTATTTTCTCCTTCCCCAAGACAGCAAGCAATCTGATATAGGTTATACATGTTCAATCCTTTAGAACATTTCCATATTTGTCATATTGTGCAAGAAAAATCAGACCAAAAGGGAAAAAACCATGAAAATGAAAAGGCAATCAAACAAATAAAAGGTGAAAATACTGTGCTTTAATCCACATTCAATCTCTACATTCTTCTTTCTGGAGACAAATGACATCTTCCATCCCATGTCTATTGAAATTGTTTTGTATCAACACATTGCTAAGAGGAACTAAGTCTATCATACTTGATGATCACATTATCTTGTTGTTATTGTGTACAATGTTCCCTTGGTTCTACTTACTTCACTCAGCCTCAGTTTATATAAGTTTTTTCAGGCTTTTCTGAAATCAGTCTGCTCATTATTTCTTATAGAACAATAATATTACATTACACACATATACCATAGCTTATTCTTCATTCATTCCCCAATTGATGAGCATCAACTCAGTTTCCAATTCCTTGCCACTGCAAAAAGAACTGCTACAAATATATATATTTTTTTCATTTACCAATTCTTTTCCCCCTTTTATGAACTTTTTGAGAGACAAACTCATTAGAAATATTGCTGGATCAAAGGGTATGTACAGTTTGATAGCCCTTTGACCATAATTCTAAATTGCTCTTTAAAATGGCGGAATTATTTTACAACTCCACAGACAATGAATAAGTGTCTCAGTTTTCCCACACCCCCTTTCGCATTTATCATTATTTTTTCTTGTCATCTTAGCCATTCTGAAAGGTGTGTAGTGGTACTTCAGAGTTGTCTTAATTCGTATTTCTCTAAGCAATGATGTAGAGCATTTTTTTTTTTTTTTCATATGACTATAGACGGTTTTAATTTTTTTAACTGAAAATTGTCTGTTTATATCCTTTGACCATTTATCAATTGAGGAATGACTTATATTCTTACAAATCTGAGTCAGTTCTTTATGTATTTTAGAAATGAGAAATGACTGTAAATATTGTTTCTCAGCTTTCTGCTTCCCTTCTAATTTTAGGTGCATTAGTTTTATTTGTATAAAACCTTTTTAATTTAATGTATTCAAAATTATCCATTTTGGATTTCATAATGTTCTCTAATTCTTCTTTGGCCATAAATTTTTCCCTTCTCCAAAAATCTGACAGGTATACTATCCTGTAATTTGCTTATAGATTTTTCAAATGAAAAAAGGCTACTCAGGTGATGGCAGAATCTCAGAGCTAGAATAGGTATACCATGTCTTCATCATTATTTCAATTTGGCTTAATAATCTTGACAAAAAATACAATTTATTTTTGAGAATTCCATGATGGTTCAGTTGGTTCCTTGCTTTCCTTTCTTAGTATATATGTTCACGAACTATTTTACTAATCCATCCTAATAAAATTTAATCCATTCTGGATTTTTTTCCAGGAATTTAGGCAAATCTATGACTTTTAAAACTTCCTTTTTTTCTGTTAGTAGATATTTTTGTAACATTTTTCCTGACTACAGTTCTGTAATACTTCAAAAAAAATTCTCTATGGTTTTTCAAAGATAAGCAATCATACCTACAATTTCTTTCAGTACCTGAATTGTAGTTCATCTGGACTGGGCAAATCAAAATGATTGAGAATAGCTATATGTTTTTTTATAACCTTATTTTAGGTTTCAGAATTTACTATCAGGCATTTTTCTATGATTCTAGACTGATGATAATTTCTCTTGGGTAGAGAAAATGAAATCAAAATAGGAGTCAACATTTTACCTTTATTTCATTGTCTGTTATTGTTGCCTTGCTCCCCTCAAATAGTGATCCTATTCCGGCTTCCGTTATCTCTCCTCTTTCATCTACACAGCTCAAAATAATTTTCCTAAGACGGAGGTCCTCCTATATCATTCTCCTACCCCCAAACTTCAAAGGCTACTTCTTGCCTATAGCTTAAAATAAAAATTTCTCTGCTTGACATTTAAATCCCTCATAGATCTAGTCCCAACCTTCTTTTCTAGGATCTTTTTATGTTATTCCTATTAATAATTCTGTGTTTCAGCCAAACTAGACAAGTATCTTTTCTTGATTTTGATGTCTTATCTCCACTCTCTTAAATTTACACAAGCTGTCAGCTATACCTGGAATATACCCTTTTCACATCTCTGCCTTTCATAATCTCTATTTTTCTTCAAGCCTCAATTTAGGTGCTAACACCCTTTTCAAACTTTCTCTCATTCTTTTCCCCTTATACCCCAGTTGCTAATGCTTTCCTCCTCTTCACATTTCGTTGTAATTCTCGTTTAGCTGTGTGCATATTGTATCCCTACAATAAAATATAAGTTCTTTGAATAAGTGGATTTTGTTTAATTTTGCTTTTTTATCCACAGAACTTGACTGATAGTAGGTGATTAATCAGTGTTGACTTGATCTGAATTGAATCTAGTCTGATTAGTCTCTTGGGCAACTAGGTAGTACAGTAGATAAAATATCAGGTCTGGAATTGGGAAGATTCATCTTCCTAAGTTCAAATCTGACCTCGGACACTTAGCTGTGTGACTCTGGTCAAGTCACTTAACCCTGTTTCCCTTAGTTTCCTCATCTGTAAAATGAGCTAGAGAAGCAAAGCACCCTGGTATCTTTGCCAGGAGAACTTCAAAAGGGCTCACAAAGAGCTGGATGCAGTGAAAAATGACTAAACAACAACAATTGATAAATCTAGTACCCAAACAGCAGTTCTCTCTACAACATATCAGACAAAGACCATCTTACATTAACATGAAGGCCTTTAGTGAGAGAGAATTTAATACCTTTTAATGCAATATATTCCCCTTTTGGAGGGAATTAATCATCAGAAAGCTTTTCCAAACATCTAGTCTCCATTCAACTTTTACTTGGTTATTGCTAGAACTTGTAAGAAAGAAAAAATTTTCTCATGTGATAGACCTTCAGATACACAGATTTCCCTCATGACTTTAATTCCCTAGGCTAAACATTTTCAGTTTCTTCGATCAATTTTGATGTGACATGATCTTAAGGTTTTTCATCCTCTGGGTCATACTCCTTTATATGTATTCAGATTTTTCACTTTACTTAATATGAAGTGTCAAATTTGAACACAATACTCCCAATGTCATCTGACCAGGGCAGAATGAGAGATTTTGCTAGAATGTACTTTATTTACAGTATGCCCTTTGATCTACTATTCTAGTAATCCTCTTGAAATAAAAAATTAGCTTAGTTTATCATGATTTTCTTGATTAAGCCTTTCTGGTTTTTTGTGAACTCTTAAAGCTTCACTAAGACTTTTGGGAACAGTCTATATATTGTTCCTCTTCTTACACATTACAGTCCAGTCAAACTGACTCTTTTGTTCCCCACCCATGGCATTCCATTTCCCTTTCATTAACGGTTTTCCCCATGCCTGAAATGTTCTCCCTCTTTACTTCTCTCTCATAGAATCACTTACTTCCTTCAAGACTCAGATGAAGTATTATCTTTACATGACATCTTTCCTGATTGCCCAATTTCTATTCCTCTCCCTACCTAAACTGCCTTGTATTTATTCTTTACATACCTATAAATGCACATATTGTCTACCCTGATAGACTGTAAGCCTTTTGAGAGTAGGAACTATTTAATTTTTCATCTCTATCTCTAATAACATTTGTAATGTCTCTCTATTGTAAATGCTGTGAACCTAGCTATCTGTATGAGCTTGGACAAATCATTATGCTAATCTGAGCAAGATATGTGCTGTTCTATTTTTTTTTTATCTATAGAAGGGAAAATTAATATTTATCCCTATTATTAGGGTTGTTGTGAGGGAAGTACTTTATAAATAATTCCACCATTTATATGATGCTTTAAGGTTTGCAATCATTTGAAAATGGGGATAATAATACCAGTACTCTCTGAAATGCTTTCTGCCTTATTTCTGAGATGCTCTGCCTTGAGGTCTACTCTCCTGATCCTAGTGGATCCCTAGCTGGGACCAATCTTTCTTGAGGAACCCAAGCCATTCTGTTTACTTCATTCTTAATTCAACTACCTTTCTGAAATTGTTGGGGTTGCTCCAGTACCCTATAAGCTGTCTTGCCCACCTTGGGAATAACAGGACAGTTTCTACCAGCCCCTACTTTCTTTCCTCTAATTTTTGTATTTGATTGGATTGTGAATTTCTTTAGAGAACGACCTTGAATATAATGATTATTTCGTATCTATTTGTTTGAATTAAATCCTGAGATTCAATCCTATAGTACTGACATAAACCTTTGAGGCTTATACTTCTATTTCTTATATATGATTTTTTATCTGAGAAAGTAGTATGACCTACCTCTATCAGTGTGTATACATTTTATAAATATGTGTGTATTTTGAGTTTGTTTTTGTCTTGTATCTCTACTACCTTGTGCCATGCTTTATACATAAGTTCTTAATGAATGCTTGTTAAAATAACTTGGAACACTTTGGGAATATACATCCAAATGACTTTTTTTCTTCTTGGGATCATTCATGATTGTGTTATCAAGATTTTTTTTTTTGAGAAACTCTAGGATCTCTTCTAGGATCTCTTGACATGAACTCACCAATGACAGTGTCTTCCAAGGTTCCAGTTTCTATTTCACCACTTTTGTAAGTCAAAATTACTCTGAGTAGCAATTTCTTTGTTCATTCAACTTTTTGAAAGATGCAATTGTCAGCAAACCATATCAAGAAATTATCAGGTGTTCCGCTGTTACTATAAAAAGGCTCTAGCCAGATATAGGTATGATTGAAATCTTTATCTTCTATCAGTGCTATATTTACTTCTGAGTCTTTTTTCTGTTATTTGTACAGGGAATTCATCTTTCACCTGCTCCATGTTGCCAGGTGGTCTGTCATATACTGCCACGATCAAATCATTTCTATTTCTCCCTCCTTTCATCCCCTGAGTATTCAACTACCTATCTATCAAGTCTGTTACTTTTGAATAAAGCATTATTTCCCTTGTTATATTCCATTCATACATCACATCTCTGTGATTCCTATGTTGTCAGATTTATCTTGAGCTAGAAGTCTCAGATTCACTTTGGTTATTACCTATAGATATTCTGTGAATTTTGTTATGAATTATCACAAAGATATCTGGGACAACACACACTATTTCTGACCTTAGTAAGCTGTTATACCCTTCATTTGCTTTTGTTCTTACGATGTCATTTATAATTGATGGCCCTCCAATGCATAAGGGTTTAGTTTATTTGGATATCATCTCTTCCTTTCTTTTCATTTTCAGTTGAAATCTTTTAGGTCAGATTGGTGAATCTCTGGCTAAATACGTTCTTTTTACTTTTTGTGAGTGTATTTTGTTCTTAACCAACAGGAATCCATTTTTCTATATAATTTGTCATAGTCCAGGAAACTGAATCCCATGTTTTCTTATAATCTATAAATACAGCTGTTTATTTCTCATTCTCTCCCCTCCCTCTTTTCCCCAAAGCTCTGCTTGGAAACATTTGAGAGAACATCACTTGTGTTTTCAAGTTCTTTAATTTCCTGTGTAAGACTAGAGTCCAATTGGTATGATAGAAAGAGGATTGATTTTGAATGAGAGGATCTGAGTTTAAATCCTACATCTGACATTTAGGGGAAGTTACCTCATTTTTCTTGGCCTCAGTTCCCTAATTTGTAAAATTAAAGGGTTGAACTGAGGTCTCTTTCCACTCTGTGAGGCTAGTTTTTTTTTTAAGGACTTTATGGTAGTGTTATTTCTTACCATATAACTCACTAAGAGTGAATCATAGGTGAAAGTAGTATTGACAGGTTCTCAACCATTTCCAAACCAGTTAGTTCAGTCCATAGAGTGCCTGCTTGGAGTCAGGAAGATGCATTTTCCTGAGTTCAAATCTGGCCTCAGATACTTACTAGTTGTGTGACTATGGACAAGTCACTTAACCTTGTTTGCCTCAGTTTTCTCATTTGTAAAATGGATGGAAGAAATAAGAAAACACTCCTCCTAGGTGACTGGGTCAAATTATTGATACTTCTCTATATTTTAGCAGAGAATCACACAATATCAGGAAGTACCCCCTTTTCTTGGGCCAAGTAAATCTTTTACTTGTGTTGAGTAGCAGTTATTCATAAAAAGAAAATATTTCAGAGGACAATGAATCCAGTCCTTCCTGGAAGCACCTATTCCATCTACTACATCCTTTATAGATGATTATCCTGGCTCCTCTGGATGACTTCTAGTGATGGGAAATTAACTGCTTCCCTCAGAAGGCATCTATCCCATTTTTGGATAGCACAGATGATTAGAAAGGCATATCTGCTCTCCACGGCCAAACTAAGTATGACAGAAATGACTATAGTCTTTACTTCCTGAAGATCAGGTATGTTCAATTTCATTATTCCCCTAATGTTTTTCTAATACTATAATTAAGGGGACTAGGGGGCAGAGAAGTCAAGGCTCTCTGAAAATGGCTTTCAGTTCCCAACCATATTCTCTCAATTATAGAGGGTAATCTGTACCTAAGTTAATGATTTCATTAGCCACTAACATTCAGATCAGCTTTTCATAGAAATATACTTCAAATGCTATAATCACTAATATACACACACACCTCCTCTAGCACATCTAAAGTATCATCTTCCTCTTCCCCATTTCCTTGTACCACCTCAATGTTTTGGGAGAAAAAGATGATTAGGTTTATACATTAACTTATTTCCTTTAGAGAACTCAGTTTCTAGGTCTGAAATCCACTTTGGGCTTGATTCCCAAGTAATTTGGCTTCTCAGGGCTTCCATGCCAGACTCACTGGCTACACAATACTATCTGCAATCTGGTCTGGTGAGAATCACTTCTGGCACTTGAAACAGAAGACAAACAATTCAGAAAAGAAACAAATACCTCCAAGCACATTTCTTGGACCTGGGCTAAGACAGAGGGAACATTCCCCTTTTGCTGGTTCAATTCACGGCGTCGTTGCTGTGGGTGAAATGGGATCGTTACCTTCTGGACACAGTTGACAAGAGTTGCCAAAAAGAGCAAAGCAGAAAGAGAGGGTGGGAATAATCCAGTCTTGTCAATTTTAAATTCTCAGGCATTTAGTCAAAGTTTCTGTCTCCAAGCATGTGGGAAGGCTCCATATTAGGCAAACTGGGAATCTCAAAAGGGCATTTCTGTATTAGAATTGGGCATTCCCAGAGAATCCTAAGTTACTAAACCTGTTGAATTCCTCATCCTGCAACTATTTCAAGATAGAAATCATGTTCCATTGACTTCTTTTCAATTCCAGGTCAAGCATCTTCTGATACTTCAATTGATTCTCATATAGTTTGGTTCAGGTCCCAGATTACTTTACCACTTTCCTCTTGGTTCTGATTATCACTATCCTTTGTGAAGTGTGATACTTAGAACAAGACACAGAAATTTCACTGTGGAGAACAGAGCAAAGTAGAAAGGAGAGAGCACACTATTACTTCTTTTGTTCCGGACATCATACTTCTATTAATGCATCCTAAACGCACATTAGCATTTTAGTTGCTAAATGAGATGTTGATTCATATTGAGTTTATTTTCCATTCAAAACCTGAAGAATTTTTCATCTGAATTGCTTTCAAACCTTATCTTCCCCAAAGAAAACTTGTACATAAATTAAAAACATTTTTTTTCTTCCTTTGTGGAGAATGGTGTACCATTTCTTCCTTAGGAGAATTGGATCTCTTTGGTAACATCATAACTTCTCCAGAGGTTCAGAGTTTCTTCTTTTCTTTCTCTTTTATCATGTTCTTCCATTTTACAACCTTTTGATTCTGATATAAAATATCATTTTCTTTTAATTTTTTCATGATTTTTCTCTTGCTAATTTTTTTATCACTCCCTTCTGATTTTTTTTTCCCCTTTGCTTTCTATCTTCTTCCCTTATTCCATATACTCATCCTTATTGTTGGTGTTTTCCACTGTTTTGTCACTGACTTTTTTTTTTTTTTTTTTTTTTTGGCTATACACTCTTTCCCTAAGCAATTACCATGGCAAATTCTCTGTGCTATATTGTTTCTCTGACAGTAATAAATACTCAGCCACTTGTTATTCTCTAAGAGGGTCTCTTTCTTAAAATTCATTTTCTTCTTTTCCCATCTCAAATTATGTTAGGTAGTGATCTTTACATAAGTCGATTATTATAAGGAATTTCCCCCAATTTATAACAAAAATTCCTCATTTCAGATTCTAATATTTTAAATTTGTAATAATTTTACAGTGAATGTTTCAGTATAATCTTTAAGAAAAGTTTTTGCAAAATGAATCTTATTTTATATATATATATATATAAATAATTCTTGAAGTTAGCCAGGAAGTAAGGCAAGAGAGTGTTTTGAATGTCGGAGATAGCTAACGAAAAGGCATGGAGTTGGAAAATGAGGGAGGAAGTTGGGAGATGGAGGATCTTAGAATATCTGGGACTGGGACTAAAGCAAAAAAAAAAAAATAGAAAGGTAGGAAGGGGCAAGGTTGTAAAGGGATTATATCCTCCATATTCTGCCAACATCACAGGAATATTGTGAGAAAAGAGCTTTGCAAACCTTCAAGCAAAAGCTAGAGAAAAGTAAGCTATTGTTATACATACTTAAGAAATAACAAAAATCCATTTTTTTTTTTTTTTTTGGAGAAAAATGTGTCTAAAATTTAGCCTTCTGTAATTAATTTATTAAATTTTTATATTGTTGTTGTTATTGTTACTCTTCCAATGGCATTCAGGCTAGATATGTAGTGGCCATTCAGAACACTATCCCAATATTAATTGGCATGAAAACTTTGATCCATTTTTCCAATTTGACCTAGTTGGCTTTGCTTTATTTACTCAGTGTGGTTGCTCTTTGTTCTTGGTGTGGGACTTGGGGAAACTCAACATATTAGTCCCAGACATGCAAGTTACATTAGCTCTATTATAGCTCAGAATTACCAATCTGAGCATCTTCTTGTTTCAGGGATTATAGATTGGATGAGTTTTAGGTGTGACCTTTTTGATAATTTCAGTTGGCTCTCTCCCCTCTTTGGAAAAGGTTTATAGTATTTGAAGATTTAGAATGAATATATTAGTTCAGGTGGTAGACTCTCTACTACAAGAGTTATAGTGTGATAAAAATCCCTATGAAGTACTCAATGGGAATTGGGTTTCTCTGCAAAGAGTTGTGAACATGATTAAGTATCAGGGGTCTGGATGCACATGATGCCATGGCCATCTGGCCTCTGGAATCTAGGTCCAGGATCTTTTAGCCTTATAATTATAATAATTTCTGTGAGACTCTGGGTCAATTTATGGGATTCCCTTCACCTTAACTCTTGTGGGTACTCCTTGGAGAGTTGTTGAGCCTAGGGTTAACATACACTAAAAAGACAGATAGATGAATTTAAATGTATCTTTAACAAAAATTCTTTCAATACTGAATTCTCCAGTTCTATTTACTTCCATGATACTAGTTTGAAAGGTCAATCAATCATCATTAACTGAAAGACAAAATGAGGGTTAACTTGACCCTAGACTAGGAAATAATTTGCTAATTACATCTTTATACAGATTAAATTGCGTATAATCCTGAGAGCCCATTTTTTTTAATGTGATATATGTCAGATTTTGGTCCCAGGGATCTGGGGAGGGCACATCTCTTGGTATTCCCAGGTTTGTTTTGTTTAGAATTTCCTTAACCTTGTGAACTGGAACCTAATTTTATTTGTAGAAAGGCACTGATAGAATCTCACAGAAAGTAAAACAAAAATCCCCCCTGGAACTAAAACATGATTTGCAATGTAAATTATGAATATTCTGGTATCTTTTTCTAGCAACAAAAAAATACATTAACCTTTGGGGGAGCTTTCCATTCTCAATGGGAAAGCTCATAGAGATGTTTTTAGGATTCTAAAGGAAAAAAATAATTATAAGGACAAGAGCCTTGGGCATAAATACTCACCATAAAAGGAGTGACCTTTTTTCTAATTCTGATTTATTTATAACAACACCAGTAATAATGTCAACTATTTATTAATCACCTATAAAGTACAGAGTACTACACTGGGTGCTGGAGAAGATAAAAGATTTATATTAAGAGACTGACCCTGCTTTCAAGGTAGAGATAAAATCTTGTAGAGAGATAAGCTACCAAAAACAAGTAACCATGTAGTTTTCATAATCTGATCTCTTTATGTTAAAACCAAGTCACTACATATTCTAGAGGTACCCTGAGAAGTTTGGAAGAGCCTCTCTTCTACTATTATCAGCTCAAACGCATACCACTTGTTTTCCCTTATCCTTTAGGTATCAATATTTAATACTCTACTTTCATTTAACCATTAAACATCAATTGATTTTTATAAAGAGATATTTGCTTGAAAAATATAGCAGGATCAAAAATGCAGCTGTTGCTGAGAGGCCCACATGTAGTAAGGCCCATGTGTTATGGGGGTTATGCTCCTGTCTGTACCAAGGGTATCGCTGGGGGGCTTGAAAGGAGGTAGAATAGACATCTCTAGCCTTTTATCCTCCTATCCTTCTCCAAGGGAGACAGTAATTGCTTCCAAGATGAGGAGCAGGAAATTCGGGCCAGAGGTCATTCTGCTCTTCAGAGAAAGGGGGTGCCAGACTAAAATTATATTTATGTTCCCTTGAATATTATTAGTTTAGGGAATATGATTAAGCTCAAGCTAACTTTTGGCCACTATTTCTCATTAATGGGGGAAATTAGGATCTCAAATTCTGTATCAAGGTTTGACCCCTTTCTTATCAAATACCAGTTTCACAGTGGACACACATAGTGAATAACAAAAAAAACAATTTATCCAAATTAGTAGCAAAGCAGGAGATCAAAGAAAACATACATGTAAGAATATATACTTGATAGAACAGAGTGAAGAAGCTCTCCCATGGGGAGTGAGATGACTCAGCTCAACCAAAAGGGAGAGGGAGGGGGACAGAAGAGAAAGAAGGGAGGGGGGAGAGAAGGGGAGGGGAAAAGGAAGAGGAAGAAGGGAAGAGGGAAAGGAAGAAAGGGAAAAGGAAAGGGAGAGGAGAGAGGGGAAGAAAGAGAGGAGGAGGGGAAGAGGGGGAGGGAGAAGAAGAAAATGAGAAAGGGAGGTGGAGAGGAGGAGGTGGAGGGAGAGAGAGAGACATGGAGGGAGAGAGAGAGACATGGAGGGAGAGAGAGACATGGAGGGAGACAGAGACAGACAGGTATCTTATCCAAGAGGAAACTCTTTAGAATCTCTATTGTAACAAGCTGGGGACAGGGTTATGTGGAGGCTGCCAGCTCCTCCCATGTCTCCTTAGAATCTTTTCATTCAGCATCCTTAAGTGGGGTTGGCTTCTTCCATCTTCACTCTCAAAGCTGGAAGCTAGAAGCACCTGGAGCAACTTGATACTTGAAGAGTTCTGACTGTTAGAAGAAGAATCTGAAGAGTTCTTATCTTTCCTATTCCTGCCAACCCCACCCTGCCCCTCACACAGCAAGCATTCACATCCATTAATTAGAAGAGAGTTCCATACCAATAAATTTTGAGACAGGAGTTATACAACATTTCCTCTTAACTCTGTGGGGATATATTTTCCCCTATCCTGGCCCCCTCGACCCCATTCTCTGAACAAAACAGGCTCAAACTTAGCACAGTTTCTATACAACATTATTCCCATCAAATTCGTATACAGAGAATCAATGCAAGTTAAGTCCCCATCTTGATACCACTTCTGACTTCAGTTAATAGAAAGAATACTATAAAAGTATTTCTAAGTTGTATATTTAAATACTTAGCTTATTCTAAGCTATGTTCAATATAATATGCTATCCATTTCATATCCTTAGGAAGAAAGCTAAATCAAACCAATGAAAAGAGAATTTATAAAATTTGGAATTGGCAGGACTGTACAATCCTAGACAGAAATGAATTTCATATTCAGAGTATAACTGAAACAATTTTTTTATATTTACAGTTGGCTAAAGTAATATTAAATATCCATTAAGGCAACATTTGGTTAAAATAAGTATCATTATTCTGGCATCTGTGAGAAAAAGCCAATAACGTATTACCACTTATTTCTTTTTTTAAGTGAAGATTTTTATATTTTATTTTCCCCAATTACTTGCAATAACAATTTTTAATATTAGTTTTTTTTTAAGTTGAGTTCTGAACTCTCTCCCTCCTTTCCTTCCTTCCCCCCGCATTGAGCAGGCAAGCAATTTGATATAGATTATACATTTGCAGTCATGCAAATCATTTATGTATTAGCCATGTTATGAAACAAAACAGCCACCAAATAAAAACCTAAGAAAAATAAAGACAGCCAAAACAAAATGGTTCATTCTGTATTCAGAATTCATCTATTCTTTCTTTGGAAATCGATAGTATTTTTCATTGTCTGTCCTTCAGAATTGTCTTGGATCATTGTATTGCTCAGAATAGCCAAGTCATTTGCAGTTGATAATCACACAATACTATTACTCTGTACAATGTTCTCTTGGTTCTGTTCACTTCAATTTATCATTTCATCTAAGTGTTTCTAATATTTCTGAAACCATCTTGTCATTTCTTTTAGTACAATAGCATTCTGACACTATCATATACCACAATCCATTTAGAGAATGAAGGATGAACTACAGCAGCAATGTCATTCCTGAATTAATCAACATCCCATCGCTTTCCAGTTTTTAGATATTATACAAAAAAGTTGCTATAAACATTTTTCTACATGTAGGTTCTTCCCCTTTTTAAAAACATCTTTTTTTGCAATATAGAACTCATAGTAGTATAAGTCAAAAGGTAAGTATAATTTTGTAGTCCTTTAGGCCTAGTTCCAAATTGCTTTCTAGCATCATTGGATCAATTCACAATGCCACCGAAAGTGCTTTAGTGTCCTAATTTTCCCACATTCCCTTCAATATTCATCATTTCTTTTTCTATCATGGTGACCAATCTGATAGGTATGATGTTATTGCCACCTGTTTCCATATTGTGAAAAATAAATGATTGTTTAAATTTTACAAGTAAAAAATATATCTTTCAAATATACTATTGGTTCATTCTTTTAAAAAAGCAACATTTTAATAATCCTTGAATTTTTTAATGAATTAGTAAAAAAATATGACATAAGTCCTAAAGAACACTCTTCAGGGTCACTTCTTGATTCTCACATTATTGATGTTGAGCTAGCTATAAAACTTGGATATCCAGACCTTCACTTTCTTGATCTTTCAAAACTCACAAGATCAAGACTTCTAGTCTTTTCACCTGGATCATAAAAGAACAAATGTAGAAATTAAGGAAAGGAGGCATGAGATTCATGAGATTACATATTGATTCTGTGGTGTAGACCTTTCTTTCCTCTGAATGGACATCATCAGTAGCCTAGTCTAAGAAATGAATCAAATATGAAACAGCCAGGGCTAAGATTTTTTTTTTTACACATTTCTGGGTACGCAACCAATAAAAGAACCTGATTATGTAACTAGCCAGTCAGAACCAGTTACAGAAGGTTTTTACAGAGTATTATATTACAACTCATCAAGATTCTATTGGAAGTAGGCTCTCTATCTTTATATGGGAAAATTGCAATAATTGACCATGTACTGATTATGAGATATATTATGATATCTTTTTATACAAATTAGACTATAAGTGCCTCAGAGTTACAAAATGCTATTCAAAGTCTAAAGAAGAAAATTGGGGAAGTCAAAGCCTTTCTAGAGTAGATATCCCTTAAATTTGATTGTAAAGGATAAGCACGAATTTAATGGATGAAGAGGATATTTCAAGAATAGAATCCAGTAGAGCAAAGGCACGAGTTTAAGGTTTGCTTGAACTTCAATCAATTGGAGTATAAAATGAGCAAGAAGAAGTAGAAGGAGAGCAGAAGAAAAAGGTGGATGACAATTTGTGAAGAGCCTTAAATGTCAATTGGAGGAGGAGCTTTCTTTGATAAACAGAAAAGAGCTACTAAAGTCTTTTGAACAGAGGTATGACATGATTAAATCTATGTATTAGGAAGTATAAAGGATGAATTGGAGAGAAGTAAGTGGAACTAGGAAGCCTTGGAAAAGAAGATACTATAATAAACTAGGAGAATCATAATCCAAAATCCTATATGAAGATGAACTGAGATGATGTTAAAACAAATCATAGGATCTTAGATTCAGAGGTAGAAGAAAACCTAGAGACTATATAGTCCAGTATCCACATTTTATAGATGGGGAAACTGAAGCCTAGAGAGATTAAGTGTACTGCCCAAGGTGAGAAAGGTATTAAGTAACAGAAGGGAAATTTGAACCAAGACAATGGTGTTCTTTCTAGAATTCTTTCTTGGTTGTCTAGAATTTAAATTAAGAACATTGGTAACAGTACCATAATATTAACTGAATTTTTTTTCATACTAATAACTACATGCATAGGATACTGTGTTTAAATTGTTGTATGAATAAGAGAATTAATCGATTTTGTTTTTACTATTCTGTAATTTTTCAGTCATGTCTGACTTTTTGTGACCCCATTTGAAATTTTCTTTGAAAAGATAATGAAGCAGTTTGCCATTGCCTTCTCCAGGTCATTTTACAGATGAGGAAACAGAGGCAAACAGGGTTAAGTGACTTGCCTAGGCTCACATGGCTAATGAGTATCTGAGAACACATTTGAACTCATGAAGTTCTTCTTGACTCTAAACCCAGGGAAGCTGCCCCTATATACCTTTGCACTTCACTAGAAATAGTCTGAAAATTCCCTATATGGTTTTGTTTTAACTGCTGTATTTATTCTCATAATATCTCTACTTCCTATTTCTATTGTATCTGATATTTTCTCTTTAAAATAGGTTGTAGGCCTGAAGATTTATACAAGCATCTGGATCCTGGTCTGCCACAATCCTCAGCAAACATTATTTATTTTTGGGATTTTTATCTTCAGTTATTAAAGAACAGGAACACCTAGAATATGCAACAACCAATAGAAAATTCAAACTTCAAATGGAATCTCTTAACAACTCTCTTTTTATTCAACAACAATTTCTTGCTCTTTTCCATCTTATCTAAAACCAAAGGGCAAGTTGGTTTGGGACTAAAAATTGCGAGTCAGCAAGATAATTTACAAGTATTTATAAGGTGTTGTTTACTTTTAGGATTTCCTTCATTTCAAGTTTTATATTTGGAGCTCAAATACTTTTCCTTCACAGAAGAGAAAAACCAGACAACTGTTGAAGTCTCTACTTATAAAAAGCATTGTCCCAGTGGGTTGGGCTACTAATAGTCTTGAGAGTTTAGGGAAGATAGGAAAGAAACCGAAGATAAAAGAGACAAGTGAGGATTTTCTATATTGTTTGAATACTGACTAGTACTTCCTTTTTCTTCCCTACCTAGAAAAGTACTGAGTTGTTTCAGTCTTGACTGACTCTCTGAGTCCATTTTAGTGTTTTCTTGACAAAGATTTGAGGGTGGTTTGTCATTATCTTCTCCAGTTTATTTTATAGATAAGGAATTGAGTCAGAGTTAAAAATTTTGTTCAGGGTCACACAGCTAGAGAGTGTCTGAGGCTAGATTTGAACTCGAGAAGATGAATCTTCCTGACCCCAAGCCCAGTGCCACTTAGCAACACTATTTTAAGGGTAAACATGTTAGTTGATAATGTAATATTAGTGTCAAAATTTCCTTGGTAATATTCAAATCTTGGCCTTTGCCATGATGGTTGTTAAAAGCAGGAAATAAGTAATATAGTGAGGGAAAATTTAGGTGGGAATCTACTTTTCTTGATTTTCTTCAAAAAAAAATCTAAGTAAAAGGAAATAAAGAAAAGCCAAATCCATAAATATAGTATCTGTTGATTAGAGGACAGGAAATTTCCAAAGGTAGTAAATTCCTTTGAATGTAGTTTTTCTTGCTTTGATATAATAAGAATATTTTACTGCAGATGTTATTCTGGGATAGAATAACACTTGGTTTTGTTTTAATTCTGATTTTTTTCCCTTTGTCAATTTATCTGTTGAGCTTCCTAAATGGGAATCACAGTGAGTAAAAAAAAAAAAAGTAAAGTAAAAGAAAGATTCAATTTAAGTATTCACACAGGAAAATCCAAGTAGATAAAAAAAAAAAAAAATCTATTTTCTAGACTGCAATTGGAAGAACAGTCCAGAGAAATTGCATGCTGTACATATTTTGGACAAACTATAGATGGATAACGATTTAGTGACTCAATTCAAATGGAGGAGCAGAAAGAACTGGATTACATTTGGGAGATTGTGCAATGCTTTAATGACCCCAAGATTCTCCCTAGAAACAAAAGCCTAACTTGAAAAAATACCGGTATTCTTCCATTAGAATCGTGTGGGAGAAACAACATAAAATGTATTGCCAATAATGCATGGAATTAGAAAAAGAGATGGACCAGTCATATAACAAGACTGATGGATAGCAGGTGAGCATCCCATATATTCTGCCAGTATACTGAAATGATTCAGAGATCTATGGGACAATCAACCTGTTGGGTAAGTAAGTGCTCCCCATCCCCGGAGGATTTAGAGGAGAATACAGAGAACCACCCAGAATTGGAAGATATAGATCTGTTAAAATTTGGACCACTGGATGAAGGAAGAGTTCACATTGATGAGAAGATAGATTTTACTAAAGTCTGTTGATCCACCATCTGTTTTCCTCTTTTCAGGTGATTTTTTTTTACCTTCAATGATAGAGCTTTGGACTTGGCTTTAGGAAGTTCTGCCTAGTTAGGACCAAATTGAGGAGGGCCTAATTAACACAAAGAATGATAAGAGTTGTGATCCAAAAATATTATACCAAGAAAAAATTATGGCCTAAATTTAATAAAATAAAATTGGAGATAAATGTAAAGATGGATTTATACATGTGAAATTGGAGAAAGCAAGGGTTTATAATCATTCTTTTTTTTTTTAACTTTTGCTTCTTATTTTAAGAATAATGTATTTTTTCCAATTACACAGAAAACAATTTTTTGCATTAAAATTTTTTTGAGTCCTAATTTTTATCCTCCTCCCTCTCCTCTCATTTACAAGATAAGCAATTTAATAAACGTTATATATGTACATCATGTAAAACATATTAGTCACTGTATGAAAAAACATCAAAAAACCTCAACCAAACAAAAATAAAGATTTTTAAAAAAATACACTTTGATCTATTTTCAGACTCCATCAATTCTCTTTTTTGGAGGTAGGTAGCAATTTTTTTTATAAGTCCTTCAGAATTGTCTTGGATCATTGAATTGCTGAGAATGTGTCATTCACTATTGATCATTGTACAATATTGCTGTTACTGTGTACAGGGTTCCTCTGGTTCTATTCATTTCACTTGGTGTGAGTTCAGGTAAGTCTTTCCAGGTTTTTCTGAGGCACCCTGCTCATCATTTCTTATACCACAATAGGATTCCATCACAATCATATACTACAGCTTAGCCATTTCCCAGTTGGTTGGTGCCATTTCCTAGTTGGTGGGTACCCCTTCAATTTCTAATTCTTTGTAACCACAAAAAGAACTATTATAATCTATATTAATTTTTGTACATAAAAGTCCCTTTCCTCTTAAAAAAAAATCTCTTTAGGATACAGACCTACAAGTAGTATTGCTGTGTCAAAGGTATATGCACAGTTATATAGCGCCTTGGGCATAATTCCAAATTGCTCTCTAGAATGCTTGAATCAATCCACAATTCCACCAATAGTGCATTAGTGTCCCAATTTTCCCATAACATCTGCAACATTTTTAAACAATAGTTCTTATGAAATACAGCAGAGATTTTCTAGGAGATTTTAGATTTAATATGAGTCAGAAGTGTATTATGATAACTGAAAACATATACTTCCCCTTAGATGAATCAGTTTTAGGTTGCCTCTTATAAGAGAGACATTACATGTAGGAGATGTAGGAGATGCTTGTCCTACTTCTAACGTGCCTTAATCAGAACACTGTGATATTATGCTTGGTTCTGAAATCCACATTTTGGCAATATAGAACCTGGAGGAGAAAAAATTTAATGTAGGAATGGGATTACATTAGCTAAATCAAGTATTTAAGAAATTGTCAAGGAGAAGTAGGAAATGACTTAGGTCTCATAGACAGAATTAATGGTAATAGAAATTATAGAGAAGCAAACTTGTGCTTGATGTTAGGAAAAATTACTCATTATTTAAAGTGGAATGTATGGCTTCTGAACATAGTGAATGATTTTTCAGTTAAGGTCTTCCAATCATATATGGTTTAATGATCACGTGTAGTACATTTTGTAGAGGGAAATTCCAGTGCAGGTATGGTTTAGACAAGATGACATTTGAGACATTCCAACTCTGAGATTTTATGATCATGTTTCCTACTTTTATTAGATTTCTCCATTTTATTCTTTATTTCTTCCTTTAACATGCCATCCATATTTCTCTTTATTTCTTATCTTTATGGTAATTTAGATCACAAAAAACTAAACCTATTTCTATACTGAACCACGGACTTAAATATTTTAA
This sequence comes from Sarcophilus harrisii, assembly GCF_902635505.1. NCBI lineage: Eukaryota > Metazoa > Chordata > Mammalia > Dasyuromorphia > Dasyuridae > Sarcophilus > Sarcophilus harrisii. The sequence continues at coordinate 205,304,268 of NC_045428.1, forward strand.
TTAAAAATGTTCTTTTGGTGTTTGCTTGCATAGCAATGACAAAGATATTTTCAAAGTGAATTTACAATTTAAAATTTTTAGACCCTGAAACACCGAATTTATATCTCTACTTGTCTCACTTCTTTAAAAAGTTTTGGAGTTTAGAAGCAGCCTGAGTCTGTTTTTAATTTTAAGCATCCAGTCCTTCCTTATCATGTAAATATAAAAATATATAGTATATCCCTTTTATTGACTGATCTGCCAATCAATTTAAGTCATTAGTCAATGAAGTAGGAATCAATGATGTTTAAAGTAAAAGAAAAAAATGGTCGAAGCAGTTTGATTGTCAGCACATTGAATCTTTTGTTTTTCATATAAAAACTTTGGGCATGAAAATTTGTAAAATGCTTTACGTATATTATTTGTTCCTCAAAAATGCCCAGTGTGGGAGGTGCCAATACTGTCCTCATTTATTAAGGTTCAGTATCCTAGGATAGTATGATATGGTCCATAGAATGTTTCTACAATTCAGTAAATGTCAAATGCATTAAAAATTATTAATACTATAGGTGCTAATATGATAGTTAAGTAAGAATTGTTTTAGGGGTTTTTGGTGCTTTAAAATTTGCACTTTACATGTTAATTCACTTGATCCTCACAGCAACTCTGTGAGGTAAGTGCTATGTCATCCTCATTTAATAGATGAAGAAACTGAGGCTGAGGGAGAGTAAGTGATTCTATCCTCCAATCACATCCAAATTAATCCTAATTTGGATGTTTCACTGTTACTTTTCTGCTCAAGAATCTTCAGTGACTCCCTTTTGCCTCAAGGACAAAATACAAGACTCTCAGATTGATATTTAAAACTCAAGTAAAGACAATCTGGCTCCATCCTATCCTTCCCATTGGACAATGGAGGCATTCTTGAATTCCTGGGGGATAACCTTCTCTTGTCATACAACCTGGAAAGCTCAGCTTTTGTATGAGAAATGGACCCCCCACACACACACACATTATAAGTGTCAATTGGAATAGAATCAACACCAGATACTTTGCCACATGAAAGGAGCCTATTGGCATTCAGAACCACTTTTTCATTTGAAACTTTAACTAGAGAGGGATTGACTTCAACCTGAGGTAAATGACTTCGACATTGATTGATGATAGTTTGCTGAGAACACTATAGAAGCCTTTAACCCATTTCTCTAAGATCATATCCTTATCACTAATCAATGTTATACCATCAGCACCAACTAGTTGAGATGCACCATAGTTCTTTGGCTCATAAATATCCTCCAGGATATCAAAAAAACCCACTTTGGATTGTTACTATCGGCATAAAATTGAATTTTATCCTCCTTACTGAGCTAAGAAGTCTGCATCTCTCCAAGCTTTGCTTTGTATCTTAGTTTTGATGGGATTGAGTGCTGACCTTTTAGAGATGAACTATTTTGCTGGCATAGCTTGTGGAGAACTCATTTTTATTTTAGCTGCTTTTGAATTTCCCCATTATTTTCATCAAATCAGTGTTAATATTTGCAAGTGTTCTGATCCAGATGAGCAAATGCAATGCTATACAGAAAATCCCTATAAAGGTAAAGGGAATAGATTGTCTTGAGAAAATCACAAAGGAAGACTCTCTTTTAGTCATTTCTGGCAAGACTCTTGCCAGAGTCCTCTTTTATAGATTTATCCTTCACCTGGAAGACAGTCATCCATCTGAGAGCCAGTGTGACTTCAGAAAGAGCTGAGAAATGATTAATATGATGTTTGCTGTCTGACAATTCCAAGAGAAATGCCAGAAGTAGAGTGGATGTCTGTAAATAATGTTTGTAGATCTGATCAAGGCCTTTGATACTATCAGTCTCAAGGACTTATGGAAAATAATAACAAAATTTGTTTGCCCAGAAAAATTCATCAATATCATACGAAAATTTCACAATGCTTCGTCTGTGTTCTGATGCTCTCACATTTTTCCAGTCACCAATGAAGTAGAACAAGTCTATGTGCTTGCTCCCATGTTTTGGATCCTTTCTCCGTTGCTTATGCTAATTTGGTCTTAACAATTAATACCAAGAAAACACAGGCACTCAATCAGCAAGTATCACACCATGTATATGTGGAATCATTCATGGTTGCAAATGGAGCAGTTTTGGATGCTGTGATTAAGTTTGCTTACCTTGGCCATATACTTTCCTGGGATGTGCATATTGAGGATGAGTTTGACGCACACATTGCCAGAGCTAGTGCAGTGTTTAGGAGGCTCTGAAGAAAAGTGTGGGACAGGACAGGTGTCGGACTGATTGCCAAACTGAAGGTCCAGAGAGCCATTGTGCTGACCCCAATGTTGTATGCCTGTGAAACCTGGACAGTCTACTAGCTCATGCCAGGAAATTGAATTTTTTCCCTTTGAATTGTCTGGGGAAGATTTTGAAGATCACCTGGGAGAATAAGACACCTGACATTGGGGTACTTTCTTGAACTAAATTGCCAAGCATCAATCTCTATTGTAGAGAGTGCAATTGCATTGGGCTGGCCACATTGTCCAAATGCCAAATGTCTGCTTGCCAAAAATACCATTTTATGAAGAATTTGCCCAGGGCAATCTCTCACATGATGGTCAGAAAAAGATAGACAAGGACATTCTCAAGGTCTCTTTAATAAATTTGGAATTATTTATATGACATAGGGAAACGCTAGTACAAGACTGTCCAACATGGCGTGCCCTCATCAGAGAGGGTGCAAAGCAGAATTGAATTAGCTCAGAAGAAACATGAGATGCACAAAGTTAGAGAACTTACTTCAATATTTACATGGTCTATTTGTGCCAGACCTATGCCAAAAGCATTCCAAACTCGTGTTGGTCTGATTAGCCACAATTGGACATGCTGTAACTTGACTCTAACATAGTGATGCCATTTTGGTTCTCTTTGAGAACAAAGGGCAACAATCAGTGTCTCCAGACATTTACTTTTATTTCTCTTTCATGCATTGTGTTGCAACCTTCTTTGTTTCCCAAATTTGTCCTATGTGCTGGAATACTCTCTATGCTCATCTTTGCCTCTTATAATCTTTAGCTTCTTTCTCTGATCAACTCACATACCGACTCCCAAAGGAAGCCTTTCTTAACTGCCCCAAACTGAATTGATGGAATTAGAGAAATTTCTCCTCAAAATATACTGCAATGTTTTTTGTAAATATTGGTAAGAATATTTACCAATTAAATTAGAGTATAAACACTTTGAGGGCAGGGAATATGTTTTATTTTGTCTTTACATTCCTAGGACTTAGCACAGTACTTTGCCCATAGTTGGTATTAAATAATTATTTGTTGAATTGAAAATTTAGTTTCCCAAATTCCTTTTTCCATCAATGACAGATAATCTTTACATTTCAAGTCTAATAACACCCCAATTTTCTTTAAAAGGAAGAAGGAATGATATTCAATGAACTAAAGGTGGGAAAAGTAATAGTTCGGGACCACATATGAGCAGAGAAGGTCTATGTTATAAGCAACACAATTTTACGAGCATAAAATGATCTGTGCAAATGTGCTTGTTTGCATATGGTAGACACTTGATAAATAAATAATTAATTTATTTTAATAATAGCTTTTTATTTTTTGAAATACAAAGATAGTTTTTAATATTTACCCTTGCAAAACCATGTGTTCCATTGTGGTGTTTTCTTCTTTTATATAATATAATTGTTCTCTCTGGGAGCAGGTTTCTTGGGGAGGTTTTCTGGAAGCAGCCTTAATTTCACTTCAGAGTAATAATCACTCCAAATGCAGCCAGGTGTTAAAGCAGTTCTTTATTGTTTCTTCCAAAATAACCCAGTTAGCTTTCTTTGGTTCCGAGAGCTCTTGTTGGTAGCTTCAGCCTCTCTCTGAATCTTGGTTCTGTCCAACTGCAGATTAGCTTCTCAATCTCCCAAACAGAACTCTCACTCTGTCAGTCTTCCGAAGTGACTTCTGGCTCTAGCTCAACTCCGGCTCATGGCTTCTTCTGAACGGACGCTCCTCCACTCTGAATCTTTTCAATTGAACTCTGCTGACTGAGCTCAGCTGTTTTTATGCTCTCTCAAAGGTTGACTCCTCCTCTGGGAGTGGGATTGTAGGAGGTGTAACTTGTATATTTCTAATGTGTGAATTCTTAAAGGTGCAAACACAAGCACACAAGCATTGCTTCCATCAATTCCACTTAGTACCTTGTTTCAACTTCTGGCCCATAACATCTGCTTGTAGGATCAGATCAATCATACTGAACCATGCTAAATTAGATAATTATTGTCTATCAATTCTAATGACTTAACAATTTGTAAAGATTCCAAGGTTCCATATTTTTTAGACAGCAATTAATCCAATATAGGTTAAACATGTGCAAATATTCTAAACATATTTCTGCATTTATCATACTGCACAAGAAAAGTCAGATCAAAAATTAGAGGAAAAAAAAACAAGCATTACTTAATTTATTAAGAAGAGAGAGTGAAAAGTTCAAGCTTTGGAATCAGAACATTTATATTTAAATCCTAACTATTGAACTTCTTGACTATGGAATCTTAGACAAATCACTTAAATTCTCTGAATTTCTTCATCTAGAACTAGATGACTTCTAAATTTCCTTTAAGCTTGAAGTCTATGATATTTTTTCACCATTCTCTGAATATACACACTGTATTTATTATTTGTTGGTTAAGCTTGATTTGGTACAACAAAATGTTTCTTTAAAGGTTTTCTCCCTCAAAAGGTCTTCCAGGTATATTTAAAAGAGAAGGATTTGATTGCTTTAACTTAACCCAATACGATAATAAAGAATTATCATCTAGTGATCCTTTTATTATCTGTGATTGAGTCAAGAGGGACAAAGTGACTGTCTGGGATGAAAATTAGCCACATCCTTGAGGGTTTAAATAACTAAACCTATGGTAGAGTATTTAAAATTTAGAGACTGTCAAAACACGAGGCAGGAGTTGGGAAAGAATCCAGCTCTTTATTTCTGGACAAGAATAAGAGATTTTTTTTCCTTCTCCACATACAACTTTCCTCCCCACTCCCTTTTCCATTGACCAAAAGGAGACACCTCATCTATTAACAGGAGAATCAGTTCCAGAGTTTTAGATGTAGTTGAGGGAGGAGAGACTCATATTCCAAAAAGAAACATATAGAGAGAGACAGCTGTGAAGACTGGAAACAGCATTAAGAGGCAGGATTGTTGGCAGCAAAGAAGAGAGCTGGCCATGGACTTAAGAATAAGCTTGCCCTGTAAAGGGAAAGTTGAGTTTCAGAGAGTAAAAGACCTTGGGAGGTCCAGCTGAGCAATCTGCCAAATAGAGATATTTTGCTGAAGGGAAGAACTTTTGAAGACTCTCCTAGCAGAGAAAGAACACTGAAGCAGTTCCAGAGGTATGATTTGGTTTGGCCACGTTTATTCCCAACATGTGTATCTCACTATAATTGTACTTTATTTAGTTTGTGCCCCCCCCCTTTTTTTTTTAAACAAACAAACATTGTGTATATTTGTAGGATATTATGTCTCAGATCTGTGGAGAAAATGTCTTGTAGCTAACAATTAATATGCCATTTTAATGTATTTTTTTCCCTAAGAACTAATCATGTGTGGCTAATATGTTTTCATGATTTCACATGTATAATGGTTACTTTTTTAATAGGTGGGAAGGGGCTAGAGGGAGGGAAAGAATTTGGAACTCAAAAAAAAAATGAATGTTAAAAAATAAACATAATTTTAAAAGGAATTTATATGTGCTAAATTGCTCCTAATGCGAAACATATTGAGAGGGTCTTATGAGCTAGTCCCAGACCTGGACTGACAGATCTCCCTCTGATTACTTTATTTGCAAATCCAGTTTGAGGAGAACAAGTACTGCAAGGGAAGTGCTACTTTGTAGAATTTAATCTATGATATCTTTTTGTCTTTTTTCTTTTTCAAATACCTACTGGAAAAATTTTTCATCCAGAAATCTCGATCTTAAATACTCTAATATGGTAGGGATCCCCTAAAGAAGTAATTTCACTTGCTTTGTTTGTTTTAGACAAATAATTGAACAATCAGCTTTCTGATATGTTTCCTTTATAAGCCTGATGAGTTTCTTTGAGGTAATTCTTTCTTGCTTGAATGCTTATATACTTATCAGTCCATTGTATTACTATTCCCATTATGGGTTTGTATGAGCATTATGGATGTTGCATACCTAGAATATTATTGTAGAGGAAGGAGAAACACATGTACTCTAGATAGACATGAATACAGAGACAATCACTTAATACTGGAAGTAGTTTCAAGAATCTTGCCTGTTAGCAGCTGACTATGAACTCAAGGGAGAGCAAGCCTTGTCAGTCAAGAATTTACCTTTGTGAGGATTCTACTAGGAGGGCTAGAACTTTGTGGCACTGTAGTACCAGAAAAGTGAGTAACTTTGGCCATGTGTTCCTTACACACCTACTTCTCTACCATTGTACTCCAAATATTTCCCACAAGCCCTGAATATATTTACATGAGAAGATATTCCATATTTATAGCAGGAAAATTTTGTAGTTATTTGTGTATTGACTATTAAGGAGAAAGTACCAAGTGAAGGCTCAAGAACCATACAATTGCAGACCCATGGACTATCATTAGAAAACAAGGAAACAACTGCTTTCCATGGATCCAATCCCACAGTAGAAGTATACATTAAAAGGAGTGGGCATTAGGAAAAAAATTATAGTAGTAAGAGGAGAGCAAGAAGCATGGGATATCTTTACAGTTAAGGCAGAAAAAGAGTATCCAGTAGTATCATTTCTTCTTCTTAGATTTAGAGGATTATTGGTGATCAAGGTTGGAATAAGATGGTTGTGTTATTCTTATTGAAATTATATGGTTGCTTTTCCATCTTTCCCTTTATTTGATACTCTGAATGCTGTTCATTATATTTATTAAATAAGTCAAAATTACATTTGACATATTGAGTATTTGGGAGGAATTGTGCAGAACTTTCATATTTTAGAAATTTTCTTGTATTCAATAGGGAACAAGACTCCTGCTGTACAAAAATGTACTGTGTATATTGTGCATCTGATCTCCTTTAGGCAGTTTAGTTCAAATGTGAACAAAATGTAAACAAAAATAGCTAAACAAAAACATGCCATAGGTATATTTTAATCAACAGTGATACCTTTTTTAGATTATTATTCCCAATTCTGATGTAAAAAGAAGTAACAGAAGATGATAAATAGCTCTAACACTATTCTGTAGTAAGTGTATCTTGGATAGACATTCTGGATAAACATTGAACTGGGTTTAGAAAGAAATAGGAGGAGGAAAGTGGAATCAACTATATCTCTGGAAACCAAGTAGTGCTTTTAGTGACTCCAAAGGTCTCTCTGAAATGAAGACTCATCTTTTTTTAGCGCTAATGTTCTTTTGGTGATGCTGTTATGTCTACAATCATGGACGACCATAGTCTCCAAAGAATAAAAGTTTCAGGTCACCCAAAGCACAATGAGCAGGGGCATAGTGGGTAGGCAGGGGCTGCAAAATAATTCCAATGAAGAGTTTCGCAGGGTAAGTGGGATCAAGGATATCAGAATGACATATAGTCAAAGAAAGAGGTAAACTAGTCATGTAGCAAAAGTGAATAAGAATAGAAAGCCTGGATCTAATATGCCCTTGAATTCTATGCAATAACAAACAAGCTTGAAAAAGGTTCAACCTAGGTAGAGTGGATGTCCTGAAGAGTATTTCAAGAGGGATATGGCTAAAGGCTCTAGTATGTAAGAAGGAATGAATGAATTATCAGCCTGGCTGAAGGAATTTAAATCCATTAAATTATGGATTCTTTGAAGCATTGGATCACATTAGCTTGAGATTGAAGGTATTATTCACTTATAAAATGCTTTTTATGGGCAGAACATATAAGATTGGCACCAGGTATGAAGTAAATTTTAGATAAGAAATATAGTTTCTGGCTTTATGGAGCTTACAGTCTGGTAAGGAGATATGACAGAGTAATTCTCAATATAAACCCATAGATAGTCCTGTTGTTTTTCCTATGAGTAAACTCAGACCTCCTTTAGATTTAAAGTCACAGGATCCCCAAAGACTAGGTCTTTGAGTAGGGAAGACAACTGCATTATTTCTCATTCTTTAGATCCCATAGCTATCTTTAGATAAGCTAGAGATGATTGTGAAAATGATGCAATTGTTTTGTTTTTGTGCTTGACAATTTAATTATATATATGTATGCATATATGTATATGTATGTATATATATGCTTTAAGTGTATTGCATCTTCCTTCTTCCTTAGCAAATACTTTTCATCCTATAGAAATTATTTTGGATTAGAAAAATAATCATTTCACTGACTTTTAAATAATTTATTTAGTTAGAAAATGCAATACTTCATATCTAAGTGGTACAAAGATTACTTACATTAAGTAGCATATAGGAACAATTCAGCCAATAGTTCTGTGGTCTGGAGATATTGCATACTTTACAAACAGAGTTCAGTAGGCTAAGTCAACACAATGGTGAAGTGATCAATCAACTGAGTGATGAAAAAAATGATCATATTAGTTCATTGGAGAAGTTTAGTCTAAAACCTGAGGTTGTTGACCTGGATTTTTCAGCTTTGTATTTTTCTGGCATAGACAAAGCTATTGATAAATGAGTAAAATCAAGCTGCAATATATAAAACTAATGATTTGACTGCAGTTCTTCTCTGCTATAACCACTATTTATTGTCAAGAAGAATAAGACTAATAAAAAGTGTGTGTATGTGTGTGTGTTTTAAATAAAGTAAAGAATTGAAGAAATCCTTATTATAATGTTCTGGACGAGAAACAAGCCAAAGCTTTCTCTGAGTACTTTGTGATCCAAGAGTCAATGATTAGTTTTTTTTGTTCCCGCTAACCTGCTTCTAGTTATCAGATTTCTGTTTTCATTTGTTTTTCATCACTTAGAAGAATCAGGTTAGAAGCTATCATAGCGGTCACTGAGTCTAATCTCCAACCCAATGTAAGGATCTCTTCCATAATGCACTGGAAAATCCAGCATTTACCTTCTGCCTAAAGAGCTCAAATGATGGATAATTCATTGCTTTTTGAGGTAGTTCATTTCTTCTTTTGAACATTTCTAATTTATAAGGGACTTTTTTGGGTTTTGTTTTTGTTTTTTTCTATTGAGTGAATATCTATACAGGTATCAAATATCACTGGTGGATTTGGATTTGAACCCAGAACTTCTCATTGGTCTTAGTGCTGCTTTCTGGAACTGTACAAAAAATCGATTGCTTTCCCCAGGTTTTAGTCCTTTAAATGCATGACTACAACAATTCTATTTCCTCTGATTTGTGTTCCTTCATGTGACATTGAATCTCCTCACCATTCTAGTCCTTCCTCTGTAGATTTGATGCAGTTTGTTGCTATTCTTTTAAAATGAGTAACTGAGAAGTGAATATAATGCTCCAGATGTAATATGATGAAAGGATAACAAAATGAGAGAAATATTTCCCTTGTTCTGGAAACAATTATTAAGCTAGCAGAAGAGTAAAGTTGTTTTTTTGGTTGTCATGTTATACTTTTATTTCATATTGAACTTGCAATCTATTAAACCCCCTAAATATATAAGTGTGTATTAAGTGCCTTGTGGCTAAGTGGATAGAATGCTGGACTTCGAGTGAGGAAAACTACTTCTTGAATTTAAATTTGGCCTCGGACAACTTACCTACTGTGAGCCCAGGTAAGTCACTTACCCTGTTTGCCTCGGTTTCCTTATCTGTAAAATGAGCTGGAGAATGACATACCAAAACATTCCACTATCTCTGCCAAGAAAACCACAAATGGGTCATGAAGAGTCAGATATGACTGATAATGACTAAACAGAACATCATATTCTAGACATTGAATTAGGTCCTAAACATACAAATAAAAAAAAAATGGTTGCTGTTTTCAATGATCTTACATTTTATGAAGCTATTATTAAGCCAAACCTCCCCTATACTACTGTGTATCTGACTTTTTGGACCTTTGTACAAATCTTTATTTTAGATGGCCTTGTAGATGGAACCCTAGCCCTGGAATCGGGCAGAACTGAATTAAAGTCTAGCCTCAAGTACATATCAGCTAGATAACTCTGGGCAAGTCAGCCTCTGTCTGCCTTAGTTTCCACATCTGTAAAATGGATATGATAAATAGCACCCATTTCCTAGGGCTGATGTAAAGATAAAGTGAGATATTTTTTGTAAAGTGCTTTGCAAACCTTAAAGTGCTACATAAATGTTGGAATTATAATTAAAATTATTTGGTCTCTTGTCTTTTTTCAGATATTTTTTATCTAACATGAGCAATCCTCCATAGCATTGTATCATTGACATATTCAATAGCCATGTTGTTCAGGATATGGTTATCAATTATTTCAAAGCATTGATAAATCTGTTTAAAAGGATTTAATCAAGTACAGAGGCTATATATTAGTGATGCTGAATTTTGTATTTTTTGTTTTTTAACTTTTGTTGTATTTTAACTTTTTTTGTTGTTCAATCTGATCTTTGTGATCCCGTTTGGCATTTTGGAGCAGAGATATTGGAATAGTTTGCAATTTCCTTCTCCAGCTCATTTTACAGATGAGGAAACTGAGGCAAACCGGGTAAGTGACTTGCCAAGAGTCATGCAGTTGGTGTCAGAAGCCAGATTTGAACTCAAGAAGATAAGTTTTTCTCATTCCAGATTCAGCATTCTATCTATTTTCCCCTTCCATTTTTGTATAGATTCATAAATTGGTAGTCATTTGATCATCTGTCTTAAAAATATTCCCACTCTATCTTTAAGGATATCTTGGAGAGGAATTGTCAAATATCAACTTGAAATTCAGGGATATTTTGGTCAACCAGACTAGTAACCTTATAGGAATTTTTTTTTAAAGTGAGGTGTCTTTGGCAATGACTTGTTCATAGGAAACTTATGCTGCTGCTTTTCTCCATGCTCACAAAACAATTATACGTAGTACCTTATCTATTTTCATTTTTTTTTATTTAGTCTCATTTTTGAAAACTGGGACAACCTCTCCATATCTATCCTGTTCCTTGTAATTTTTGTAGGATTACCTACAGCAGTTCAAAACTCTTACTTGAAAATCCTTATACTACATTGTTACGTATTTTAAAGTGTCTCTTGGCTTGGCTTCCTTTAAGATTCCATCAAATCCTCCTTTCTTCAGGAGGCCTTTCTGTGATCTTTTCTCCTGCTAATGCCAGTGTCTTCTCTCTAAAATGACCTTCCTTTTACTCTCTATTGTATGTAAGCAATTACTTGTATGTTGTCTTTTCTATTAGAAGTGAACTCCTTTAGGATAGAGGCTGTTTTTACATTTCTTGGATTCTCCATACACATACTCTTGGTACATAGTAGGAACTTTAAAAATGTTTGTTAACTGCATGACTAGATATTTCTTCTGATTTAGAGTAATTAAAGTAGCTCTGCTATATATCTCTTCACCTATACTTGAATTCTCTTACAGTTCTCTTTGGTTTACCCTCCCTAACTTGACATTAAGCAAATAAGGATTCAACTCAACTTGGCAGCAGAGATTTTTAAAGATACTGGGTACATTTGCACTAGAAAAACAGAACAGATGCTGAAAAAATATTAGTACTGTGATTATAACAACCCTATGATGCAATATTGCAGATATTATTATTCTCATTCAGAAAGGTTAATTCACTTGACCCCAACAAAGGCCAAGGGGAAGAGGCATACTGATTCCCAGCACAATGCTGTTCCTACTAAATTATACACAATGTACTATAGATAAATGACATGGCCCTTTATCTCATGGATAAGAATTGGAAAGAATTTGATGATATGATAACTTGAAAAGAATTCAATTAAACAAGCATTTATTAAATGCCTGTTATGTACAATGAGGTATAGCTAGATGGCTCAATAAATAAAGCTCTGACTCTGGAGCCAGCAAGACCTGAGTTCAAATATGCCCTTAGACACTTACTAGTTATGTGACTCTGGACAAGTCAATTAACCTCTGTTTGCCCAATTGAATGGAGAAGGAAATGACACATCAATCTAGTATTTTTACCAAGAAAATCCCATACAAGGGTCATCAAGAGTTGGACATGACTGAACAATAAAAACAACAATGTACAATCTAGAAATAAGCAAAGTAGGAGACTGGGAATTGTATTCTATGGATATACCATCTTCTTGTTCTTATTATTCATAACAGAATTGCAAAATCTCAACGTGGGAAAGACCTCCACAGCTAAGTAGCACACATGGGAGTGCCCTCTATGATTTATAACCAAGTGGTCTTCTAACCTGTGCTTGAAGACCTCCAATGACAGAGGATAAAAGTATTAAATAGGAGGAAAATACGAAAACTTTTAATACCAACTTCCTGGCCTGGTTATCTATAAAGACTGAAGCCAAATAAGTGTACTAGCAGAAAAAGCTTCCTATTAATAGTCTATTTGAGATTTGTGTCCAACAGTTCTTAAGTTTTAGAGAAACACTCTAAGATTGACTGACATCTCCAAAGTGCATGCAACAAAAAACAATCATCTTGGCTTTAATGGAATCTTTGAAGTGCCTTATTTCTTGTTGTAAATGCTTTTATTTGAAACTCCCAACTTCCTGTTGTAGCCCCCTTCAGTTTGGGCAAGTTTAATTGGGAAAAAGCTTTTCCTTATATGAAGCTGGAATCTTTATGTGGTAGGGAGGGAATGAAAGGAGCAGTGAATGGACTCCTAAAAGAGACTTTATTTATTGTTCTTAGAAATTTTGCTAGTCTCACTTTATTCTAGGCTCCTTAGGATCATATTGAGAATGGGAGGGGTCATTACAGGCTATTAAGTCCAAACCTGTCATTTTATAGGTGAGAGAGATGCCAAAATTGCCCTAAGTCAAACAGATGGAAAGTAATGGAGCAGGGATTCAAATCCTTTGATTTCTAGATCCCACTCCAGAACATTTTCGATTGTATCATATAATAAGCCCCATAGTTGTGAGCTGTGGACCACCGGCTCCCAGATTCAGTGATTAGTCCACTGTACTATTTAAGGAAAAGAAGCTATCAATCCATTTAAAATTTTCTGTTTTCATACCCTTAACCCACATACCTTTCCTTCCCAACTGACCAGTCATATCATGTTCTTAGAATGCAGACTATTTAAAAGCCAGAAGGCAGCTCTTATATAAAAAGAAAATTATTCAAAACATCTCAAAATCAAATTCAAATACTTTGAATCATCCATTGTTTTGTGAGCTCCCTGCCCCATAGCCTTCTTCCTCTAAGGCAGCTGACTGGGGAGTATAATAGGCACTAGTTGGGATTTATGATCCTTTCCCCCTAAAGGACTGGCAATGAGGGAGGCATAAACAGAATAATGAAAAAAAAAATGAATGTTTCATCTCTATAAGTCTATCACACTGGGCTCTTTGCTACAGTTAGCTGTGGGAGGCAGAAACTGAGTAGGTGGTGTTTGACAAGGTCCTTGAGTGGTATGGCATCGAATCTGTGGGTAGTTTTCTTGCCCTGACTATGGATAGTCACATATTCACAGGAATCCAGCTCTCAGTAAGTGAAAAAGGGCTGTTATTATTTTGTGTTCATCATAAGAGGAATTATTTTGTGTACTAGTTCCTGGTCTTTTGGGGCAAAACTATTATTTTCCCAAAGCCACTGGAGCATGAATGCAGAATACTGCCCCCTAAAATGAACTCAGAGAAAATATTCATTTTTGCTTTGTGAGCAAAAACTTTGTGGACTATTTTTTGGCTGAGCCCAGGTTGATTGTTAAAGGAAGTAGCCCAAAACTAGGCCTGCATATTTTTAGATCATCTTGGAATCTTCTATTGTCCTTAGAGACTGTGAATGAACAGTATGACTGAGGGGTAAAGCTCTCCAGGGAAGACATTTTATTTTACTTGTAGAAGGATGGGAAGGAGGGTTATGCCCCGATTCTTTTCAGATGCTAGAATTATCCTTGCCAAAATGTAGTTTCCCTAGCAACAAGAGATAGGAGAAAATGCTCATAAATTTTTTCCCACCTACTCTCTCTCTTTCTTTTTTTTTTTTTTAATGCAGTGAAGCAGATGGTTTGGATAATGCAGGTATTACAGATTCTAATTTACTCAGTGTCGATTCAAGGAGCATAAATATTGAAGTGCTTCCCCTCTACAGTTTGCAAAACTACAGCATGACAACGATTTCAAAGCCAATTGCTTTCCAAAGTTCCAGGTCTCCATATCAATAATTCGAACCAACAGGATGTTGGCAAAGGAGATAGCATCTGAAGGCCCTAGTCCCTTGGCATGTAGAAAGGAAATAGGCAATGGGGAAAAAAGCAGGCTCTGTTGTGTGATAAAAGATAAAAGGATGCATTGCTGTCAGACAGCTAGAATAAAAGCAAGTATTCAAAGATGTGTGAATCAGTGGGTTACTACTAGAAATCCTTTAAAAAAAAATCCATTCATTATATATGACCAACTAATTTAGTATTAGCAAAGATGGCTTTATCTTCAAGGGGTGTGGGTTACTGAGGTTGTATTTGCATGTACAAATTGACTCAATTGTTTTCCATGACTGACTTGACTTTTAGTATAGTCTTTTTGTTGTTTTAGGTTTCTTTTCTTTATAGCTGATGATACTTCTGTATGTGTGAAAAATGTTACTGGAAAGATAAACAAAGCTAGGTAACCTTGGATCTTGTGTAGAAAGAGTGGTTGTATAATTTTTGCTAATTGACAGAATAAAGTTGGAAAAGCTTTGTTCCCCTCTTCAGAGATTTAATTATTTAGAATGGTTTGTGTTTATACAAAGCAGATTCTTTTTTGTTTAACATTTCCAGAGTCTGTCACCTTAGTGCATAAGGTAATTTTGAAAATTAAAAATGCAAAAATATAGCTTTTTAAAGAAAAAAATTGCATTCTGAAAATCTGGATATTTAGTTTAAAGATATTCTCATATTCCCGACACTTTCCCCCAGTGGAACATCCTTCTGAGCCATTTTTCTGAGCTGATGTGAGACATAATTAGTTTTAGTCAATGCTTTTTCTTTTTTCTGTCTATCTAGGAAAGTCATATACCTAAAATGAAGTGAAACCTTCATTGATCCCAAGAAAATCATACCAAGAAGAGCATGGGTGTATTAAGACATAACACTGGTTCTGAAAGCAGAAGACTTGGATTCAATATCACAAGTTTTGTCTCTCTCTCCCTACCCCACTTACCCTGCTTTTCACTTTTATGGCATACTTTTGTGACCTTGAGCATAAATCTGTAAACTCCCTGGCCCTCAGCTTCTTCATTTGTCAAATGAGGGAATTGTATTAGATAGACTCTGAGGTCTCTTTTTAACTTTATATCTATGTACAATCCCCATTGAAAATGAGGAGGGTCCAATATCATCCATTTCCAGATGAGAACATGGATTTTATTGTTCCTAGATAAAGTTCAGCAATATTATGTGAATACAGAATGTTCTAGGAAGCCCAGCAATAGTAAAAGTTTCCAAAGACATTTCATAAGTCAATGATGGCTTCCTATTCATTTTCTCAGTTTAATAAGTAGCTCTATGCTATACTCCTAATATTGGATCTTATTCTCCTCCTTATAATTGTGTGAGATTTTATTTCAATGTGGAGAGAATGTTCTCAGCTTTGGGTGCTCAATAAATCTATGACTTTTTTTTTTTTTTTTTTTTTTTTTTTAACATTGAGATGTTGAATCAAACTTAGGGGCAATCTCAGGTCCTATTAATTGCAGGAGACCCTGGGGTTTCTGCACCACACGAGCTATCATTTATTTTTGATTTTCTATGTGCATTATTTATCAGGAAGATGATTAAACTAGATGAATAAGATGGAAGAATAAACCCTATAAATGAAATTAGGGACACTGGAGAGTCAGCATCTGAGAAAGCTTTTGGGGAGAGGCTGTGACTTTTCCTAAATGATCAGTTTGCTTTATTCTACTAAGAGAAGTAAGATTCGGGACTGAAGGCATATGAATTCAATGCAGTTCTTATTGGCCAATGATAATAACACAGCAAGAATGGTATGTTTGAGTTTATTAGGATTTCTTTTTGGAAACCCCTTTTATTAATAGTTAATGGAAGGTTGCTTTTTTCTCTATAGCCATAAATTAATGGCTCAAAATGAAACTTATATTTTAAGCCTCAATTTGAGCATGCAATATTAGTCCTGATGTGGGATTGGCTGGATTTGTAACCATAGTTTATTCTTTACTGCATCCTGGAATATTATGATTTAAGATGTACAATTTGTCAGGAACGAGAGGACAAATACAAAATGCCTGTGTAATATCTTAATCATGTGATTCCAGAATATTTGTTAATCACCCTCTCCTTACCCTCCCTTGTCTTCTGTGATATGTCTTTCTTAGTTGATTTTCTACCCCTCTGATCCATTTATCCCTTTGATCTTCATTTCCAAATAAGTGAGGGAAACACCTAAGGCTCTATACTGGGCTCCCCTGTTTTTTCTTACTTTACATTTTTTTCCTTAAGAGATTTCTCTTTTTGCAATCAACTCCCATGGGTTAAATTAGCATTTCTATGAAGATGACTACAAAATCTAATAATCCAGCTCTTATTTTCCCCTCTGAATATTAGTTCATTACTAATTACCTGCTGAACATCTGCAACTAAATGTGTTGTTTCAAATTTAACATATCCCAAACAGAACTCATATTTTCCCCCAAATCCGACTCTCTAATCTTCCTCATTTCTGAAGATTGTGCTACTATCCTTTCAGTCTCTCAGGCTTGCAACCTTTGAGTTGTCTTTAACTCTTACAAATTATCAGCCACTATATTTAAAAATTATGTTTTCTATCTTATCAATTTTTAAAATTGTCATCAATTTATTTCATTGTCATCAAAAAAATTTCATCACGCAAGGACAATAGATTATGAGAATTGGACTTTTGTTATTTAACTTGTTAATAATTTTGTTTTTCAGATGTATATTACACACACACTCACATACACATGATAAATTAGATCTAACAAGGTACTAAGAAAATTGTTCTATATGGACCCTTTTCCCAATACAAAATCGTCCAATTAGTTGCTAAGGATGGTTGAGTCATACTGTATCTTACATTTGTCTATTTCTTTTCATTTATATAGTCTTTGTTTTCCCTGTCTCTTGTCTCTTTTCTCTATAACCCATTCTCAACACAGAAATAGTCTTAAAACATATATCTGACCATGTTCCTCTCTCTTTGCCCTCAGCCTGAAAAATTTTCAGTGTTTCTCTATTGTTTCTAGAATAGAATATAAAAACATTTCTCAGCCTGGAATTCAAAATCTGGTTCTCACCAACCTTTTCAATCTTATTTTATATTATTCCCCTTCAAGTACTCTCTATCCCAATCAAACTTGTTTGCTGTCCCTTTCTTCATGCACCAGTGGTCCTCCAAATCTGAAATGTCCTTCTTTTACCCACCTCTGCCTCATAGAATCTCTTCAAAGCATTAGCCAGTTGCCACTTTATATGAAGCTTTTCCTGGTCCTACTTGATTATTAGCAATTTTTTCGGTATATTTTTGATATATATTTTGCATTTACTTGCTGGTAAACATGTTCTATCTTCTTAATACAATGTAAGTTTTTTTCAGGGTTTTACCTATTTTAATGTCTTTGTATTTTCAGGATCAAGCACAGTGCCTCACTCCCAGTAGCCACTTCCTAAATGTTAGTGTATACTTCTTCTTCCATGCAAGTTTTCCTCCCTCCCTCCCCTCCCTCCCTTCTTCTTTCCTCCCTCCCTTCTTCTTTCCTCCCTCCCTTCTTCTTTCCTCCCTCCCTTCTTCTTTCCTCCCTCCCTTCTTCTTTCCTCCCTCCCTTCCTCCCTCCTTCCCTTTTCTTCCCCTCCTCCCTTCCTCCCTCCTTCCCTTTTCTTCCCCTCCTCCCTTCCTCCCTCCTTCCCTTTTCTTCCCCTCCTCCCTTCCTCCCTCCTTCCCTTTTCTTCCCCTCCTCCCTTCCTCCCTCCTTCCCTTTTCTTCCCCTCCTCCCTTCCTCCCTCCTTCCCTTTTCTTCCCCTCCTCCCTTCCTCCCTCCTTCCCTTTTCTTCCCCTCCTCCCTTCCTCCCTCCTTCCCTTTTCTTCCCCTCCTCCCTTCCTCCCTCCTTCCCTTTTCTTCCCCTCCTCCCTTCCTCCCTCCTTCCCTTTTCTTCCCCTCCTCCCTTCCTCCCTCCTTCCCTTTTCTTCCCCTCCTCCCTTCCTCCCTCCTTCCCTTTTCTTCCCCTCCTCCCTTCCTCCCTCCTTCCCTTTTCTTCCCCTCCTCCCTTCCTCCCTCCTTCCCTTTTCTTCCCCTCCTCCCTTCCTCCCTCCTTCCCTTTTCTTCCCCTCCTCCCTTCCTCCCTCCTTCCCTTTTCTTCCTTTTATTTCTTTCTTCAATATGCTGTAATCTACTTAAACTCCCCATACAATGAGGTAATGATGAATTTTGATTTATTTGGGATAATGATGCTCCATGATTCCTAGACCAATAACACCACCTGGGCTTTGTTCTTTAACCATCTGCAGTATCTATCCAAGACACTGGTAAATTAACTCCATAGACTTTACTACCTGTTATAATCTTAGCAGAATGCATTTTTTATAAGCTTGGTTTTTCTTGGGTGTATTGCTAGTCAGACTCTTTTAAATGACTAAGTGGAAGCTCAGACTATTTTTGGAGTTTGATGTGATTAGCATAGAATCACCTTTAAATATAGACTTGTAAATATAAGGATGGAAAATCTCATCACCCTAAAGTAACACTTCTAGATAGGCTCTTGGCTAGGGTGTCCAACAATTGGAGTATAGATAGTAATTATTTTGAAAGCAGAATTGAATTAGCCCAAAGGAAACATGAAATGTGCAAAATTAGAGAAGCTATCACAAATATTCATATGGACTATGTGTGTTCAACCTGTGGCAGAGCATTCCAAGCTTGTATTGGTCTGAATAGCCACAGTTGTATGCAATGTAACTTGACTGTAACATAGTGATGTCATTTTGATCCTCTTTGAGAATGAAGGACACCAACCAACAACTATTTGAATAAATCTATAATCTCATTAATATAGATATTCCCATACATGGTAGTCATTTTGGTATTCTGGAAAAAGTGTGTCTTGAGTCGGAAGACCTGGGAAAAATCCTGTCTCTATTACTTATTACCTGTGTGTCTTTGGACAAGTCATTTAATGTCTCCAGGGGAATATTATATGATCATTTCAATACTTTGCTATTTTCTTTCCTTCCCAATCCATCCTTGATCCTAAGGCATTGCCTCTGGGATGTCTAGAACCTCACTACTTGCCAGCCACTTCTATACTATGCTATCTTTACTCTGACATTCATTTCCATTTCTCTTAGCTTGAACTTTGGATTTGGGGCTCTGATAGATAATTATTTGCTTAACCTTGCCTAGAACCAAGTCTCCATACTACTTCCTGGACATTTCCATACCATATTATTATGTCATCAGTTCTCCTTCCTGTGTTTTCTTCCCCAATTAAAACACAAACTCCTTGACAGCAGTGACTGTCTTGCTTGCTTGTAATTATATATTTTCATTTCTTCTCAGTTAGCTCCAGGTAAAGTCTTACACACCCAGCACATAGTAAGTTTTAAATAAATGTTTCCTTGATTACTCTTACCCCCTTCTCTCTTCCTCTCTGTGTGCCTCTCTTTCTCTCTGTGTGTTTCTCTTTCCTTTCCTTTCCTCTCTCTCTTCCTCACTCCCTTTCTTTGCTTACTCCTCTCTTCTCCTCACCCCCCCCCCCCCCCCCCCCCCCCCCCCCCCCCCCCATTGCTCCATTGGTGTGGGATGGACCTACTATGCTGGAGGCTCTCTTTTATTTATTTACATTTTGAGGACACCTATGAAATGCTTGAGCTGTTTGTTATCCTTCATTCATGCTGTATGACTGCCACATCTCTTTCCCCAATTATACAGATATCTCCTTTCTTGAACATAGCTCATTATTGTGGTACTTAAGTGAATCTCAACCTACATCTATCTATTGATCTTTTAGTTACTTGAAATTTTAATTCAACAAAGTTTGGTATTCCAAAATTCATAATCATAGGCAATCATGTGGTGTGAGGACCGTGTTTATCACCCAGAGAATTTTAAAATCAGCGAGTCAAAAAGTCAGGATAAGAGAAAATCCTTGATCTTTATTCCTTGTGGAGGTGAAGGGGAATGGTAAGAAGTGAGAGCAATCCCAACAGGAATCTAGTCAGCAGTGCCTCTGGCTCTCACACTCCACCCACCTCATCCTCTATCTCCTATACAACACGTCAAACTTGCACAGAGTGGGCGGGGCCATCTTTCTCTAAGCATATATTGTCCAATTGCTAATTAGCCTCAAGTGCTCGGACCTCAGTGCATTTGCTCAGCCCATTACAATCTGGGAGAATGTTTGTGTAAAAAAATATGGCTTTTACATTAAAGAATATCTAACTTTGATCCAGAAGTGTTTCTACTGGGCTAGTATCCCAAAGAGATCTTAAAGAGGGGAAAGAGACCAACATGTGCAAAAAATGTTTCTGGCAGCCCTTTTTGTAGTGGCAAGAAACTGGAAATTGAGTGGTCCATCAGTTGGAGAATGGCTGAATAAGATGTGCTATATGAATGTTATGGAATTGTTCCATAAGAATTGTTCTATAAGAAATGATCAGGAGGATGAATTTAGAGGGGCCTGGAGAGACTTACATGAACTGATATGAAGTGAAATGAGCAGAACCAGGAGATCATTGTACACAGCAACATCAATGCTATATGATGATCAGTTCTGATGAACGTGACTCTTTCCAGCAATGAGATGATTGATGCCAGTTTCAATAATCTTGTGATGAAGAGAGCCATCTGCACCCAGAGAGAGGACTGTGGGAATCACAACATAATGCAAATCATAACA
This sequence comes from Sarcophilus harrisii, assembly GCF_902635505.1. Lineage (NCBI taxonomy): Eukaryota > Metazoa > Chordata > Mammalia > Dasyuromorphia > Dasyuridae > Sarcophilus > Sarcophilus harrisii. The sequence goes on from NC_045428.1 coordinate 205,325,199, forward strand.
ACATTCTCACTCTTCTTGATGTTGTTTGCTTGAATTTTGTTTTCATACTCATTTTCTTTCCTTTTTGATCTGATTTTTCTTGTGAAACAAGAGAATTGTGTAAATATGTTAACACATATTGGATTTAATATATTTTAACATGTATAACATATTTTTTTTGCTTCCCATCTAGGGAAGGGAGTGGGGGGAACAAGGGGAAAATTTGAAACACAAGGCTATGCAAGGGTCAATGTTGAAAAATTATCCATGCATATGTTTTGAAAATAAAAAGCTTAAAAAAAGGAGTATCTAAGTGTCATTTATAGTCCTGCAATTTTTTAAATACAATTAACCTCGATACTTTTTATTTTATTCAGTCTAATTGATTGTCCATCAGTAATAACTTTCCTCAGGTATGTATTGATTGATTTGTTTAGCTAAATGGATTGGCTATCCAACTAGATAACTGGACAATAGACATTATTATCCATTTACCTTTCTTTCTACATAGATGCTTAAGCTGATCTTTTTTGAATAATCATGGTTCTCATTAAGGAGGCTCTGTAATGTGCTAGGGATTTATTGATCAGTGCAAAATCTTTTGTAAACAGGAATCTGTTTCTAAGCAATCTGTCTTCTATTTGAACTTTGCATAAGACATCCCCCACAATAGTGGCATTATCTTTGGCAAGACCACATCTCCCTGTTTTAATCCTTGTTTGAAATTAATAATCATAGTATGGGAAAATATAAAACAACCTTGTATTCAGATGGTGTCTGTGTGAAGAAAGTACATCTGTTATGACCCATATGAAGGATCCTCTTTATTTGCAGATTAATATGTTTTTCTGGAAATGGTCAGACTGACCCTGGATGATTTATAAAATGATTTAAGACCATTCTATACTAGTAAGACTATTAGCTCTGATTTGCAATAAATAGAATTAAAAAAAACTCTTTGCAAGTGAGAAGCGCCTTGTCTATCCATTCCTGCTTTTTAAGTTAATCAAAACAACTTCTCAAACCTTGAAAATCCAAATGAAATAAAAATGTTTTCTCCATTTTTACCCCTGGTTACATATCAAAAATTTTTTTAGCATTCATTTTTACTACAATTTGAGTTCCAATTTTTCTTCCTCCTTCTTTCTCTCTTTCCCCCTCTTTTGAGAATGGTAGGCAGTTTGATATAGTTTCTATATGCTATCATGTAAAATATATTTCCAACTTAGTCATAGTTATGAAAAAGATATAGATCAAAAGGAAAAAAAACACGATAAAGAATAAAGTAAGTGGAAAAAATGTTTTGATATGCTTTCTGAATCCATTAATACATTATCTAGTTATGGATAGCATTTTCCTTTATAAGCCCTTTGTACTTGTCTTGGGTCATTGTGCTGCTGAAAAGAGTTGAGTCAATCATAGTTAATCATCATACAATGTTACTGATGATGTGTACAATGTTTTCCTGGTTCTGCTTTTTTTTTTTTTTTTTTTTTACTTTGCATCAGTTTATACAAGTCTTTCCAGTTTTTTTCCCTGAATTCTCCCTGTTCATCATATCTTATTGTACAATAACATTCCTTTTAAAGTCACATACCAAGCTGTTTGGCTGTGGCTGCAGAGGAGCATGTAGTGATTCCCAGCTCATGCCAAGGCATGTCAGGGGTCCTGGTGTTGTTGTTCACCCATATTACCACATTGATACTCAGGATCTCCTGTGGTTTGCGGAGATGGAGCTTGCTGCCAGCACTCTAGAGAGGATCCTCAATGTGACTTTTCCCTCAAAATGAATTTTCCTATTTTGACAAGACTTCTTTAGTTGTGCATATATATATATATATATATATTTGCATTTTAAAAAGATATGGATAATAACATCAAATTGTAAAATCTCAAATTTGGAAGTGCCCTCAAAGTTCATCTTTTCTAATGCCTACAACATAACAAGTTCAATCTCAAACATGTTAATTGATGGGAACTTTCTATCTAATTACATTATTAGATAATCAATTACATTTTTACATGACTAAAATGCATTATTACTTCTTCCTTTCTTAATTTCCCAGAGAATCCTAGAACACAAAGACCTGATACTTTTCTCCTTCAATTAAGGAACCATAGACCACTTAGAAGAAGAAAAATCTCTTAGCAACTGAGCATTAGATTTTTTTTTTTTACTCTTTTGCTCTTAAGCCAGAAATCTCAAAGCCCTGAGAACTTGTTCCTTCAATCAAGATGACAATTGACCTGGAGGAGAAACCTTTAGGTGGTACACCCTCCAAAACACAAAAGTTTTAAATTTTATCTTTAGTTCTGGAAAGAATTAAATGTGCAAATCCTCTGTTGATTAAATCCAGCATTATACTTATTTCCTAATTTTAGTTATACAGCTTTCTTATCTAAGAAATAAACGTCAGGCCTGTGTTGCCTCCCTTGAATATTGCTAATTGTTATCAAATTCTATTATGTTCTTTGGGAACCTTAAGTCCATTTATTATCAACAAACTCCCTTACTTTCTTGAACTTTTCAACCAATGCATTTTCTATCCTCTTGCTTCAATAGAAAATTTGCCTGTTTTGAAGTATCCTATTCTGTGTAACCATCTCTACTGCTGTCCAGTTTTTCTCTCATTTTCTGAGCTCATAGGACCACAAGGATCATGAGGAAAGACTTTCTATGGAACTTCCTGACAGTTCCTAAATAGAATTCCACTCAATGGAATGTCTTTATTTGATGGACATGCAGTTTCCTTGTATGGCAATGTACTCATCCTTATTACTATTATCTAAGATAATTTGTATGGTTATTACCTAATCAATGGGGACCTACTTTCTTTCTAGTTCTTTGGTACTACAAAGTGTTATAATAAATATATTTTGGCATCTTTCAATTTTTTTTTTGATTTTTCACATAATGCTTAGTAATGAGATAATTGAGTCAAAAATATGAACAGCTCAATTATTTTGTTTACATCATACCAAATTGATATCCATATTAGTTGGACTAATTAACATTTCCAACAGCGATTCCTGTCTTCCCACAGCTCTTATAATATTAACTGCTTTTTAAAAAAAATCTTTGTCAACATGCCTAATGTGAGGCAAAATTTCAGAGCCATTTTCCGTTGAATTTTTTTCTTATGATTAGAAATTTGAAACATGTTTTTTGTGGGATTTATAGATTTCAGATGTTCTTTTGAAAACTTAAAAAAAAATCTTTTGACCAACTACTTATTGGAGAATGGTTCTAAGTGATGTATATTAGTGGCAATTTCCTTCATATTTTGGATTTCAGGTAAATTTTTGAGATATTTTATGCAATGTTCTTCTCTTCCATAACTTCTCTTCTAATTCTATTTTTATTGATTTATTTATGCTAAAAGAACATTCATTTAAAATAGTTTAAACATAGCTGGATTCTGCCAGATTGCTTTCTACTTTTATTACTTTTTGTTTATTCTTGCCTTAAGAATTGGATTCTTGGGCAGCTAGATGATACAATGGGTAGTGCCTAGTCTTGAAGTCAGGAAGACCTGAGTTCAAATCTGATTTGACATATACTTTTATATTCAGACAATACTGGGCAAGTCACTTAACTCCAGTTGCCTAAATTAAAAAAAAAAATTGGGATCTTTGGGTTTATCAAACAATATAGGCTGACATGTTCATTTACTTTTGCATATTGTGTGCTTAATCTATTCTATTGATCAATTTCTGAATTTCTTAGTACTCAGTTTGAAATAGTTTGAGATCTGATACTGTTCGCACTTTTCTTTCCCATGTTTTTAATTATTTTCTTCTTGGCCTTTTTTCCCCCTCCAAATGAATTCTTTTTTTTTTTTTTTTTTTTTTACCTCCATAAAATAATCATTTGGTAACTTATTGACATGGACTTGAATAAATTAATGTAAGTAATACTGTTATTTTTATTTTATTGGCTCTGGCTGCTCATAGACTATTAATATCTCTCCAATATTTAGGCCTGTATTTTGTGTTCATATAGTTCCTGTCTTCAGTTATTTTAAAGGACTTTTCACATGGAAAGGGGGATTAGGCTTGCAAAACTAAGAGTAATGAGTAGAAATTGAAGATAAGGTAGAGTTTGGCTTGATGTAAGGAAAATAAAATCTATCTTAACAATTTCTAAAAATAGGATGCACTGCCTCAGGAGGCACTGAGCTTTTCCTAGCTGGATTTTGTTAAGTAAATTATAATGGTGCTTCAGCCCATCCCAGTGGAGTCATCTACATAGAAGATGCTAGAAACCTGCTTTCCAGAGACTGGAGAGCTGTAGCATGAGTTTCTGTGTTGCTTGTGAGCAACACCTTTTCTTCTTTCTATGGATGGAATTATCTGTATCTTTAAAAACTACCTGACAAAACCATTGGGATTTTTCCTTGAGTCTGGCTGAAGGACTTCTTCATTCACAACAGGTCCCTGGGTACTACTACTTCTTCCTCTTGCTTAAAGAATGCATTTCCTAGAAACCGGCCCGGGGTTTTGATATTTTCCTTTGTTATTTTCTGTTATAGATGCAAGGAGTGGTGTTTCCTACCTGAGATTTCAAGCTGCAGGGAATTGGAAGTCCAGAGATCTAGGCTGCTTATTGCAGTCATCCTAGCAAGGAAACCTTGAGGAGCAAGGGTTGGGAAAATTAGAGTAATGGGTTGTTGGATTTGGATTTAGTAGAATTGGAAAGAACTAAATTGTGAATCTAATTCCCAGAGGTTGATGGTGGGGTAGGGGAACTTTATGTATTAGAGAAAATGTTTGTGTGTTCTTATATATTTTTGAAATAAGTATTTCTCTCCAAAAACTAATCTGATATTAAATGGAACTGGAATCACTAGGAATCACTAGGCACAAGCAGTGGTTTCACATCAACAGCAAAGAAAAGATTCATCTAAAAGATCTCTTCTACTTCTTTCATACCCCTACCTGCCACAGAGTACCAGAAAAATCAGGGATCCATCATGATGATAAAGAGAGACTAATAGGCTTTGTCCTCAGACAGTGAGACCAGAGTTAATTCCTACTAAAAAAGGATAGAACGCTACTTCTCAAGAAATTGTAGAAAGGATTCTTGGAGAAGTCAGGTTGGACTAAATGTCATCTGAGGTCTCTTTCAAATCTGAAATTCTATTATTCTATCATTGAATAATCATCATGAAGGTGATCACTTCAAGGTGAATGATATTTTACCTAACAAGATTTTATTGGAGTGGGTCAATCCACAGTTATTACCTGCTGATAACTGTACTTTTTTCAAATAAAAACTTATTTTTTTGCTAGTCTCTTAAGTTCTAGGTACTCTGGAGGCTATTGTGAAAGATTCATGGTCTGCATCCTAGTTTTTTTTTTTTTTTTTCTTTCCTCCCTTTGCTGATATCTATAAAAAGGAAACACAAAGATTATTCAGGGGTAGAAGAAGAAAGGGGGGAAAAAAGAACCTATTAGTGACAGGAGGGGAAAAATCCTCCCAGGGAGCATCAGTTTTCTGTCTAGCTTAAGTGATATATAGATGACAATAAGGAAAGTCAGTTTTGTTGGGTGAAATGGATTCTGTCTGAGTTGTCCAATTAACTAGGTCATACACCATCTGTTTTCATGAAGCTGGCTGTATTGGGAATCAGCCAGTTTTTTTAAAAGCACTTAACCTGGTTCAGGGAAAAATATCAGGATCAAATGTTTGCTGACAAGAGAGTCTCTCTGGAAAGGTACCACTCAAGTCAAGCAGTAGCTTAAACATAATATGGGAAAATCCTGAAAATTCTATCATAACTGGGAAAATATTTTCAATGAAAACAGAGCATTAGTTGTCTATTTACAATGTCATACTCCTTTCACTCAATACCTCTATCCCATCTTTTCAAAGACAAATGGCTTATGCAAGTGATCTTTAAGGATGGATAAAATGGGATGAACTTTACCACTGATTGACAGAGTTCAGTAATTTATGGACAAATGCAAAGACCTTTTATGTCTGTTCCTACTATTTTTTTTCAATCCCACTTTAGTTTGAGACTTCTGTAAAGTATTTTAGAAGGCTCTATCATTCTTGGGTCTTATTCAATAATGATGTATTAATAATGATAAATCAATAAGTATTTGTTGACTAAGTCCTACTATATACCAAGTGTTATATTCAACACTTGAGGAATCAAATGATAATTGTATATGTGTGGAACTTGAAACTCTTAATATTGAAAGTGGCTTTTAAGAAAATACTTGTCTGAAGGTGAAAAGTACTATGCCAATTTTATACACAGAAATGTTAAGATTAGAAAGACAAATGAGGAAGATTTATTCCCTTTTATTCAGTAGTAATTTTTTAAAAAAGCAAATAGGTTCATAGTATTTTTGAAGTCAGTGCAATCTTGCACAATATCAAATTCAATTCCCTTTTTTAAAATGATACTTCAGTAATTTTTTTAATTGAAAGGAAACAAGGTCCAGAGAAGTTGTGACTTTTTTATGGTCTGGCAACTTAGTGTAGAGAATCATAAATGTTAACTGGGAGGAATCTCAGATTTTCTTGTGCATAAGAATTGTTTAATTCTTTGTACTTGCATTTCTAGCGCATAATTCATTGTCTGCCCTCTTGGTAAGCACTGCTGATTGTTCTTCCTGATTTTACAGATAAAACAGAGATCTAGGGAGATTGGATAATTTTCTCACTTCTCACAGGCAGTGGGCATCAAAGGCAGGATTTAAAGGGAGGTCTTCTAATTCTAGTGGAATAATTATAACTCCCAGATTAGCACTTTCCTCACTAGACCTTGAACTGAGTGTGTATGTGTGTGTGTGTATATTATATATATATATATATATATATATATATATATATATATCTGCAGGAATTTTCCAAGGAATTGCCTCAAGAAATTTACAATTTATTGGGGGAGATAATTAATTGATTAGTAATTCATTTTATTAACAAGTGGTCTCCTCATACAATGTGGCCCTTGTTTATATACTAGAACTAATAAACCAATGCCTGATTTTTCCATCTCTATTATCCTGATCACTGATTGAAAATTTTCAGCTGAGTCACTTCAAAGAATTTTACAATTTATTGGGGGAGATAATAAAATGAATTACTAATCAGTTAATTAACAAGTGGTCTCCTCATACAATGTGGCCCTTGTTTATATACTAGAACTAATAAACCAATGCCCGATTTTTCCATCTCTCTATTATCCTGATCACTGATTGAAAATTTTCAGCTGAGTCACTTCAAAGAAATTTACAATTTATTGGGGGAGATAATAAAATGAATTACTAATCAGTTAATTAACAAATGGTCTCCTCATACAATGTGGCCCTTGTTTATATACTAGAACTAATAAACCAATGCCTGATTTTTCCATCTCTCTATTATCCTGATCACTGATTGAAAATTTTCAGCTGAGTCACTTCAATTTTTCTATGAGCATTTATTATGTGTGAGTCTCTCTTTTAGATATAGGAAACACAAAAACAAAAATAAGTTTATATTATACTAAGGGGGAAAGGTTGGAGATCCAATATATACAAATATAATATAAAGTATTTTCAGGATAGAGAGAGGGAGAAAGGGGAGGAAGGGAAGAACAGAGAAAGAGGGAAGGAAGGAAGAGAGTGAAGGAGGGATTGATGGGAGGGACCAGTAACTGAGGTAATGTTGTGTTTGTTGTTTGTCCTTCCTTCTGGAAGAGGACCATGATATCAGGAGATGATACCATGACACACAAATTTGAGTGTGCATTTGAGTGAGGAAAGGCTGAACAAAACCAGCAGCCTCACTTTCTCCTCCAAAACCATCTCGTTCTAGTGGCCAGATATAGATCAGGATGACTAGAGATGGCCCTGGATGGAGTTGGCCAAGGCCAAGTAATCAATTTGATTAAGGCAATGCCCATTTGGTGATTTAGACTAGATAAAAGAGAAATGAGGCAAAGAATGGTTCTTTTTAACCTAGTCAAAAAAAGAGTAATGGTGATAGGAGAAAGGCTTCCTGTAGGATTTGGTGCCTGAGCCTTAGGAGTACAGCAGAGGAACCAGTGACTGAATTCCTGAAGTAAATAGATCCTTTGCAAAGGTAGCAGGGATAGAATGTTGCAAGTAAGAACCAGCTTGTACTAGACCAATTCCTCTAAAATATAAAATGCTAGATAGGAGTTTATTCATTAATTAGGATACTTCACTTATTTCTTTTCATTATTGCTAAATCATTGCAAAATAGCTGTAAAAATGAAAATATATTTAGAAATAATAATAATAATAGCTAACATAATAAATACTATGTACCAGACTTTCTGCGAAGTGCTTTGTAAACATTATCTCACAAGATGCTCACAACAACCTGGGAAGGTAAGTGCTATTATCTCCATTTTTACAGTTGAGGAAATGAAGCAAAAGGAGGTTAAGTGACTTGCCTGAGTTATTAATAAGCGCCAGTGGTCAAATTTGAACTCAAATCTTCCCACTCTATTCATTCTACCATCTAACTACTTCCAATGCATATATACACACAAATATATACACACATATACAGTATATATCAAGAGAGATATTTATAGCATAAGCATATTGAGGCAATTTGTGTTGTTGTTCAGTTGTTTCTGTCATATTCAACTTTGTAACTCCATTTGTTTTTTTCTTGGAGTGGTTTGCTATTTCTTTCTCCAGGATCATTTTACAGATGAGGAACTGAGACAAATAGGGTAAAATGACTTGGCTAGGGTCATTTGTGAATTTTGAACACAAATCTTCCTACGGCAGTTTCCTGACTAGTTGCTCAGCAATTTGTATATCTATGCCCTTTAAAGAAACAGAGATAAGTCCTAACAGTTTGAGAAAGTATAGGAAATGAAGGCACTAATGGAAATAAAGTTAGTTTGATGTACTTTGCAAAGTTTTCATAAAGTAACTGAGACTTTGAGTAATGATGTGGAAACAAGGAGGACTATAGACTTTGGTGAAGGGGAGTAGGGAAAATATTTTGCAAAGAGAATGAACAGAAAGTGGGTGTTTACATATAGTGTCTTTCTCTTGTCTCAGAAAGCAGAAGATGATGGTGATCATGAGACAAGGTTTGGCCCATTTGCTGAGTGGGAATATGCTACTGCTCTTTAGTTTTCCAATTCTGTGAGGTCCAATGACTTTTCTCCATAATGAGGCCTCATTACCCAATTACATTTGGCTAATTGAATTGAATTCATTCCACTATAACATTTGAATATATTATAAATTTACCTCTACTTGGTTCTGCAATACTAGGTCCTAGGCAGCAGTTAGTTAAAAAGCAAATTTATTTACTTTGGCCCTGAAAAGACAGGGAGGCTAGTTTTTTGCCTTTTTTTTTTTTTTTTTTAACGAAATATACTAAGTCAAAGCCCTCTAAAGTCTTAAGAAACATGGATTAATTTTCTTAGCATGTTTTCCTTTTTACCTGCACATGGAAAGAGTGAGGGTAGCAACATTTTGTGGTCCCCAATGCAAATAATTACATTAATATTGCCCAATGTAAATATGTAGGTTTAAAAGAATATTTCCCTTTGTGATCCCAATGAAAATTTTATAGCCCTCTGGAGCAGCCTCTTAATGTGGAAGTGGAAAACATATGAAGTAAAAACAGCTCAGAGACAGTGGGAAGCAAAGCAAGTACTCTTTTATAGAGAGGTCAGGGTTATATGTTTGCCTGGAAGCTAATCTGGATTTGGGGATCTCAGCTAAAATATTTCAATCTGTTCCCTCTTAAAGGGCTTTCTAGTTGTGTCTGAGAGCCCCCAAAGCTTTATAAAACAGGTTCAAAATTAGCTTTTACAGATAATAGTTATTTAAATGGTGCTTTGTGTTAGTTGAGGTGGGTCTCCCAGTCTTGCTGAGTGTGATTCTGTCTTCTCTTTGCTATTCCTCTACTTTGATCTCCAATGAAAGCTTTGAAGTTGGACTCATCTTTTGATTTTTATGCATGGGTTCTCAAATATTTGTCTGATTCCTTGGAAGAGGCAAAAAGGCTTATATTCCTTTTGCGCCTGTTTTTCTTTTCTTCTGGAAAGTTTATATACAGTTGTCTTAATTCTGATCTCTTCCATACAGGGGGGGCAAAGCCCCCTTTGAAGGTACTGGAAGTGTAGTGTGGGAGGGAGATTAAGGGCTGTGTGGAAAAGATCTAACTGTATAGGAGTTCTTTCCTATGTTTGATCTTTTTAATTTTTTTTTTTTTTTTAATAAATCTCGATCAACTTTTAAAAATGCAGCTATCAATTACAATGTTATCTTGAGCAGACCTGGAAGCTTTTCAATGTAGTAGAAAACAGACCCAGACACTGTGACAAATTAAAGCTGTTTAAATAGTAGTGGTTGGAAATACGTGCTTTTGAAATATTTGTGTGTACTTAGAAATCATCCTTTGTGATACAATAGACATCTGTTGTAACACAATTTTTGTTACACGAATTTAAAATCATCCCAAATATCAAAACATATTCCAATGTTCAGATGAATCTACTGTCTCGTTGTTGTGAATACTTTCAGTGTCCTTGTCCTCCCAAAATTTGTCTTAGCAAGGGTAAATGTGGTCAGTGAGGCAGGTAGCTGATGCTGTGGATAGAGCACTGGGACTGGAGTCTGGGAGACTTAGCTTCCTGAGTTCAAATCTGGTTTCAGACATTTCTTAGCTGTGTGACTCTGGATAAGTCACTGGGGCAAACAAGATTAAGTGATACTGGAATTAAGAAGGGTTGAAGAAGGCTTCCTATAGTATGGCGGACCTCAACTAACACAAAATACCATTAAATAACTATTATTTCTAAGAGCTAATTTTGAACCTATTTTAATACAGCTTTGGGGGCTCTCAAATAGGGAAGGCCAAAGAAGAAGAAGAACATTCTAAGCAGGGGAGACAACCAGAGAAAATGCTTGGGGCTAAGAGAAATAGATCTGTAGTCACAAAAGAAAGCTAAAAATAATGATTAAAAAAGCTAACTTACAAGGGAGGAGTTCAATCTGTTCCACTAACCTGTTGTTAGAAAGGGATCAATCAAAAGATTTAGAACTGAAAGAAATTTTAAAGATCTTTTGGTCATTCTCCTCATTTTACTCATTTTACAGCTAAAGAAACTGATGCCCAAAGAAGTGAGTGACTTGGTTATACAAGTAATAAGTAAAGCATTGATTTGGAAATCAATAGTCCCTGTATTCAAATTCTGCCTCTTACTTTGAACAAATCATCCATTATAATCAACCAGGATTTAGAACTCTGTCATTAGAATACGCCCTTGATCATGGGAATAAACTGGGAACTCACCATCTGGCTTCTTGCTACTTGTCATGTATTCTCTCCACTTTTCCACATCTTGTTCCAGGATTGATGGTCAAACAAACATTATGATTTATAAGTTACTGCTTTTTCATATGGAACAGTTTAGTGAAAAGCGCAGGAAAAAAAAGTTCACAAAAAGAAAAAAAAATTAAGTCAATTGATAAATTATGTAAGATATTGCCTCATTTATTGATGAATGGTTTGATTCCTAAAAGGAATAGTAAAAAACAAACAAAACAAAATGATGATTTATTTTAAAAATAGTTTTCAGATGAAATCTGAGCAGTTTGGGACAGAAAATGGACTGTGGCATAAAGGCTTAAGTGAACTTTTCAAGCATGTAGAATGATGGGTTTTTTTTTTTTTTTTTTTTTTTTTTTTATGAACAGTTTTATGCCTAAAGGGTCAGAGAAAAAACTCTTATATTTATTAAGTATGGAGTATGAAGAAACACAGTTTTAAGAACACAGAATATAGTGAAAGATTGTTATGAAAATTTAAAGCTGCAGGTCTTTATAATCCTCCAGCTCATTTTTATACAACTCTTTAAAAACCTAATGGGGAAAAAAAACTTAGAAAAATTCAAATAAAAAATTGAAACCTGAGGGATGATTAAATAAGGATTGGTGATTTCATAGGGGAAATCTGCTGAGTTGTTACCCCATGAGATGAGGGTTGATTATTATAAGGCCCCTAGGGGACAAATAGATTATCAGGTCTGGAATCAGGAAGTTCTGAGTTCAAATGTGTCCTCAAATACTTCCTGAGCAAGTCAATCACTAGTTTGCCTCAGTTTCCTATTTGTAAATTGGGGGGCTGTTGTAAGAATCAATTTAGATAATAATTGTAAAGTGCTTAGCACACTGCCTGACACATAGTAAGCACTATATAAATGTTAGCTATTGTTATGCATTATTATTATTGTTATTATGACTACTAGGAGACTGATTTAAGCCACTGGTGATAAAGGAAGCCAGACAGAAGATAGGTTAGGTTTGAGTCTGGAGCAGTCGAATATGAGGAGAGAAAGACTAAGGAGTAGAGTTGAAATGTGGGAACTTTTTGAAGAAACAAGTAGCAAAAGTAGCCTAATTAGCTGATTAAAGAGTTCATTTGTAGGTTATATAGGAAGAAAACTTCACTTCTAGCTATTGCCTTCCAGTACCATCTAAAGCAGGAATTCTTAATTTTTATGTGTGCCTTGGATCCCTTTGGCAAGCTTGTAAAACCTATACATCTTCAGAATAATATTTTTCTACCCTTTCTTTTCTCAGTAGTATTTTATTTTCCCAAATACATGTAAAAATACTTCTTAACATTCATTTTTAATTTCTTTTTTGTTTTTTAAATGATATTTATTTTTTTAAATACATATAAAGAGTTTTCAACATTTATTTTTGTAAAACTTTTGCGTTTTAAATTTTTCTCCCTCCCTCCCTTACTTTTGCCTTCCTCAAAAGAGAGCAAGTAATTTGATATAGGTTATACATATACCACAGTTTTAAGCATATTTCTACATTTGTCATGACATGCAAGAAAATTTAGGCCAAAAGGAAAAAACACAAGAAAGAAAAGGCAAAAACAAACAAACAACAAAATCAAATAAAGAAAAAAAAATGTGAAAATATTATGCTTTGATCTATGTTCAGTCTCCATAATTCTCTTTCTGGATGCAGATGACTGTAATGTCCTGGTTAGCTTTCTGGAAGTCTTTGGATCAGCCTTCCTTTCAGCTAAATAATCACCATGAGAATAGCCAGGGATAAAGTCCAAATTCTTCATTATCTCCTTCACAGTCTGTCTCCTTCACCTGAGGCTCAGCTAGCTTTCTGGAGGTCCTCTGGAATGTGTCTTGGTTTCTGTGGAGGAAGCAGGAGAACCACCACAATGGTCTCTGCTCAGTCCGGGAGCTTGAGCACTAGCGTGCAGTCTTCTGTCTTCTCCAAATTTATCTCCAAGTCTGTCTTTGACTCTTAACTCTGACCTCTTAAATACTCTATTACAATTAAATCCATACTGAGTATAAACCAATCATTGTATCACTAGGGAACCATTATTTGTTGTAAGATTAATTCAATCATACTGAAGTAAAGAATTATTAATCACCATGCTAAACTAAATAACCATTGTCTTCTAAGTTCCACTGAGTTAACACCTTGTTGTAAGAATTTTTATTTCAAGTACATTTCTCCAGAATTTTGGCCCATTACAGATGACATTTTCCATCCCAAGTCTATTGGAATTGTCTTGATCATTGCATTGCTGAGAAAAGCTAAATCTGTCATAGTTGATCACATAATCTTGCTGTTAGTGTGTACAACATTCTGGTTCTGCTTATTTCGCTCAGCATCAGTTCATGTAAAATTTTTCAGGCTTTTCTGAAATCAGCCTGCTCATCATTAACATTCTTATAGAATAAGAATTATAGAACAATAAAATTACATTCATATATCATAATTTATCCATCCATTCCTCAATTGATGGGCATCCATTCAATTTCCAATTCCTTGTTACTACAAAGAAGAGCTGCTGCAAATATTTTTGCATATGTAAATCCTTTCCCTCTCTTTTAGGATTTCTTTGGGATACAGTCCTAGTAATGGCATTGCTGGATCAATGGATATGCACAGTTTTATAACCCTTTGGCTGTAGGTCTAAATTGCTCCCCAGAATGATTGGATCAATTCACAGCTTCATCAACAATGGAACATTAGTGTTCCAGTTTTCTCCCATCCCCTCTAATATTATCATTATCTTTTCCTGTCACCATAGCCAATATGAGAGGTGTGAAATGATACCTCAGAGTTGTCTTAATTTGCATTTATTTAATAAATAATGATTTAGATAATTTTCTCAGTTGACTAGAAATGACTTTAATTTCATTGTCTGAAAATTGTCTATTCTTATCCTTTAATCAATTTATCAATTGGGAAATGGTTTATATCTTACAAATGTGAGTCAATTCTTTATATATTTTAGAAAGGAGGCCTTTATCAGAATTACTGGACGTAAAAATTTCCTCCCAGCCTTCCCTTCTAATCTTGGCTAATTTTTTTTTTTTTTGGTACAAAACACTTTTAATTTAATGTAATCAAAACTATCCATTTTGCATTTCATAATATTCTCCTTTTTTGGCTATAAATTCATTTGTTCTTCACATATCTGAGAGGAAGACTATTCCTTATTCTCCTAATTTGCTTATATATCACCCTTTATATCTAATTTATGATTCCATTCTGAACTTATCTTGCTATAAGATGTTAGATGTTGGTCAATGTCTAGTGTCTGCCATACAATTTTCTAGTTTTCCCAGTAGTTTTTGTCAAATGGTGAGTTCTTATCCCAGAAGTTGGAGTCTTTGGATTTATCAAACACAAGATAATTATAGTCATTTCCTATTGTGTCTTGTGAACCTAAACTATTCCCCTGATATACTACTTTATTTGTTAGCCAGTACCAAGTGATTTTGATGATTGCCACTTTAATATAGTTTTAAATCTGGTACAGCTAGGCTATCTTCCTTTTTTCATTTATTCCTTTGAAGTTCTTGACCTTTTATTCTTCTGGATGAATTTTATCATTTTTTCTAGCTGTATAATGTAATTTTTTGGTATGGCACTGAAAAGTAGACTAATTTAGGTAAAATAATCATTTTTATTATATTATTTCAACCTACTCTTGAACAATTGATATTTTTTCCAATTGTTTAGATCTGACTGTGAAAATTGTTTTGTAATTGTGCTCATATAGTTTTTGGGTTTGACTTGGCAGGTAGACATCCAAATGTTTTATATAGTCTACAGTTATTTTAAATAGGATTTCTTTTTCTCTTACTCCTGGGTTTTGTTGGTAACATATAGAAATGCTGATGATTTATGTGGGTTTATTTTTTATTCTGGAACTTTACTAAAGTTAATTTTTCTAAGTAGTTTTTTAATTGATTCTCTAGCATTCTCTAAATATGCCATCATATCATCTGCCAAGAGCAATAATTTTGTTTCCTTATTGCCTACTCTAATTCTTTCAATTTCTTTTCTTTTATTGTTAAAACTAACATCTCTAGTACAATATTGAAAAATAATGGTGATAATGGGAATCTTTGTTTCAACCCTAATCTGGTTGGGAATGCTTTAGTTTATAATAATATTTTTAAATGCATAGAATACATTGCAAAAGATTGCATAAGGAAACAAATTATATTGAAATTATAATTATTACAGTTAAAAAAAAAAGGTCAGAGAACCCAAGTTACAAATCCCTAATTGAGAGCTTTATAAAGAGAAACTTCTCAGAAGTGTCTGTTGCTTTTTGTAGTTTTCTAGTTTTATAGGGAAAGCAGAAAGAAGAATAACAAACTCAGCAGCTGCTTTGCTGTATAAAAAGAGGTTAGTCTGATTTGTCTTACCCAGAGAGTTAACATGAGCTGTTTTTGTGAGCATTGTTCTGATAGGTTGTCATAGAATCCTATTGCAGGTTGGTATATGGATCCTAGACATAACTATCTTGATGTACTTTTCAGTTCTCTGAGTAGAACAGAATTACTTGATGATCCAATAAAATAGTACTTTTCCAATGTTATTTTAAGTGTGATTGGTTGTTGATAGAAATTATACATGCTACATAAGTACAAAAATAAAAGAGAAAAAAGTTTTACCCAGATGGAAAAACAATGAGAATCTGTAGAATAGGCTTTTAACTATTTTGTGTCTGCAGTACTAAGCATAGTGCCCAGCACATTTTAGTTGCTTAATAAATGTTTACTGATTGATTAAAAGGACTAATACCATCATCAAACTCTGAAGTGAAGAGTTGTGAGTTGCCTTTAGCACATGTGTTTTCCTACTTCATGTATGTTTTTCTGTCAAATGTATTTTGTGTGTTTACCTACCCTACAAATTTTCTCTTCTACCCTACATTCTCATTCTACCCTACAAATTTTGAGTGTTTTAGTGGAAGAGTGGATTGTGAGATGTTGATTTTCCTGTCATTCTGGAAAGCATCAGAGAAACTAATTTGATTTTTTAAAAGTTTTAAGACAAGAGAACAGATCAATGTGCTGGTTTTCCTAGGTAATTTATTTGCATTTTAACATAAGACCTTAATCCACCAGAATAGTAAAATATCAAGAGAGAGCATTTTAGATGTTGGGACCTTCCTGGTACTTTTAAATTATACCATATTGACAGATGGCCTTGAAACTAGCTTGTAAAGTTAGTCCAGACTCTGTAAGAAATCTTAAAGCAATTGAGTTTTCTGTAAATTGGGTATCTTAGCATCGAAGTGCTAAGGTTAGCAGGGTGAATTTTGGAAATGATTGCTTCAGTCCAATAAGCAGCTACCTAATTAGCACTCAGTGAGGAGCTTACACATCTGAAAGTTCTCAACCATTATAGCTGAGTCATCTCCTTATTTAATGCACTGATAGAAGTAAATGTCTCTCTTGGACCAACAATAGAAGTCCAAGAGACAGATGATTATATAGGAAGTTTGTACTGGGAAGGCTTATTATTGTTGTTCATTGTTTTCGGTTATATCTGACTCTTCATGAATCCATTTGAGATTTTCTTGGCAAAGATACTGAAGTGGTCCAGGAGAAATTGTACACAGTATCAGTAATATTGTGATTGATTGTGAGTGACTTAACTATTCTCTGCAATACAATGATCCAAGATAATTCCAAAGGACTTGTGATGAAAAATGCTGTCTATCTCCAGAGAAAGAACTGATAGAGTCTAACAGCAGATAAAAGAATACTATTTTTCATTTTTTTCATGGTTCTTTTTCTTTTGGTGAAAGTCTTTTTTCACATATTTTCATATTAGTATGTTTTGCATGATTACACATGTAAAATCTATATCCAATTGCATACTGTCTCAGAAGGGGTGGAGGCAAGGGAGAGAAGGAGAAAATTTGAAATTAGAATTGAAAAAAATTAAAATTATCTTTGCAAATAATTTAGAAAAAATAAAATATTTTTTAAAAGATACAGGAGTGGTTTACCATTTCCTTAATTTTATAGATGAAGAAACTGAGGCAAACAGCTTTAAATGTCCCATAAAAGTCCAAGGTCACATAGCTGGTGAGTGTCTGAAGCAAGATTTAAATTCAGAAAGAGCAATCTTCCTGACTCCAACCTGTACTTTGGGGAGGCAACACTGGGTACTCAGGATAATAGAGGTACATTGTGCTAGTGTTAGTTGGACCCGTTGTAGTCCCCAAAATGATCTTCATAAGGGACGTAAGGGCTCCCCATTACTTCTGGAATCAAATACAAAATCATTTGTCTTTTAAAACCCTTCATAATCCAGCCTCATCCTACCTTCCCAGTCTTCTCATACTTTTCTTTCTTTCACTCACTCTATGATCCAGGAAGACTGGTTTCCTTGCTATTTCAAACATAAGATCCTCTCCAACTTCACCAAACAGTTTATCTGGCTATTCCCCACCCCAGGAACTCTATCCCTCCTCCCATCTGTTTCCTAACTTCCTTTTGGTCCTAGCTAAACTATCACTTTTCTACAAAAGCCTTTTCTGATCTCTTTTAACACTAGCACTTTCCTTCTGAGATCTCCTTTATACATAGTAATTGCATTTTGTTATCTCATTAGGCTATGAGCTCCTTGAGAACAGGGTTGGTTTTTAAGCTATTTTTACATCACCTATTTTGCATTTTGTTATTCATTTGATTGAATTATACCCAATTCTTCATTGCCATGTGGGCCAGTGGCACTTGCAAGGGTACTGGGAATGTTTACCCATTTCCTTTTCCCGTGGATTAAGAGAAACAGAAGTTAAATCCTTTCTCAGGATCACACAATTAATTAGTAAGTGTCTGCAGTTAGATTTGAACTCAAATCTTTCTCACTGAGGGCTCAGTGATCTGCTGACCATATAGCTACTTTCATGGAACATAGTGGGCATTTAATAAAAGCTTATTGACTTGGCTTGAAGTACACACTAATAAAGCTTTAATTTGGGATCTATTCTTTAAAAAATTTTAAAATTAAATCTATTTTTAAAAAGTGTTTTATTTTCCCCAATACATGCAAAGATAATTTTCAACATTTACCTTTGCAAAAATTTGTGTTTCAACTTTTTCTTCTTCATTCTCTGCCACCCGCTCCCATAGACAACAAGCAATTCAATATAGGTTAAACATGTGCAGTTCTTCCAAAAATATTTCCATATTTGTCTTGCTGTACAAGAAAAATCAGATCAAAAGATGAAAGAAAAAAAATGAGAAAAAAGAAAACCACTACCACCATGACCATGACCACCACCACCAACAAATAAGGTTAAAATACTATGTTTTGATTTGTATTCAGTTTCCATAGTGATCTTTCTCTCTCAGGATGCAGATGACTCTCCAAAAATCACTTCATTGTTGAAAAGAGTCATGTCCATCACAGTTGATCATCACATAATCTTGTTCTTGCTATGTTCAATGTTCTCTTGGTCTATTCACTTCACTTAGCATCAGTACATGTAAGTCTTTCCAGACTTTTCTGAAATCAGCCTGCTTGTCATTTCTTATAGAATAATAATATTGAATCTATTTTTAAAAATTGGGGAATCTGTATTTTCAGGTAAATTTTCTTGAATTCAATTGGGTTAAAATCAATGAGCATTTATTAAACATATGTTCAAAGAATACACAAATATTTAAGTAGATCTGTGATGGCAATCAATTAGGATGCTTCTTAATTAGAATTGTCTTGCTAAGCGACACTTCCTACATGAAGTCTTTCTTGATTCCCTCTTGCAACTTCCATTGTCGCTCCTCCCAATTTCCTTATATTTACTTCTTATATACTTTTTACCAGCTTCCCAATAGAATATAAGCTCCCTGAGGGTCATAGCTGTTTAATTTTTGTCTTTCCATACCTAATGCCTATAAAGTACTTAAAAATGCTTGTTATGTTAATTTATTCTCTTCTTGCAGATCACAGTCTTATCTTTGTCTATATTTTGGGAGACTCTTGTCCATTGGTGATATAAAAACAAAAACTGTTCCTGTACTCAAGAAGCTTATATTCTACTGCATGGAAACAAAACTTACACAGAAGACAAAATAATTGAGGAGGGGGGAATACTGACAACTGGGAATTCAGTTGGCAAAGATCTCATCTAAGAGGTGGAATTTGAGTTGAAGGCAGTTATGAATTCTAAAAGATAATATTCCAGGTCCAAAGATGGGGAGACAAAATTTCTTTATGAGGAACAGTAAGCTGACCCATATGATTGAATGTGAGGAGGGTAGGAGGAATAATCTTATATTGAAAACTGGTGTGAAAAGAAGCTGATCAGAGATTTAGAACTAAGCCATTTAGTTCATTCCTTTTTACTTTAAGGTTGCAGAAACAGATCTAGCAAGGTTAATGTTCTGTCTACTATAAGTTAAAAGGATAAGTGACTTGTCCAATGTCATACACATGAGAACAAATGGTAGAGAGAAGATGTGAAACCCAAATCCTTTGACCCCTGAACCAGTGCCTTTTCCATTCTGCCATTGAGATTGTGAAAGATTTTG
The DNA here is from genome assembly GCF_902635505.1 of Sarcophilus harrisii. NCBI lineage: Eukaryota > Metazoa > Chordata > Mammalia > Dasyuromorphia > Dasyuridae > Sarcophilus > Sarcophilus harrisii. The sequence goes on from NC_045428.1 coordinate 205,345,016, forward strand.
AATACTAAGTAGTATAGTTGGAATTTTATCCTAGCATTCATAGGGAGCTAGCAAAGCTTCCTTCTCAGCTACATTAGCAATTGTGATTGAAAAGCTAGCAATTAATTCCATAGATCATTGCTTTATATAAGAATTTATAAAGTATAAGTCAATGACTGGAAAGTAAGAAATAAAATGAATTTTTAAAAGATTTTCTCCATAAAAAGAAAGATTAAATGAAAATTCCCTACTGCTATTGTAAATAGGATGATAACTTCTTGCCTCAGTTCCCTCACCTTCTTCAACCCAGGCTGCTTTTATTTCTTGGGATTTTAGACACTGCTATTATGTAAAAATAATAATATCCAAAGTGAATTTAATACATTTGTTTTCCTTTGGGTGAACACAGAGTTCATTTATCCTCTTTCAGAGCACAGCACTGCTAGACCCTAGCACTGTATTCATGGTATCTTGGGTTTTGTTTTCTTTAATTGTATAATCAATCAATTAATCAATCATTAAATAGTTACTGAGCCTGTTATGTGAACAGAACTGTGTTAAATACTTTGAGTGATATGGAAAAGAGTAAAACCAGTCTCCAGAATACAAGGAGCCAAAAATATAATTAGGGAGAATAAATCAGTTAAGTGGTAGAGGGAAGAAAATTCCAATCCTGACTTAGTCAGTTATTAGCTGTGTGACTTTAGATAGGTCATTTTGACTTCTCTCAGTTTCATTTTTCCTATCTGTAAAATGAGGACAGTAGTAGAATCTACTTAACAGGGTGCTTGTGAAAATCAAATAAAATATAATGTATAAATCCCTACATAAACAGAGTATTGTTATTGTTGTTCTCCTTCTTTTCTTCTTTTCCCTTTTCTTTCTCCTGTTTCTTTTTTCTTCTCCTCCTCCTCTTCTTTCTTCTTTCTTCTTTTTCCTTTTTCTCCTCCTTCTCCATCTCCTCCACCTCTTCCTTTTATTCCTTCTTCTCTTATTCCTCCTCCTCCTTCTCATGTTCTTCTTCCCATTCTTTTTCCCTTTTTCTTCTCCTTTTCTTTTTTCTCTCTTCTTCTTTCCCTCCTCTTAACCTCACTCTATTTCCTCTTCCTCTCTCTTTTCCTCCTTTCTTTTCTTCCTTTATCTTCATTTCCTTTTCTTTCTCCATCTCTTTTTTTTCCTCTTCTTTCTCCTTTCCCCCCTTTTCTTCTTTCTCTTTTGCTTCCTCCATTATTAGTATTATTATTCTTTGGGCTTCAAAGGCTTGCTTATTTAGTCTTTCTTATACTTTATCTTAACTTCTTGGCTTCTAAATTCTTGACTTCTTTCTTTTCTGAACTTCTATTTCTTTTCTCCCCTTATAAAAGTCCTTACAAATCCCAAACTTCAGTGTTTCAGAAATGGAACTGGCCATTGTCCCACTCACGTGATGGATTAATATAATTTTAATACCATTAACTAACATAGGGCTCTGCTCTTTTCCATAGTAAAGAGCATCATCCCCAGACTAAATGGACAAATTAAAATCTTTGCATGAAACTTAACCTTGGAGTTAAGCCTTTCCCCTCTTAGAAATATTGTTCTTCAAATAGACATAACTAAAAATAACTCGGGTTGTTTGAATAACAGTAAATAGACATCAGTCTCAAGTTAACATCTCTGCAATAGAGAGTAAAATTGTATATTCAGTGGGAAACAAAATAAAACAGTAAAACTATAAGATCTTCTGAAGTCAGATTATGTGGGTTTAAATATTGGCTCTACTACTTTTTCCTTGAGTGGTCTTGAAACTTTCTAAGTCTCAGTTCCCTCTTATATAAAATGAGAGGGTTATACTAGATGACTTCTACATGTCCTGTCAACTTTCAATCTGTATTGAATTTTGTGATTCTACTTTTTAGGAAACAATTTCTATAATGGAAGTTGTTAACTGTCCTTTATACTTTAATAAAAGGGTCTAATCTGGGAGAAAATGATTAAAGGATATAGAGAATTGAGAGGAAAATCTTGTTTAATATAAATTTTACCTTTTAGGAATAGTAGAATGCATAATGAATATTTACTTTTCAAGTTAGGGCTTAAAACTCCCCCCATATATGTACATTTATGACAAACACATGCACATAGACATACAAAGTGGATAATGATTTCTCTTTATGTTGAACTTTTTAAACTCTTATAAAAGATTCTAATAAGTAATGATTACTATATTCCATAAAACTCTTTTTATACATTTCTATATTAGTATGCTTAATTTCTTCATTTAACTGAGCTCATGTTATCTTATTACATGTAGAACTGAAATAAACTGAAATGATTCAGAATATTAAAACATAAATGTAGTCCTGCTTGGATCACTACAGCCAAATACTGAGAGGGATGTTTGGAGCTCTGATCTTTCTTACTCACTTTAGGTAAATTGTAGGCAAGTCCCAAGGTATGCATCATCATATCTATGGTAGGATTAATACTTATTATGAATGTCTGATAGATTTAGGCAATTAAAATAATCTCATTCACATATTTAAGAAGAATAAATTAAACAAAATTTAAGTTACCCTAAAATCCTGAACCAGAATAAATTAGTCCCTTGGGGAAGGGATATCCACCATAGTATTCCAAGTAGAAAGGATCACATGGCAGAGTTTCAGTTATATCGCTTCCTCAAGTCTATACAGCTAAAAACAAATGTTAGTGTCTGAAATGGTGCTCCAATAGAGAATACTTTGGGGTACATCTCTCGTGTTCAGAAAGAATAATCAGTAAGAAGAAACAATGACTGACTTTTGGTAGGAATGTGAACTCATCAATATGGACATTCCCTCCAATGTGCAAGATCATAATTTATCCATACTTTCTGATACTATATACCTTTGTTCATTTTTTTGTTGTTATTATTTAGTTCTTTCAGTTATGTGACACTCTTTGTTACCCTTTTTGGTATTTTCTTGGCGAAGTATTGAAGTGATTTGCTATTTCCTTCTCCAGCTCTTTGTACAGACAAGAAAATAAAGGCAAACAGGGTTAAGTGACTTGCTTAGAATGATATAGCTAGTAAATGTCTAAAATCAAATTTGATCTTCTGAAGATAAGTCCCTCAGGAATTTGGGTGTGAAGTGTCTATCTGCTCTCTCTATGGTATTACCTTGCTGCCCATGTTTTGTTCATACTCTATTATAAATCTTTTATTGGTGCTTTATCTAATGAGCTAGGAACATGGTTCTACATTTCTTAATATTATAAATACTAAGGTGGCACTTAGGAAGTTCATGTTTATCTTTCTCAATATATTACTGGTAGGTGTCCTTTTCTAGTCTTATCTCTTTCTGATCAATTTTTTTTTGGTAAAAAAAATACATTCTTATGATACTTTTATTATTTTTTTTAGTCATGTGCAATTCTTCATGACTCCATTTGGGATTTTCTTGGCAAAGATGTTCTTTCCCTCTCTAGCCTATTTTACAGGTGAAGAAACTGAGGCAAACAGGGTGAAGTGACTTTCCCAGAGTTACACAGTTATTAAGTGTCTGAGACCAGATTTGTACTTGGGAAGATGAATTTTTCTGATTTGAGGTCTAGTTCTATATTTAATGTGGCACTTAGTTGCCCTTACCTTTTGTTTTTAGCTCATAGTTATTTTGGAGAAAAGTGAACTCTGTCTTGTAATAAAGAAAAAGCAAGTCCCATAAATACTCCATTGGGTACAGGGAACTTGTCTGATGAGGTAAAAAAAAAAATTTTTATTTGCTCAAGTTCAGCTTTCTTTTGGTGGGCTTTTCATTTATATTGTCATGTAGGATAGATTTTTGTTTCTGCTTCTGTCATTAGAATTGATTATATTGGTAGAATATCATCTTGTTATCAATCATTATGCATATCTCCATATGGTGATCTTATGAGTGAATCACAACTTTAGCTATCCAGGTTTGTGGTATTCTATGATTCACAACTAGATAGTCTATAATTCATGGAAGAACACTAGTATTAAAGAGATAGGTCTTTGTTTCAAGGAGAATTTGGGGATTATTATCATTTTAGTCTATACCTGTGATGTCATCAGTGTGGGGAGCACCATGGTGAAGAAATTGCTTTTATGTCCTGCTACTTGTTATCAACTATTTATCTGGGGCACTGTGCCATTTAGCATTGTAGAGCCATTAAAAGCATTATACAATTTCTAAATGAAGTCCAGTCTACTTTCTTCTTAATAATTATGATGAATATTTAATTACCTTAGGCAATAAGAATAAAAAATGTGCAATTCTGAACCTACATCCAAAACCCGTAGAGTCTGTTCAGTAAATGAATGAATAAGTCTCCTTTACTACAAATGACTGAATGAAAAAAATAGCATTTATTAAGTGTTTACTTTGCTTAGGATAGAAATTTTTTTAAAAAAATGAAATAGAACCTATTTTCCAGAAAAGCTTACTTTCTATTTGGAGGAGATAAACATAGGATAGTTAAGCAATACCTTAAGGACTATAGGTCCTTAAAGTATATTATGATTGTTCAGGAATCTGGGGGGCACAGGGAACTATAAGATTTGGAAGACTTTTAGGAAGCATTGGCAAGACAGGTATCATAAGTCTTGGTGGATCTCTATCTCACTGGAAGGTATCACCCAAAACATTTAGCTTGCTTATAGAGAGGATAGAGTGCTGGATTTGGAGTCAGTAAGAACTGAGGTAGAGAGCAATTAAGTGATTTCCCCAGGAAGTTTTTTTCACCTGTACTTTGGGGATGATAATCATACCTACTTTATAAGTTTGTTGTGAAGATCAAATACCAGTTGATGATGATATTGTTATTATTATCCAAGTGGTATACAAACAGCCATGTTCCTTTCCTGCCCAATTGTCCAATGGGCTGTCGATAGTTTAAGTTAGGAAGAGGGGGAAAAAGGAAGATAAGGGGAGAGGACACTTTGCTTTTGGTTCTTAACATTAAGATGTTCCCACTGTATTCATGTCAGATGGGGTCATGTACCTATAGGTCAACCTTGTTTATCTTGTTTTAGAATGAAAAGAATCACAGAATCACAGACCCCAGGGCCATCTGAAAATCTTCCCTTTCAAAGATTTTGCAACTGTGGCAACAGATCTAAATTCACTTAATAGAGGTTAATGATGAGATAAGTATATTGTAGTGGCTGTACCAAACTCTTGTGAGAACAGCATGGGAGGAGTGTACTAGTAGCAAAGACCACATTCTGTACTCAGGCATCCATCTGGATCCAAGGGAGAACTCTACATGAGGATAGAGGAGGCTATTTTTTAAAACTGAATTAAGAGAAACTTGGTGCATAATGAGTAATTAGCTTTACATTTTAAACATTTTCAAAAAGAGTAATGTCTGAAGAGTAAAATAAGTATTCTTTAGAGCAAGAAGAACTTGTTCCCCCAGTGTATGTACGTTAATCTTTCCCCCTAATTAGGGTAATACTTGGAAAAAAATCATGATAATAATAGCAATATTTAATAAAACTAACATTCATATAATTTGTTATGGTTTGCAAAGCATTTTATATTCTCATTTAAACCTCACAACAACTGTGGTAGACGTGCTATTATCACTCTTCTTTTTACAAATTAAGAAACTAATTCAGACAGGGGTTAAGTGCCTTCCTTAGCAATACACAAATTATAAGTATCTAAGATAAAATTTGAACTTGGGACTTCTTGATTCCAGATCCAGCACTCTATCCACTGCACCATTTATTTTCCAGATTCATTTGGTATATTTTAAAAATATATAAAGCTTGATTGCTCTTCTGAATGACTCAACACTTATGCTTTCTTATGCCTCTAGATATTCTTTTTCTATATCCTGAACCAGAGTTTACAGTATTTAGACATTTCAGTTATTTGAATTTTAGATGCTGACCTTCTGATCATTAATTTCTTTTGTTATTTTCTTCTGTTTTCTTACTTTCCTTTTTGAATTCTGGACTTTCATGTGCTTTCCTAGCAATAACATTTCAGACAATCTGTTCATTTATTTTTTATGTTTCTATCTATGTATTTCTGTGGTATATATCACCATGGTACCTAAGTTCTCAGGTAAACACTGAGTAAAGTCAATACTTTTTTTGACAAGAAAAACTATTCTTTGACTCCCTCTTCTTTTAGATGGATTTTGAGATAGAGACAGAGAAAAAACACACAGAAAGACAAAAAGGAAATGAGAGTGAGAGAGTGAGGGGGAGGAGAAGGATAGAGAGAGGGAGAAGGAGAAGGAAGGACAGGGAGGGAAGAAAAGTATGTACATGTATATGAATAGGAAGTAGAAGTGGCTTTGAAAATGTTTTCCTGGATTATTTATTCCAAAGAGCTGGTACTTATATATGAGAGAAGAAATTGGAAGGAGGAGACATGGTCCCCTTTTTTAAGAATGTAATTCTACCAGAGTTCAGAAAAGATCTCTGGGGTCTTTGGCAAAGAAAATTTCCATTGCTTTAGTTTCACTTTGGGGACTAATTATAGCAAAACTGTCTTTAGTGTACTTCAGTAGGATAATAAGGGGGGCAAACAGTTGTGTCTTTTGTCAAGGCCACAGTCCCCCAGCTGTTCTAAGGCAGGTTACACTGCCAAAGGCCATGTGTTCCTGCCAGTTCCCAGGGTAGGAGTGAATGAAGGATCTATGGTTTATGTTCTGGGCCTGTTCTATGAATGGATTCCATGTTGAGTTATATAATCTAAACAGCCATGCAAATTGGCATCTATCCAGACTTGAAGGGGGATGCAAGGAATGGCTTGTGCTAGGATTAATGACTGGTATTTTGAGCTGCTTCCCAGCAATGCTTTTAAAATGCTTAATACCATGATTGTGCTCTTGGGCTGCACTGATCCAAAAATAAAGGGGCCACCTACTAATTCCCCTAGCACTGCCTTTCCCCTAATGCCTCTGTGGGGATAGGGGCAGCTAACCCACTAAGGGTCATGTCGAGTGAAACAGATTATTTCCATAAAATGAACTAGTATGTCGGTAACAAGAGAACATTTGGATAGAATTAGAAGTGGTTCTTATCTCTTTCTCTGTAACCTTTGGAGAACATTCAAGAAAATAAAGCAAACACCTCTGTTCCATGAACATTTGCAGATGAATAGAAAAAGGGAAATTATGGCTGAAATATGGAAGTACAAGGAGTACTAGTAGTTGCTGATTAGGAAGCTGAGGACCTTTCAAGACTTTTTTTTTTTTTTGGTAGCAATTAATTATCCTCAGAAAGTTTCCTCAAAGAATCAGTCCTTTCTCCCTCCCCCTTTTTTCTTCCCCCTATGCTGGAAATATTTCCCTGCAGTCAATTCTGGAGTCAAGAGGCATTACTATGATTATTTCCACTGATTGTGTCTCATCAGCTTTCAAATGTCATGTTTGCTACTTTCACTCTTTGACCCATTTGACTTTAGCTAATTTTCAGCATTTTGGGAGATTAAGAGAGCATTTCTTTTTGGATGATTTTCATTACAGTTAGTCAGTAAACATTTGTTAAGTGTCTACTATGTTCCAGGCACTGTGTTAAGTGCTGAAGATATTTTAAAAAATAGTATAAGACAGTTTTCAAGAAGTTCATGATAGGATCTCTATATTTTCTTCCATTTTTCTTGGATGGGTTGGGTGGGCGGGGGTCAGTGAATTAGATAGTCAATGATTAGCTACTCGAATAGGTAAATCTATACGCCAAACTGACATAGGGAGTCATTTTTGGTAAAGGATGCCATTCTTTCTGAGACCATGAGGAAACTAATTTCCCTGCCAGTCTCAAAAGGCTACAAAGTAGCCTGGAGATCTGTATCTTAGATAGAATACATTAGGAATACAGATTGGAAGTTGAAGTATTACTTAGTCTGGGACTCTTTTTTTATTTGCATTTCTAAATACCTTACTTTGATTTATTATTTATAAGTTTGTTATATCTCCCTTTGTAAGTAAGCACTAGAAAATGTTTTCTTGTGAATTAGAGTTTGTAGTAGCAATGGAAGTAGAAGAGAAAGAGAGAGTTGATGTCCAGCTTGAGCATTAGTGGTATATTAGTAGATAAAAGCTAGATAAATTAGGAATCTAGTAAGACAGTACTTTGAATCTTAACAATATCAAGCAGGTTTAATAATCAGAAAGCTTTAGGAATCTTGGTACTGAGCGTTGTCATTTGATCTCAGAGAAGGTTTGAAAAGTAGTAAAAACAAAAACAAAAACACAGCCCAAAGCCAAAGGGCTTGGTTGTATAAAGAGGTATTGTAGGAAGTAGATGTTTTCTAGTGAAATCCAAGACTTGGAGACTGGGTTCTTCACACTGCCTTTGTTCATTTACTATATTGTTTCTGTTGGTTCTTTGATCTGTACATTTTGATTTTCATTCTTTATCTTTCCCCTGGTATAGTTCAAAGCTACTTATCAGCTCCTTAACTTGATACTTGCTTACTTGCTACTTCTGATGATTTGCAACTTGACATTATGACTTTAAGTGGTTGTCTTTCACCTGGGTGATGTGCCTTTGACCTAAAACAGATCACATGGGACCAGATGGTGGAGGGTTTTCAATTTTGACCTCTACTGCAAAAAAACATGGAGCTATGAGAGGTTTTTGATTAATGAATACACGTGATCTTTTGTAATTATGCTCTAGAAAAAAGTCTCATTAAACTTTTTGTATTATAGATTCCTTTGGAAGTCTGATGGAGCCTCTGGTTCCCTTCTCAGAATATCTTAAATACATAAAATAAAATACATAGAATCCTAAAGTAAACTCATTTTATCATTAAAACAATGATGTAATTTTCCATTCAAATTCTTAGACTCTTCTAAAATCTATCCATTGAGCCTTTGGGAATCTGTAGACTTTATGTTAAGAACTCTTGCTTTAGAGTAATTGCTCTGACTACAATGTTTGGGACATACTTAGGATGGGTTGAAGTATGAATGATTGGTAGGATGATGGGACCATTAATAGGAATATTAAAGTTAAGGAAGTAGCAGATTTGGGGAAAATATGATGACTCTAGGTTTAGATATTTGAGTTTGAAATTCTGGGGGGAAATCCAGGAAATTAGAATTTTATGTCCAGAATCTGGAAGAAAGGCTATATAACTCTAGCTATAGAGTTGGAAGTCGCCCAAAAAGAGAAATGTTATTGAAGCCTGAAGAGTAAATAAGATCAACAGTGTTGAGTATAGAAAAGTTCTTTCCTATAACTGTAAATTTATGCCTCTGGAACAAAGGTTCTTTAATATTAACTTTGTCTATATGTACACACTTGTAAATATATGCACACAAATAGGCACACATATACATATACATATGTGTACAGCAACACACCTCACAATATACATATGCACATAAATACATTCACATACACACATACATATATATGTACATGCTCATATGAACAGTCACACATAATATTGGTTTCCTTGCATTACTAAAAGCCTCATTTATACTATTATGTTCCTTCTTTTCACTGCAGATTTATTTTTATTTCACAAGGAATCAAATCAACCAATATTTATGGAGCTTCTGCCAGTATTTTTTCTAAATGTTGGAGTTACAATAGAGAAGCAGGATAGACAAATAAAAAACTCTGAAGACGGAACATTCCTAAATATATTTAGTGACCTAGTAAAGAGAGCTTTTTCTGTCTGAGCCCCAAGGAGTCAAATCAAGTTGTCAGGCAGTCAGAAGAGTAGGACTGGGTTAGAGATGGCTTTTGTGGACAACACCCTAAGGAATCAGAGATCTGGATCAAAGACTATTTAGTGAGTTCTAACCTAACCCCCATGATAGAAGAAATTGAGAGAGAAGGGAAAAAGACTTTAGGAGCTGGAAATAAGAGAATATCTCAGATTTATATAATGCTAAGAGGTAGATGGTACAAAAATTGTTATTCAATCAATCAATAAACATTTATTAAGCATCTATTAAGTACCAGGCACTGTATTTACAAATGAAGAATGAGATTGAGACTTTCTCAGTATCATATAGCTAGTAAATGTCTGAGGCAGGATGCAAATCTAGGACCTCTGACATTAATTTGAGAGTTCTTTTTATTATGGTTGGGTCCCTCTCCTATGGGAAGAGAAGCAGTAATTATCTTGAGCTGAGAAAGTATGCTGAAGTCCTTCTACAGCTTTCTAGTTGCACAGACCAAAAGGGATTAAGAGAGCTGGGCCTCCCCATATTTCTGGCAGGCTACCAAGAATTCTCCCTATATGTGAAAAATATTTCCTCTATATGTCTTGAAGTTACTGCAGCTAAAGATTAATTTGTTTAATAAGCCTTCTTTTAAACATTCAAATTCCTTTGAGAAAGGAAAAGTGATTTTCATTCACAGAATAAATTTGTTCAAATAGCTTGTTTCCTCAAAATACTTAGTTGAGATCTGTTGCTGAATGGATGGCAGTTTTGATTTGAGAAGGGAGAGGAAAGAGAAAAGAGATAATTTTGGAGCATGGGGCACTATAGCAAATAACTTTTTGCATCAAGAGGAATTGTATGAGGGGAAGGGATGTCTAGAATTTAGGGAATAGGTAGTATCAGGGATGAGGGAAGGGTACAGAAGAAAAGATGGATGATGTTAAGACAAAGTGTCCTTTTTCCCAGTAATAGGGCTAATGTTTATTTTTTTAAAAATGGGGCCTTGAATGTTGTAGTCATCATCATCGTCATCATCATCACCATCATCACCACCATCACAACAACAATGGACTAGGCCATAAACCTGTTATTCCTTTGTAATAGATGAAATTTCCTCTACTCATACTGTTGGTACCTTCTCTGTGTCTTATAGTCCTAGAGCAGTAATTCTCAACTGCTTTTTGTTCTATGAATTCCCAACAATAAAAATATGATGTCACACCCTGAAGAGTAATTTATTATATTACTTATAATTTGTAGTTATTTACCATTTAAGGTAGAATTAAAGAATTTTTAATATAAGACCCTTGGAATATCCGAAGAATTCATAAACCACTCAATGGGAGCCACTGTCTTAAACTATTGTCTATAGCAGGGCTTCTTAAACTTTTTCCACTTGGAATTCTTTCTCCTGAAAAATTTTTTATGTGATCCCAGGTAAATATGTATATAAAATAAGTATACAAATCAAGCATTTACTGATAATCATAATTTAATGACTCCCACATTCAGTTACAAGATCCCATATGGAGTCAGGACCCTCAATTTAAGAAGCTGGGGTCTATAGCACTGGAAGTTGAGTGATTTGCTAAGATCAGTAGGATCCTAAGCCAGTAGGAGGAGTAACATGAAGTCAAGTGATCCTGGTTCTGAGACCAGCTCTATATCGGTGATGTCATGCTGATTCATTCAGCTAATAAACATTAATAAACATATAAACATACAGCACTTTAATATTTCCAAAGTTTCTTTCCACATTATTATTTCATTTGATCCTGGAAGAAAATGAAGAAGAATCTCAATATTGATCGGGAAAGTCTGGGGTCATAGGGTAAATAGTAGGTAGAGTGGGGGTTAGAGAGACTCTAGCTACTTCTCAGGTCTTAGGAGCCAAGTATTGTATACTTCTTTGCTGAGGGACCAGAGGAGAAAAAAAGGATTCTTCCTTGCTACCTTCTATACCTATTGTCTGATCTGAGAGTAATAGGATTTAAAAGCAGAAGAAACTTTAGAGAACATTAAATTATAGATCAACACTCATTGTTCTCCATGAGGCAAATAGGATTCTGGGAAATTTCAAAGCATGATCCAGAGGCTGACTGTATGTGGCCAAAACAGCCATCCTCTTGACATAATTTCCATAGATCATGGAATAAAAGACCATGGGACACATTGCTTATTATATGTAGGATTCTGTGCACAGTGCTTTGGGGAATACAATACAAAGAAATAAGTCATGATTCCTGACCTTGAGAATTTGTAAATAGGAGATACAACATAAACATTTGAAAAGTCAAATAATTATAAGTCTATTGTCATAGTACTTTGCAGAGAGACAGAATCTGTGATGTCATTTGTAGAAGAAATTTTCAGGTGAGGAAACTCTCACTATCAATATTCATTTAAAAAAAATTAACATCACAGAGATTTGAATAGAAAACACTTAAAGAGTTTAAGTGAATTGACCAAGATTTTACAACCAGCATTTGCTAAAAGTGAAATTTGAACTCCATTCTTCTAAGCTCTGAAGTCTGCACTCTATCCACTTACACCATTAAGTGCAGGAATGAAATGCTTAATCAATGTTGAATAAAGACTATAATATGAGAAGTGGAAAATAAACTAAAAATGATAAACAGATTAAGATTTGTTTGACATTTGAGCAGGTAGAAAAGAAAATGGGCAACTGTCCCACTGTTTGGGCTGAAAGTTATGTAGAATGTCAAAAACATATGTTAAAATAATTTTCCCTTATGTGGATGCAGATGGAAGTGTCATTATATAGTAGACTGGAGAATCTTAGACTCATTAGGAGAGAAATTGGAAGACGGAATCCTATTTGAAGTATAAGTCTTGGAACTTTCATTAATTCATCTGTATTTTACTTAAGACTTTGATACTATCCCTCCTTTCTTCTCAAGTATTAATTTAGCAGTCTTGAAAAGACTGAACTGCAGTCCATCTCTGTTCTATTTTATCTACTTAAATGTAACTACTATGTGGGGGCAGGTAGGTGATAAAGTAAATTGAGTGCCAGGCTTGGAGTCAAGGAAGAATTATCTTTCTGAGTTCAAATCTGGCCTCAGATACTTATTAGCTGTATGATCCTGGGCAAATCATTTAAGTATGTTTGCCTCAGTTTCCTCATCTGTAAAATGAGCAAAATGAAAGGGAAATGATAAACCACTCTAGTATCTTTGCCAAGACAACCCCAAATATGGTCATGAAGGCTGGGCACAACTGAAAAACTATCGAACAACAATAATAACATGTACTAGGCACTGTGATAAGTGTTGGAAATACAACGCTAAAGGCTGACTTAGAGATCCTGGTTACTGGAAATCCTTTTCTTCTCTTCTTGGATGTGCTCAAAAAATTCTGTTTTGGTATAATGTAGTGTTCCTCTCCGTTTCTCTTTCCCTTTTCTTTCCTTTCCTCAGGATTTCTAAGGAGCTGTAAATTTGCATGCTTTTACATCCAATCTGTTCTTAGATCCCAGTGAAGACATTATTGCCAATCACTCTTGGTGAGCAATGCTAAGATGCTGAAGGGAAAGTGGGAAATTCAAAACTCTCTACCTTCACAACTCACAAGATATTCCTCTTGCCAGAGAGGAGAGAATCTCTTTTCAGAAGTGGCTTTCTTTTCTCTCTATTCTGCCATAGCTTCATTATCTTGAAAACCCACTTGAGCCCAAACTGGCTTTATATTTTGTAGATGAATCCAAGGATATAACTAAGTTTCTTCATCAGATCTGAACATCCTTCTTATATAAAAATCCTGGCAATGCATGCATGGCTAATTAGAATCACTTAATTCCTTAAGGCCTTTTCATACTTTTAAAGCCTTTGAGTGATTGGATTCAACCAAGAATCATTCAGCTGGTTAAGGTACCAAGGTACCAAGATGCTTTTTATCACTTGGTTTAGGTGGAGTGGTAATTTGATTAATTTATTTGATGATCTCCCCCACCCCAGATTCTGGAGGAAATTTCTATTTGGAATGGGTTTGACTAAATGGATTCTGAGATCCCTACCGAATTGTAAGTTTTGTAATTTGCATGAGGGTGGGCATTAACAGGTCTAAATCATTCCAAATCTATGAGCCACCCCTTCCCCTAACACTTAGCATAAGATCATACATAGTTTTGACATTTTAAATAATTATTTGCTGTCTAATTCATTAATCCATAGATTAAGAGTAAGTGCTATGTGGAGCAAAAACCTTTGATATATACATTTTTTCAACAATTGAAACTTGTGACTACTGCTTTTTAGCCTGCTCCCCAAAGACATAGAATGTTTTAAATATGAAAACTATTTGTGTGTAACAGAAGATCTAGAAAATATTAAATTTAAAAGCAACTTATTGAACAGCTCATTTGTATCCAACTAACTTAACTCCCTGCAACATGCTTTTTGACTCAATGACACTGACCTTATTGCTTGTTCAATTGTTGTGTTTCTTCACACAAGCCATTTCATCTTCCTAGAACGTTTCATTGGCTGCTACCCATTCCTATATTTCTCTCCTTTCTCATTTTTACTTTTTATCCTCCTGGTTTCCTTCAAACCCAGCTAAAATCCTCTTTATAAGAAGCCTATCTTACTTCCCTCTTAATGTTAGGACCTTTACTGAACATCTCAAATTTATCCTGCATGCATCTCCTTTGTACTTAATTATTTGCATGTTTGTTGTTTTCCCATTAGATCTGATGGGCAGATATGATCTTTGTGTTTCTAGGGGTTAGGTCAGTGCCTGACACATAGAAGGCAGTTAAAAAATACTGACTAGAGAAAGGGGAATTTTACGAGAACTTCATTTTTCATATAACACGATCAAGGTATGATTATCTCTCAATGAATTCATCAGCCTTGCCAATATGAACAGCTTTATGTTTGGGACTATGTTAAATGAAACAGATTCACATATTTACATACAGATGGGCAAGAATTTAGAGGTCATTCCATCCAGTTCCAACAATTTACAGACAAGGATATTGAGGCAGAAGTTATATTACTTGCCCTCAGTTACACAGATAGAGATAGACTCAGATTGGAAGGGAAATCCTCTGACTCAAAAGTCAACATTCCATTGTACCTTCTGTTTTGTATAAGGAGAGGACTCTCTGTCCAGACTTAGAGCATATAAAAATGATGACATTGGTATAGACAACCACATCAACTACATATCTAAAAAATTCAGGTTTCAGTCTGGTCAGACTGCTCACAATATATGTGGATCTCTTGTGACATGAACCGAAACATTTGCTAGCCCATGATTGACACTTGATCCAGCTCCTGGAAGGGCAGGTATACCAGAAGGAATTGGGATTGAAGCTTACAATTTGATTCACAAATCTTGTAAAGGCAATCATAAAACCATAAACCCCATAAAAACATGGCTATTGTACATTAAAGTCAGGGATAACATCATAGGGTACAGACTGCCATAGTCACTTACCATAATAAGAGCACAATAAGAATGGGGAGGGGACTGAGGAAGCTGAATGGAGCTGACAATTCAAGTTAAGCTATGAGAAGTTCTGACTTTTGGATTCAAATTAGCCACTGATTGATAGAGAGGACCCCAAACAAGGTCTGTTTCCTTTGTTTTATTTGATCCTTAAATGTTCCACCCTACTCCTAGCTTGCTTCCTTTTTCTTTCTCCCTCCCCTCCACAGTTCTCTTTGTAACCCAAGGACTGTAAGGGGAAAAGTGAAAAAAAAATTCACATAAAACTGGGTTTCTTAAACTTTTTCCACTTGTTCCCTTTTCATCTGAGAAATTTTTACATAACTCTGGATAAATAAGAATATAAAATAAATATACAAATCAAATATTTATTGATAATAAGCCATACTTTTGTGACCCCCCCCCCAATTCAGTGAGGAGACCCTATATGGGGTTGTTAAACCACAGTTTAAGATGCTGAAATATAGACTAACAGATTTAAAGTTGGGAGGGACTTTAGAGAGATCTTCTAGTTCAGTCTTTTCATTTTCCACATTAAAAAATGACTGACCAGTCATTTGCCCATGATCACTGAGATATAATGGAATAGGACCTAAATTCAGAATATATAATTCTAAATTGATTACACTTTTTTATCATGCTACTATTACCTCTCATTTAATCAGTATGATATTTTTACCTATTTGATGCCAAATATCTGAATTTTTAAAAATGATCAGGGGAAGACCTGATGCCAGGTTTCTCTTGATCCAAGGACCAAATAATGCATTCATTAGTTGTTGAAACAGTTAACAAAAGGAGGTTTACTCAGCTCACATAGCAAGCATGTGCAGCAATGACACGTTGGTACTTCTATAAATGCTACTTTCCTTCCACCTTTTCCATCTCCATATGGAAAGCATCTGTTCATCAGGGTGGGGTGTTGAGCTTCAAACATCCACCTAGTTGAAGGGGCACCAACTTTTTATGCAAAAAGGCAGGGACCAATCAATCCCAGAGGCATACTTCTTATGGAAAACTAATCCCTATTTCAGGGAAATGGAGAAGGAAAGGGACCTTGGTCCTTTCACAAAAACATTCAAGTGATTTTTTTTATTGACTATTTGGCATGGTATAGACACTAATTTTATATTTATACAAGACAGAAGGTAAAGAACTTAGTAATGATGAATTTAGATAAAAATATATGCTGTGCTACTCAAATACCCTATGTTTCTTTTAAGATTTTAAACTCATTCCATATTACTGTGGAAATAACTTTTCCAGAAGGATGACTGACTGGATGAATATTACCATATTTTGTGATTAACATAAGTATTTGAAAATGCCTAAAGTTCCAGAATACTTTGTTTTAGAACTATTATTTAAAGAAAAAGAAAAAAAAAACGAGAGATGATTAATGAATTATACTTAGTAAAGATGTTACAGAGATTTAAACTTAATTAAAATAAGACTAAAAGAATTAAAATCCAATAATTTTAGATCATTTTGTATCTATATATTTATAACAGAAATATTTTGAGATTGAACCAAGTATTACATTTGCATTATCTATGTAAAACCAGATTAAAGATTGGAAACTTGCACGGTATTTGCTTTATAAATTTTACCAAAAATCTAATGAATATGCATTTTGAGAGTTTCCTCACACTGAGGACTAGCTCTTTTTACTCATAGTACTTTAAAATTGACAATATTGTCAGCTAAATGGCACAGGGGATAGAGTCCTAGACATAGAGTCAGGAAGATGTGGCCTCCTGAATTTGCTAGCTGTACGACCATGGACAACTATTTCACCTTTTCCTGTTTCAGTTACCTTTCTTGTACAATGGAGGTAATAATAGCACCTAGCTCTCAGGATTGTTATGAAGATCAAATGAAATATTCATAAAGTACTTTGTAAGCCTTAAATAATGTTGAGCAGCTGCTGTTATTATTGCCATTGTTAAGCCTCAGTACCACTGTGCTGTCATTTCCCATTAATAGATGAAAAAACTGAAGGTTAGAGAGGTTAATTGCCCCCATGGATACAGAACCAGTAAGTGTCAGAAGTGGGATTTGAGCTCTTGGGTTTTCCTAATAAAAAACCAAATATCTAACACTCTATCAAATTAGGCTACAATCAACTAGCACTAGCTAAATCATAAAATATCAGAGTGAACAGTACCTCAAAGATATGCTCTTATTTCACAAATGAAAAAAAAAAAAAGAAAAGAAAGAAAAGAAAACTGAAGCCCAGAAAAGAAATGCAAATTGGTTAAACCACACAGTTATTTTGGGGTACAGTTCAGTTGTACCTTTGCAAGTTTACTTAAGTCATTTGTCTTTCTCCACTGGCCAGACAATTACATTCAAAGACAACAAGATGGGTGGCTTTTTGTAAAATCTACAGGCATACCATCAGTTTAAGATGTCAAACTTACTACAAAGTAGAAATCATTAGCATGTTTGGAGAAGGAGAAGGGAGTGGAGGGAAAGAGAGAAAAAGAGAAAAAAATGAGGAGAATGAATGATAGAGCAAAAGAAAAGTAAGAGAAGAAATAGAGAGCATGAAAGAGAGAGAGAATGAGAGACAACAGATGAAACAGAGAGAGGGACATTATGAACCAGATTAGATACACAGCATACAAAAGCAAAAAAAAACAAAAACAAAAACAAAAACAAAACAAAACCCAGAAATGTAAAGTTTGATAAACCCAAAGACTATCTCTATTTACTTGGGGGAAATACTTACTATTGAAAAAATCCTCTGGGAAAACTGGACAGTAATCTAGGAGAAATTAGATTTAGATCAACACCTTATACCATACATCAATAACTTCAGTAGAGACAGGTATCATAAACAAATTAAAAGAACACGGAAGAAATTGCCTTTTAGATTTATAGATAAGGGAAGAATTCATAATGAAACAAGTGATAAAAAAATCACACAAGATAAAATGGATTATTAAAATAGATTATTAAATCAAAATTCTTGAACAAATATACTTGATATAGTAAAAATTAGAAGGAAAACATGGTAAGGAAAAAAGTATTTTGCAACAAGTTTCTCTGATAAAGTTCTCATTTCCAAGATATATAAAGAGTTAATTCAAATTTATAAGACTAAGAAAAAGAATCATTCCCCACTGGGTAAATAGTCAATGGATAAATTTGGGCAATTTTTAAAGAAAAAAAAATAACAACCCTATGTTATAAATAACCATAGGATAAAAGGCTCTAAACACAAATCATCAAGAGAAGTCCAAATTAAAGCAGCTTTGAGCTTCTACTTAACTCATGTCAGACTGGTAAAGATGACAAAAGAGAAAAATGGCAAATATTGGAGAGGTTGTGTGAAAACACTAATCCATTGTTAGCAGGCTTGTGAATTCATCCTATTATGATGGAAAACTATTTGCAACTATGCCTAGAAAATTACCAAAACTGCCCAAACTTCTTTGACGCAGCTGTCCCCCCAATAGGCCTAAACTTTAGATAAATTCAAGGCAAGAAAAGTCCATTTTTACAAATTAAAACAGTTCTTTTTCTTTTTTTTTTCTGTTTTGTGGTGGCCAGAAATTGGAAATGAAAGAAAGTTGTTTATATTTTATTGAAGAATGGCTAAACAAAATATGAAATGTGCCATGGATAGAATGCCAAGCCTGGAGTCAGGAAGATCCACCTTACTGAATTCAAATCTGGCCTCAGACACTAGCTGAGTGATTCTAGGTGAGCCACTTAAAGTTGTTTGCCTTAGTTTCCTCATCTGTAAAATGAGCTGGAGAAGAAAATGGTAAAACCTTATAGTATTTTTGCTAAGAAAACCACAAATGGGGTCACAAAGATACTGATATGATTTAAAATGACTGAACAACAAAATTGGTCTTAAAAATGATAAAACAGATGGTTTCAGAGCATTCTGGGAAACCCTTTGTGAATTGATATAGAGGCAAGTGAGCAAAGCTAGCAGAACGACTTATACAATTATAATATTATAGAAAAAACAATCTGGAAAGACTTTACAACTAGGATCATTACAGTAATAAATATAAAGTCCAAAAGAAAGAAAACAAACCATTCCACTTGCCTCCTGATAGTGAGGTGATAAACTCAAAATGCAAAACGTCATACATTTTCAGTTATTTGTTCTCATTTAGTCTTGTCTGATTCTTCCAGACCCCATATTTTGGGGACTTCTTGACAAAGATACTGGAGTGGTTTGCTGTTTTCTTCTCTAGTTTATTTTTGCAGATGAGGAATTTAGGCAAACAGAGATAAGTGACTTGCTCAGGGTTAGTCAGCTAGTAACTTTCTGAGGCTGGATTTGAACAAGAGTCTTCTTGATTTTAAGCTTATTGATCTATCTACTGAACCACCTAGCTGCCCTTTTCAGGCACTGCTAATTACATAATTCATTTTTTGCAACAATATCTAAATATCCATGGACTTGTTTTTCAAGTTTGTTTTTTATTTGTTCAGTAGAAGGAGGGAGGGTAGTGAGACATTTCAAAACTGAAAAAAAAATTACTTGCAACAATAACTTCCCTTTCTCTAATGCCTCAACCTAATGTGCAAATCACTAAAAAAAAAAAAAAGTATAATTTATCCACTTCTTCAGTTCTGCTAGATTTTTAAATTACGTTATTAATAACAAGATGGACAAGTTTACAACATTCCAGAACAGTGTATCAACTTTGATTCAAATTTAAAATCAAGTGAAATAATATTGCAAGTTTTCTGAAAAGGATTGAACAATTTAGTTTTTGTTTGATTAAAAATAATTTATGTTGGGGCAGCTAGGTGGTGCAGTAGATAGAGCACCAGCCCTGAAGTTAGAAAGATGTGAGTTCAAATCTATTCTCAGACACTTAACACTTCCTGGATGTGTGACCCTTGGCAAGTCACTTAATCCCAATTGCCTCAGCAAAAAAAAAAAAAAAAAAGTTTTTGAAGAATGTATTTGAAATTAGCTTCACTGATAGCATGAGGAAAAGGTAAAAACTATTAAGGCTGCTCCTATATAAACTTCAATTTTTTTTTTTATGGGATGTCAAATAGTCCATGTAACTGGCTTTTAGAACCAAAGAATGGATTCAGGTGGTGGGCCTTTCTCCCCTTTCCTCCAATCTGTAAGCCCATTGGGACATTCAAAAGCATTGTCCCATTTTTGGGAATACTATTTGCTCTTTTCATACACACTCTCTCTCCTGTCTCCTGCCTTCATTTTTATGTGCTATAAAAGACTGGTCTTTCTTTCTAAAAACAATATATTATTGATGAGATTGGAGAAGTAAGAAATATATATTTGAAACAATCCAAGACAAGAGTATATATAATGCCAATCTATATCTGTACCAAAATTTGCAGTAAAGCTTGGACAATAGATTATATTTATATGGTAGTTGATGGGAATGAATTTTCCTCTGTACTGTTTTATTTAAGGTTGCTAGTATATTTTCCATTACAGATTAGGACACAGTTGCTCAGAGATTTAATTACTAGAATTAGTAGAGCTGGAAGTAAAACTTAAGTCTTTTGACTCCAAGACATTTTCCACAAAATGGTGCTTTGTCCAACTATAACCATAAAAGGGATTCCTTAATAGAGGTAGGAAATCTATTTCAGATTTGATACTGTGACAATATGAAATATTCCTGATGGAATCAGTTGATTGTTAGCTATTCCTTTCCTAATTTAAATTTTCTGACCTTGTATGACCAAGGAATTGTTGTATAAATTGGGGGCTGACAGAATTTTAGAGATGGAAGGGACCTAAGGAAATTCACTTTAATTTAACAGATGAGAAAATTGAGACCCCAATAGATTGTGTTTTGTTTCTCTGAAGTATGTGTTATTAAGAACTAGGAGGTATCATCATTATTATTCAATATTGTACTAGAAATGTTGGCTTTAGTGATAAGAAAAGAAAAAGAAATTAAAGAAATTAGAATAGGCAATGAGGAGATAAAACTATTACTTTTTGCAGATGATAAGATGATATGCTTAGAGAATCCTAGAGAATCATCCAAAAATCTACTTGAAACAATTAACAGCTTTAGCAAAGTTGCAGGATATAAACTAAACCCACACAAATCATCAGCATTTCTATATATTACTGACAAAACCCAGCAGAAAGAGATAGAGAAATTCCATTTTAAAATAACCAAAATCAATTTTTTAAAAAATTGAATACAATTACAAAACACTTCTTACAAATAAAATCTGATCCAAACAACTGGAAAAATATCAATGATTCATGGGTAGGCCAAGTTAATATAATAAAAATGAAAATTCTACCTAAATTGGTTTGCTTGTTCAGTGCCATGCCAAATTACCAAAAAAATATTTTAAAGAGCTAGAAAAAATAATAATAAAATTCATTTGGAAAGATAAAAGGTCAAGATTATCAAGGGAATTAATGAAAAAAAAAATACAAAGGATGGTGGCTTAGCAGTACCAGACCTAAAACTCTATTATGAAGAACTAAGAGGAAAGAAGATGTACACTCATATGAAAAGAGTATGTCTACCTGTGAGGCTATTAGCATCATAAAAGTCATTTAGTAGTTGCACCACTCTACATTTGACTTAACCCTCATCAGCTGCTCTGGATTATTCCTTTAGATCTGATGCTCATTATTTCCCATTGCTATCTTTTGCTTGCTCATATTTTTATAGCATTAGAGCGGGAAGGACTTCAGAATTTATTGGTTTGATTACATATGGGGAAACTGAGGCTAGAGAAATTAAGTGTTGTTTATGGTAACATAGGATAGTAGGTATCAGAGCAAAGATTTGAGATCGTGTCTTCTGATTCTAAATACAGAGTGATTTTCTATTGTAGTACCCTGCTGTGAATTTTCTTAGCTCATTTTTAAGAATTTTTGAGCCCTACCCTGCTTATGAAGTTCAGAGATTTTCTGGAACCAGCTCATATCTTTGAGAACAAACTGTAATATTTTCAGTGTGAGCATTAACTTCTCTTTTTTTTTTTTTTTTTTTAAATTTATTTAATAGCCTTTAATTTACAGGATATATACATGGGTAACTTTACAGCATTAACAATTGCCAAACCTCTTGTTCCAATTTTTCACCTCTTACCCCCCACCCCCTCCCTAAATGGCAGGATGACCAGTAGATGTTAAATATATTAAAATATAACTTAGATACACAATAAGTATACATGACCAAAACATTATTTTGCTGTACAAAAAGAATCAGACTCTGAATTATTGTACAATTAGCTTGTGAAGGAAATCAAAGATGCAGGTGTGCATAAATATAGGGACTGGGAATTCAATGTAATGGTTTTTAGTCATCTCCCAGAGTTCTTTTCTGGGTATAGCTAGTTCAGTTCATTACTGCTCCATTAGAAATGATTTGGTTGATCTCGTTGCTGAGGATGGCCTGATCCATCAGGACTGGTCATCATCTAGTATTGTTGTTGAAGTATATAATGATCTCCTGGTCCGAGCATTAACTTCTCAAGTGACTTGCCCAAGATCATGCAATTGATGACAGAGCCAGGGCTAGATTCAAGAGATTAAGAGTTTCATCTTTTTTTGTACATGTGACAAAATTTATAAATAAAAAAACCCCAAACAAGCCAGAAAGTATTACATGGAAAAATCTTTAAAGGAGGAATAACTTTTATATCCTTACTATATCCTAGCTTAATTTTAATAACTATTTATATAGTTTTACTTTATCAGTCTGGTGTCAAACCCTTTTCTTTGTGGTATATGTATGGGGTAGGGGAATGGAATATTTTTTTAATTACTGTTTATTTTTCTAATTACAAATCCTTAATTTTGGTGGAGTCTCTTATGATTTGGGGGAGAGGGTAGGGCATGTGGGGAGGGTGGGAAAGAAGGGAAACATAAAGCATGATTTTACAATCTGATATCAGGGAAGCAATTAAAATTAGCTAGTGGGTCAGAATAGTGTTCATTTTTCATTGACTCTAAGAACTATATGTCTTCTTAATTTTGCTAACTTGGGAACCAGGAAAGGTCTAAAGGGTCAGAATAGCAGAAATGGCATCTGGGAGGGCACACTGTATTTGAAGGGGAATGAACATGCCAAAACAAAGGAAAGATGACTCATGGAGTTCTATCTCAATGGTTCAGGTCCACTTGGCTATTAGGAATAAGAGGATTCAATGCATGTGATCCTAGTGCAGTAGGATGGAGAAGCCAACTTTGCCAATCTGGTTAAGACCAGATGATTCAAATTGCTAAGGAATGTTCTTCACTCAAACCAAACATACCTAAGAAAATGAATCAAGAGCAAGAGAAAAAGCTGTTGGAGACCACAGGCATGAATATCTCTAGAAGATGAAAAGATGAATTAGGAGAGGAGGATTAAAAGCCTGAAACACATGAATGGAATCTATATAGGAGAGTCTTTTCTGTGGACTATGGGAGGCAAGGACAGAATTTTTATAGATTCAAGGCTAGAAAGTCTAAGTTGGAGGAACTAAGTATAGTTTATTTTAGGCTGGAAGGTGGATATAATTTATTTCATGCTAGCCTTGGAGAAATACTTTCCTGGTAGAAGGAGCTAAAGGACATAAAGGTATAGAGCCATATATAAACAGGATTTTAGACTATGTACCTGGGACTATCAAAGATAAAGATGTAGTCTTCTAGTGTATAAAGTGGAGGCTGAATAAAATGACTTCTCAGGTTTCTCCTGCTTCTAAAGTATTTTAAGGATATTTTAGAAAAGTAAGCCTTGTTCTTCCTTATGGTTGCAGTAGCAGCAGCAGTAGCAGCAGTCATATCTGTAGTAGTGGTAGTGGTAGTAGTGGTAGTAGTAGTAGCAGTGGTAAAAGTAGTAGCAGTAGTAGTGGGGTAGAGGTAAGACTGGTGGTAGTAGTAGTAATAGCAGTAATGGTGATAGCTGTAGTAGTGGTGGTAGTAGTAGTAGTAGTGGTGGTAGTGGTAGAAGTAGCAGTGGTGGTGGTGATAGTTGTAGTAATAGTAATAACAGTAGTAGTAATTGTAGCAGTAGTGGTAGTAGTAGTAATAGTAAGTGGTAGTGGTAGTAAGAGTAGTAGTAATGGTGGTAAAAAAAAAAAAAAGCAGTGGTGGTGATGATAGTTGTAGTAGTAGGTAGTGAAAGTAATAATAGTGGTAGTGGTAGTATTAGTAACTGCAGTAGTAGCTAACATTTATAATAATACTTACTATGTGCCAACCACATAGCACTGAATGTTTTACAAATTTTTTTCATTTGAGAAAACCACCCTGAGAAATATATACTATTATGATTTCAATTTTACAGATGAGGAAACTGAGGCAATCAGACGTTAAGTAACTGATTCAGAATCATATAGCTAGTAAGTTTTTAAGGTCAAATTTGAACTCAATTCTTTGATTCCAGACCTAGGATTTTATCTACTACTGTTCCATGAAGAGCAGCTGAAACTGACATAAAGTAACATCTATTTTAAGCAAATTTGGGTCAGCTGACAACCGAGGCCAAACTCTAGAAAAAGGGGACTCAAGAAAGAGGTAGCAGTCAGGCAAAAAAAGAAAGGACTAAAAAAGAATAGATGTCCTTATAAGTGAGCTCAGAAGAAGAGGAACTGATATGACTTTTGTAAACTATAACTTTTCTTTTTGTTATTTTAGTACTTTTCATGCTCAAAAGATCCTGTGTATCATTTAGTTCATAATAAAGTGCTTAATATTTGTAGAATTATAGATAGCAAACTGGGAAAGACCCCAGGGACCAGTTAGTCCAATGCCTTCATTTTAAAAATGAGAAACCTTAAGGTTTAAGAAGGTTTATTCAAGTTCAAAGAGGGAGTAAATATCACAAGTGGGACTTGAACAAAATTCCTCTGACTATAGAAAGCTTCCTGTTGTTCCACTGGGTCCAGCTCTCTGTTTTCTTGGCAAAGATACTGGAGTGGTTTGATATTCCTTCTTCAGCTCATTTTACAGATGAGGAAACTGAGGCAAATAGAATTAAGTGATTTGGTTCAGGTTCATTCAACTAGTCTGAGGCTAGATTTGATCTCATGAAGTTGATTTTTCCTGGTTATATAGTGCTTTATACACAGTGACACCTACCTGCTCCCATAAAGCATTTAAAAAGATTGAAAAGGATTGTTTGCTTTTCAAAGGAAGTAGGGCAAAGAAGAAATGCCTTGTCTACAGGCTACACAGATGAAGTAGGAAACCCAGTAAATGTTTTGCCATTGAGAAACCTATAGGAAACTATTATGAGCCAAGTTCTGCAACTTGCTACTGAAGAAAAGCAGGAGGTTTGGAATGAGCCAATGGAAAGATGTAATGAGAAGGAACTTAGAAAGTAAGTTCCTTTGGGACAGGAACTCTCAATTTTTATCTCTGCATGTTCTGACTCTAGCTAGCACATTGCAAGTGCTTAATAATACTTGTTGATTTAAATGGAATTGAAGGAATATCTGGGAAAATAGAGGGCTTAGTTTTAATAAGGACAGCAGAGACTTTGCCATACTCTGTACAAGCAACTCAACTGTCACAGGGAAGCGCTCAAGAAAAAAAAGCAGACCCAGTTAGGATATAAGAAGAGACTTCTATCCCTTTCGAACTCCAGTGAAATAAAAAATGTCGGTCATTTTTACCAATTTTTAAGTAGCATTTTTTTTGTTGTTGAGTGTTGTAAATCTTTATTAGTTTAACACTTTAAAATGAACATTGCTGAAATCAAATTGACTTGTTAGGTAAAAATGTTGAGCTATTGTTTTCACACTCTCTTCTAAGTTTCCCTTTATTTTACATATTTATTTTAATTTTGAGTGAACCTCTGAGTAAACCATTCTTGGGGGAATATAGCCCTGGTAAGAATCTCTTTAGCCTTAATGTCACATCAGTGCTCAGTAGGGGCATGTCACTTGTCTTAAAAACTAGTTGGAATTGCTTGCTGTGTCTTAGGGAGAGGATGGTAAGGGAGGTGGGAAGTAAAATTTGGTATATAAAACCTTACAAAAATGAAAAAATAAAATACTATTGAGAAAAAAAAGAAGCGAGAATCCAATTTTATAAAATAAAAAATAACCAAACTAGTTGGAAAACACTTTAGAGACTTTCTAATCCAATATTCTATGAAGACCCCTTGAGGCTTAAAGAGGCTAAGTGACTGATCCAAGGTCACATAGCTAGTTAGGCTTAACATCCAGATCCCCTAAAAACTAGTCTAGTGCTTTTCTTCCATATATCAAATACTTGATAAAATTCTTTCTGCAACTTGGACTGAGTTTCCTTTGACAATGATTTTAGATCCTGAAATTATTAACCAGATTCAGAGTGTGAGTATTTGCTCTGATTATTTTTGCAGTTTGATTTTTTTTGGTCTTCTTTTCCTAAAACTATTTCACTTCTTATTCTTTTTATCATAACTAGAGTCACTGCAGAAAAGGAATCAACCTCGTGTTCCCACTGACCCTTCATACAAAGCTTTTTGGCAAACAACCCTGTAAAAATTGTTTAAATGTCATGAGCAACTATCACCTTTCTTGAACCCGATTACTCCAGGGCATTAAGGTATTCTGGTAGCCAGCATACTAAACTTCAAAAAGCTGTGCATGCAATCTCTTTATATTTTGTTGAGAGTAATTACTGGGCAGATAATGAATTCTCCTTTCTGTCTGCAAGCAGATGGGCTCCTATTATCAAGGTCTTAGAACAAACTGATTGTGTTAAGGTGTTGTGTCACTTCTAATTCTAGGAGCCAAAGGGGAAATAACCTCATTTATTAATGATAGGGGAAAGTATGAGAAATTCATTACCTGACACTTATTTTCTGTAATTGAAGTGTTTTTCCTTTTTTCCTTGTGTTAAGGGGGAGACTGCCCCAGCACAAAAGGGTAGGCCAAAATTGTACTGGACCTGAAATGAGCTTGTGATCTGTGTGGCTTTAAGTTTTTCTAGACAACTGGTTTTCTAAAAAGTAAAGATTTTCCCCATTGATCTTGCTTCCCTAAGGCTGCAATATTCATTTACCTTCTTAGGGATAAACATGCTTACATCAGGGAAGATTTAGAAGCCTGAATTATATATATAGGATTTCTCTCTCCCCAGAGAGAAAACACTCCATTTTGGGGGAAAACAGACTGTTTTGGGGTTTTTTTTCTGCTTCAGGAATGACCATTGTATCATTCAATTAGCAAAACAATTCAGGAAAAGAGGAGCTATAAATTTAGAACCAAAAGGGAACACATGCAATTCGATCTCTCTTCATTTTACAGATGAGCAACAGGGGTGTTAGTGTAGTGCTCAAGGTCATATAGGTTAAACAGGTCCAATTTGTAGGGAGGAAAGTCTTTCAACTTGCACACTTGATGAATCAGTTTAACTTAGTCTAGTGGAACAAATATATTTTATTAAGAATAGCTGATATATATCTATATATAGATGACATGTATACTGGCTATCCACATGATATGATCAACTAGGTACAACATAGGCTTTCCTTACCAAAAATATACATTTTACTATCTCAGAATTTAAAATTCTACCTTTTAAAGATCATTCTTTTCATTTTTTTGATTCATTCTTTTTAAAAAGGGAATCTAAAATATATTTTCAGATAAATAATAATAGCTAATCTTTATGTAATGCTGGGTTCTTTTTAATGATCTAATTTGATCCTCACAATAACTCCAGGGAGAAGGGTGGGTAGGAGATACTATTACAGAAAGAAAACTAGGCAAACAGGGTTAAAAGATTTGCCAATAGTCTCACCAGTAGAAATGTTTGAAGCCAGATTTGAACTTGGTTTTTCCTGATTTCAGACTGGGTACTTTGTCCACTGAGCCACAGTATAAAAGGGGACACAGCAAGTTTGTTACTACAATGTTTAACTATGTATGTGTGTACGTACACACACACATACACACACACACACACACACACACACATTGGTTGCTTTCAATTGTGTTCTATTCTTGGTGACCTCATTTGGGATTTTCTTGGAAAAGATATTGGAATGGTTGGCCATTCTTTATTAAGCTCATTTTACAGATTGGGAAATTGAGATAAATAGAGTTACATGACTTGCTTAGGGTCACATACCTAGGAAATATCTGAGGTTAGGTGAGTCTTCCGGATTTTTGGCCTGACACTCTATTCACTGTATCACATAGCATCCTGAATCCATCCATCCATCCACAGTACACATATATACATGTTATATATGTGATTATATATTCGTGTATATAAATGTGCATGTTTATACACACATACATATATATATATATGTGTGTGTATATACATACACATTTCTCTGTCTCTCTCTGCCTTTATTTGTCTGTTTATCTCTGTCTCTTTCTGTCTGTCTCTCTACTTCTGTCTCTCTCCCCTTCTCTCTCTGTCTCTGCCTCTCTCTCTGTCTCTGCCTCTCTCTCTGTCTCTGCCTCTCTCTCTGTCTCTGCCTCTCTCTCTGTCTCTGCCTCTCTCTCTGTCTCTGCCTCTCTCTCTGTGTCTCTGTCTCTCCTTCTCTTTGTTTCTCTCTTTTTCCCCTCTCCCTCTCCCTCCCCCTCTCTTTGTCTCTGTCTCTCTCTCTCTCTCTGTCTCTGTCTCTCTGTCTCTCTCTCTTTCTCTCTCTCTCACATACACACACACACCCACACCCACACACCCCAGTGGATAGAGTGCAGGGTTTACAGTCAGGATGACTAATCTTTTTGAATTCAAATCAGAAAGTCAGGCAAATTACTAAACCCTATTTGCCTCAGTTTCTCTAGCTGTAAAATGAACTGAAGAAGGAAATGCAAACCACTCCACTGTCTTTGCCAAGCAAATACCAAACGGAGTCACAAAGTTGGAGGTGACTGACCAACAACTACAATGAAAATATATAAGTATGTATATGTTATATTTATATATATATATATATATATATATATATATATATATATATATATATATATATCAGATATATATATATATAGATGTAATGTATCTATTACATATAGATGCATGTGTATATGCATTTGTAAAAGTTATATTTATATATTATGTATACAGATGTATGTATATATAATACATATAATTGTACATATATTATATACATATAATGCAATATATATGTCTATATCCATTTCTAAAACCCTATACATAGTAAAAGTTCAAATTTCCTTAATTCTTTTTTGTTCTTTATATAGTGAAATATTTCTGTTTATTCATAATTAAATTCAGAGTAAGGAATAGGAAATAGAATTGTAGTTTCATTGCTGTAGAGAACTTCCAGTCAAGAAAATTCCCTTTACCTATAGCTTTTCTCTTGTTTAATCCCAGATAGCTGTCTCTAGTACTGACAGCCAGTCTCTTACAGTCTTGAACTCAAGTGCTTCCTCACTTCCAGGCTAACTCTCAGTTCTTTAACCCATAATAGCTCTCTAAATTCACAATTTAAAAAAAATAAAAAGATTCATCCTTTTCCCCTCTTTGAACTGACTTTCTGGTCTTTAGTTTCAATTAGTTCCTTTGTGAAATGCAAATATTCTAGGGAATATTTGCCTCTAGAGCAGCCTCTGGAACTTTCACCAGCCATTAACACTTAGAGGAAATTATATGGACTCCACTGAGAACAAAGGGTGGGAACAAAAGCTAGTAACTGACTTAAAAGGAGCACTAAATAGTAGAGATAGATTTGTCTTGGGCCTGTCAGACTACACCAAGATGATTAAAGATACCTTCCTGTGCTCCAACATCCCACCTTTTTTGTTGTTTTTCTAGAATGGAAACATGCCAGTGATCCCTGCATATGCTTAGCTGAGTGCTGGTTTCAGCATTCTACCCCGTGCTTAGTAAAGGGAGAAAGACAACAATTTCAGTAAAAAGGAAACTTTGAAAGGGGTCAGAGAATGGGGAGGAAAGATGTGAGGTAGAACCATAGATAAAAATATCAAATAAAGTTAACTGAAATCCTACCCCATTCAATGTAGGGTTTTTTTTTAAGCTTTAGTCTTTAGCTCTTTGATCTTCTCTTTTTATATACTTTCCCTGTGTGATATTCCCCAGGGGTGTGTTGGAGCCAGCTGGAATAGGAGCCTGATTGTTAAATTTTCAGTGTGAGCATTTACCCCTAGGAAATTTTCAAATGCTGCAAATTAGAGCTTGGTTTATGGTTTTGATGATTGTCTAGTGTGAAGAAAATGAGAGAGAAAACGTTCAAGTAGATTAAATTTAAAAGTATGTTCTGAATATACCCCTCACCCTCAACCCCAGACCTGGTTGTTAAACATTTATAAACAAACCCTTCCAGGTCTCCCACTTTCAGGGATTCATATTCACATCTTTCTGTGAAAAGTAGTTCATCCAGGTAGAACTAAATATATTAGACTGATTCAAAAGCAGTGGGTGTGAATTTGTTGGTAATTAGCCTTTTGATTATAGACAAGTTCTTTAAACTTTGAGTTTTATTTTCCTCATCTGCAGAATGGGCCTATTAATAAATGTTTGCTACCTAAAATCATAGCCCTAGAATTATAATCATGGTCTACATCATCCCTTTAACCACATAGCTGCAAAGCTTCCTTTCCAAGCACAACCTCTCCTAAGCACTAACCCTGTACGTTGTGTACAGTACATTTCCACTTAAATAGGCTGTCAGTTGAAACTTGACATGTTAAAAACAACCTCATTATCTTAGAGACAGTGTGACATAATGAAAAGAGTGTTGATCTTGGAAGCATGAAAGACCTGAGTACAAATCCTGCATGTCACTTTACCAGCTGTGTGACCATAAACAGGTCACTTCTTTGAATCTTAGTCTTTTTGTCTACAAAACAGAATAATACATATTGCTTCACTTGGTTGTTATAAGGTTTAAGTGAAATAACAGGTGTAAAACTCTTGGCAAATTTTAAAATACCATATGAAATTTTATTATTTTGTCCCTCAAAACTAATTCTTCCTTTTTGCCTATTCAGTCTATTAGATCATTCTCTCTCATTGAAATCTTTCTTAAGTATTCTTCCTTGTTATTATTGTTGATTCTTAATTCTTAAAGACCATGACATCAGGGAGGTGATGCTGTGACATGCAATTTAATTGGATTTAAGTGAGGAAAGGATCTCTTTTTCATTGGAGCCATCTGGGTACAGTGGTAAGATATGAATCAGGATGATTGGAGATGGCTCTGAATGCAGTAAGAGAGGAAACATTTTCCCTAGGAAGAAGTCCAAGGGGACAACCTTAAAGTGCCTCCTTTAGACCAGAGCTCAATTAGATTAATATGGAGCCAATTCTTTGCAGCTGATGCTCTTTAGTAACTTGACTGATGGAGACCAGTCTTTTGATTTATTCCTTCTATTCATATCATATCATAATCCCACCTTTTAAGGATTCTCACTCTCTTGGGAACTTTTCTCCAGTCTGCCAGTGCTTGAAATTGACCCAGAGGGAGACTGCAATTCATACAAAAGGACAGGGAAGGAAAGAATCCTAAAATGTTGTTGAGGACTGATTCCTTGAGGACACAATGTATCTGGTGTGAAGGTTCTAGCTGTGGGATCAATCACACTGAGGTTTCATCACACCCTCCCTGAATCTATCTAGTATTTTGAATTAACTATTTCATACTCTCAAACTTTGTCTAAATTCCCTTAAACTAGGAACCTCGGCTCCTTGGTACTCCTCCAGTACTTAGCCCAGGACTATTCTTATAATAGGCATTCAAAGAGAAATTATTGAATTTAATTCAGTGCACACACTAGTTGTGTTGTCTAGGATTTATGAGGTTAAATGTTTTTGTGGATCCTGAAAACTACTCCTTTCGCTATTTCTAATCATCTGGCCTGTCCACTAGGGTTAGGGTCCCTTTTGTCAGATAATAATCCACTTATTTAAACTCTTGTCATAAAGGACATTCCTGTAAACAGTCTTCTTCTAGCCATTTGAGCATGCAAAAATATTTTTATGGAGATGTTTACATAATCATTTTATTTTCTTATAAATCAGGTAAGTTATCGATACAGAATGAGGAAAAGATATCTTGAAATTAATAGATTTTGAATGTTTCAATAGAACAAAGCCTATAGGCAGATCTGCTTTATATAAATAAGGACAGTGATACTATTTGACTTTGAATAACCTATGTTTCTAAATATTAATTATTTATGTATATATATGTAGTGTGGACTTGAAATCAGGCAGAGTTTGACATATAATTACAAAGAAATCATTTAACTTCATAAGATTGTTTTCATAAAATGAGGATTGGTGCTAGCCACAAATAGGGCAAAATGACTGAGTCTTGCTCTAAGTCACTGAAATTTGGAGGGTGCTACATACATTCTTTTAGGCATATAGAAGTGTTTAGGACTTGGCAAACAAGAATAATTAATGACAATAAATCCTCAGGTAGCTCATGTCAACATCAGCTTTTTTTTGGACCTAATCTCAACCTACCCTATGATAATAGCATCCTCCATCAATGACCTTGCAGTGTCCTGGAATCTTAGTTCAAGATAGTATAAACATTCCATGGAGTCTGTGGTATCTAGGGATCTCCATTCCTAAATCATCTTTAGGGAACCTGTTTACCCTCAATATCATAAAAAGTTAATTTGACAGTGTGCTTCAGCCTGCTTGTCCTGGTAATATTAATTATTAATCATGGTTCTATGTATAGTTATCAGAATCATATAAGATGTATATAAAATATTTTGCAAACTTCTCAGTTATTGTTTTTTTTTCCTTTTTTGGAATTATGTTGTATTTACTTATCTATATATATTTTGCATTCCCTCAGAAGAATGGAAGTTTTTTGAGGGCAGGAATCATTTTCTTTCTTTCTTTTTTTTTTTTTTTTCAGTTTATTATCTAGCATAATGGCTTACATGTAGCAAGCATTTAATAAATGTTTATTAAATTAAATGGAACCCCTTTATCATGGAAAAGGGAAATCCTTCTAGAAATTAATTATGATATCTCATATACCTATGCAAAACGAGACTAACACATATTCATTTAATATTGCTTAGACTTCTAGGCATTTTATCACATATGTCACATATTGCTATTTTTCTTGGTAGCTAGGATTTGGTCTAAGAGAGTGCTATTGAGGTTTTCATTTCAGTGATTCTTATGTGAATGCTCACACAGGAGAAACTGTTTGGTAGATGAATTACTTATTGATTGGAAAGCACAACGGATTGCTGAAATCCCTTTGCAATCCTCTTCAAAGTTTCTGGGATTATCACGTTTATGGTCTCAGTAAATGCTTTAAAAGAATGTGTCGGTGAATGGTATCTCAGAGAGCTGTCATCATCAATTTAATATTTATTGAACTCAATATAAAGCACTGAAAAAAATAGGCTGAAACTGTACTGAAGAGAAGCTGGATAATTTTGAGTTTTGACTAATGAAATGTTTGTTTCTATTGGTGATGCTAAATAAACAGTTCCTGGTAAGTCATCTTCCTGGTAAGTTCACTTATTTACGAAGAACAAAATCATGAAGACTTAAACACTATCTATAAACATATGAAAAATGTTCTGAATCTTTATTAGGGAAATGCAAATTAAAACAATTCTGAGGTACCTCCCCACACTTATCAGATTGGCTAATATGACAGAAAAGGAAAATGACAAATATTGGGGGAGATATGGGAAATTTGAGACAGTAACACAGAAATAGTAGAGTTGTGAACTGATTCAACAACTCTGGAGAACAACTTGAAACCATGCCCAAAGTGCTATAAAAATAGGTATAACCTTCGATCTAGCAATTCTTCTACTAAGTTTATGTCCCAAAGAGATAAAAAACAAAAAAGAAAAGTACCACTTTGTAAAAAATAATATAGCAGTTCTTTTAGTGGTGGCAAAGAATTGGAAGTTGAGGATGTTCATTAATTGGGGAATGGCTGAAAAAGTTTTAATATATGATTGCGATGGCATACTATTGTATTATAAGAAATGATGAGCAGGATGCTCTCAGAAAAATTTGGAAAGACTTACATTAACTGATACAAAGTGAAATGAGCAGAATTAGAACATTGTACACAGCAATAATGTATGAAAGTCAACTGTGAACGACTTATTTATTCTCAGCAATACAATAACCCAATGTAATTCCAAAGGACTCATGATGAAAATTGCTATTCAAAATTTTTAAAATGTTAAAATTTGTTTTTATATGTAATCTGGAAAAATAAAATTTCAAATTAAAAAGAAACAAAAATACAAATATTATACAAAAAGACAATATACACTCAATTGGAAATTCTAAAATTTTAAAGATGAAATTAATAAAATTGAATGTAAGAAAACCATTAAATTAATAAAACCAGGAGTTATTTTGAAAGATCAATAAAATAGATAAACCATCGGTTAATGTGATTTAAAAAAAGAGAAACAAATTATTAATATCAACAACGAAGTAGGTGAATATACTACCAAAGAAGATGAAATCAAAGCAATTATATGGAGCTATTTTGGCCAGTTACATGCCAATAAATTTAACAACTTAAGTGAAATGGAAGAATATTTATACAAAAATAAACTCCAGATTAGGAGAACAGGAAATAGAATATCTAAATAGATCTATTTTAGAAAAAAAAAAAATGAACAGACTGTAAATGAGCTTCCTAAGAGAATGTGCCTTTCCAGGCTAAGAGGCTGAATTAGAACCCAAATGTTCACTTTAGGCTTCAAGTATCGCTCATATAATAAGGAGAATTCTCTTGGAAAATAAATGTTTGTCTAGGAATGGCATGAGCTGCATTATGTGGTTCAAACTACTATTTGTGGATCAATGAGAATTCTACTTGTCCCTATGCAAGAATGTGGGCTCTGTATATGTTTAAACAATCAAACAGAAGTGGGACTATTGCTTTGAATCAGGTCAGGAGCCTTGTGTATATTAACTTGGAGGTGCTTAAAAAAAATCTTTAAAAACTAAAACTAGTTGGTCTAGTAGATAAGGGCTGATTTAGAGTGAACAAAACCAAGGCTCAAGATGTCCTTGTTGATTAAACTGGAGAAAGTATACATTACTTATCAAATGTAATAATGGGAAAATTGCTCCTCAGTTTTGTAGGAACAGTATTTGCACTCACCTTTATATTATACAACATAATACATTCTAGCTGAATGAGAAAATTAAATATGAAAATGTAAATTCTGGAAAAGATAAAGAAAATGGAAACAATTTATCTCAATTGTGAAGAAAAAGTAATTTTTACAATGCAATAAATGGCAACATTATTGAATTATTTTTGGAGATCATCTGGCTATATGAAATAAAAAAATTTAAAAACCATACTCCTTGATTCAGTAATTCTGATGTTGATAGCACGATAATTTTTTTTATATGAGATATCTTGTTGATAATGACTGTGTGATCCTAGGCAAGTCACTTATCTTTATAAGATGCAGAATAGATCTGGTTGGAGGAAGTCATATCATGGCTGAATTTGCCTCAGGTTTATGTTAAAGCTCAATTGAGCAGTCACTGCAGAAAAACAACCCTTTTCTTTTTCCCTATTGCATTCTCTGCAGTAGCTTTCACAAATATTTTATTTTTTCATCAGGTTTCCACTTTCCACTTACCTACTTCTTATTAGAAAAAAAAAATTGATTTGAGATGATTTTTCTTGTCTACTTTTCTCCTTATAACCTTGGTTCCTATTCCCATCATCTTGGTTAGCTTGTTTCCTTGGTCATTCCCTTGTCTCTCTAATTTTTCAGTTTCTCCTTATCTACTGACTCCTACCCTAATGCAAGCAAGACCAAGACTCACTGAACCTTAAAAAAAACCCAAAACAACAACAAAAATCCCCTTTCTCTTGACCCTGGTAATCTTTTAGGTTATTGTCCTCCTTTGACTATCAAACTGATAGAAAAAAATGCCATCTATATTCATTGCTTCCAATTGGTCTCCTTTTCTCAAATATTATAGTTTGTTTTTGTCTGAACCATTCTGCTAAAAACTGCTTTCTCCAGGGTTACCAGTGACCTCTTAATTGTGAAATATGATGACCTTTTCTTAGTCCTTATTCTTCTGGACCTTCCAGAAGCATTTGTACTGTTGACCTCTGCTTTCTTCTGAAAGCTCTTTCCAATCAGTTTTTAATAATATTGATTGCTCCAGGGTGTCTTCTTACATATCTGGTTGTTCATGCTCAGTATCTTTTACTGGATCCTCATCTACATCAGGCCCACTTTGTGCAAGTATGTTCCAGGAAGGGTTATGCTTTTATATATTAAATAACTGAAATTACAGGGGGAAAAGAGATGTACACAACCTTTTTAAATGTACATGGTATATTTTTCCAATTACATGTAAAGTTAGTTTTCAACATTTATTTTTTATAAGATTTTGAGTTACAAATTTTTCCCTCTCCCTCTCTCTATTCCATCCTCCCCAAAACAGCAAGCAATCTGATATGTTATACATGTGCATGAATACTTTTAAGTTTAATCTGTATTACTGATATTTTCATCACTTTAAGTCTAGACAATCAATCAAACAATACATCCATCAAGCCCTGCTTTGCAGCACTTATCAATTTTTGAAGTGTAAATACTCATGCTGAAAATTTAACAATTGACTCTTAGTACAACTTGACTCCAGCATATCCTTGATCCCCAGGTACTATCCTGAGACCTCTTCTCTGCACTCACATTTCTCCTGGTGTTTGAGGGCTTAATTATCAACTCTTTGCAGAACACTTCCAGACCTAATCCTAATCCCTACCTGGTACTCTAGACATATATCAGCTGTCTACTGGCTAGGGCCAACTTGACCTCCTTTAGGCATCTATAACTCATATCTAAAATAGAACTCATTTCCTTTCTTTCTCAGTCATTTCCTCTTCTGAATTTCCCATGTTGTCAAGGCCATTGATGTTCTCCATTTATACAGGTTTACAACTTTGGAATCATCCTTGATTCTTCCCTCCTTCTCATTCCTTATATTTACTTGAGCTCTACAACATATTGATTCTATTTTGTTCTCTTTGTATGATATTCCATCTTCTACCTTTGTGTCTTTCCCATGCTTGGAATACATTCCATCTTCCCTGGCCAGTTTATTGAGTTCCTTTACCTATCCATCAGGGCACAGTTCAACTACTTTCTGCTGTACAAACTTATCCAGATCTCAGTTACTCTTCCTGCCCCAGAGATTTTATGTTTTACTCCATAATTTGCATAAACTGCATTTACAATCAAAAGAACCTTAGGGCAGGGAATGTTTCATTTTTGGTTTAGTACTCAGTGCCTGTTACATTGCCCTACATATTTTAGGTACTTAATAAATGGTTGTAGAATGAATGGACTTGTCAACATTTCAGGTAACTCTCTAAGATTATAAATTTTAGGTGAGTTGCTGATTTATTTTAATATATTGGGACTTCCCAGAACTGATGAAAACTTAAGTTTAGAACCACCCTCTTCGCTCCTCCCCCCACTTAGGAAAAAAAATGGAGAAAGGAGAGAAAATAAATGTTTAAAGGAGGCATGAAGGGATTATTTATTTATTATGGAGTAATTTTGTACTGAAATGATGGAATTTTTTCTTGTCATTCAGAGAAAATTAGACTAGCTTTCAAGCTTAGGATAAATAATACTGGGCAATGTTTTTTATTAAAACATTTTTTGGAAAGAGCATGCTCTAGCAATGTAAAGACAGAATTATGATATGTACTGACTGCAAGATAATCCTCTCATTCTGTCTAGTTTGGGGATCCTAGCTCAAGATGTATAGGAGAATTGAAGACTGCTTGAAAGGATGTGATGCATTTTATAAAGGATTGGAAGATAGAACCTCTGAGAAAAAGCTCAAGGAGCGGGCATTATTGATTCTGGAGAGCAGTCTTCTAGCCTGGAGAGATCTGTTATTATGGGCATGAATAGCTGCCCTCCACTTTTACTGAAGGCAACACCTGAGACAATGTCCCAGTGGGAAAGATTTCAGTGAGCCAACAAGAGATTTCCTGATTTGTAATGTTGTGAGACCCAGCAACTGGTAACCAAGGGAAGCTGTGGAAATCTCCTTTCCTGGAGATATTTAGACTGAGGATAAATAATGACCTTTTTCGGGAAGGCACTCTTAAGTTTATTCCTGACATGAAGCAGAAGAAGGGTTGGACTGGACTCCGGATCTCTAATTCTATCATTATTATTTTTAATAGAACCATCCACTAGGAAGTCTTTTGTTTTCCATTTTTAGTTCAGTTGGCTCTAATTTCGAGGCCCATTAGTGAGTTGTTTAATGTGTATTCCATTTGTTAGAGCTATTCTGTTTTCAGAAATAAGCTTTAAAAATCAGTTTCTAAAAATATCATTGAAGTCCAATTGCTTTTGGCATTTCAGACATAGGCGAGTTTTCCTGTGAAAAGTTTAGCAAGCTGCATATTTCTGTACACTCATTCTCAGTTGCAGTCATCACTTTGCTGACAGCCATCTGTGTAGACCTGTTTATTCATTCCCATTTTGTTCAAGGGAAATGAAAATAAATTGACAGAAACAACTTGTGCTGGGAAAGCAGAAAAGAAAGTTAATAGAGGAATAGATATTAGGAAGGGAGCTTTGACATGTAAGCCTCTGTGTTTTTCTCATGTGTTCAATTATATTTGTATTAACAATATGTGGGAAATGATATATTAACAAACTTGTTTTTTGAAATAACATTCTTGTTGATGTAGGAAAAAGCTGGGGTGGCATAATGTGCTAAACAGTATGGATGCTTCTGTCTGCTTTGCAGTTAGGACAGATGTGCAACTTGTAAGTGTAAAATATAGTGATAAAAATGGTTCTCTTGCACTGACTGAAGGGGCACTGTAGTGGCTCAGTGCCTGGAATCAGAAAGCCCTAAGTTCAAATATTTCCCCAGCCACTTACCAATTATATGACCCTGGACAAGTCACCCCTGATTTGGAGAAGGAAATGGCAACCATTCCAGTATTTTTACCAAGAAAATCTCAAATGGGATCACAAAGATTTGGATATGATTAAATGATTAAAAACAATGATCACAGATAAGTGAAACTTCATTATGCTTATGCTAACTGATAGGCAGAACTGGTAAAAACCAAACTCATTACTCTGAAAAAGTGAGAAACTATAAAATATAGTTTTTTATGCAATTTCAACCAAATTGACTGAAAATTTAAGAACTGCATCAAAATTAATATAATTTTTACTCCTAGTATCTTTGTAATCTTTGGCAAGTCTCCTCAACACTTTGGGTCTCAGTTTACTTAATTGTAAAACTGAATAGTTAGACTTACTGATTTTCAAAGTCTTTTTTATAACCCATGTAACTGGTATTATCAATAAGCTTTCTCCTTCTCTTTCTCTTCTTTATTCTGCCACTATCTTTACTTAGTGACAGAAAAATTGATAATAAATGATGTAGAATAATTGAATTTATTGAAAAAATTGACTGTGACTATGCTGAAATGTTCAAAATGGCTGATCATTTTAATATTCTATATAGACATCAAGTCTCTAATGCCCTTAATATTGAATAATACACAGTTAACTAGAAAGACACCATATACCTAGAAAGATTGGACTGATGATTTTAATTGAATCAACTGGTTAATACAGTCAAATGGTTCAAGTTAGACAAATAATGTGCTTAATTTTTATTTGATCAATTGGCCTGTTTTTTGCATTAATCTGTCAGTTCCATCTAAATGGTTGAATGGATTGTATATACAGTACTTAAGGCTACCTTCAATTCAGGCAAAGTGAGCCATCATCATGGTGATGCTATGATTTGGGGGCTCATTTAGGAAGTATAAAGTCATGTGAGAGGTGGAAGCCACCTTCAAGGTCATTAGCATGCTGCTATGGAAAGAGTTTTGTATTTAAAACCAGGGTAGCTGAGTTTTAATCATAGCTAAGATTGTTACTACCTATGTGAGGATAAGCCACTTGCCATTTAATTTCCTTCAGCCTCACTTCATTCACTAATAAAGTAAATATTATGGACTAGATGACTTGTAAGGGTTTACTTCAACTGTACATCTGTGGCCTTGACCCTGTGATCCTCCAATCCATTTTACAGATGGGTAAACTAAGACTCAGAGAAGTTTTTGCTGCCCCCAAATTAATTGAGCTCAGATTTGAATCTGGGTTCTCTGACTCCAAATTCAGAATTTTTTTCTACTGTGTCATAGTGCCTAGCTAGAAGTGTCCTTACTATACTCTTCATATGCCTTATAACTATTTCTGAGGTCCCATTAATACTAAATTCCTG
The DNA here is from genome assembly GCF_902635505.1 of Sarcophilus harrisii. Classification (NCBI taxonomy): domain Eukaryota; kingdom Metazoa; phylum Chordata; class Mammalia; order Dasyuromorphia; family Dasyuridae; genus Sarcophilus; species Sarcophilus harrisii. The sequence goes on from NC_045428.1 coordinate 205,385,292, forward strand.
AATGACTCTTTATTCTGTTGACTAAATCTGTAACTAAACAACATTATTTTTCCTTTGTGTTTCCTTACTTGTTGAGTCCCTTTTTTTTCTTGGAGGAAAAAAGTGCTTAGACAGTTTGCTCATCGTGGGAAAACAGTATATTTATGAATACATAAAAAAGCTCTATGCTTTCCCTTAAGAAAAAAATAATCCAGGGCTGCAGCTGTGAGCAAAATGTCCTATTTCTTAAGTCTGAAAGCTTGGTTTCCTTACAGGGGAAGTTCAAATAAAACTTCAGTTGTAAAGAAAACCCATAAATCTTCCAAAATGCACCCATGGATAATTTCTTTTTTGTTCCAATTCATTGAAACATTTCTCCAGAGTGTCCTATTAGAAACCATGAAATGAGGCAGGGCTATATGACGAAAGTGGTCCATTCTTCTAGAAATTAGAGAAGGTTAAAGACTTTCCTGACATTCTCTCTTCCATGCAGCTGACCCAAGTGTGGTCCTTTTCTTTACTTTAAAGTTATTCCTCTATTTCGATAGCTTTTCAAGCAATATAAGAAATTAAACTGTGAAGAGAAATTTATGAAAGTTAGTGGCTAGTTTGTAAATTTTTGAACCAGAGTCCCCAGAGTATGGCTTTGGGAGCTGGGAAACTTATTGTTTAAATCTAAGCTCTGCCACTTAATATTTCTGTTACCTTAGAAGAGTATGGCTTTCTTTATGGCACTCTGCCTCAGTTTCCCCTTATGCAAAATGATCATGCTCCCATTTCAGCTCTGACCTTTTATAATTCTTGATAGCCTTTTGAAATCAATGTTCTTCCCCTCACCCAAGATCCCTTCATGTAGAAAGAATGGGCCATGGGCCATTGTTCTCCCCAAAAGTGTGGGGATCTGGATGAAGGTAAAGAATGCTTTTTATTATTACTGTAACTGATCACTGTAACTGATGAAAACCTGTGACGAAATAGTTAATGTGTGGAATGACATGACCAAGATTTAAGGAAATCTTCAATACTCTAGAGAAGTGATGTCAAACTCAATAGTTTATTGTATTGCCTGGCACATAGTAGACACTTAAATGTTTATTGAATTGAATTGAAAAATAGAAATGGGGCCCACTAATATATACGGATCCTTACATACTGATTTAATTTTAAATATGTTATCTATATTTTATTATATTTTTATTTTGTTAAATATTTCCCAAATTATATATTTTAATAATAACTTTTTATTTTCAAAATATATGCAAAGATAGTTTTCAACATTCATCCTCGCAAAATCTTATGTTCCAAATTTTTTCTCCCTCCTTTCCCTATCACCTCCCTTAGACAGCAAGTAATCCATTAAATTTATTTTTTAATTCTTTATCTATTTTAAATTTAACATTTTTTCTTTTTTAATTTTGAATTCCAAATTCTCTCTTCTCCCCATTGTTTCTTACCCCACCAAGAAGGCAAGAAATATGATATCAATTATACATATAAAAGCATATAAAATGTTTTTCCATATGAACAATATTGTAAAACAAAGGAAAAAACAGCAAGAAATATACTTCAGTTTACATGCAGATTCATCACTTCTCTCTCTGGAGGTAGTGTTTTTTCTTCATGAGTTCTTTGGAATTTTCTTGGATCATTGGATCAGAGTAGCCAATTTTTTCATAGCTAATCATCATTACAACATTGATATTATTGTATATAATAACCTTGTGGTTCTTCTCACTTCACTATGCATCAGTTCATTAAGTTCTTGCAATTGTTTTTTTTTTTTTTATAAAATCACTCTCCTCATTATTTCTAATAGCACAATAGTACTCCATTTCAATCATATACTACAACTTGTTCAGCTATTCCCCAACTGATGAGCCTTCTCTCAATTTCCAATTCTTTGCCACCACAAAAGAGCTATATAAGTTATTTTGTAGAGAAAAGTCCTTTTCCTTTTCCTTTGATCTCTTTGGGCTACAAGCTCAGTAGTGGTATTGATGGGTCAAAGGATAGGAATAGTTTTTATAACCTTTTGGGCATTATTCTAAATTGTTCTTCAGAGTGGCCTAACCAATCCACCACTCCATCAGCAGTCCATCAATACACGTATTCCTTTCCCACCCTACTTCTCACCATGTCCCCCAACATTTGCCATTTCTGATAGATGTAAGGTAATACCTCAGAGTTGTTTTAATTTGTATTTATCTAATTAATAGTGATTTAGGCAATTTTTATATAATTATAGAGATTTGTTTTTTTCTTCTGAAAACTGCTTCTTCATGTCTTTTGACCATTTATCAATTGGGGAATGGTTCTTTTTTTTTTTTTTTTTAATAGCTTTTATGCATGGGTAATTTTATAGCATTGACAATTGCCAAACCTTTTGCTCCAATTTTTGCCCGCCTTCCCCCCATTCTCTCCCCCAGATAGCAGGTTGACCAATATATGTTGAATATGTTAAAATATAAATTAAATACAAAATAAGTATACATGTCCAAACAGTTATTTTGCTATACAAAAAGAATCGGACTCTGAAATAGAGCACAATTAGCCTGTGAAGGAAATAAAAAATGCAGGTGGACAAAAATAGAGGGATTGGGAACTCTATGTAATGGTTCTTAGTCATCTCCCAGAGTTTTTTTCACTGGGTGTAGCTGGTTCAATTCATTCCTGCTCCACTGGAACTGATAGTTCATCTCATTGCTGAAGATGGCCAGGTCCATCAGAATTGATCATCATATAGTATTGTTGTTGAAGTATATAATGATCTCCTGTTCCTGCTCATTTCACTCAGTGTCAGTTCATGTAAGTCTTTCCAAGCCTTTCCGAAATCATCTTGTTGGTTATTTCTTACCGAACAATAATATTCCATAATATTCATATACCACAGTTTATTCAGCCATTCTCCAATTGATTGGCATCCACTCAGTTTCCAGTTTCTGGCCATTACAAACAGGACTGCCACAAACATTCTTGCACATACAGATCCCTTTCCCTTCTTTAAAATTGGGATATAAGCCCAGTCATAACACTGCTGGATCAAAGGGTATGCACAGTTGATAATTTTAATGGTTCTTATTTTTTTTTATAAAAATTTGACTCAGTTTGCTATATATTTGAGAAATGAGGACTCCCCCCCAACCATTTAATTCTTTTAATGTTTCAATATCCAAGAAATGGTGAGAGGGCAGAACATTTGTGCATAATGTAAACTGGGTTTTATTTTTATTTTTTTGATAAAGCTTATTGTATTTTCTTTTTTTAAAAATAATTATAACTTTTTGTTGACAGAACCCATGCCTGGGTAATTTTTTACATTATCCCTTGCACTCACTTCTGTTCCAACTTTTCCCCTCCCTCTCCCAACCCCCTCCCCCAGATGGCAAACAGTCCTATATATGTTAAATATGTCACAGTATATCCTAGATACAATATGTGTGTGTAGAACCGAACAGTTTTCTTATTTCACAGGAAGAATTGGATTCAGAAGGTAAAAATAACCCGGGAAGAAAAACAAAAATACAAACAGTTCACATTCATTGCCCAGTGTTCTTTCTTTGGGTGTAGGTGCTTCTGTCCATCATTCATCAACTGGAACTGAATTAGATCTTCTCTTTGTTGAAGAAATCCACTTCCATCAGAATACATCCTCATATAGTATCGTTGTTGAGGTATATAATGATCTCCTGGTTCTGCTCATTTCACTTAGCATCAGTTCATGTAAGTCTCTCCAAGTCTCTCTGTATTCATCCTGTTGGTCATTTCTTACAGAACAATAGTATTCCATAACATTCATATACCACAATTTACTCAACCATTCTCCAAATGATGGGCATCCATTCATTTTCCAGTTTCTAGCTACTACAAAGAGGGCTGCCACAAACATTTTGGCACATACAGGTCCCTTTCCCTTCTTTAGTATCTCCTTGGGGTATAAGCCTAGTAGTAGCACTGCTGGGTCCAAGGGTATGCAAAGTTTGATAACTTTTTGGGCATAATTCCAGATTGCTCTGCAGAATGGTTGGATTTGTTCACAACTCTACCAACAATGCATCAGTATCACAGTGAGAAATGAGAACTTTACAAGAGAAAATTGCTGTAAAATTTTTCCTATTACTTCATTGTCCATGATAGCTTTTAGCAAAATGTAGTTCTCCTGAATTTTAAATTATGTCTATTTTTGATTTTAGTTTGTCTGAGATTGTGATTACTAACCCTGTCTTTTTTTTTTTTTTACTTTGGTTGAAGCATAGTAGAATTTGTTTTAGATGTCTTTCTGTTTCAAGTGTGTCTTTTATAAAAAAAGATATTGTTAGATTTTTTGTTTCTATTCCATTCTGCTATCTGCTTCCATTTTTTTTGGGTGAGCTCATTCCATTCATAATCACAGTTGATTACTATGTATTTGTCTCCATCCTATTTTCTTCTGTTTATTCTACTCTCTCTTTTTTTTAATCCTGTCCCTCCTCAAAAGTCTGTTTTGTTTTTGACCACTTTCTCCCTTAATCTATCTTCACTTTTATCATTCTTCCCCTGCAATATCTTTTATCCCTTTTCTCTGCTATTTCTCTACTGGGTAAGATAGATTTCTATACTTGACATATATATATATATATATATATGTGTATGTATATATCTTCACTTATATGTAAATGTGTATGTGTATATATACACATATATTTATATCTATGTGTATATATGCCTATATATATGTATATATACACATAAACACACACACACACACACACACACACATATATATATATAAATTCCCCATTTTAAAGCAATTCTGATGAGATTGAGATTCAAGCCTTGCTTGACACCCTATCCCATCCCTCCTCCATTATAACCTCTTTTATGTGAGAAAAATTTCTCCTTCTCCCTCTCCCTTCTCCTTTCTTTTAGTGAATCCCTCGTTTTCACTTTCTCACCCCCCTTTTTTTGAGATTATTCCAGCATAATCAACTCATTCATGTTTTCTGTCTATGTAAACTCCTTTTAATTGCCTAAATAATGATAAAGTTCTTAAGAATTACATGTTTCATCTTCCCATATAGAAACATAAATAGTTTAACTTTATTGAAACCCTTATGATTGCTCTTTCATTTTACCTTTTTGTGATTCTCTTGAATCTTGGGTTTAAATGTCAAATTTTCCACTCAGTTTTAGTCTTTTCATCAGAAATGCTTGAAAGTTTTCTATTTTGCTAAATATTCATTTTTTTTCCTCCTGAAGGATTATACTTAGCTTTGGTGGGTATGTTATTCTGGATTGTAATCCTAGCATTTTTCCTTTTAGAATATTATACTCCAGGTTCTTCCAAGACATTTAATCTTGGGTGATTCTGACTGTGGCTCCATGATATTTGAATAATTTCTTTATGGCTTGCTTGAAGTATTTTCTCACTGACCTCAGAGCTGTGGAATTTGGCTATAATACTTCTGGGAGTTTCCATTTTGGAATCTCTTTTAGGAGGTGATTGGTGACTTCTTTCAATTTTTTTTTTGCTTAGTAGTTCTAGTACACTGGGCAGGATTCCTTGACAGTTTTTTGAAATCTGATATCTAGGCTCTTTTGTTGATTGTATTTTTAAAATAGTCCAAGAAATCTTAAATGGTCTCTCAACCTGTTTTTCTGATGAGATATTTCATATTTTCTTCTATTTTTTGGCTTTGTTTTATTGTTTATTAAAGTCTAGTTCCCATTTACTAATTATAATTTTTAAGGAATTATTTTCTTCAGGGAATTTTTGTCCTTCTTTCCCATAGTTCTTTTCTTCAGTGAATTTTTGTGATTCTTTTATCATTAGCCCAATTTTTTTAAGATGTTATTTTCTTCAGTATTTTTTTGTATCTTTTTAAAAACCAACCTGATAATTCTGTTTTCATAATTTTCTTGTAACACTCTCATTTCTTTCCCTTTCTTCTTCCCCTAGTTTTTCCCCTACCAATTTTATGTCTTAAGCTCTTCCAGGAAATCTTGGGTTTGGGTCCAATTAGTATTTTTCTTTGAGACTTTGCTTGTAGTTGTTTTTTACTTTATTAATCTTCTTCTGAATTTATACCTTGGTCTTCCCTATCACCACAGTAGTTTTTTCTTGTCAAGTTTTTTCTTCCTGCTTATTTAGGCAGCCTATTTCTTGACTTTAAATTTTATATTAAATTTGGAGCTCGTTCATTTGGGTGTGGATAAGCATGGTTCCCAGTCTTAGGTTTTTGAGTGTGGCTAAATCCCAGTTAAACCATCTTGGCAGATAGGCTAAACCAAGTTGAGCACAACTGACAAATCTCAAACCTTGGAGAAACATTAAATATGCCAAAGTCATCCACTACATCCTGAGCCACTCATTGCGATTCATCTTTGTTTTCATCTTAGCACTGGATTTAGGTGATTCAGGAAGAGAGACTAAGGCTATTGACTTTGTGCAACTCTATTTCACTTAATGTCATTGGTCCTCTTTTAAGATGAAGGATGCAGCATGACCATTTGTCAGGAATATTGTAGAAACAATTCCATTTTTTTTTACTAGGAAGCTGTATTACATAATATTTTAAAAACAATTCTGTGATTCTTTGAACCATATTTTACAACTATGCTAATTTATTTATGCTTTTAAAAATAGGCATAAAGTTGAAAATAATTTATAGTGCTTTCAAAAGTCTAATATCTAAAGACATGATATCAATATATGAAAAAATTATGCATTTATTAAAAAGATATTTAATTCAATTTATTGTTTTATGCAAAATGATTTCATCTTACATTATACACTTACATTTTCTTCTAATATATCCTGTACTTCTTCTATATTTTCATTGTGTTAATTTTTATTTTATACTTAAGTATCATCAGAAGAAAAATATCTACCTCATTCAAGCTAGTTTAGTTTATTGTCTGCAAAGCAGGAAGTTGACCTAAAAGATGATTGGTTCAGGGGACTAAGGTTCCATTTACTGTCATGACTTTTCAGTTACCTAAAGCTCAGACTTCTAAGCTGGGCCTCCAAAAGATTGTATCTGAGACTTGATTAGTTTAAGAGACTAAAACTTCAGCAATTTATCCAACTTTCTCATTATTCAGCAGGGTTTCTTAACCTAGAATTTGTGAATTTTTATCTATTTGTATACATATTTGTATCTGTATACATACATATACAAACATACACATATATGTTTATATACATATAAATATGTGTATATATATATATATAATATTGTAGATGATAATTTCTATATAAACTATCCCAAAAATCTTGCAGCAGTTTTATGCTTTAATAAATTAGAACCTTGGTGCAGATATTACATTATTAAAGTTTAAAACTACACTAAAATATTTGGGATATCCTGTGTAATTAGTTTCTTTTATAATCCTAAATATTTTATTTTATACATTTACAAACATTATTCTGAGACCTGTCATGAAAGGTGACTAATTTGTAAATATCTATAATATATACATAAAACACATTAATAAAATCAAAGTTGAAAAATAAGTTCTTCCCTGAGACTATAAAAAAATAAAAATAAATACTCATTTCAAAAAAAAGTCCTTTACCAGATTGCCAAAGTGGTCACACACACATAATATTGAGAATTCCTTAAGTATAAAAAAGTCAGCTCAAGAGAAATCAGTGTGTTCTCACAGGCATTTTATTACTGTCCAAGTAGGCACATCATCTGACCCAAGTCCCCTTGCAGACCAGAAGCAATTCTATATGGAGAGGAGGAAACCTATGTCCACCAACTGGTGTTGTATTTTTATCAAGTGTGTTATGATTGAGAAAACATCCTTTGGTTCAGAACTAAATATTCCATGTATATTTCTTCCAGTCCCTAATTTGGACTAACAAACTAACTTCAGTAAGCCAGGACCACAAAAACTATCTTAATATGAATCTAGAAGAACTGGTTTATGACAATTAAGTAAATACACCAGAAAATAGAGCTCAAGACCAATGGAATTGCAACAAATACTGCTAAGAGGCGATTTTGCATAATGAAAAGTTTCCTACCTACTTCATTATTATTTGATATACTTTAAAAAAAAAACCCTCAAAACAGTATAAGAAGAAAATCTATGCAATTCCTGGAATTCCATTGGGATGACTCGATCTGTAATTTCCTTTTCCTGCCAACGGCAAAAAACAGAAAAACAAAACAAAAAAAACCCCTGCACATTGTTTCATATAGATAAAGTAAGCCTAATATATTGTATATAAGACTGTCATTGGTATTGTAGATTTAAGCCTAAAAATAGAACAATTGGGGAATGGAGTAAAGTACTGAGAGCCTCTGTGTAGTTGTTATAAGGAAAATCTTGTGGTATTTTGTATGTGAAACATCTGTTTTATTGTTCTCTGGCATTCTCAGAGATACCAGAGAGAGATGGCAAGAGACAGAAAGATATGTTGTAATCAACATGCTTTAAAATACATGTAATTCCACTTCCTGTTTCATATAAAATGATTTGAATTTAGAGACTCCAGAAATACAGGAAAACAAAAAAGTAGTTTATCAGTGTTTTCAATTTCATTTCAGGTTATTAAAGTTAAACTTGGAACTATGGGTCCTAATACAGAAAACTTGGTTCCTAAATAGGACAATTAGTTCAATTCCATTATGTACTCACAGTTTAAATTTTAATCTCCAGTTAGCTTTATTGCAAGGGAATGCCATTGTTATGTGTTGAGAGAGTATGGATGAGTCACTGCAAATTCATCACTTTTACTAGAAAAAAACAGCAGAACACACATTTCCCTGCTGATAGTGATTTGGCAATACTGTGTTTATGTATGGAGGAGCACACATTGGTTATATTATCATTAAAAATATCCTGAAGCCACAAATATGTCTATAGGAAAAGAGTAAAATTTTTCACTGGCTAAAATTCAATGTAAAAGCCATTTTTAATTTAATTTTTTACTGACATATATAATAAAGACAAGATTGTGGGCCAGGGAGGTAGAAGCAATGACCTTGGCTCCTTTTTTTAAAACTTAAAAAAAAAATTCTACAGTTCACTTGCTTGTTAATCAAAGAGTATTTGGAGAGGGACATAGGCTACTACCACAAACTCTGCCTAGCTACTGTGTTGTTTGCTTTAATTCAGTCAAGTCCCTTAAAGTGAGTTTTGGTATCAGTGGTTAAACGGTCTGGGACAATGGATTTCAACTCATCACCAGTCATAGTTAATCAAAAGAATAAATTTAATATTAGTCTAGTACATTTTGTCTGCTTTTATCTGGTTTCTTTTTTGTTGGCTGATGTGGTACTTTATAGCTTTTACTATGACTAAAGAACCATTTCCTGATTTTTGTCAGAAAGAACTTTCCTAGTATCTATTTTAGTAGATGGTTGTGAAAAGCTGATCCCCAAATGGAGTAGTAAAATAAAATAAAATAACCATAGACACAGTGGAGACAATTTGAAGCCCTAAGAACATGGGACAGTTCTTTGGCTGGTAGGAAGAAGTTAGCATATTGATAAATTATGGCTTTCAGTGGTTGTAATGAACATAATGCCTTAATCTTGGGATAGTTCTTCTGGGAAATTATGAGTAAGAAGTAGGTAATCTGAATAACATATTTTGTGATATTTATATAAATAGAATAAAAACATTGGCAGAAAGGACTTCAATTTTGGTAAATGAAAGCCATGTATAATTATTATATATAATATATTATTATATATTTTATATACCTATATAATATATTATATAAATATAATTATTAAGGGAATTATCAATGAAGTTTTTCAAGTTGTGTGGGGGATGATGATATTAATAAAATGAAAAGAGGGAACCTACATGGGCTTTATGGGCTTCCTGAACACTTATCTAAAGATATTGCTTTATAGTTTGCAAAAAGGCTTTCCTCATAATAATGCGATGATATAGGTCCCACACTTATTTTTAACATCTCTTTTTGGTTGAATAAATTGAGGCAAAGGGATTAAATGACTTATTCAAGATTATACAGCTACTAGTAAGTATGAGAGTTGAGATTCAGCTATTCTTACTTCAAATATAGTATTCTTATGAAACTAGATTATTGCAAGGTGTTTCTATACCCACTATAGTGCTTCACGCAGTATGATGTAAATATCTAATTCTCTGATTTAGCCCACTCACTTCAGCTATCCTTCATAATAAATAAAAGTTCTAGTTTCTCAGAGAAGAACTACCATCACAGTTACATTCAAACTTTGAAAATACTAAGAGTAATACTATTGTGGAGGTATATATTCCTTCTATTTAACATTAATTTTTAAGACCCCAATGATACATTTCTAATTATACAAGCCTGTTAATTCCTGTGATGAAATTTTTAGAACTTGAACAAAATAATTTACTTAGAAATAAAGTAAAATAAATGATGTAAACACAGAGGTACTCATATAATACATAAAATGCAGTAATGACTAATACAGTACAATTCACACATAAACCTGGGTCACATTCTCTCATCAGTGAATTCAGTATCCATGAGAAATAATGGATACACACTGGATATTAGTAGAAAAGCTCATAAGGGAAGAAATCTCTTATACTCAAGGTAATGTATATCTCTGGAGTATGGATTTTGAAATCTTGATTCATTTAGGAAGCATACATATACCAATAAACCAACATATTGTTTCAACCTATAACCATTCTAAAAGGTATTATAAGAATCTTTCCTCTAAGTCAGAGAGATCTGCACATCTCATTAGGTGACTCTCTCTGGGCAATATAGGCTAACCCCAGCCAGCTATTAATCTGCCAACATGTTGTTTTGTTCAGTCAAATTATAGTGAATAGAAATAGTGGTAAAATAGATTAGGTTGTATCTCTAGGCAAGGCAAGCAAACTTTATCAGTTCTTTACTCAACAAGATTCTTTCTCTATTGTCTAATTAGGTCTGAGTATCTCTTCCTCTATGTCTAAGTAGCTATAATCTTAACTGTGAACTCAAATCAGAGGTGGCAGGAAAGGGTAATTGGCACTTCTGAAAGGCTTCACCTCTTTTGACCTTTAGATACTATTGTCACTATTGTCAATCAGATGAAACCCACCCCTCAAAATGCAGAGAAGACCAAGCTGGGTTGAAAGCAGACAAGTTTAATTAGGAGAAAAATCTGACACTGGTACTAAGTCCCCCAGTACAAGAGACAAAGGAGCCCAGAAGAGTAGGAGACATTTATGTTTGAAAACCACAAAGGGGAGATTCAGGGAGAAACTGGGAAAAAGAATGGATAGTTTCCCAAGAACAGGTGTACCTTGAAGAAGGATGTTTGCAGGAATAGTTAATTGGTCTGGGTTAGTGTGAGGTGCAAGGCGCAGCTCAGCAAGATCAGCTAGAAAATATCAGCAAAGGTGTAATGGGCTAGTTAATTGGTCTGGGTTAGTGTGAGGTGCAAGGCGCAGCTCAGCAAGATCAGCTAGAAAATATCAGCAAAGGTGTAATGGGCTGAAGCACAAGTTGATGCACTGAGGTCCCAAGCACGTGAGCCTAACTAGTAATTGGACCATACTCTATTAATATATATGCTTGGAGAAAGAATGGCCCCTGCCCACTCTTTGTGCAAGTCCTGATGTGTTGTATTGGAAATGACGATTGGGTGGATGGAGGCAGAGAGGTGGAGAGAGAAGTGGAAGGGACTGCTGACTGGCTTCTTGTTGCAGCTGCTTACATTGCTATCGTGATCCCCCCTTCACCTCCGATCCTCTTTATCTCTACTGAGAATAAAGATTGAAGATTTTCCCTTAACCTGAATTCCTGACTCCAGCTGGTTTTAAAATACGCGGTCATCACACAAAGGCTTCTGGGAATGAACAAGACAAAGCTTGACACAAATGAACTTCAGTCCTTTTTCAGCACTAACCTGCTTCTTATGGTGATGGTACAATGTCGTCTTTTCTGAAAATAGAAGAGTCTAAGTTTACTTATTTGCTAGAACCAGGGTTGAGAATTGATAGCTCTAATTTATAGAAATATACAAGCTTCTCATGATATGGAAAGATTGGAGGAACAAATCTGTCAGTTAACAATGACAATTTAGGTATAGAATTTATAGGATAAATTTTAAAATAATTCATATTTTTGATTACTTACCTATGTTCTAGTTTTCTTTATCCTGCTACTAGAGACAAAATTGTCCCTTTCATGTTATAGGCAGTTCTCTGATGGAGAAGCAGTTTGGTATTGTGAATTAGTGTGCTAGATTCATTTAGGAAGATCTAGGCATCAGCTCAGATAACTATTAACTATGTAATTCTGGACAAGTTTACTTAACCTCCCTAAACCTTGGTTTTTGTAACTGCACACAATCATGATAATAATAGAACATACTTCAAAGAGTCATTGTAAGGATTAAACAAAATAATATACATAAAATGTGCATATAATGACAATGATAGCTGTCATTTATGTTGTTACATTACTACCTTTATATTGTTACATTGGTATGTAAATTTTAACCTGACATAAATGCCAACTATAATGTATATTATATGTCTATTGTATGTATAGTATAGTATAGTAACATGTAAGGATACATATACTTTATAGATATTGATTCATGTAAAATTTAATGAATTGTATAAATGCTAGCTATAACAATAATAATCATTATTGTCCTCAAAATGTTGCTATTTGACAGCTAAGATTTTATTTTAATTTTTATTAAAGATCTCAACTTATACTATGCATAAAAACCCTCCCTTTAGGATGGAAATTTAATATTCCACCGATTTGGCTGGATTTCACATGAAAAAATATATTATCAATAGGAAAATTACCATTTAAAATATATAGTCACAGTAGTATTATTGAAATGCTTATATGGTATCATAGCTGACAGGAACAATGGACAGTGAAGATTTATTCTTAAATTGCTTTCCTTTTTGCTTAAGGCTAATAGAAGTTAGCAGGAAGGTTTGTGGTGACAGGCTTGACTGGATGGAACACAGGGTCACACATGGGTGTTAGTGAAGTTAATGTGAATCGGTTTCAAAAAGGCTCTTTACTAACATTTTTTGAAAATGCATTGCCAAGTAATTTTAAGAGCCTTGGAGTTTCCAAGTTTGTAATAAGGGAAAACTATAAAAAGGGGGAAAAAAGGGGGCTACTTCTCTTCCCCAATTAATCCATCTGCTTATCAATATTCCATTCTTTGGGCTCACATTATTCTGACACTTCTGCTGTACACAGTGAATCCAATGATTTTTTGACTTCCACGTGATCTTGAGGAATCATCTTCTATTATCATGTTTTGGTATCAATATAATTGGGGGAAATAAAAGTACATGCTTTTCCCAACATCTATGGAAAGACATTACTTTTTATTTCTTTCTCTATTACTCTTTAACATCAGTCTGGTCTTCAGCACATCTGATTATTCAGACAAGTCATATTGATTTCTCTGGCTTCTACTCTGAGTGAAGTCTTTCTTTGTAAACAGCAGTGACTCATCTCAGCATGTAAGAGCTATTTGATAGGGTGAGATGATAAGACTTAGCTTTTTATAGAATTAATTTTCAAGGGATGTTATTAGCAGTCTTAAATGTCTCTGAAATATTTCTGGAAATAGTGAATGTAGAACAATTTACTTTACTACTAAGATACCCAGGACTTTAGTTGATTTGAGAAGTTTAAATATGTATTTTTAAACATATACACACAATTATGCAAATACACCTAAAAGACTGAGAAATCTCCATGATTGATTTGAATTAAATTCAAACTGTTTTATATTAGAAATACTGTGTGGAGCCTGGGCCTGAGAACTTAGGATCAGGATTGGAGATTTTTTTTTGTTTGTTTGTTTCTAATTTCTATACTATACATAGGCTCAGGTATCTTGCAGATTATGTGACCAGCTATACAAATTCTTCAGCTACCTTCATAGTGGGTCCCATATTTCTAAAGCCCAGAATAAAACTTAAATTGTATAGGATTTCTGTCAGGTAGAAACATGTATATAGCAGTCTACACAAATCAATCAGGAGAGTGAAAAATATAATAAACCCTGAATCATCCTTTTTTTAATTGTTTGAAAAGGTTTTGTTGGCACTTTGTTCTTGTGGAAATGGCACAGGAAATGGGCAGGCTCTGGGCCTCTCAGCTCTATGGTCTGAGAAGGGTATGGGCAAGTCTAGAATGCAGATAGGGCAACTCTGGGAAGTATGAATTCAATCAATATCAATTTTGTGAGCTGTTGCAGGTTTTGGCAAGGATTTAATATTTATTTTTTTCTGGCAAAACTGGATTAATGTAGAGCCTTTCATGATCAACTGACCATTTCTTTTGTCTCTTTAATCAAGAGTCAATAGCCCTTATTTTTTGTGGATATGGACTTGCATTTTAGGTTGAATGATTACTTATATGCTGTTCCAAAATGGTATATGTTATCAAACAATAATCCTATCTATTATGCTACACTGCCACTGATTGCTGGCTTGGTTTATATTTTGTATTATCTGTATATATGTTATTTTTCCTGAGTATATAATCTTCTTAATGTCAACAAATTTAATTTTTGTCTTTGTATGTTTGGTGACTTAGTGCCTTGAAAATAATGAGATATTTTAATAAATGATTGTTAAATGCAATTTAATGGAGAGGAGGAGGATAGTTTCAGTAAGAGGAATAGTATGAACAAGGGCAGGGGGATATTCAAGGTTATGTTGGAAAAACAATGAATATATAATTCTTTATGGAATAGAAGAGAATGAGTAACTGATATGGTTAGAAAAATGGGATGGGAGCAGATTGTTGAAGGCCTTGAATGCCAATTTACTAAATTAGTTGTTGCTGAAAACATAAATATTTATAGAATTAAGTGGAAAGAAATATTTTCTTATCATTATGGATGATTAAAACAATGAAAGTGACTGGCCTTTTGGATAAGTAGGGGAATGGATAAAAGGAAAAAAGTTAATTTGATCTTTAGAAGTCAGATTGTGGGAAATTTGGAAAAATTCAATACCTGTAACATAGGGCCCAACATATAATAGGTACCTAATAAATGCTTTCTGATACCATTTCTTCTCTATTTCTCATAGAATGGTTGAATTGATGATTAATCCAGTATATGATTACATATTTGAAAAAAGTCTTAACTAAAATTATTTTGCTAATTTCTACTGTACCTGGATTAGGTCTTGATATAGAACAATGCCATAAGCAAAACACAAAAACCATGCTTCATTATAATTTAGAATACAAATCAGTAAAAAGTTTATTTTGTGTGCTAATTAACTGACTAAGCTTAGGCTGGGAGAAGTCAATTGCCATGTAGGATAAGTGTGTCTCTATGAGCCAAATGGGCTTCTGAAAATGAGCCATTTGCTATAATTACTTAGCATATATGAAAAAAAATATAGTCATTCTGGTTCACAACTGGTTATTTATTGCCCTAGAGGTCACTGTATTTCAGGGTAAAGGAAGTAGAAACCTTCTAATCTGTTAGTTTTTTCATTGGCTTCAAAGTTCTGGGTTATGCTTCATTCCTTTCCAGGCTGTACTCCTGACTGAATTTTTTCCACAAAAATGTCTTTACTTGGACTTCTTACACTAGAAGTACCATCTGTCCTACAACTCCTTTTTCCAACTGAGTGGTTCTTTGCAGAATCTCATTTTAAGGAGGACATTCAGAAAAACTTTGTCATTTCCTCTCCTGGATGAATTCTCTACCCTCTACACTTTAAATGACTTCTCCCACTGGAATTGTGGTAATTCAGATCAGTCGAGAGAGTGAGAGTCCCAGATATTACCTAAAGAGAAAAGTCCCTAGAGTCTCTTGTATAATAATCTGGCAATAGAGATATGATTGAATTTCTATAGTTGATATCTTCCTAGAGTCTCCTTTAAAAAGGTCTGAAGAGAGATCGGGATGGTCCACCTGAGAGAGAAGATAAACTGAGAGGAGACCTAAGAGACTGAATCTTCTTTCCTGCTTTGAACATACTTTTCCCCACTTATCTCCAAAGATTAGAGCATTGATCCCCACCAATGAGGAGACAGTCCTTACTTATATATGTTGTCTTTCCTCCATTAGAATGTAAGCTCTTTGAAGGTATGGCACAGACTATTTTTCCTTCTTATGTTTGTACTCCTAGCACTTAGCATTAGCATTGTGTTTGATATAGGAAATGCTTAATTAATGCTTTTTGACCTGATTTGTCTTTGCATAAGAAGTGGAGTAAAAGAAGGCAATAATATTGCAGTGAGACATGATTGTCTCTTACATTGAAATGGAAGATTAATTTGTTTTCTCTGCTATTCCAATAGTAAGTAGAATAAAGAAAAGATCAGGTACTTTGGAAGAAGGGCTGGAATGAATTGGGGCAACTGAACTTAGTCACAACATTTTTATTGATATATATTTTTTAACATCTCCAGAATTTTTCCCAGTATCACTCCCCTCCCCCATTCCATGTAAGAAATAATTTTTTAAAGAAAAGAAGAGGAAAATGAGATTTAAAAATTCACTCAAACCCATCAATGTATTGGAAAAGCCTGAAAATAAATGTAGTGTATAATATTTAGGGAGTTTCTATCTCTGTAAAGGAGGGGAAATGAAGGTGTCTTTGTATCTTCTTTAGAAACATGCTTATTCTTTGTAATTTTACAAAATTTGCTTTTGATTATTTTGTGATAGTTCTTTTTATTTACATTGTTGTAGTTATTGTGTATACTGTTTTCTTGACTTTGTTCCAGGTCATATAACTCTTTCCATGCTTCTCTGTATCCATCATATTTGTAATTTTTTACTAGGTAAATATTCCATTACATTCACCTAGCCCAATTTATTTAGCTATTCCCCAACTGATTGGCATTTATTTTGTTTTTAATTTTTTTTTTTTCTGCCACAAAAGGTATCGTTATAAATGTTTTGGGGAATATTGGGACTTTTTTCTAATCTGTGCCTCTTGGGTTGTAAATGTAGTAGGAAAATCTTTGGCTCTGAGTACTCACATTTTAGTCACTTGCATAATTCCAAATTGCTTTCCAAAATGGTTGTGCTGATTCACAGCCCCACTAGCAATGCATTTAGTGAGTCACAACATTTTAAATTAAGTTGTATTTAAGCTGATAGCAAATGACCTGAAAGTTAGCATAGTGCTTTCAGCATGGCCAAACTTATTCCCAGGAAAATGTTTCATGTACAGTTAAATTAGAATTGAATAAAGTTTTATTGTGTATTCTAGCTGGTGTAGTAATAGAATGCTAGATCTGGAATCAAAAAGACGAGTTCGAATCCAGCCTCATACATATGTATCACCCCCGAAGAAATTAATCTTTGTCTTCCTCAGCAGCTAATAATAACACCTGCTTTATAGATTTGCTGGGAGGATAAAACAAGCAGTAGCCTAGGTGCAGGATATACAAACACAAAAACTAAGTGGCCCCATACCCTCAAGGATATTACATTTTTCTGGGGAGGAACAACATGTATCTACCAAGTAAATCTGAAGTCATTGATTGGGGGTGGAGGGTCATAAATAAAGATAAAGAAAAGCCTTGTTAAAAAATTTTGCTTGCTGACTGTTGGGAGGGGGAAGGAAATAAGCATTTATTAACCATCTGTTATGTTCCAGGCACTCTGTTAAGGAAGTTACAACTAATATCTCATTTTATCCTTGCACTAATCCTGGTTGGTAGGTGCTATTATTTTCCCCATTTTCCAGTTGAGGAAACTGAGGCAGACAGCTATTAATTGACTTACCTAGGGTCATATAAGGAATAAAGGATTCTAAAAGTAGGGAATAGGAATATATATTATATGATATATGATATATATATGTATGTATGTATATATATATATGTATGTATGTATATATATATGTATGTATATATATATATATGTATATGTATATGACATAATAAAGGGAGAGCCATTTTTAGAGCCCAGGAGAATCTGTCCCTGGTGAGGTATGTTTGAATGCAGCAGGAGACATAAAAAAATATTTAGTGAATTTGATTGATTGTATCCCATAGGAACTTTCAATGGAGTGGTTGGCACTCAGAGCTTCATGAAGGGTTAAAAAAGCTGAAAGAAATCAGAGTTGATCCCTTAAAAAATCTTTTCTCTTGTCTTTCATCTGAGCCTTCACTTTCAACTTCAGGGAAGAGGAGAAAAGTGATAGATAGGTAAAAGCTGAAGAGAAGTGTTGGAAAGGAAGGGAAGAGAAAATAGAAACAGAAAACTTCAGAGCAGTTTGCATCTGTTCTGATTCAGAGAATAGAATTAAAGCTACCAAAGAAGAAAAACAGAGCCTGCCTCATTCTTGACTCAAGGATAACTAGAAATAGCAATTAGAGGAATCATATGTATACCAGTGTAGCAGGGGCTTGGAGTTCATTTATTTTTTGTTTAGATGATAAAGTCTACCATCTTGACTAAGATACAAAGACAATTAAATAATTATGATATATTGCCTTTTTATAATTTCATTGATGTAAAAATTTCCTTTTTAAATACAGGCTACCAAAGTGAAGGATATGGGGTACTATGGTTTATGGGGTCACAAAGAGTGAGACACTACTGAACTATAGGTTTTCAACCTATAGTTTTATAGGGTTTCTTGAAAGCATTGAGAATTTAAATTGATACCTAACTTGAATCCAGATCAGCTTTTTATATTACCTTCCACAGTATCGACTATGGTCACTACCATCACCACCATCATCACTCCAATAACTTTTGGAATGTTCTGGCATACCACAAGGTATGATGTATTTGAAGTCAGAAGGAATGAGCTTCAATCCCACCTCAGCTATTTATTTGGGTAAATCATTTGAATCTCTAATCCTCAGTTTCATCATCTAAAAAAATTGATGATCATAATAGTACCTACCTCATAGGGTTGTTGTGAGGATCAAATGTGATAATATGGATAAAGCACTTTGCAAATTTTAAAGTGCCATATTATTATTTTTAATGGATAACACGGGAATTCAATAACAACAATAAAAATGAGCCTGCTCCAATGCAGGGCAAGCATCTAGTTGAGTGTGCTGGTGTTTTATGGGAATCAGTCATTATGAAGAATTGAAATTGCTTTTCTTGTGATAATAGCTTTTTCCACAATTATTTAATATTGATCTAGCAACCATTGAATACTATTGTACCACTGACTACACAGACAACTCTAGCTGCTTTCTAGAAGATTCTATTTTAAACTAGCATGTCATGAATACCATTATATATTCTTGAAACCTACATTAATATAAAAACACCTTACAGAGGACTTGGGAGCCAGTTTTAGTTTTCTTGGAAATGGCCCATGTGGGTTCCTTTCATCCATTGAATCATGTTGTTAAGTCAGTGTTCAAATATATGACATATAATCTGTCTTTTAGGCTTCTCAGTTAACTAAAATATGTTTGAATCTTTATGTGTAGGTGGTGGCAAGGAAAGAAATATACCAATGTTCCTCATTTCCAATTTGATTTTGAATGATGTATGACACCAGCCCACATACCACTCATTCTTCAAGGTCCAGCTCAAATATCACCCCTTCTATAAGGCCAGTTTCTTTTACTCTAAGTGTTTCTGTATTTCTTGATTTCTTCCTTCTTTGTATTCATAGAAATATGTAATTGGGAAGGGACCTTAATATAACCTTTTATTCAGTGCAGCAATCTCTTTTTACAGTATCACTGACAAGCTGTGAATATTTTGAGTCACAGTTATCTCACAGAGTAGTCCATTCAATTTTGGGCTCTGATTGTTATAAGTTTTATTTATTTTTAAAATTAAACTACTATCTTCTTCTCCGGACTTCTACTCATTGGTGTTAGTTTTGCCCTTTGGAAGAACATGGTATAAATCCGTTCACTTCATAATGGTCTTTCAATTTGTTATTGTTGTTGAGTTCAACTCTTTGTAGCTCTATTTGAGATATTCTTGGCAGAGATACTGAAGTAGTTTACAATTTCCTTCTCTAGCTCATTTCACAGATGAGGAAACTGAGACAAACTGAATTAAGTGACTTCTACAGGCTCATACAGCTAGTAACTATCAGAGAGGATGGAAAGTAGGGGAAGCAATTTAGTATAGAGAAACAAGCATTACCTTGGAGTTGAATTGAATCCCACACAATTCAGGTTATCACCTGGACAAGACACAACCTTCCTGGACTTCAGCTTCCTCATCTATAAAATTAGAGAATTTGATTAAATGATTTTTGAAATCTCTTCCAACTCTAACTCTTATCTTGCCTCTCTTAAAGTCTTTTCTTTTCATTTTTTAAAATTTAAACATCTCTGTCTCCTTCAATGAGCATATTCCTGAAAATGACCTCGTAACTTGTGCAAAGAAATGCTACTTACTAATCCATCCTGTAATTAATTATGCAGCTATTTTTTTAAACTGCAACTACATGACTTTTCATTCATCCTTATTGAATTTCACCTTGTTCATTTTGGCACATTATTCCTAGCTGGTAACCTTTTAAAAATTTCAGCTCTGTCATTTTCTGTATTAATTATTCTTTCCAGTCTTGTATCAGCTGCATAGTTCATATTCATATCATTGTCCAAATCATTGTTTAGCATGATAGACAGGATCAAGTCTTGAAACCTTAAAAAAGCCATTGATGATATTCCTCTAAGTTGTCACTGGTTCCCTTTATTTAGTACTCTTTGGGCATAATTTTTTTTTTTAATCGAACTATCTAGGTATATTATCGATTAGGCAGTTAGATAGTACTGGGTCTATAGTCAAGAAAACGAGTTCAAAGCCAGCTTCAGGTACTTATAAGCTACAATAATCTTAACAATTAGTAATGATAAATTAGTTATAATAAGACCCTGAGTAAGTCACTTAATTATTATTTGCCTCAATTCTTTTGTCAATTGTAAAGTGAAAATTGTAATAGTACCTACCTCCTAATGTAGTTGGGAGTCTCAAATGAGATGTTTGTAAACCATTTAGCCTAATGCCTGATATATAGTAGATAAATCCTTGTTCCTTTCCTTTCTACTTCCTTTGATACATGCTCTAAAATTATGTATTTAATAACATGGCCTAGAATTTGGTCAGGATCAATGTCAAGCTCACTATAATTTAGGAATCTGCTTTTTTCTTCCTTCCTGAAAATTGAAATGTTTGCCTGTCTCAGCTTCTGACACCACTCACATTCTCCACGATCCTTTGAGGATTACAGTCTAGTTCTTTTAGCATTCAGGAATATAATTCATCTGGGCCTAAAGATTTGAGCTTTTTTTTTTTTTTTTTTTTTTTTTTTTTTAAAGCAGCAAGGTGTTCTCCTTAACTTGCTGCAGCTTATGGATGAAGTGTTTGTAGACAGGATGAAAGCTATAATCCAAGAGGAAGCCAGAAAGAGGAAGAAATCAAAATCCATGTCAGGAGGTAGAGAAATGAAAAAGTGATTCAGAAAAAAATAAACTATAGTATTGAAATTATAAAACCCTTAAGTTTTTTCCAATAGTGAGTGAATACAAACCTGAAGGGGGAAAAATCCATCTTGTGGAAAAAATTGGAGTATTCCTTAGTGGACTAGCAATAGGGGATTGTAGAGAGTATTCTGGGGTTTTGAATCAGTGTTAAATTGTGGCTCTGATATCAATAGTTATGTCACATGAGGCAAGTCATTTAATTGCTCCTTACCTCATGTACTTCATCCATAAAATGAGGATGAGGATAACTGAAGATTTACCATGCTTAAGGGAAACTTCTTAAGAACTTCACAAATGAGAAAAAAGGACTTCCAGCAATCAGATCTTGTGTTGCCCCTTTGTACATCTGCTCCCAAGCTTGAACACTTTCCTTTGGACTCTGTGCACCTGTCAGGGAGTTTGTCACAGACCTTTAGGAGGATATTCTGTATAAAGGCTGTTCATATTGTGCCATCTTTTTCTAAAAGCCACTTAAGCATGGCTGACTAAATGGATTCTCAATGATATTCTTGAGGAGAAGATCACCAGGGAGGGCTTGTTCCAAGGGCATTAGAAAATCACCTTAGTGTTGATTTCTACTGGCAGAGGAAGAATGTCCTTCAATGAGAGTTCACTACTCCAGTGAAATTGTAGGTCTGGGTTATCTAGTCCACCAGGAGTAAGCAGGTCCGAATAGAGCACTGGGCCTGAGGAAGACAGTTCTGATGTGGCTTCAGACACTGTGAATATGTACAAGTCACTTAATTGCTGTTTGTGTCATTGTTTTCATCTGTAAAATGGAGAATAAAATAGCACCTGCCTTCCAGAGTTGTTGTGAGAACCAAAAAAAAGAAAAAGAAAATCACCTTAGTATCTTCAGGGATACCCCTAAAGCCCATAGTGAAATGCGGTGTTTTGCTGCAGGATTTGAGACTCATCTGTGAGAATGGGAATTAGGATAAAGAAACTGAGAACTTATATGGTAGGTATTATGTAGTTCCTAGGATTGTTCTAAGCAAAATGATACATAAGCATCATGTTATATAAATCATTATTATGTTGTTAAACAAGCTATGCATGAACTTTCAATAGCAAAAGGAAAGAATCTTATTAATGGTGCAGAAGAGAACTTCTTAAAATTTTTCTACTTGTAACCCCTTTTTGTCTAAGAAATTTTTACATGACCCCAGATATATAGTTATATAAAATATGTATACAAATCTAACATTTATCAGTTTTATATCTAATTTTACCATTTATTTATTTATTTACCATGTATTAAGGAAGAATGCAAATTTATATAGTAATGAGATGGATGTGTGAATTAAATCTTGGTGGAATATTTGATATCTTTACTATCGCCAAAATTTTTAGAAGCCTACATTCACTTACATGACCCATAGTTTAAGAAACTTTGGTACAGAAGATAAAATTTTAGACCTGGAGTAAGGAAGATCTGAGTTTAAATCCAGCCTAGAACCTCCACTAATTATGTGACTTTGGACAAGTCACAACTGTCTGCTTCAATTTTCTCATCTCTAGAGGATGAAGTGTTGTAAATTATGTGTAAACCTTAAAGTACTATATGGAAAAAACAAAATCTAGAACTCTTTCCATTATACCACCCTCTCTCTATTAATTGTTCCCATTTGTAAAATGTAATACTTTTACGACCTACTTCACAGAATTGTTGAGGATCAAAGGCAGTAATATATGCAAAGGGCTCTATAAGCTATAAAGCACTACATAAATTTAAAAGATGATTATTCTTATGACACTTAACCATATATAGCTTCATGTTGTTATTGAATTTTAAAAAATTCCTTTATCATATTTCCCAACTATTTTATAATTTCTGAGAGAGTAAACACCATATGTTATATATTTTTACTTCTCTGAGAGTCTAGCACAATATTATGTTAAGTAGGAGATAGTTATCAAATGCTTAATAATAATTAAAGTTAGTATTTATATAGTGGGGCAGCTAGGTGGCACAGTGGATAGAGCACTGGATCTAGAATCTTCATGAGTTCAAATCTGGCCTCAGATATGCAATAGCTGTGTGATCTTGGACAACACACTTAACCCTCTTTATTTCAGTTTCCTCATCTGTAAAATAAGCTGGAGAAAGAAATGGCAAAGCATTTAAGTATCTCTGCCAAGAAAATCCCAAACAGGATCACAAAGACTGAACATGACTGAAAAATAACTCAACAACAGTTTACCTAGTTCTTGAAATTTTGCAGTTCTTTACAAATATTAGTTGATCTGTATGCATTTCAATTCTCTTTATATAAAAGTAGAGATGAATGTGTAAAATTTCATAGAATCTCAGAACAGGAAAAAAAAAATCTTAGAAATAATTTAGTCCAGCCCTAACAAATACTATGAATCTTTTCTTTGAGATCCATAGTTGCCATTTGGTCCCTTCTTGCATGCCCCCAGTAATGAAAACCTCACTTTCCATGCAATCTCATTCCATTTTTTTGACAGCCCTAATTATTAGGTAATTTTCTCCAAAAGAGAGTGGAAAGCTTGCTCTTTCAGATTGAGAATATTCTGGTAAATATAGGAAAGATCTGTGATTTTGTCAAAGTAAGAATCTCCTCCCCTATTGCAGACCTAATTCATTTGTAATTAGAAAATAAACTCTAGGGAGTTACCTGAGGCTGTTAGAGTGACTTGAATAGAGTCACATAGCTAAAAAGCTTCAGAGGTAGAATTTGAGTTTAGGCTTTGGAAATTCAGTGAAATTAAAAAAATGTTTTCAAGTATCTTCTATATCAAGAAAATCAGAACACATATTGTAATCTGAGGAAAGTTCATTCTTCAGGGAGTCTTGTATTTTCTTCAGAAAACATAAGGTCTGCAATTAGTTTCATCTTCCACACTCAGCTGCTGATATTTGATCTCTTAAGGAACCTCTAGTTATCATTTGTCATGCTGGGCTAAAGTAAATTGCTTAGATTTTTATTTTTTATTTACATATTCTTTAGACCTGAATCTAATTGAACAAACAGCCTGTAAGGGAATTTTGTACTCTGTAAATAGTGGCTAATTAAGAACAAAAGTTATTGTGAAGAGAATCACCGGGGGGCAATGGAAACTGTTCATATTTATTTTTTTATTTAGAAGAGGAATAACCTGGTTAACTATTATTTGTAATTATAGCAATGGAAACAAAAGCACTCTGAACTAATGTTTCTGGGGCCTGACTGAGGACTGTTCCACCATGTTGTCATAGTAGCTCTTCCATGGAAATGTCAGAGGAAATAAAGAAAAAGGGCACAGAAAACTCAATGAATATTTCATTGGAGAAATGGGAATTGGTGAGAGTTCAGAGAAAAGAGAGAGACGAAAGATGAAATGAATTGAAGGAGAGACCTGGGGGAAAGGTTAAAGGGAATAACAAGTGTGGTCTGTCTGGTAAAGCTACAACTCAAAGAAAATTGCTAAAAATTGCATTCTCAGCTGATGGCTTAAAGGTGACAATTCTTGTGTATGTGGGGGAGGGACAGAGAAATTAGTTTGTTTAATGTTTTATAGAACAAATCAAAGTAAATGATCCCTAATATGTTTATTCAAAACTCTCACGTAAATCAGCATGTAAAGGCTCACTAAATGTAATCATAATGTTAAAGATAGTTTTATTTCTTTGTGTATCTCAAAGTTGTGATATAGTATGTTTTTATTGAGTGCCTACTATGTGCCAGGTACTGTGCTAAGTGCTTTATAAATCTTAACTCATCTTGAGACTTATAGCAAGCCTTCAAGGTAGTGTATTATTTTGTTATTATTATTATTATTATTTTGTTATTCAGTTAGTTTTTTTCAGTGCCTGGCACTTTATGATCCTATTTAGGGTTTTCTTGGCAAAGATGCCATCTCCTTCTCCACCTTATTTTATAGATGAGGAACCTGAGGTAAATAGGGGCAAGTGATTTGCCTAGAGTCAATCAGCTAGTAAATGTCTGAGAATGGATTTGAAATTCAGGTCCTCCTGAATCTGGGGCTGGTGCTTTAGTCACTGTGCAGATGACTAGCAGTGTGTAATGATTTCTTCAGAATCTGTGTAACATTATGTTCCTTTTTTTTCCTTCTTCCTTTCCTTCTTCTCCTCTTATTCCTCTTTCTCCTTTTCCTCTTTCTCTTCCTCCTCCTCCTCTTCTTCTTTCTTCTCCTTCTCCTCTTTTATACCTCCTCTTATTCCTCCTTTTACTCCTCCCCCCCTCCTCTTCTTCCCTCCCTTCTCCTCCTCCTCCATCAATACTTACTGGTACCTGTTCTATAATTTAGATCTAATTTAGATTTTGGAAGGTTGTTTGGAGATACTAAGGTTTTATATTGTCTTTTCTTCCTCTTGGGCCTTGCTGATGGCCAGGTAGGCAAGTCTGCATTCAGGACCTCACTAGAATTGAGTGTAAGACAAAGATTACAAGTATATCTAGAGAAGTCACCTTTAATGGTACCCTGGCACAATGGGTTCAAAGGTGTGAATAGGGGAGAAGAGCTTCCCTCCTAGTATTCCCATCTTGGAGTTTTTTATTTCAACTAATTATCCTTTTTAAGCAGGTCTAAGTTGTTGTTTCTACCCTCCTGAGAGGATGGCAGATGCTTTCAACCCCCTCTGAACTTGGGCCTCCATTTTCCTACTCTAATTTTCTATCTTCTTTTGTTTATGTATCTCTGAAATTATCTGGCACCTACGGATATATATTTGTCTGCTGTCTCATAATTCAGACACTTTTCTCCCTCACCTTCCTATATACAATTGTTAAACTCTGCTGGGACTTGAAAAATCTGTCTTTTCTCCTTTCTGCTCCCCACCCACCTACTGCATATGACTTAGTAAGGAAAGAGGAGCAATGCTCTTAGAAATTCTTCATTTAATTTCTAAGAGCGAAGCTCTTAAAAGTAACTCTTCATTATTTCTAGCAGTGGGAAAATGGTTGCAGTGGCCATGATCTCAAATCTTCAGAAGTAGCAAATGGGATCCTTAGAGTGACAAACTTGTGTAAATCTGTCTACAATGGCAGCCACCATTTTATTCAATGGAGTGTCTGGAATTTGAAGGATCAGCTAAGGTTAGAATGGCAGTCTCTCTTAGCATCAAGTCATGGCCATAACCATATGTGATGGACTCCAGGTGGGGCTATAAAGTTCCTTGTAGCCCCAGACTAGAATAGTGCAGGAGCAGGTAGGGTCAAATGAAGCTGAGAATATCAATGTCAGTACAGCTGATATTTTCAAATCCCTGGACAGTTATATCCCAAAACAGAGGACTGACCGTGTTACTTACTATTCAATAAATTGCAATGACTAATCAAATATAAAATCCTTTACATGGTTTTTAAAGTCCATTATAATTTGACCTTTTCTACCGTTCAATCCTTCATATAGCCTTATTCTCCAACAAGAACTCCACAATTCAGTGACATTGTTTTCCTTGCTATTCCTCATATAAGATACCCCATCTTCAAACTTCAGGCTTTTTTATTGGCTTCCCACATGCCCGGAATTCTTTCCCTCCTCATCTCTGTTTCCTGGTTTTTCTTGGTCAAAATTCTACTTTCTGTAAGAAATCTTTCTTAATTACCCTTAATGTCAGTGCTTTTTCTCTGTGACTATTTCTAATTTATCTAGTGTAATGCAGGAGAAACTGAGCAAGATAGAGATTAGAGAGTATTTAATAGTTTATTAAATAGAGAGATTTACTAGGACCAAATGGATCCATGGTTTGGTCCCAGGGCTGAATCAGACTATCATCTCTAAGAATCCATCAAATAATCAGAATTCTCAATGACACATGGCTCAGATGCAAGGGATAGACTGAGGCAGGGGCAGAGTCTGGGTACTGAGAGCAGGAATGGGACTCTGACAGGGTGGGTAAGCTGCCAGAGAGGGGGATGACATAATCAAGGAGAGACATCCAGGACATGGGGAGAGGCATCTTGATAAGACAGTATCTGATATTCTAATAGATTGGGATGGGGAGAGGCATTCTGATATTCTAAAACATAAGATCTTTTATCCTTATCAAGTATTCTGATAAAGAAGGAGGGCAGATTTTGCAGAATTGAGAAGGCAGGACTGAGTCAGGATAATTAGGGAAAGTGAGTCAGGACAATAAAAGATTACTGTGGCATAACACTAGCAGATATCTCACTTTTAGTATAAGTTTTTTTCATTTTGCATCTCCCATTAGACTTTAAGAAACTTGAGGGCAGGTTTTGCTTTTGCCTTTCTTTGTATCAGACATTTAGCACCGTGTCTAACATAGCCAGTCCTTAAAGAATATTTGTTGACTTGGTTGTGGATCATGAATAGAAAATGCACATTTTATGTAAATATGCACACTTAAATTAATTAAATTTGTACCAGAAGAGATCAGGGTGCCTTTTGATTGCAATGGACAAATCATTTATTCTCAGTTTTCTCATCTGTTAAGTGGGGAAAATAATGCCTCTAGTGTTGATCTCACAGGATTATTGGGAGGCTCATAAGGTAATGTGTAAAACTCTTAATAAACCTTAAACTGCTATATACATATTAGTTGTTATTATCATTTTCTCTGTAGCCCAGTCTCTGTAATGCCAGAGAAATTGAACAAGACAGAGATTAGAGAACAATTTAATAGTTTATTAAATGGAGAGATTTACTGGGACCAAATGGATCTATGGTTGGTCCCAGGGCTGAATGAGACTATCTTCTCCAAGAATCCAGCCCTGAGTATCGGACAGCAAGACTTTTATAGGATAACAAAAACAATGATATAATGGGGGAGGTACCTGGATGGGGATAACCTAATGGGGGGAGGCACCTAGGATGACAAAATGGAGGGAGGTATTGGAGAGGTTACTGATATTCTAATCATGTCTAAAATGGATAAACCTTTATCCTGTCAAACATTAAGAAGGAATAATTATAGCCTAAAGATATAAAACCTTTATTTCATCAACCATTAAGAGGGAAAGGTTATAACCTAAGGCAGAGGAACTAAATAGGACAATGGGGAAACTGGGTCAGGACATTAAAAGGGAACTGTGGCATAACATCCCCATCTGTTCCTTAAAGGATTTCAATTGGGACTGGGTTTTGATACCACAACCCTCAATGTCTGATAAAAGACTTATCACCTCCATCAAAAAAACAAACCAAAAACAAACCAAAAAATCAAAACAAAACAAAACAACCAAAATCTTTGCTTTACACTAGCTTAATATGAGGACTTCATTCTTATTGTCTACATTTTGTGTGCTTATTTTGTGTGCTTATTTGCCCATTGTTGTCATGTACTTATCTTTGATTTCTATTTGTCTCATTTCTTTAACTAGACAGTAAGATGTTCAGGGACTCTCAACATCATCCATCACCATTCAATCTGTCAACAAATAAGGACAAGCTTTTACTATATACCTAGCTCTATTGTAGATTTTATACTTTTGGACTTCTTATACTTTTGGACAGCTTCACTGACTTCGCTGTACTGTTCTCTCTGCCTGGGATGGCCCCTCAGCTATTACCTATTGAAATTCTACTCAATTTAAGGTGAGAATCTTTCTTGAGCATCCCAGACAGAAGTGAAATTTCTCTTAACTCAAAAGCACTTCCTACACTTCTCTTACGCTGTTCTGTTTTGTATAATAGCTATCTATATACTCTGATTCTCATTTCCTGGATCAGGGTTTCTGAACTTGGGGATCCACAAGAAAATTTAGGGATAGATTTCAGATGATTCACAAAATTGGAAGGGGAAAAACCCCACATTTTTATGTTCACTAACTTCTAATGGAAATTTAGTGTTTATTCAATTATAAATTGAAAAGAAAATGTATCTTAAGAAAGGGGAAGAGAAGAGAGAGAGAATTTGGAATTCAAAATTAAAAAAGACTGTTAAAAATATTGTTTACTTGTAATTGAGAAAAATTAAATAAAAATGTACAAAATGTAAAAAAAAAAAATACACAACAACATTATTTTGAGAAAGATACAATAAATGTCACCAGACTGCCAGAGGGATCCCTATCACAAAATAAATTAAAACACCTATCTTAGACTATGAGCTTACTTGAGGGCAGGGACAATGTTTTATTCATCTTTGTATTGTTCATTGTACTTAGCCTGTGTCTTGTACCTAGCAGATGATTAATGAATAGTACATGAAGGAATAAATCCCTTTGGGGAGTGATTTTTATATCTTCAATACTTGAGAAGTAGGTAGAATGTATGATTTTTTCACTTGAAATATTAAACATTTTCTTTTCCTTCCTCCCTTCCTCCCTTCCTCCCTTCCTCCCTTCCTTCCTTCCTTCCTTCCTTCCTCCTTCCTTCCTTCCTCCTTCCTCCCTTCCTCCCTTCCTCCCTTCCTCCCCCTCCCCTCCTCCCCCTCCCCTCCTCCCCTCCTCCCCCTCCCTCCTCCCCTCCTCCCTCCTCCCCTCCTCCCCTCCTCCCCTCCCCCCTCCTCCCCTCCTCCCTCTCCCTCCTCCCCTCCTCCCTCCTCCCCTCCCCTCCCCCCTCCCCCCCTCCTTTCTCCCTCCTTCTCTCTCTCTCTCATTGTTATTGTTGTTGCTTTAATGACCCTAGCAGAACTTTAATGTGACTGAAATCACCCAGGTTTCTGTTCTGGAAAGTAGCTGGGAATGCTATTCCTCTACCCCAATTGAGGCTGTGTAGGTATTGACAGGCAGGTGTGTAAATTTTTAAGAGCTGGAAGTGAAGAGATAATAAGGCTGGCTCCTTAATACGGGATACTGGGCATGAACTTGGCTATGTGGTACTGAAAAACAGTGTCAGGCGTCAATCATGGTGGTTTGGGGGCAGAACATTAATGTACATTAATTAATGTAGCTCTTTTCCAAATCACACAGGTTAGATAGGGAACTGAGGCATTTGCTTGCTCCATTTGTTCATTCATCCAACAACTATTAAGTAGTTGTCTTGATTCTATGGATGACATAGTCAAGAGGGATCCCTATCACAGTGGTTTGGGAACTGGGAAAACCTGGGTTCAGTCCTGCCTCTGATGTCCTGGTTGTGGGAAATTTGGCAAGTCACTTAAGTCCCAGCTACCTTAAATGATACAAATGAGACAAATATGAGTATCTTGGTGAAAGAAGTTCTCATTATTAGGGTGATGAGAAATACACTAAAATGCAGATTTGAATATAAGTATATAAGAGAAGTTTAGGAATTGGAAATTAACTGGTAGCTAGGTAGCACAGTGAGATAGAGTGCTGGGACTGGAATCAGGAAGAGCTGAGTTCAGATGTAACTTTAGACACTAACTAGCTCTATGACCTTGAGCAAGTTACTTAACTCTGTTTGCCTCAGTTTCCTCATCTGTAAAATGGATTGGTGAAGGATATAGTAAGCCATTCCAGTATCTTTGTCAAGTAAACTCCAGTGAAGTTCATTAAGATTGAAACATCATTTTAAAATGATTGAACAACAACAGAGTTAAGATTTGGGTTCCAGGATCATTTCTCTGACACATTCTGGCTATGGAATCCTGGGCAATTCACCCTCTTAGCACTCCAGGCAAATCTCTAAGAGAAAGGTTTTTAAGGTGAGGATTACTTCTTTCCCCAGGGAGACTATAAATTTGGATGGAATTAAAATACAGTTATCTCTTCCCCATCATTACTTTCCTCATGATGGGTTTCAATATATCATGGGATGATAAGAAATTAAATGGGACTTTTAGGTAGGTTTTGCAGAAGTCAGCAGATAATACAAAAAAAAAACAATTTTTCATATAGTATTTTTACCTAATGCTGATCTACAGATAGCCTATGCCCAAATACTTAACCCAAATTATAATTATGTGTTATAAACACTCCACAAAAGAAAAAAGAAAAAAAATGCAGATTTTTTTCTCTGATAAATTTTATGTGGATTTTCCAAACTGAGGGGGTGCCATGCCCCTAACTGCATTAATATTGAAGAGATAATGGTATACTTTTATTTTCATCAGCCTCTAAAAAGATCTAGCATTTAAAATTTGATTTTAAAAACATTATTCTGAGAAAGGATCCTTAGATTTTATCATACTACTTAAGGGGTATATGACATAAAAAAACATTAGTTCTAAGATTGTAAATTGTAGAGCAGGTGCCAAGTTTCATTAGTAGAAGTAATTTTTCCTCACTGGGAATCCTCCATATTGATAAAATCACAAGTCTGGTTAAAAAGAAAGAATAATAAAAATAAATGAATCTGTGTCATGTAGCTTCAAAACATAGAAACTTAAGATTATCATTTCACAATGCTGTAGTCATGGTAGTTATTTTGTAGAAGGATAAATGAAGGTACTATAAAGTTAGGTGACATATGACTCACAAATATGCTGTTGAGTCATTGGCAGCGCTGTAAATAGTGCACAGGAGTCTCCCACTGTTCCTCAACAACAGGCGTAATAGTGGTGGGTAGTGCAATTAAGCTGTTGATTCTAATGTCAGCTCCTACAAATTATAAAGCCCTATGGCACTTTACTTTGCTTCCTTCTTTTAGAAATAGTGTATGAAAACAAAATAAAGAGACATGTAAAAGAAATTAGAGTTGGTAGCAAAGTTTGACACAAATTCTGTTAAGAAAAGAATATTTATACTTGATTTCTCATATTAAAAAAAAATCTTTCCATTTTACTGATTAAAAAGGAACTTTGAGTATATTTGGGTATTTTTTTTTCCAAACAGTAAATGAAAATAACTTTATTCTTATGAAGCATACATGCAGGGTCTTTTCTGCATTGTTTCCTTGGCCTCCCATACTCATCCATCCGAAAACATCTTTATTCTAGGTTGGTAGAATTTAGGTTGGACTTTTCTTACCTTAAACAAAGTTGCAATCAGTTTTGTAAACCCTATGGGGTGTCTGAAGGCAGTACTTCATCTTGGGTTGTCTAGGTCCCAGTTTGAAGACCTTTCTACCCCAGACTCTGTTAAATACCGGGGTGTTCCACATAGGAAAACATTAAATAGCCACTTGAATGCATTCAGTGGCTTGGATTTAATCAGAGGACCTGGATTCAAATCATTCTCAGATATTTACCAGTTGTGTGACACTGAATCAGTCAATTTATATCTTTGTAAACTGATAAGTTTGGACTCTAATTCCTCCAGTCCCCTCCAGCTTCTAGCTCTTGATCTATGAAGTATTAACATCTGATATTATTATGACTATCTTAGAGCAATATTTTGTTGCCTACTACAAATTGCTACTAGAAAACTTGGGACCTTGGGAGTATATACAGGTCTGTGTAGTTTCAATGATACAAAGCTTTTTGTTTTTTGAGTTTTGAGATATATGAAAGGGAAAGATGAGATTTTTATGCTGTGTTGAGAAGGTTGGTCTCTTCAGAAGAATAATTTCTTTATTTAAGTCTCAGGATACCCTGGGGTGAAGAGAAAAGATGGCATTCCTAGAGATAAATATATGGAGAGTTTTTATTATAGAATCTAGTCTCTGGCAAGGGATCCTGGCTTGGACAGCATGGCATTACTTTGAAATTGTAATTTGGGGATGAAAGGATAACTTTATGGCCTTTGAACTGGCACATTAGTTTGTGAATATATTATTTTTTGAGGGAGAGGGGATAAGATATGCTGGCTTCAGGTTGGGAGCATTGCCCTAAGTTCCTAGGATATGAGTTGGTCTTATATTGCTACGTTGGTATAATTAGGTATTTTTAAAAATAGTAGTAGGCTCGTTGTTACTTATCTTTTGATGATGGAAATTTTCCTAACATTGAATGATGCTAATGGGTAGTGGTAGTACTGATGGCCTACCTGCCTTTTTTTTTTTTTTTTTCCAACAAAGGAGGATACTACATGATTGAGTATGATTTCTTTTTCATTAGGTTGGGTAGTAGAAGGGGTATGATGGGCATGAGTATAATTGTAGCAACCTAAGCACTGTGATTTCTTTTTTATCTGGAAATGGATAAAGCCTAAATCCACTAAAATGTAAAGAACATATTGCACACCAATAGCTAACATAGATTTGATGAGAAAAAGTCAGACAGGTTACTAATAGGAAAATGTTGTATAAATCCTTACAAACTTGACAAAAAAGGAAAAAGAATTATTTAGGAAATAAATGGAAAAAAATTGTGGAAAAACTTTTTCCATTGTGGGGAAAAAAAAGGAACTATATAGGAACTATAATTTCTATGCTAACTATATTGTAAAATAGATCATGGACTTCTGGACTAGGATTCAGGAAAAGCTAAGTTCAGATCTTTCCTTTGATGCCAATTAGTTCTGGCTCCGGATGAATCATCTATTTTCTTTCAGTCTTAATTTCCCTTGTCTGTAAAATGAGAATAATCATGTTGTTGTGAGATTAGATGAGGTAATATATATAAAGTGATTTGTAAATCTTAAAGTATTATGTAAAAGCTTACAATATAATACAATGCTATGCTACACTACACCACACTATACTATATTATATTGTACTGTACTATATTTGTTCTATTATTAAATATGAGCCATTGTAATTATTAAACTCTGCTCTTTGAAATGAAGGTTAAGTTAAGAAGGTCATGAAAGACTAGATTAGTTGACAGGGAGAACAGTACTATTGTTATAAATTAATAAATTAAAGTGTTTTTTTTTTTTTTTTTTAAAGAATCTCATACTCCAGAGCCCAGGGAATAGAAACTCTTAGCTGTCTTGATACCCTTTATCATGAGGACACTCTTCTTTTGAGCCAATAAGCCTAAAATACAACTCACTTTCTATACTCTATGATTTTATTTTCCCCACAGCTTCCTTTTATTTTATTTTATTTGGGGGGGGGGGATGTTTAGCTGAGATTTCCTAGAGATTCCCCGAGAATCCCTAGATCCCTAGAGATTTCCCTAGAAAAACAAAAGCTTTCTTCTTCCTGCTCTTTTCTTCTCCTCTTCTTCTTAGCTTTCTCCTTGATTTTAAAAATTGGCATACCTTGTCTTGGGTGTTTTGTGAGGTAATTTGTTGTTACCCACTATCTGACAAATGAGAAACTAGTTAGCTATTGAAGTTCAGCCATTTTCCAGTTGTGTCTGACAGTTCATGATCCCATTGGAGTTTCCTTGGCAAAGATGCTGGAATGATTTGGCATTGCATTCTCATTTTACACATGAGGAATATCTGTAAACAGGATTAAGTGACTTGTCCAAGGTCACCCAGCTAGTAAGCATCTGAGGCCAGATTTGAATTAAAAAAGATGAACCTTTGTCCAGACCTTGTAGTCTATCTACTGTAATGCCGGAGAAACTGAGCAAGATAGAGATTAGAGAACAATTTAATAGTTTATTAAATGGAGAGATATACTGGGACCAAATGGATCCATGCTTGGTCCCAGGGCTGAATGAGACTATCGTCTCAAAGAATCCAGCAGTGAATGTCAGATACAAAATTCTTTTATAGGTAGCAAGAACAATAACATAATGGGGGTGGTACCTGGATGGGGATAACCTGATGGGGGGAAGCACCTAGGATGACATAATGGGAGGTACTGGAGAGATTACTGATATTCTAATGATGTCTAAAATGGATAAAGAACTTTATCCCATCAAACATTAAGAGGGAATGAGTATAGCCTAAGATCTAAGATATAAGACCTTTATCCTATCAAACATTAAGAGGGAATGGCTATAACCTGAGGCAGAGTAACTAAATAGGACAATTAGGGAAACTGGGTCAGGACATTAAAAGAGAACTGTGGCACAACACTACTTGCCATTTATCTGCTGCCCCACAAAAATAGAAAAACTGATTGAGATATTTGTTTTCAGACATGGCTGATTTAAGGATTTTCTTTTCTTGATTATACTAATTAGTTTCAAAAATGTTTGGTTTTTTTTGGTTAAAATTTGGGGAAAGATTTGGGAGAGAATGAAATATTGATGAGGTTCGGCACAAGGCAGAGAGTTGTAGGAACCCTCTTCTGGTTGACGCAGCTCCTTCATAAAATAATTACGAACCTGAAAAGTTAGATTGTCAAAAAGTTTATTGGCACTGAGAAGTCAGCTTTTGCTAGGAGGCTAACTTCTTCAGTGGCAAGGTCCTGACATAAAAGTAAAGATCTAGCAGAGAAATCCTGGCAGAGAGATAAAGAGGGGTTAACGCTGAGAAAAGGGTGTCTTCTCAGTAGGCAGGGGGTCCTCACAGCCAGCTATGCCAAGGAGAGATACCTTGGCTTGGCATGTTCCTGTTTTGGGCCTCTACTAACCCCCCCCCCCCCCATCAATAATAATGCCCCTGCCCTCAGACAAAATGAAAAGAGTGTTACTGTAGCATTAAACATGCTCAGAAAAGAATAGAAGAAGGTTCAGAAAGGGAAAGACAAACAGAACAACTGCCTTTGAAACCAACAATTGGATATATTAAGTTTTTTTTTTTTAAATGCAAGCTATATAACATAGACATTCATGATTTCATGTATAAAATGCCTTTTCTCTTTTGTATGTTTGAAAATGCTCATGTTTGTCGATGTTTGTCAAGTTCAGAATAACCAAAAGATTTTTTTTTTTTTTTAAAGAGAGAATTTGCTTTAAAGCACTATAGGGGAAGGATACAAAGTTAAAGGTTATAAATTACAAACATTTATAGTTTGAGCCTAGACCTCTATACTAGACTATAGGGAACTAAGCCTTATTTTATTTATTATTATTATTATTATTTTGCTTCCTCTTTCCTTCTAGCTATTTTCTGTTCACTAGGTCTTTGACCCTGATGTTAGTTCAGTGTTAGCAATTTGGCTGTGGTTTTGACTTGCTTGGCTATGTCTGAGCCACAATTGCCTTCTCCTAAGCAAAGGGTGTGGAAACCAGGGACATTTGGTCTACACTTTTCTCTTTTGTTTTCTAATGAAATAGTATTGGTAAACCAGGGTCCTTGAGCTGTTTTGTATTATGGACCCCTTTGGCAATCTGGTGAAACTCAAGGACCCTTTTCTCAGAATAATGTTTTTTAACTGAGTAAAATAAACACACAGCTTTTCAAAAGACATGAATTATTTTGAAATATAGTTATTAAAAACTTTTATGTTTTTTGAGGTGAAGGGGCATTAGCAATGTGAGCAGCTACAAGACGCCCAACAGTCTCTTTCCGCTTCTCTCTCCACCCCTCTGCCTCCACCCACCAAAATCGTTGTTTCCTATACAACACATCAGGACTTGCACAAAGAGTAAGCAGGGGCTTAAATGTCACAGACCTTAAGTTAAGAACTTCATACTAGAATTGCTTACTGTGTGATGTAGAAAATTATTCTTGCCTCCTGGCTCCCAGATTATGAAGACTCTTCTTTAGTTTGCTCTCAAATATGCTTTCCCTTGAGTTTTAATAATCTAAACTCTAGCTACCTTACAGAATTAGTATGTAAATCAAATGAAATAATGCATGTAAAATTACTTTGACAAACAGAATTTTTTTTAAACCAATCTCTTTTATCCTTTCTCTGGAAATCTTGATGCTATTATCCCTTGAGCGTTGGATACCTCTCTTGCCCAGACCCAACTTTTCAGTTAATTTCTTGGAAGAAAATTACATTTGTCATAGGAATAAGGTCAGTTCTGTCCAGGGGCAAGGGAGACTGACTCTTCTTTCTGTCTCTTACTCTAAATTTGAATCCCAAAGCTGCTTGGCCTAGAACTCTGAGAAGAGGCCATCACTAACCTGAGTTTGGTTTCTTGTTCCTTTCCCCATTCATGGTGACCCCACTATAGAGTATTTACCAGACTCCCATTTTTTTCTCTGCTTAACCTTGTGACACTGGTAGTCTATCTCTAATTTCCCATTCTTTTCTAAATTTGAGGTGATACATATTTCCTAAATACATTGGATTAATTTTCTTATTCAACTCAAGGCTGAAATCATACTCTCCAAATGTGAGAGCTGGAAAAGACTTCAGAGATCATTTTGTCTAAACTTGAGTTCCTGAGAGGTTGAATGACTTGCCTAATAGTATAGAGCAAGGAAATTAAAGAGTTGGAATTGAAACCCCAAAAAATAGGTTTTTAAATTCCAAATTATTTTTTCTTTCATATCACAGATTTCTACTAGTACCATAAAGAGTGTTCTCTCTCTCTCTCTCTTTCTCTCTCTCTCTCTCTCTCTCTCTCTCTCTCTCTTTCTCTATCTCTCTGTGTGTGTGTGTGCGTCTGTCTGTCTGTCTCTCTCGTGGTGATAGCTGTCTTCTATTCCATTGAGATAAATCCTATAGAATTGATAATTTTATAATAACTAAAAGCAAAAAAAAAAAAACAAACATGTGATAAATAGCTAATACATTTCACTTTTCCCCCTCCACCCTTAGCCTATCTCCCAAAAGTAAATCTGTCATAAATATTTCTATATGTAATCTATCCAAAATTCTATTGAACTGAGTCTCTTGGCTTGGTGGTAAGATCTGAGTTTTTATCTAATTTCTATCCTAGTTGTGTGACATAAAGTAAATAATTTTTCCTTTCTGTGCTTCAGTTTCCTCTTTTTAAAATGGGGGAATTTGATTTGATCTCTAAGTTATGATCTTCAGATTTTCGAATCATGAAATACTAAATATGAATACTTGACAAAATGTGGTGGTCCTTGTGACTTCCTGATCCTTGCTCTAAGATTTGACAGTTATCAGAATCTCAAAACATTTTTTCCCTCTTTCCAAGCAGGGAGGAAATGGGTCTGCCATTTCTTAGATGTATTTACTCAACAAGTTGCAGCATGTTATGGATTCTACTTTAGAATTTTAAAGACTCCACTATCTTCATAACTATAGGTTGCTTTATCATCAATGGTATCATTGATGTGGGAAAGATTCCAATCTTTGATTCCCAACCCCCCTAGCTAATGTAAATTACCCTTTGACTCACAAATCCTGGTCCCTTTGAATTCCAATAGAAGGTCCAGACCTGTCCCAGCCCCACCCGGATCTGAGCCAACTCTGGGGCCAAAGCCCCTCGAGCTAAGTCTCCGACTTAAAAGGACCACACTGGGAACCCCTCTTTGCAGAGATTCCAAACATGGTCGCCATGTGAGGACCCTCTGTCCACTGGACCCTCTGTCTAGTGCCCTCTTTATCTCTTCACCTATCTCCTACTTCTAAACTCAATAATAAACCTCTTTTATTAATCTAGCTCTCTGGGCTAATAAATGCTTTTATTGGGAATCCGCGCCGCTACTAGACCTCATATACCGCCGTATCCTTGCGCCGAATCTAAGGGGGTTGCAGGGGAACTCTGTTTGACTCCCTGTACCCCAAACCTGCCACTAGACCTAACTAAACCCTAATTTCATTTAGGTATCCCAAATGTAGACCTCAACACATGTGGTCTACACTTCAACATTCGGTTCCTGACCTCAACATCATGACTATTCCAATTATTGATGCTAGAGAGAAAAGATAAATGTTATAATTCACTCTCATGTCAATATTCTGACTAGAGAACTTCTTTGTAATGGGCTGAAGCTCGAGTTGATGCACTGAGGTCCCTAGCTCGTGAGGCTATATAGTAATTGGACCATACTATATTAATATATATGCTTGGAGAAAGAATGGCCCCTGCTTACTCTTTGTGCAAGTCCTGATGTGTTGTATAGGAAACGACGATTTTGGTGGGTGGAGGCAGAGGGGTGGAGAGAGAAGCGGAAAGAGACTGCTGGGCGTCTTGAGGCTGCTCACATTGCTAATGCCCCTTCACCTCAAAAAGAATAAAGATTGAAGATTTTCCCTTAACCTGAATTCCTGACTCTGGCTGATTTTAAAATATGCAGTCATCACACTTCTTGATGAAACCTAGTTTATTGTGGAAGAAAGAGACAAAGCAAGCTAAAAATGAGCACACTAAAGCAAATTTTCAGTTAAAAAAAAGAGGGAAAGCTGTTGGCTAATTCCTTAAATTAGTGTAGTACTTTGTGCTTGACCTTGTGATTTCACAAGTATTTTCTCATTTGGTTCCCACACCAATCCAATTTGCTTTCACAAGTCTTTTCTCATTTAGTTCCCTGATGGAGATTATTATATTTATTTTATAGATGAGGAAAGTTAGATACACAGAGGCTGATGACAATAGAAAGTAGATTGCAGCCCAAGGCTCCAATGCTTTAAAGGCCAAGATTCTCTAACAACCCCTTTGAAGGTGAACTGGCAGAGATCTTTGACTGGCTAAGTGGGTAATAGAGTCTTATATGATTTTATGATGAGATAATCTGGGAAATTGCTAGGATCATGATGGTGCTAGAGTTAGGAGTGAATTTCATTTTAATTCTTATACTTTTAAAAATAAGTTGAGAATTTAAGATTTTTTTCCCCTAAGTTAGCATGGTGTAGTGTACAGTATCCTAGAGGCCAGAAGACCTGAATTCAAATTTACCTTTGATATATACTGGCTGTGTGATACTAGTCAAGTTACTTTTTTGGCTAGAGATATAAAACAGCAACCAGACTGACTCATGCTTATAATACTCCCCAGTGAGCCCTGAACAAGATTAAAATGTAATTGGGAAATATTTAACAAATAAACAAAATACAATAAAACAGATAATATTAAATTTTAAAAGTAAGTCAATATGCATTCCATGGGGATCTTCAAGTGTGAATTGTTGTTCAGTCATTTCAGTTATGTCTGATTCTTCATGACCCCATTTGGGATTTTCTTGGTAAAAATATTGGAGTGGTTTGACATTTCCTTTTCCAGCTCATTTGACAGATGAAGAAACTGAGGTAAATAGGGTTAAATGATTTACCCAGAGGCACACAACTAGTAAGTGACTGGGGTTGGATTTAAAATTGGATCCTCCTGACTTCAGGTCTGACACTATCACTGCAAATTATTGCCCCCCATTTCTACTTGAGTTTGGCACCAAATACTGCTTTATGTAACTCCCTAACACTGTACTTTGCAGAGAAGGTGCAAACTGGCATTGATGGAGGAAATTTTTCCATCTCAGGATGACAATATCCATAACATCAAAGGTTTATTCTTGATTTACTTGTCATTTGGACTTTTGTCATTTGTGGCACTTGGAATAAAGATTGCATCATGTAAGTAGTCCTATGACAAGCTGTCATAGACAACTTCCTTGCATTCTTTTGTACCTTTCTTTCTCTTTCATACCTTTAGTGCTTTTCCAAATTAATAAGTAGCGGGGTTGCCAATATAATGAGATGAGAATTTAATATCCAAATAGGCTAATTAATGGAACTTCTTGCTCCTGTATATTTGCTGTCTAGGGAATTAAAGTTTTATTTTTCAATTAGAATCTTGAAAAGATCTTCAATCTTGAGCAAATCTTCTAGAAAATATTTCTTTTACTCTTGCCACCCAAATATAGATCATAGGATCAGAGATCTTGCTTGAATTGAGAAAAAGACCTCAAAGGTCTTAAAATTTATTCATTTCATTTATTAAAGAAGAAACCTTGACTCAGGAGGTTGTTAATTATTTCTCTGAAATTCCATTGAGAGCAAGCTTTGAATCCTTGTTCTCTGATTTGAGAACCAGTGCTCTTTCTATGTTGTTGTGCTATATATAAAGAAGTAATAGAAGATAAAAAATAAAGCATGTCTTACCTTGACTACAATAAAACTGGACATGTGGAAATATTTGAAAAAAGGGGTCTTTGGGGCAGCTAGGTGGCACAGTGGATAGAGCTTCAGCCCTGAAGTCAGGAGGACCTGAGTTCAAATTTGACTTCAGGCACTTAACACTTCCTAGCTGTGTGACCCGGGGCAAGTCACTTAATCCCAACTGCCTCAGCAAAAAGAAAAAGGAAAAAAGGGCTCTTTGTTCTTTGACTACAAACTTTGCTCTTCAGGTGAACTTGTCTTCTAGTTTCTCCAAGGCAACGTAGTCATTTATGTGGTGATTATAAGATAGAATGATACTTAAGGAGGTATTAGCAAATATGTGATGTTATGACTTCTATATTAACTTCATTCCAGGAAAGAAAATTGACCAGCTAAATGGAACAGCGATTTTGGATTCAGGAAAATAGGAGTTCAAATTCAGTCTTAACCATGAAGGTTAGCTCTATACTAGTGAGGAGAGGAAGAGAAAGTGAAGGTTGGGGCGTGATCTGCATTAGGGAAGATGAAAGTTTCTGGTTTCTATATTCCAGAGAAATAAGTGAGGGAAAGAACTGCTGTTGGATGCTCTAATCATCAAAAAAAAAAAAAAAAAAAAAAAAAAAAGATTGAAAATTGGAAAGGTTAAGCAGAACGTGTGCCTGAATCCTTCCCCCTATATCTAATCAAGTCTTGTGTCGTTTCCCTTTTTCTCACTATAGTCTCCAATTTCTTCATTTTTTGTTGCAAAACTGAAACTTCTGCATTCCATGTTTTATGCTAGTCATTAAGGTCATAGAACATGCTGCCCCTAAAGGGACAAGCCAGCTTTGAGCCAAGATGACCCAACCATGTTAAAAACAGAAAAAACAGCTCCTTATTTCAGTCATTTGGCCCCCTTTTATGTGCATTTTTCTAAGATTTATTGTTCTGTTAGCACAGTAGAGAATGGGAAAATGCCTACTGAAAACAGATGCCAAAACAAATCAGGTAACAATAGGTAAAGGTGTTAGAGATATTAAGTTAATTTAATTTGTCTTTTTATTCATTTTTTTCCATTAATAACCATTTATTTTCTTTTCAACCTCCCCCTTCTTTGGAAAAAGAAAAAAGAAAAAAACATTTTCTACTCTTGTAACAAATATGTCTAATCAAGTGAAATAAATTCTTATGTTGACCATGTCTAAAATATGTCTCATTATGCCTATAATTGTGTGAAAATAGTGTGAAACTGTGTATTTCTGGTGAATTTTTAATTTGGAAATATTACTTTATCAAGTTTTATAAAAATGTTATCATGCTTTCCCAAATAGCTAGAATGCATTGTCATCAGTTCAAAATTGTGGTCTTGTCAAAACTGAGAAGCAATGTATATCTGTGCGAGTTGGACTATATGGA
The DNA here is from genome assembly GCF_902635505.1 of Sarcophilus harrisii. NCBI lineage: Eukaryota > Metazoa > Chordata > Mammalia > Dasyuromorphia > Dasyuridae > Sarcophilus > Sarcophilus harrisii. The sequence goes on from NC_045428.1 coordinate 205,427,599, forward strand.
AAGCTGAGTGCTGCAGAATTGACACTTTCAAATTGTGAAATTGTGGTGCTGGAGAAGACTTTTGAGAGTCTCTTGGTCAGCAAGGACATCAAATCAGTCAATAGTTAAAGAAATTAATTCAGGGTATTTTACTGGAAGGTCGAACACTGAAGGTGAAACTTAAATACTTTGGCCACATATTGAGAAGATGATACTCATTGAAAAAGACTATATTGGGAAAAACTGAAGGCAAAAGGAAAAAGCAAAGGCAAAGGATGAGATGGCTAGACATTATCACAGAAACAAAGTACACGAACATGGATAGACTTTGAGATTTAGTGGAAGATAGAAGGTCCTGTGTACAATGGTCCATGAAGAGTTTAGACAAGACTGAATTACTGACCAACAGTAAGTTATCAGTTCAAAATTATGAGATTGCCATAAGTGACTAAGTAAGCAGGTTCCTAACACTTAATTCTTGTCTGATTAATTTTAGACAAAGGGAGCATGTATGACTGGCATTTCAGCTGGGAAATTTTATTATGTTTCTTGTTTGGTCTTACAAATCTGGGATCAGAGTTATTTTAATGTTTGGACTAGTCATCCCATATTTCACAGCCTAAGGGGAATCTGACTGGAAGATTGTCCTGATAAAGAAATTTTCTTCTCCTCAGCCCCCCCTCCACTCCCATGCCTACCCTCCCTCTTTAGGCACAAAGCATCAAGGCAGCTCTGCTATAATCAACAACAATTTTAGCTCTGTTAAGTTGGGGCACTAATAAAGACACTCCTCAGGTGAAACTTCACCCAAGAGAATGTGGTTGTGATGTACCAAGCATCTCCAAGCAGAAGAAACAGAGCCCTTTCTTCCCCAGAACATTAATTTCTTCCCCCTCAGATTTACACTAAATCAAAGGCAATAATGAGATTTGCCTTAAGGTTTCTACAATTTATTTTTTCTCCTTTTTTAAAAGGCTCTGCAGCTTTAATGAGCTGCAGGTGCCTGGTAGCCTGTTCCAGCTAATGGGTGCTGAGGAGACATATCCACACTTGGCAATTAGTTTCCTTAGTTCCTGCTTACTTGTAGAATAAAAGGAAGCTCTCTTTGAGATGCTTTTGGCCCAAGCAAATGATGAGGATGCTTTTTCCAAAGCACTGAAATCATGCACTGAAACCTTGTATGTCACATCCAAGGTGATACATCAGTGAACACTCTGAGCCCCAGGAGAAAACCATCAATAACATCCCCCTAGCATGTTTATTATACAGTAGGTTGTTTCGAAATGGCAGCCATCCATGAAACCTTTATGACTAGCTGGGGAGATTTGCACTAATGGGGTCTGGTTGGTAGATAGCTGCTAGTCGTTATTTTCACTGACTCCTTTTGCTTTTTATGAGCCTCTCATGTACAAACAAGGCGACAGGAATCTTTTCATCTGATTCAGGATGTCACCCTAGCATAATAGGGGGAGAAACATTGACAGTAGGTAATTTCTTGGGGATAGTTATTGGTATTTGCTAGTGAAGAGAAAATAAAAATAGCTTTCCACTAGAGAAGAAAAACCCTCTTCGAGCCACCTGAGATTTCTCTGAAGAAGTTGAGCACCATATTTTAGTCTCTCAAAAACATCTCTGAGTTCAGATGGTGCAAAGGAAAGTGGCAAAGAAAAATGTATCTATTGGCTTTCTTGTTGGAATGGAGTTTGGGCACCAAGTTAGTTTCCTTACATCTTTTTTTTGAATGGGCAGGGGTAAAAGATCCATTCTACTTCAATTGTTTGCCATCTCTTCTGTCCACCCAATATTCTAGGGTCTTTGACTGACATTCTGAGGATGGGTAGATATCTTGAAAGGATGGGTACAAATTCTGTCACTGCTGGCAAAGGGATGTGGCAGAAACTTAACTAACAAATTTTTCTTTTAAGGCAAAAATATAAAATTGGGTATACTCAACCTTTCCATTTGATTTAATTTTGCTATTCTCATTTTAAAAATTTTAATATATATTTTCTTTTCTCCCAATTAATTTGCTATTCTTAAAAATATTAGTTTTTTGTTTTTCATCATCTTTAATTCCAAATATATTCCTTGCTCTTTCCTTTATAGAGTGCCATCCCTTACAAGATTAAAAAAAAAAGAATGAAAAAAGCAGGAAATAAAGAAAGGGCAAAAAAAGACTAACTATAGACAATATAAAATATTTGAGGTCTGCCTGCCAAGACAAACTCAGGAAGTATATGAATACAATTACAATAAAGTTTTATTTTCATACAAATAAAGTTAGATCTAAGCAACTGAAAAATATTAATTGCTCATGAGTAAGTTGAGCTAATAATAAAAGTTTCAAATCTACCTAAATTAATCTACTTATTCAGTGTCATATCAAATTGCTAAAAATTATTTTATAAAGCTAGAAAAATTATGACAAAATTCATCCGGAAGAGCAAAAATTCAAGAATATGAAGGCAGTTAGTGGAGAAAAAAAAGTACAAAGGAAGGTGACCTAGCAACAACAGATCTCAAACTATATTATAAAGAAGCAATCATCAAAGCCATTTGGTACTGCCTAAAAAATAGAGTAATAGATTTGGTATTCCATACACAAGAGTTCCTGACAGTAGTAAGCTATTGTATGATAGACCCAAAGACTCTAACTTCTGGGATAAGAGTTCACTATTTGATAAAAATTGCTGGGAAAACTGGACTATAGTATGGCAGAAACTTTGTATAGATGAAATTTTACATACCATATCAAATCTTTGAAGAAGAGAAAAATTTATCACTAAAGAAGAAATAGAAAACATTATGAAATGCAAAATGGGTAATTTTGATTACACTAAATTGAAAAGTTTTTGTCCAATTAAAATCAAGATGAGAAAGGAAGCAGAAATCTTGGAAAAATTTTTTTATAGAAAGTGTTTCTGATAAGGGGCAGCTAGATGGCACAGTGGATAGAGCATGGGCCCTAAAGTCAGGAGGACCTGAGTTCAACTCTGGCCTCAGACACTTAATACTTCCTAGCTGTGTAACCCTGAGCAAGTCATTTAACCCGAGTTGCCTCAGGAAAAAAAAAAAAGTGTTTCTGATAAAGCCTTTATTTTCTATTTTAACATGTATAACATATATTAGATTGCTTGCCATCTAGGGGAAGGGGTGAGGGGAAGGAGGGGAAAATCTGAAACATAAAGCTATGCAAATATCATTGTTGAAAAATTATTTGTGCATATGTTTTGAAAATAAAAAGTTTTAAAAATAATAAAATATAGATAATATTATAAGGTTTACAAAAAAAGTTTTATTTTCTCTAATTGATAAATGGTCAAAGGATATGAATAGACAATTTTTAGATGAATTTAAAGCTATGGTCATGTGAAAAAATGATCTAAAACACTATTGATTAGAGAAATTAAAATTAAAACAACTCTGAGATACCACCTCACACCTCTCAGATTGGCTAAGATGATAGGAAAAGAGAATGCTAAATGTTGGAGGGGAAGTGGGAAAACTAGGACACTAATGCATTATTGGTGGAGTTGTGAAATGATTGAACCATTCTGGAGAGCAATCTGGAACTATACCCAGAGGGCTATAAAACTGTACATACCCTTTGACCCAGCAAAGCCATTACTGTGTATCACAAGGAAATCATAAAGGAGGGAAAAGAATCACATGTACAAAAATGTTAGTAGCAGCTTTTTTTGTAGTAGCAAAGAATTGGAAAAGGAATAGATGCTCTTCAATTGGGGGAATGGCTGAACAAGTTGTGTTGTATATGAAAGTAATGGAATATTATTGTTCTATAAAAAACAATGAACAAGCTGATTTTAGAAAGATCTGGGAAGATCTGCAAGAACTGATACTGAGTGAAACAAGCAGAACCAGGAATACATTGTACACAATAACAGCAAGAATGTGTGGTGAAAGACTTGATTCTTAGTGTTTCAGTGATTCAAAGCACTCTCAATGCACTTTGCCCAGAAAATGCCATCTGCATCCAGAAAAAGAACTGAGGAGACTGAAAGTAAATCAACACATTCTATGTTCACTTCTTTTTTCTGCTTTTTTATCTGTCCCATGTTTTTTCCCTTTGGCTCTGATTTTTCTCTGTCCACATGATTCATGAAGCAATATGTGTTAAAATAAACACAACATGATTCACAAAGCAATGTGTGTTAAAATAAACAAATACATTTAAAAAAGACATCATTTTAAAGATATATAGAGAATTGGGTCAAATTTATAATAATACAATCTATTCCTCAACTGATAAATGGTCAAAGCATTTCAATAGGCAATTTTCAGATGAAGAAATTAAATCTTTAGTCATAGTGAAAAATGTTCTGAATCACCATTGATTAGAGAAATGCAAATTAAACCATCTCTGAGGTATTACCTCACTCCTATCACATTGGCTAAGATGACATTAAAAGGTAATTGTAAATGTTGGAGAGAATGTGGGAAAACTGGGATACTTTTACATTGTTGGTGGAGTTGTGAACTTAATCTAGCCATTCTGGAGAGCAATTTGGAATTATGCTCAAAGGGCTACAAAACTGGGAATATTCTTTGATTCATCAGTGCCAGGCCTGGGTCTATATCCTAAAGAGATCATAAAAGAGGGAAAGGGATCCACATGTGTGAAAACGTTTATAGCATCCCTTTTTGTGGTGGCAAGGAATTTGAAATTAAGTGGATACCCATTAACTGGGTAATGGCTGAATAAGCTGTAGTATATGAATGTAGTGGAATATTATTGTTCTGTGTGATGACCACACTAGCACCCCAGACACCCCAGAATCATCCAGAGTCAGTATAAACAAAAGTCCTTAGTCTTTATTCTTGGTCTTTAGGGGTAGAAGTGAAGGGGATGGAAGAGAATCTCCACAACCTTCTTCTTCCTCATCCACTGCAAAAAGTGACTCCGGCTAGTCTTACTCCATGCCCTAGTCCCTCCTACAATCTTCAGTATACACCATTGAGCCAGCACAGGATAGTGGAAAGGACCATTTTCCAAGCACATGCCCATAGAGTATTGTCCAATCGGTCATTAGCCTCAAGTGTTCAGCTGTCCTGATCTCAGGGCATCGACTCAAGAGTTTCAGCCTCTACAATTCTATAAGAAATAATGAGCAGGCTGACTTCAGAAAAGCCTGGAAGGACTTACATATGTCGTGTCACAGTTTCTTTTTATTGCCCTGCCTCAGTTTCCCTAAATTGTCCTACCTCAGTTCCTCAAATTGTTCTGCCTTAAACCCCCTGGTTGCAACCCCTACCCCTCCTGACCTCAGGACTGATATAATTTAGGGCTGGCTACTCTAAAGTTATAAATTGTAAATGTGTAATCTCAAGATAAGGGAGAATTTAGACATCCTGGCTCCTAAGTCCTTCTAAATTATAAAGAATTTAGGTTCTCAGCCCCACTCTCTCAGAACCAGATGGATATTCCATTCCTGGAAATTCCCACCCTCAGAGCATTAGCTCTGACTCCACCCATTGCCCTTGTCTCTCCTGGTCCTGGAGCCATGTATATAAAAACCATTGGAATTTCTCATTTGCTGCTGCTGCTGCTGCTGCTGCTGCTGAATGCTCTGAGACATCAGTCCTGGGACCAAAATGGATCCTTTGGTCCCAGAAAATCTCTCCCTCTCAGAAATCCAAATAAAATATTAAAAACAATCTAATCTCTATGTTGCCTCAGTTTTTCCAGCATTACACATGAATTTTTTTTTTCATTACACATGAATTATTGCAGAGTGAAGCAAGCAGAACAAGAAGAACAATATAAACACAGTAAGACTATATGATGATCAGCTATGACACTTAACTCTTCTCAGCAATATAGTGATCTAAAATAATTCCAATAGACTTGTGATGGAAAGAGCCATCTGCATCCAGACAGAAAACTATGGGGACTGAATACAAATCAAAGCATACTATATTCACCTATTTTGTTTGTTTCTTATAGTTTTTCACTTTTGTTCTGATTTTTCTTTTACAACATAACTCATATGGAAATATATTTTAAATGATTGTATATGTATAACCTATATCAGATTGCTTGTTGTTTGGGGGATGAGGGAGTTAAAGGAGAGAGGGATAAAATTTAGAACTCAAAATCTTACAAAAATGAATGTTGAAAATTATTTTTACATGTAATTGGAAAACAAAATACTATTTAATAAAAAAAGAAGTTATACTTTTTTAGATTATCCCTTTTTCTTCAATATTGTTGTTCTTAACATTTTTGAGTCATTTTTAGGATTCATTTTTCATAAATGTAATTCTTTTGAAATTGAGAGAATTAGATGAGTATATTAAGAGAAAATATGAAAAAAATGAAAAATGATAAAGACATAGAAGATTTTTGTGGTATAGAAAAAGAAAAGGCTGAAACTGAATGAGTTTTTAGCAAATTAAAAAGTGACCAAATTTTGAAGATTAGTACTGTCAGTACACAAAAGAAGAGAGTAAAGGTGAATTACATTGTTCAAATGGTTGATTATATAGTTGATTATAAAGATAAGAGCATTAAATCAGAAAAACTATGAAATTAAGGGAGACATCAAGTGACTTCTAAGGGTACTTTAAGGGCAAAAAGTGTGTTTGGGAAGACGTAGGGAAGACAGAAATTAAATAAGATGATTAAGATAAGAATGAGAATTGGTAGGAATTTCAAAGTTCAAAGTGAAATAGTTTTGGTTAACAGGGGAGATCTAAAATGTAACTGTTTTTACGTTTTATTGTAAAGATGAAAATATAGTGGGAGTTAGGGATATGGCCCCTCTGATTCTAGAAAGTCACACAAAATATTTTAGCCTTACTTTTGTACCAGAGAAGAAGTGTTATTAAGAGATAAAATATGTTGATATTATATAATACTATACATATATTTATAGATTTAAAATTGTTTATTGTCTGCTGGCCTCCAAGTATAGTTTCTGCAAAATTGTCCCAAAATTCCTATTTAAGTTATCATGTGGACCCATGCTATATTGGAACCAAGATGAGAAAAGTTGTGATGTGAAAAGGATAAGTGTAATGAGAGTTGAGGGAATGGATTAAAGTATAGGTTAGGATAATAGAAGCATCAGCAATATGAATATTAAAATCAACAATAATGATGGCAGGGTTTCAAGTTTAACCATTCAACAAGTATCTGTTATATAGCTACCACTGTACTAGTCCCTAGGAATACAAAGCTAGAAATGAATTAGCTTAATCTTCAATGGGAAAAAGCATTTAAATGCTTGCTATGTGCTGGGCATTTAAAGCATCTGTGTATTAAATGCCTTAAAAATATTGTCTCATTTGATCCTCACAAGATGATTACATTCTAATGGAGGGTACAACAGCATAAATCCAAGCAAGGACAAACTAGATACAAAATAATTTCAGGGAGAAGAGAACATTAATTACTTGGGGGGAGATCAAATGAAGCCTTAATTGGGATTGAAGGAATCTAAGGCATTCCACAAGATAGTTATTCTAGACTTTGGGGACCAGTTGAACAAAGATATAGAGATGGGGGAATAGCATATTGTGTACAGGAACATTATACACACGGTGCTGAAGTCATTGAGAAATGACTCCTTTTATAGAGGGGACAGTGTGATGGAGCATAACTACTAACCACTATTTAAAAACAGTTTATTATTAAGTAATAAAATTAAGAGGAGAAGGGATTGTAGGGATTTATTGTTATTATAATATAATAATTCACACTTAGATAGCTATGTATGACTTGCAAAATGCTTTTCTCACAACAATCTTGAGAAGAAATCAGTGCAAATATTTCTAGTTTTCAAATGAAAAAGGCTCAACCAGACAAAATGACTTGTTAGGGTCACATGGCCTGAAGTGACTCAAATGATTTCTGATAGGTCCAGTACTCTTTCCACCATGTACATTTCCTCTTTCTAACATGTACCGATATGAAGGTAAAAGAGAAAAAAATGGAACAAGCTAAACTGATGTCCTAGAAAATACTGACAATATAAGGAAGAAGTGTATGTTTCTCTCAGAACAAGATTGCAGTGGTGATGATTAAATTCTTTTTGACTTTCCCTGTGAGTCTTCCAAGTGAAAGTTCATCACTGAAAAAAACTCTTCTTAAATGTTAGTTGAAGTGCTAGAAAAAATTAGACAGAAAAGGAGAAAGAAAAGTCAGGGATTCAAGTCACTGTCACCTGTGCATCTCCATCCCTCTCATTCTCATTCTTCTGCACTGTCAAGCACAAAGTGAAGTTGAACACTTCCTGCCTCTCAAAGGAGAGCCCATTAGCCGTGCAGTGAGCTACTCTTTATCTTCAGGAGGGAACATATTCTATTGTTTACATATGGAAAAAGGATAGCAGGTAGAAATTGTGATTCTCTTCTTAGCTCTCTCAGAGCCTGCTGTGAGAGAGGCTGTCATGGATGCCCGCTGGGCAGCAGAGGGTAACTAGTATAAACTTGGAAAATTACCATTGAGAATCCCCAAAATAGATTGTTGACATGATGATCATTGAGATCAACCTACATTTTGTCTTGTAAATATTATTTTAATAAGGCGAATCAAAGTCTCCATTTAAGTTTTATGATTCCTTCAAATATTTTCTATTTACTCAACCCAGAATCCTATGCTTGCTTTGGTGGCAGTATGGTACTACGGAGAGTGCTGGCTCTAATCATAAGATGTGAGTTCGGATGCTACTTCAGTTACTTACAATCTCTGAATGAACTTAGACAATCACCTAACCTCACTGAGCCTCAGTTTCCTCATGGTCTGAATTTATGAGTTTATAAATTAGAGAACATATTTTCTACATTAATCATTGTCATTGCCCTTGTACTATCAGTCTTATTTCCTCAACTACTTATACTAAAGTGTAAATTTCCAGAGGACAGGGGTTGGGTATTTTTTTTTTTTTTGGGTATATGTTAGAATACTTGGTACATAGAAGATATATAAAATATATTTGTTGATTGATGCGGGTGAAAAAGACGTACTAAAGTGTCAAATATAAGGCTTTAAAAAAATAGAAATATGAATTTAATTAAAAGATGTATCTTTTGTAATTTTGAGGGATAGTCATGGAGAAGGCATTTAATTCTTTTTGCTTCCTCCTCTCTTCTGAAAAGGGATGAAGCTGAATTGCATCTAGGTGTCCAGTCTCATCTCTCTAGGGATCAGTTTGTTTTTGCAGTGACCCATTTTCTTTGTTATGTAGGGACTGGCAAGAAGATCAGAATGGTTGTGTAAATGAATGCTGAGGACTATGGAGTTTATTTGGTAGGCATTGGGGAGCCAATGGAAGCTTTTAAGCAAGAGTTTGATGTAATCAAAACTGTATTTCAGAAAGCTATTATGCCAGGAAGTATTATATGAAGTAAAATGGTAGGGAAGGGGATGTGATAATGAAAGCCAGGAAAACATTTAAAAGATTATAAATCAGGTGAGAGATATAAGAGTTTCTAATAGGACAATATTAAAGGGAAAAGATGGGAAGGTACAGATTTGATCATTGTCATGAAGTAGAATGAATAATCCTTGGAAGGGCAGTGGAAAGTAGACTGGAGAAAGAGAAAAATAAAAAAAAAATGATAGGATTTGATTATAGATAACAGTGAAGCTCTTAACAGAAAAAAAGAAATGTCGGGAGGAAAAGCAGGTGGGAAGGAAATGAGTTTGAAAAGAATTGTACAAAGTTGAGGAAGATGATATAAATCCATTCTTTAGTAAACTGGAATTAAGACAAAAGCTGGTCCCAGGCAAAAGGGAATAAACTAGAAATTTTCTATAATGTGTTTACACAATGCAAATTCTTTTTATAATCTGTTTATATGAAGATTCTGGTGGTTGGAAAGTATAAGCACTGGTTTCACATCTCTGGGAATATCAAGAGAATATCTGGTAGATCAGATTGAGTAAATTTTGCAGTATTAACCCATTTTACTCATGCTCAGACAGACCTGGTCTATTTTTAATGTAACTATAACCAACGGCAATTTCATTTCCTTTTGTTATAGTCATCTTAATTATAGAGTCCTTAATATGGATGTTCCCCAAGGATATGTTTTAAGTCTGCTTTTATTCTCTTTCCATGGTCTCTTAAATTCCAATCCTTCTTTAAGGATCCTCCCAGTTATAACATTCTACAAATTCAAGTTAAAAAATTTTAGCCTTATCTCATACTACTTCCATTCACATACTCTGTGATCTAGTAAAATTGGGCTTTTCTCAGGCTTCTGAACATCCTTTGTACTTTTCCACTTCTGAGCATTTGTTCATGCATTTTCTTATGCCTGGAATGTCCTCAGCCCCTTCCTTTTATCTACTGGATTCCTACCTGTCCTTTCAAGTCCAACACAAATGCCATCTCCCTCATTCTGACTCTTTTGTTCTCTCCCTTTCAGAAATGACTTATCCCTCTCAGATCTTATATTACACCTCTTACAATTCCCTTGTCATCTAATTAGTTTGTACCAGAGATATCTGAGTATATATTGTCATACTTCTACTAGTCGATAAGCTTCAAGAAAACAAGAACCAAATGTCAGCTTAACTTTGTATTTCCCTTAGTATCTCACATAATTCTCTGGCAGAGGATTGTACAAAATGCTTGATTTGGAGTAGGAAGAAATGGGTCCAAATCCCATTTCTGTCACTTAATGACCATTTGATCCATGGGCAAGTCAGCTCTATGACTTTTTTTCCCTCATCTGTTTATAGCATGAGTAATTTGACCCATTCTTGCTCAGTCAAGCAGCTACACCTTCCCTTCAGGGCTCTAAACAATTCCTGAAGAGTTTGGAAATATTTCTTCTCTATTGCCATTTGCTTGAGCATCTATTAGCTATATTTCTCCCACTGTTAGATGCCAGTGAAGCCAGTTAAGAGCCAGTTAGGGTTCTCATTCTTTTAACCATTTAATACTCCCTAGCTTTGATTGGCTTTTTTTTACCTACGAATATTTATTTTGAAGATATAACAAGTACAAAAGTAAGAAAATATTTTCCTATAATACCTCTGGAGCACACTCTCTCCTATTTTACTTAAGGCTCTAAGAAGAATGGTTTATCCTTAATATAGTTTCTTCAAAGTATTGGCCCCACCAAATTTCTTTATGTCCAAATAAGGTATGAGTTCTTATCTCACCTATCATTAATATGGGTTCTGAGGGCAGCTTATATATTTTTCAAGACACTGAGGTTGAACAGTTTGCAAAACCCAGTTATTGGGACAGTGGAGCGTTAGGACACCTAGATACCCACTCTCTTGTCCTTTGAACACTCACACGTAGTTTTCAATTCCTTCACCTAATATAACTAAAAACAAATGCAGAGATAAACAAAGAACTGAGGCTCATAAACCCCAAAAGGATAATAAAAAAGGGAAATGGACCCACCTGTGCAAAAATATTTGCAGCAGTCCTTTTTGTAATGGCAAGAAAATGGAAACTGAGTGGATGCTCATCAATTGGAGAATGGCTAAATAAGTTATAGCATATGAATGCTATGGGATATTATTGCTCCATAAGAAACAATCAACAGGCTGATTTCAGGAAGGACTTCCTGGAGAGACTTACATGAACTGACACTGAGTGAAGTGAGCAGACCAGGGGACCATTGTACATGACAAAATTATGTGATGATCAGCTCTGATGGACATGGCTATTTTCAACTATGATTTGATTCAGGCCAGTTTCAGCAGACTCTTTCTGATGGAGAGAGCCATCTGCATCCAGAGAGAGAACTATGAGGACCAAACATGGATGACAACATAGTATTTTCACTTTTGTTGTCTGCTTACTTTTCGTTCTCTCTCTCTCTCTCTCTCTTTCTCTCTCTCTCTCTCTCCCTCTCCCTCTCCCTCTCCCTCTTCCTCTCCCTTCCTTCCTCCCTCTTTCTTTCTCTCTTTACTTTTTTATCTGATTTTTTCTTGTACAGCATGATAATTGTAGAAATATGTATAAAAGAATTGCATATGTTTAACATATATTGAATTGCTGTCTAGGGGAGGGAATAGAGGGAAGCCTGGGAGGGAAAATTGGAACACAAGGTTTTGCAAGGTTGAATGTTGAAAACTATCTTTGTTTATATTTTGAAATTTTTAAAAGTTCTTAAAAAAAAGAACTGAGGCCCATTTTCAGGAGGCACATTACCTTACCTGGGAAAAGGTCCAAGGTCACTCATTTTTCACAATTTACTGTTGGTCAAGGAGTCAAACCAAGAAGGAGGTGTCAAAAAGAACTGCCCAATCTGTCAATTGTTGTTGTTTGTTCTTTGTTCTCAAAAAAGACCATGACATCAGGGAGGTAGTGCTGTGACATGCAAGTGAATTGGATTTAAGTGAGGGAGGGCTGTGTCACCCGCCTCACTTTCCGCTCAAGAGCCATCTGGGTCCAGTGGCAAGATATAGAACTGGAAAACACTTATGGTCCAGGATGCAATGGGAGGTCTCAGTTTGAATAAAGCAACCCCATTTTTCCTGACTAATTCCAGATCTTTTTTCACTAAATCATCATACTTCCCACTAGCACTTGTGTTTTGTGATATTAAATGATATATAGAAGTTAAGATAAATGCTCAAGGAGCAGTAAAAGAAAAAGAAAGTGCTCTGAGGTTCAGAGAGATTGAGGATAAGCCTCAAGGGGGAAACTTTATGGAAGATGAGACATTTTTAAGAATTGATGAAGATAGAAATGGTTGTTTATTCTATAAATTAAAAAAAAAAGAATGTATAGAAATCTCAGAAAGCCATAAATTTGGTAGGAAGAATATTCTAAGCAAAGCAGGCACAAATGTACTAGAGTATTTTTAGTGTTTGGAGAATAGACTCTTTTAGTTGGTCGCAGTGAATGAATGTTAGAAGGGATAGAGAGAAAGGGACTAGATTTATAAAGAAGGAGCTTCTAGATAAAGGTACTTCATTTTTGCCAATACAAATTAATGCCATTCCTGCATCCCATGGTCCTTGAAATTTGTATTTAGCACTGAGAAGTTACCAATATGCAATATGGACTAAAGGCAGGACTTGAATGGTAGAAATGAAACATAAATACTGGACTATTGTTGTAAACTCATGTTGGGGTCATTGTGGAGAACCTTTGATATCAAGCTTCAGTCACTGGTCCTTTAGACCATGGGAATCTTTTTTTTTTTTTTAATTTTTTTTCTTCTTTTATTTTTTTTCCTTCTTTTAAATGTGTTTCCTGTAAACAACATATTGTAGCATTCTGACTTTTGATGCAGTCTGCTATCCGCCTCCTCTTTATGGGAGAGTTCATCCCATTCACATTTATGGTTAAAATTACTAATTCTGTATTTCCTGCCATTTTAATATCCCCAGATTATGCTTTTCTTTTTCTTGCCCCCTTCCCCCCTTCCCTAGTATTAAACTTATTAGATCATGGGAATCTTTGAAAGGTTTTTAGCTAGGAAGTATAACATTATCATCTGCCTTTCCCTCCTTTAATATGTTATTCTTAAAAGATACAAGGATATTTTATGGAAAAAATAGAGGATATAGACTATGCAATGGATTAATAAATTGTATGTGATATGTTATCTAGTCAGTAAGCAAACATTTATTAAGGATTTACTTACTTATTATTTATTTAGATAACATCTCACCACCATTTCTCTAGGATAGCAAAATTACCTCTTTTTTTCCTCGTCATTCCATTCTATCTCTACCTTTTTCCAAATGAGAGAAATATAAATACATAAAAATATAAGACTGAAAAACACATTGTACATCGCATTTTGTACTTGGAAAATATCTAAAGATAATTGATTAATGAGTGCTTTTGCCAGATAGGTAGACCCCTCCCCTGTGTAACAGTAAAAATTGACTTTTCCTTGGAATTTAGATATGCTGGCCAGATTTTGCTGGTGTATCAACTACTCTGTGAGAGTAAAGGCACTTTCAGAAGCTACAGAAATCCCCCAGGCTACCACTGTGCTATTTATTTAAGTATCATTGTAGTGATGCCCTAATGACTTGAAACACAAATTTGTTTTCTGGGAGAAGCTTTGCAAATACTTATCTCACTAAATAGAATGTGATAATATTTATAAGAAAAATTTACAGGAAATAGAACAACATATTATTCTTTAATAAGGTAAACTTTCATCTACACTAATGGAAAGCATTGGGACAATCTAAAATGAGATAATAAAAAAAATCACTTTAGGCTTTGGAAACTATTCTGTACTGAAATGTGAATTTGTCTTGTATTATGGGATTTTACATCATTTCAACCAAAGAAATAGAGTTTGACTATGTAAGTCTGACTGTCCATCTTTTTCATCTCACCTCTTCCCTTATTTCCTTTAGTATTGTCTTCTCCCAGCTAGAGATAACAAAATCATTTCTTAGACCAGATGTGATTTTTACAAAGAGTCAGAGCTAATTTTTTTTTAAAGCAAACTTGCTGGTTTGTACTTTCCCTGAGGCAGAGAAGTAATTGCTTTGGCTTAGAATATTCTCCTTCTGGGATCCTACTGGACTCCAATATTTTCTGGTAAACAAAGATTCTATTTGCATGAGCAAAATGCTTTACTTCAACCCAAGACATATTTATCACACACACACATACATACTCATTAATCCATTACAGTGTTTGTTACAGAAGATATAATACATACCTTCCATACCAGATATATACATAGACATATATATATATGTTTATATCACAGATATGTATGTATATATGTGTATATGTATGTTATATACCAAGCACTATGAGAATTCAAAAATTATAAAATATAGTAATAGTTCTAAAAAATTTCACAATCTCATTAGGGGTTTGTGACATAAAAATGTATAATAATAGGAAAGAAGTTTAGATGGTAGTCTTTAAAAAAATCAAAAGCAGGATTTGTGTACAGCCACATGGATTGTGTTAAGTGAAGTTTCCCTAAAGAACAAATTATTTAAGGATCACAAGATCAGCATGGGAGAGAGGGTCTAGGAATATGGAAGTGTCTGCAGATAGGAAGCATGGGATGTAGTGCTCAAGTAGGGGAATTGATCTCAAATAACTGATAATGATACTTCTACCATAGACTGATTATAATTATGAGCAACTGGAGACTTCTTTTTATTGCTGATCCACTTATGGGGTAATCTATTTGGACAGAAATTGATGCTGCCTGACTGTGCCTTCCTCATGGCGCTGCTTAGATTTGAAAAAAAAAAAAAAATTCCATTTCCATTTCCTTCTTTCCCCTAACATATCACTCAATGGCAAACTGTCATCATTCTCATTTTGGAGTTTTTAAATCTTTTAAATTTTAAATTTAAATCTTTTTTTTAATCTTTTAAATCTTATTTAAATGAGCTTTTATAAACTTTACTTATTTCATGATGGGTTTTGTCTATAGATAAACTAATTTTATTGCATTCTCTTGTAGAGGGTAAAGATAGGGATAACCAAAGTTCCTAGCTTTGAATAAAAAATATTGTAGAAGGGGCAGCTAGTTAGTGTAGTAGATAGATCACTAGCTCTGAAGTCAGTAGGACTTGAGTTCAAATCTGACTTCAGACACTTAACACTTCCTGGCTGTGTGTGACTCTGGGCAAATCATTTAACTCCAATTGCCTAAGCAAAAATTTTATATATATATATGTATGTACATATATATATGTATATATATCTTATATATATGTATGTGTATATATACATATATACACATACATATATACATAGTAGGAGCAAAGGAGCTAGACACTATTGAGTAGTTCAGAAATGAAAAATATGACTTCCAATAATAATTAGCTCTCCAAAATAACACGGGGAAAAGGACAATGTGAACTTGTAAGACCATTTGCCTTGGATTTTCAAAAACAAAAAAAAGAATTTCATTTGTAAGGCAGATCAGTAATTATAAGAAGATCACTTCAAATTTCCAAATTATTCATATGATACTTCTTGCCTTATCTGTTTTCATTTGACATATGCATGTGTACTTGTTCTGTGGTGTGGTAGACTGGCCAAACTAATGGTCGAAATGATGATCAGTTAAGTGAGTGTAAAAGCCTCATGGCTTGCCATTTGATGAACACTGCCAGATAAACTGAGATATTGGAAGTACCTATGGAAATGGAAAAGGCTTTTTTTACCCAGCAGTCATAGTAAGAGTAATGTTTGAATTTGGAGTTGAAAATTCTGGAAAAAGGAAAAGATTCCATTTAAATAGTGTTTTGAGACAGAAAAATAAGCCCCATTATTTGACATGCTACTCCCCTATTTCTTGGGTTGCATGAGTATAATATAGAATTGGAAATAGTGGCCCAAAGCACACATAGTGTGACCTAATGCCATCCCATGTGGGATATTCCTGGGGGTAAATAATAGTGTCCTGTCTTCAGAGCATTCACAATTATTGTGTGAAAGTTTCCTGTTAATTTACTGTGTGATGATTGAAAACCTTTTAATTGGCTACTGAGCCAAACTCTATATACTAAGGGTTCAGTCTCTTGAGGAAGAAATCAATCTCTCTTTTGCTGGGTGGTGTTCAAGGAAGAACATGTTGGGGAAAAGGCAGCCCCATTAGTGCAATAATCACCAACAATTAACTTTGAAGAGAAAACACCAGAATAGGAACTCAAGGCAAAAATATTATTAAGAGAATCACTACAACTTTACAGGATTATTTTAGAAGCCTGAGGGGGAAACATAATCACCCTCATGGGAATTCAGCTTGTTAATGTAAGTGGGAATTGGAGTAAGGACCTCTTAGAGTTTTCATGTGCTCCATAAGCACATGACTTTTTAAACTCAATCTCCCGTTGAACTGAGAGGAATTCCTGACTTTCCTTAAGGGAGGTCTAAACAGGCTACCCAAAGTCTAAGCAGGGTACTTGTGCTTAATAGCATTATATAAGAAGGCAATAAAACAGCTTTAATCTCATTTCTGACCTCAAGTAGCTTGAGCTCTTTTCATAATTCCAAATTTATTAGAAGGAAATTCGATCTTATTTTAACATGTCAGTTATCTTCTCCCCAAGACAGTAGATTTCTTTTTGCTCTATCTTATTCATCAGTTGAATGACTTTCTTACAGTCCTACAGAAAAATAAATTCAAATCAATGGTATTGTTTCTTTTTTTAAAATTGGAAACTTCGAACACTGTCTTGTTACAAATGGTAACTCTGATCCTTTGGAGGATTTCACGGTCATTCTTGCCCCATTTTCACCAGAAGGTGTTTCTAATGGGAATTCAGATGATGAATCCCTTTAGGTGTTTCTGGTAAAGATCCAGATTAATTTTTGTAAATATAACAGCAATAAAAACATCTTATAAGCCATGGGCAAAATTGTCCACTAACTCCCCTATGGTAAGTTGTCCATTAAACATGATGAAGGCCTAGTGGGAGATAGAAACTTTTTATAGCACTTTAATGACCTGTGGACTTTTTTTTGGAATGAAATACAAGATTTTACCTGAAGAGGGGGGAGAGTTATGGATGAACATATTCAAATAATATCTTTAAAATATAGAAGCTTTAGTATCTCCAGGAAATGTTTGCCTTTGTCCAAATAAAATATCACTCCAGCATTAATGGTTATCAAAATGTTTATTCTAATCTAATAGCTGATTCTTGCAGAATACTAGCTTCAACTAACCATCAATCCTATAGCTATTTAGGTCTGATCTTTTCATAATCATTCTCCAAATTCGTACCTTAACACTCCATTTTCATTCACTTCCTCTTAACTAAAATCATTCTTCTTCTTTTCTTTTCCTTCTTCCTTCTTCAACTTCATTCTTCTTATGCATAATCTTACTTCTTCTATACTTCATTTCATTCTTCATTTCTTCTTAACCATTCCATTCAATTCCTTCTACTTCCTTCACCTATTCTTCTTCCCTTCCTTCCTTCCTTCCTTCCTTCCTTCCTTCCTTCCTTCCTTCCTTCCTTCCTTCCTTCCTTCCTTCCTTCCTTCCTTCCTTCCTTCCTTCTTCCTTCCCTTCCTTCCTTCCCTTCCTTCCTTCCTTCTCTTCCTTCCCTTCCTTCTTCCTTCCTTCTTCCCTTCCTTCCTTTCCTTCCTTTCCTTCCTTCCTTCCTTCCTTCCTTCCTTCCTTCCTTCCCTTCCTTCCTTCCTTCCTTCCTTCCTTCCTTCCTTCCTTCCTTCTTCTTCCTTCCTTCCTTCCTTTTTTCCCTTCCTTCCTTCCTTCCTTCCCTTCCTTCCTTCCCTTCCTTCTTTCCTTCTTTCCTCCCTTCCCTCCCTTCCCTTCCTTCCCTCCTCCTCCCTCCTACTTGTTGATAGTATAATAAAACTATATTATTATTGAAAAGTAAGAATTGGTTAATATTCTTGGTGAACTAGTTGGGAATTCTGAAGAGGAAGCAATGATAGTTCAGACTTCTCTAAGATGTCTTCACCCAACATAGATAAGCCCTTTAGAAGTACAAGTCATGTTGTGCTTATTGGACTAACTTTTAAAATACTATATATATTAGAGATTCAAAGAACAGCAAGCTCCCAGGTGAGATATTCTATTAAAATTTTCAAGTGTTAAGAGAAATATCTTGGGCAGAGATTGAATTGTTACTTTAGACATCTGAGGAAATCTAATAAGAAAAATGAGATATAGCAGTCAGTATTATACTTAGCATTTTGAAGATAACTAGTAATTTGGAGTACCATATTTCTCTCTGTTGCTGAAAAGGCTTTATCCAAAGTCTGGTACTGGTTATTCTACAATAAAATAATCATTTTACACACACACACACACACACACACACACACACACACACTGTAGTATGATACAGTATAGTCAAGTTGGATATTTTGAGGATTTTGATGTCTCATCATGATAAGGTGGTGACCTTGGATTCACAAGAACTACACAAATTGTATCAGAGAAGGGCTTTAATTATGATCCCAACACAGAATCTGCTTACTTTCTGAGGGTTACCAAGATGATCATATGGTGTTTGAGTTTGGCCATGAAAGCCATGAAACAAGTGATAATCAGTTTTTATATCTCTCTTTGCTTTCAGCAGAGATGGTATCATAATGGAAGAAGAGAGCAAAAGTGTAATGAAATAAATATAATAAACATAATATACCATAAATAATAAACAAATAATAAAATAAATATGTTATATATTTACATAGTATATAATATATATAAATAAAATAAAAAATAAAGTATAATAAAAATCATATGGTTTCCAGACTATGGAACAACTTATCAGTAATTAACTTATCAGTTGGTTTTCTAAATGTAAATTCCTCATCCAATGAAAATGAATAGACATATTGCTGGAGGAACTGAAGTATATCAATTTTGATTTTCTTGCTCTAAATCAAGGATTCATAACCATTTTGTTATGGATCCATTTGTAGTTTGATAAATTGGACGGACCTTTCTCAGAGTAATGTTTTAAAATTCATAAAAAATGATGGCTTTCCTTAGTGCTACTAAAGAGGATCTGCTGCCATAGTCTTTACCACTTCAGGAATGATGGCTTCTGGAATAACTGTGAATGACATGAAAACATGTTAATGACATGAAAATGAAGAAATCTACTCAACAGGGGATAAAAAGGGAAACAGTTTTCTTCTGTTTAAGTGATGAAAAATACAGATAATTGAGAGGAAGCAAAGCATATCTTGATGGGTGAGATTAGTGATACTATAGAGAACCCTTAAATAACCTTTGTAAAGTTGCTACCTCTGAATGATTGCCGATATGTTTTGAATGATGCTACATATAAGGCAAAATAGTCTGTGAAAGAAAGCCTAATTTTTTATATTCTGAGCTCTTGAATGTGGACCTTTAAAAAAGCAATATGATTTATGCTAGTTCTAAAGATGCCATTAAAAAGAAATTTAGAGGAATTAAACATGAGTGGCAAGCAAATAGCTTGGATGATATTAAAGATTGTTCAATGCTTAGAGAGAAATTAAGAGGCAGTGTAATGGTTTCACTTGAAGGACGACCTTTATAAAAATGACATTGAAGTGCCATCTTACAAGTAGCTTTCATTTGTGTACCTCCTTTAGTTGGAATAGTGTGAGGTTTTTATTCCTAACATACTTTCTCAGAAAACATAAACGAGGTGTTAGTAATTTAAGCAGCCTATCAGTGATTGCCATCAGACTGTTTCATCCTTGTAGTTATATGCAGAGCCCAAAGTATGACTTCACATTACATTTTAGCCAAAATAAATGCATTATATGCATCCCTTGCAGAATTAAGATGAATAACATAATCAATATGAATAGCTTAGAAAATTGAACAAGATTAGCTAATTGAATGAATTGAAAATATGATCCATTGATCAGATGCTAAACTTCATTCAATATTACTTTGAGGTGCACTTGATTGAAGTTCCTGTAGTTCTTTTGTACCTAACCTGACTATTGTGACATGGTATCACAGTGTATGTATGTATGTATGTATGTGTTGGAATCCTTACAAAGTGTTGTCATTAGAATTGATAGAGACAATAATTATCTAATTTAGCATGGCTCAGTATGATTGATCTGATCCTACAAGGAGATGTTATGAGTCAAAAAAAATGAGTGGAATTGAGGAAACAATGTTTAAATCTAGTTTAGAATTGATTTAATCCTACAACAAATAATGGTTTCCCAGTGATATAATGACTGGTATGTACTCAGTGTACAGCATATAAGCAAGAAGCTCTCAGGGCCAAAGCGCACTCTGGGAGATTGAGAAGCCACAAGTCGGAGTTGAGCTAGAGGCAGAATCTGGAAGAGCTAAAAGACAAGCTGCAAAAGCTCTTGGAACCAAGGAGTGAGATTGGCCTCTAAGAAAGCCAGTCAGGCTATATTGAAGGAGACAATAAAAGATTTGAACTTTTAACACCTGGCTGTATTTGAGGTGATTATTACTCTGAACTGAAACTAAGGCTGCCTCCAGAAAACCTATCCAAGAAACCTGCTCCCAGAGAATCATTATATCATAAAAAAGAAGAGAACACCACATGTATGCATGCATGTGTGTAACTATGCTTTGAAAGCATTTTTATATAATATAAGGTTTTTCCCCTCAAAAAAGAATGCCAATTAAGTTGTCATCATTGTCATCAAATTATTGTAGCACTCAGTGTTCATTTCTGTTATATACATATCTTTGTATATGAAATAGTTGTTAATGCCTTTTTCATTTTCCATTGAATGTACATTGTAGAACAAGAATAGGAGTTAAATGTTTATTATGTGACTTGCAGCACTAAAGATATTTTGAATAATATAGTTATAAAGGCAATTTCTGTATGGAAAAAAAGCCATAAATGGAACATTGTTTTTGAGATCAAAATCCTCCCTCCTACAAAATTGGTCACATTTCAACAAAAATTTTGATAACACATCAAAACAAATATGCAAGATGGACTTCTGGGGGGTAGAGTCAAGATGATGGAGTAGATAAAGCATTCATCCAACCTCTCTCAACAGTCTCCTCCAAACAAGTTTAAAATAATGCCTCAAATAAAAATCTGCAGTGGCAGGGCTAACAAAAGTGAAATTTGAAACATTTTTTTCAGTTTAAGGTCACTTAGGAAGAAGGGATCTATGTTAAATGAATTAGAGGAAGAAAGAGACAACAAAACTATATTAAGATATATGTTTGATGTATCTGTGAGAAATCTATCCACTTAATATAAACAGAGATTTCAACTTTCTCCTTTCAAAGCTAGATAAATAAAACCATAAAATAAATCAGAAAAAAATTAAGAGAATGAATAGAAACTTAGAAAAAATTTTGATATAATGAAACTTTGAAAAATAGAAATAAAAAGATTTACATTTTTACTCAGCCATATATAGTGCCTTCATAAAAAAACTGACCATGTATTAGGTCACTGTTGATTAGAGAAATACAAATAAAAACAACTCTGATTTGCCACCAACACCAACAGCAATTGGTTAATATGATAGGAAAAAAAATGACAATTGTAGAAAAATTGGGGATGTGATTGGGGCATTATTGGTGGAATTTGGAACTATACCCAAAAGGCTATCAAACTGTGTATATTATTGACCCAGAAATGTCAGTATTAAGTTTGTATGGCAAAGAGATTAAAGAAAAGGAAAAAAAGGACCTAATTGTAAAAAATATTTTTAGAAGTTCTTTTTGCAGTGGCAAAGAATTGGAAATGGAGATGATGCCCATCAATTGGGAAATTGCTGAACAAGTTGTGGCATATGATTGCGATGAAATGCTATATTGCTATGAGAAATGATAAGTAGGATAGTTTCCAAAAAAAGGTGTGAAGACTACTACCACTATTACTTCTGCTTTTCCTCCTTTTTTCTTCCTCTTCCTCCTCTTCTTCCTTCTCTTTTTCCTCTCACTATAATGCCATACAATATAAAATAAGCAGAACTAAGAGAAAATTACACATAATAACAATTATATTGTAAGAATGATCAACTCTGAAAGAGTTAGCTACTTTTTTAAGGGATAATAATGCAAGACAAATACAACGGAATGCATGATGAACAATGCTATCTACCTCTAGAGATAAATTGATGAATCCTGAGCACAGAATAAAGCATAATTTTTATTTGCCACTTTATTTTTCTTGGGTTTTTTGGTGTTTTCTTTTAAAACATGACTAATGTTAAAATATGCTTTGCATGACTTCATATGTATAACTGATAGCATAATGCTTGTCTTCTCTAGGTTGTAGGTGGTAGGGAGGAAGCAAGAAAATTTGAAATTCATGTAAATGTTAATTAATTAGATTAATATTAAAATTGTTTTATATGTAATTGAGAAGTATTTAATGAAAAACATGAAAAATATATTAAAAATATAAGTGAAGGAGCAGCTAGATGGCATAGTGGATAGAGCACCAGCCCTGAAGTCAGGAGGACCTGAGTTCAAATCCGATCTTAGGCACTTAATACTTTCTAGCTATGTGACTCTGGGCAAGTCACTTAACCCCAATTGCCTCAGCAAAAAAATAAATAAATAAAATGTGATAATAGGGGATGAGACTAGGAAAGATCTTTTGCAGAAGATAGGAAATCAGCTAAATCTTGAAGGAAGCCAGAATGTGTAGTTGAAAAAAGAGAACATTTCAGGCTTACGGGGTAACCAATGAAAAGGTACATTGTCAGGAGAATATCATGTCATTAGTGATAACAAAAAGGTCATAGAATTATTAATCTCTCTACTTATTTAAATCTTCATTTATTTCTGTTAAGATCATTTATTTAACTGTATTCATATAATTATGTGTGGTTGGTCAACTCTCAGATATTTGCTATATCCTGGAGTTATTTTGAATTCATCTGTAGGTTTTAAGTCCTACTGGTGCACCTGCGCTTCAAATACCAAACAAACCTTAGATTATATCATTGTGTCTTATGACCAGATGCTGGGTTGCAGGGTATTAGAGGCAATGCATATATAAGTCTGGAAGGTCTTTGAAGGCAGAAGCAGGGTAGAGGGAAAGGCAATCTGTTAACTCTGAAGTGCATTGGTTTGGGAAGAATAAATTGTAAGGGGGAATAGCATTCCTGAATGGGACCTGAGATGGCCTGGAGCTGGGAAAAAAGGAGAAAACTTTCCAGATCAGTTTAGATCCTTCCTCTGACACTCTCTTTATCACTCTGGACAAATAACTGCCCTTTTTGAGCTTCTTTTTCCTCATTTATAAAATTAGGATATTGGAATAAAGGTCTTTTATACACACACACATACATAAATAGGATCGATTAGAGCTGGAAGGGACCTTAATGGGAATGTCAAGATAAGTTATGTGTTAGATAGGCAGGAGAGCACTATGTTAAAGGGCAGAACAAAGATGATCAAAAGTCTTGGCCAATGATCAAGAACAAAGAAAAGTACAGGCTTTGAAGCTGTGAGAAAACAGGTCCTTAATTATAGAGGCTGTCTCAGTCCTAGAGCTTATTATTCCTTTTGAGTAAGGAAATAATCTTAGTTTCCCTGGGTCTTGCAGATGGAAGCAGATAATCAGAAAGATCTAGCTGAAGTGAAAATGTGTGTGGAAGTTGGGAAACAACAGCTTCTGACAAACAGATCCTGAAAATGAATCCTGGACTTGCATCTCAACAGTCCACAAGTATCATTAAAAGCTTTATTCCTTGACAGGGGGTTGGGATAGATGACCTCTAAGATTTGTACTTAACTATAGGATTCTATGATTTTATAAGCCCTCAAGACTGTTATCCAAGAAATGCTGTGTGCTGGGAACTATGCTTTCAAAACACAGATGTAGGAAGACACACAGTGATATAAAAGACTGTAGGTTGGCTACATTATGGGCTGATGATAAAATGGAAGACTATTAAGGTCATATACTAACCCTACATGTGGTCAAAGATTTTCATTAGTGACAGAACTGAAAGCAATCACTGAGTTTCACTGCATAGGCAACACACTGTGTAAAAATTTTTAGTACAAATTGCAATCAAGAAAGCCAGCAAGTCTTATGGGAACTGAAGGAAAAAGAGAATATGGTGTCAATATGTCATCAAAGAATGAAACTAACATTAAACTTTCCCCCCCAAAATGGCTCAAAGACCAGTGACCACTTGGACTTTCTGAGTTTAAAACTTGGGTTTTTTGTAAAGGTCACAGAAATCTTTTTGTGCAGTTTCACCATTATTTCCTGAGTCCTTCTGAACATCTAAAGTTATGAATGATGGTCCCCAACTAGCAAGGGAAGTGCAAATGGTCTGTTTCCATTGTGGTAATGTTTACTGTAATCCTAGACTTAGGATCACTTGAGTAGGGTCAATCCCCACAAAATCTGAAGAGAAAGTATGAAGACTCATTTATGTATAATTCGAAGTAATATAGTCATTTCCCTTGGGGATGGTTGTTACCTGAGGGAAAAAATGAGGTAACTGTGGTGAGAGCTCTCCAGCTGAGACAAATTCAAAAAGCCAGGTTGTATGGCCAGTCTTGGGAAGCCTGGAAATAAACAAAATGATGATAACAAGAACAATATGTGGCCCATAGGATTTTGAATGGAACAAGATGAGAGAATTTTTTATCAAACTTAATCCTTGCCGTCTCTTTCAGAGTCAAACCCCTGCATCTGTCTTTGGATCTCATTCTTACTAGCCCCCGAGATCTAGTTGATCTGTTCTGATCATCCTTCTACTCAGCACTGTTTCTCACTCCAATCTCTTTAATTCTATGATTATGGAGCTCCATGGAAACTGATTGGCTTTTTTGCCCACTGTTCTGGACTTTTTTTTTTTAGCTACAGTATTTTCCTTGCTCTCCTCCTAAACTAGGAATTCCTCAACAAGCATCATGGTGCTTTCCCACTTATAGTCCATAACAGGCTCTTACTGTAGCTGGCCCTAATCAGGGCAAAGAATATTGTATAGCTGTAGGCTACTGGAATCAAAAGCTCAAATATCTGTCTGACACATAGCCCATCTGAGATAATGGATGACTTTGAACAAAAGTTATAGATATCTCAGGAGACAAAGAGCTACAGTTTCAAAGAGAGAAAACACAAGTCAACAAAAGTTTTAGCTAAAAATGAAAGAATGACCTTTATAGTATGTAAAAGGGCTGGAGCTAATGCAACAACAGTTTTGTGCCATATAGAAAGACTGAGTGTCTGATTGGTCCTGAAATTATCATCAGAGGGTTTTGTAACATTACTGCAACACAGATTCTCTGTTTGGAACAATAGGTATAGAGAGCTACACCATCAACAGTATTGGTTTTATAATAACTGTAGAATCAAAAAATAAACAGAATGTTAGAAATGGAAAGGATACGCAAGATCATCTAGTCTAAACTATTTATTTTATATATAGGGAAATTGGAGCTTAGAGAGGAGAACTGATTACTTAAAAGTCATTTATTCTGCTAAAGACACCAAAAAGTAATGAATTTGGCCTTATAAGTTATACATCCATGTATTTCTGTCTCTGTCGCTTTGTCTGTCTCTTTGTCTCTGACCGTCTCTCTCTCTCATATAACTTTATCATGACACCTCATGTATTTCACATTGTTGGTCACAATTACTTTTATTTATTTTTGTTGCTGGACTTCTGGTTTCATTGGTCTAGGAAAGTTCTTTATCACTATTGATTAGTATTCATTCTGTAATTTAAGGGATGGAAAAGTTAAGAGACTTGCTTAGGATCATATAGCCAATATGTGTTAGAGGCAGGACCCAGGGAATGTAGTTGGATATTTTTCAGCCTGACAGAATTTTCTATATGTCACACTGTGTTGATTCCTTTGGCTACTTTCTCAGAAAAAATGTTTTTAAATGCATAAAATTTAAAGCACTACATATAATATTATATGAAAATGTTGTTTAATTAGATTTCAAAAGATTATCATAGATTAAATTATGATAAGATTATGTTTAAAAAGCCAAGTTAAAAAAGCCCCAATTTAAGAATCCCTCATCTAACCAAACCTTGTTATTATCCAGATGGGGAAACTGAGATCCTGAAGAGTAAGCAGATGCTGTTTTTTGTTTTTTGTTTTTTAAAAAACACAATCAGATGTAGAATGTAATGGTGAAAAAAGTAAATCTAAGCATTTAAAAACAAAACTAGGACTTTTCTAGGCTTCAAATTACAAGCTGTCTATCTTACTTAGAGAAAGGCTTAAGTCATTTTACATTTTTATCCTCTCGGTCCCAAAGGTTAAAGTCTTTTGGGCTTGGAATTAAAACCAGGACTTTGCTTGTTGAATTAATTAGCCAGGAGCAACCTTTCTCTTTTAGCTTACTTTGAACAAAACGTTTACTTTGAGAGTGCAAAGTTCATGAGGGCATTCTAAAATGTCTTTCCAGAAGCAAATGCTCTTCATTTTGGAGGCTTTCCCCCAAAATGACTACAGGAAAATTCGCTCCATTTTCTAGGCAGTCACTTTGAGTTACATTTCCTCTTCTGGCCTGTCTTTGCTCTCAGGATGAGGTTCTCCTGTATTTTTTGTTTTGTGCCCCTCCCCTTCCTTCCCTTCTTCTTCTCCCCCCTCTTCTCCCCTCCATTTTACTTTATCAGAAGCTTCAGCTGGATATTTCTGAGTAGAAATCACTCCAATTACTGTGACACACATCTTATTTATATATATCCCTCATTGCTTCAAGTTGTAACTTTACCGAAATTATGCTTTATGTCTTTTTTTTTTCTGCAAGTATTTTCTTTTTCACTGTCTTTGTATGGTGTTGCATTTCTTATTATGTCACATTGAACTTAGTAGGCTGGTTTCATTGTGCTGTTTCATAATTTGGTTTCCATTTAGTTTCTCTAATTATTCCCATGCGATTTGCTGCTGGTGTAATTGCATTATTGTGCTTCATTACATAAAGTTCACCTCTATGGAAAACTGACAGGTGTGATGGAATCCTTGCCTGTAGCAGGCAAATGTACCAGCAGTCTTGGGAGACCCTTCACTCAGGTTTTTCTTTTTACCTGTAGAGGTAGGGTGAGTTCCAAGTACTTGAGCTTGGAGGGGTTTTAGCTTTTTAAAGGAAATTATGATGCATGGAGTCCTGCTGGCTAGGAGGCTTGATCAATGTCAGAACAGAATTTCTCCATGCATAAGGAAGACAAGAGCTATTCCTAGAACACCAGCTGGGTTTCTACAGGCAGTAGCTAAACCAGGACAATAAAATGAAGTCCAGATTCACTCAGCAATTATACTGGGTACATACACATTTTGAGAGTTGGCTTTGATAACTTTGTTACTTTGTCATCTATATAGGTATTGTGTGTGTGTGTGCGCGCAAGGGGTGCTATGGATTTTGAAAAGGTATTCTAGACTGAGAGCCCTGGAATAAATTCATTATATTCACAGTATATTATGGATAGATTTCAGTTGGGAAAACTAGGTTATGTAACAACTGACAACTAACATTTCCATTTGGGGTTTTAATTAGCTTAGATGTTATTTATGAGGATGAACTAAAAAGTTCATCCAAAAACAATGCCAGGATTGAACTTTGAGAAGTGACACAGTAAACGGGCTGTAGTCTAATGCCAGGCTGACATATTTGAGGCAATTTGTTTTTTATTATCTTAAAAAAAAAAAGCATGATAACAAAAAGAGTGAATAATCAACAAATGGCCTCTCCAGACCTTATTAGACCCAATTATTTAAAAGATGAGCAACAAAATTAAATACTATAATTTTATCTATGCTTTTACTTGAACTTATAAAATTATACTCTGAGAATTATATTAGGATTTCAAATACATGGTGTAGGTACAGAACAACAGAGTCAATGAGTATATATTCTACTGTCATGTTTTTGCGTTACATTCAATTCTTTGTCATTTAGAAACTGCTTTTTTTTTTTTTTCACCGATTGTCCATATTTCTTCCCAATATTCTCTGTTTTAAGATAGCTACATTGATACATTAATGGATCTAAGATTTTATCACTGTGGGCATTTCTTATGTTAATGAAAAATTAAACCTCTCTATACTTATCATTCAAAGATATTCTTTTTTGTGCTTTTTTGGGGTTTGTTTTTGTTCCCCTTCTCCCTCCTTAAACCTTTCATAGAAGATTCCTTGGTCATGGCCCTTTCTGAATTCATCTCTAGAAGTTTTCTTTGTCTTTCTGTATTCACCTGGGTATTCCATGCTTGGAATGCACTTCCTCCTTATCTCTCCTTCTTGGAATCCCTAGCTTCCTTTTTTTTTTTTCCCTTAGGGTCAACTCACATATTAGGGCAGTAACTGTTTACTTTTGTACTGGTGAAAATAATTGGTGCATCTAATTCAGTGTTTGGCAATAAATGATGATTAATTGATTGATCTTCTATTGGAAATCATTCCTGATCCTCTTAGTTTTTAGTTCTGATCCCTCCTCAAAAGAACATGTACTCATTTATTTATATTATATCTCATTAGTAGAATATAAACTTTTTGAGGTGAGAGATTAATTTTTTATTTTATCTTTATATTTAGATGTGGAGAAGTTGCTAACCTACTTGGGGATGTTTGCTATAGTAACAAAAATTTATCTCTTTATATTCTCAGAATTTAGCACAATGTCCTGTACATAGTAGGTGCTTAATAAATCTTTGTGGATTAATTGGATTGGATGGAATAATAGATTCAAAACTAGAGGATACCATATAAGATGTTCAATTGTTTCCCCTCATTTTCTATTTAAATATATGGTAGCACTATTATTCAGACACCAGGGAATGTCTGACTTATCCTAATAGTATCCCATGCATATTTTAAGCATAAGTGGCATTTAATACTATGCTCTATAGAGTTCCCCAAAAAAGTCAGTTTCTATTCCTTAACTCCATCTCTTTATATTAGTGATTTGGCTACTTGTTGAAGTATATGTGGTTTTGAAGAACTATTCAAAGAGAACTTGGCTCAGTCTCCTCCCACTCACAAAACCTCATCTATCTTCCTATGTGACCTTGGCAGAATGGCATTGTCTCTCTATAGAAGTAGGCATACAAGCTTAAAAAAAAACAAAACAAAAACAAAACTTAAAATCAAACAAAAAAGTAAATTAACATTATTAACAGAGAAAAAATGTGTAATACACATGTAAAATAAAATTGACTAAGTAGCATTTTATTATTTTAATTTTAATTTAATTTAAGTTTTGTTAATCCCACTGCTCTCCTGGATCCTGAATTCTGGACTGAGGATTTTTGGGTAATAATCTGAGTATGTCTGGTTTCCCACTGAGAAAAGGGAAATGAAGGGAATAAGCATATATTGTGTCTACTATGTGCCAAGCACATAGTATTGAGTTGAGTCTTGGTTTGAATATGTTGAGTTTGAGGTGTATACATTGAGATTTTGTGTAGATGTGTTACTACAAAATGGTTGTAATTTTGGAGTTCAGAGAGAAAAAGCCTGAAGATATGAGAAAGATACTGATAAATGTTGGAGAAAATGTGAAAAAATTGGAACACATTCATTGTTGGTGGAATTGTAAAATAATTAGAAAACAATCTGGAATTATGTCCAAAGAGTTATTAAGCTAATGATACCCTTTGATGTAGCAAAACTACTACTTGGTACATTTCCAAGGATGAATAGGGTAAAAGGAAAAACAACCTGTATGTTCTAAAATGTATTTAGCAGTCTCCTTGTTGTTGCAAAGAACTGGAAATTGCAGAGATGCCCATAAATGGGTAATGACTGAACAAGTTGTGGTATATGATTGTGATGGAATACTGCTGTGCTATAAGAAACTAACTCAATGATTTTAGAAAAAACATGGGAAGCCTTTCATGAAATAATGAAGAGCAAATTGAGCAGGACTAAGAGAACATTGTATATAGTAACAGCAATATTTTTTTTAAAAATGCTTTGAGTGAATAAATTATTTTTTCTATTATAAACACTCAAAGTAATTATGAAGAACATATGAAGACACTTGCCTGCATCCAGAGAAAGAACCAAGAAAGAACTGATAAATAGAAGTATATATGGAATGATTTTACATTACATATGTAGATGTATATATGTGTTTAATGGTAGCCTTTTCTAAAGCAAAGAGGGAAGGAAAAAGGGGAAATTTTTTCATGATAATTTTGTTGTATATTTGAAAGAAATAGCAAGTTGTACATAGTAGATTTGCAGTTTCATATATAATCATATTTTTATTGTACTATGTTATGAACATACTTGTTTATTCCATAAATTAAAATAAAATTAAAAGTTTAATCTGCATTATTAATATTTTGTGTATCACTTTCTTAAGGGTGGATAATCAACAGAAAAATAAATCAAATCTTGATTTATAACTTTTCAGCATATACTGAAAATTTAATAATTGGCTCTCTAAAGTTGGTCTGAGCTGGTTTTCAGCATGCCTCTGCCTAAGACCCTAAAGGAGTCATAGAGAATACAACTATTTTCATGATATTACTAAGTCATAATTAGCCTATTCAAACACTCCTTCCTTTTCTAACTACTGTCTGTGAGGTTAGATTTTCTTTATATACTTCAACCACAATAGTACGTCAAATGCAAAAACACACATGAGAATCCATTTGTCTTTTATTAAGCAGAAATATGTAAAACAATA
This sequence comes from Sarcophilus harrisii, assembly GCF_902635505.1. NCBI lineage: Eukaryota > Metazoa > Chordata > Mammalia > Dasyuromorphia > Dasyuridae > Sarcophilus > Sarcophilus harrisii. The sequence goes on from NC_045428.1 coordinate 205,458,584, forward strand.
CCACTCTTCTTACTTTTGGGGGGGGAATTTTGGGGAAAATATAGTTATTTTAAATAAAATGTTATTTATGTTAACATATTGTATGAAATTGCTATTAGGAATGAATAAATATTTTTTAAAATTATGAGTTTCAATTTCTGAATAATAAAAGAACAGAATAAGTGTCTCCTCTGAATGAATGAATGCAATGAATAAAAAAGCATTTAAATACTTTTGTGTGCTAAGTGCTGAGGGTACAAATCTAAAAGTAATTAAAATCACTCTGAAGTTTCATTTCACAACTAGCAAATGGGCAAAGGTGTAAAAAGAGAGAAATACTTAATGTAGTAAGGTTTTTAGAAAGACAAGGACACTAATACATTGTTGGGGTAGCTGTGAATTACCACCCTGAAAGGCAATTTGAAATTATACAAATAAAATAGTTAAAATATTCAAATCTTTTGACTGTGAGATTTTAGTGTTAGACATATATCTCAAAGAAGTTGCTGAAAGTCTCCATGTACACTAATATGTTTTTGGTAACAAAGAACTAAAAGTTGGGGAATGGCTAAACAATTGTAATACATAAATGTACAGGAATATTATTATACGATAACAAATGGTGAATATGATGAATACAGAGAAGCACAGAAACACCTATATATGAAGAAAAACCAAGAAAAGATAGATACAATGACTATAATAATATAAATTGAAAGTATAACTATGACAAAATAATGGAAAACTGATGTTACAAAATTTAAAAGAAGTTTGACCCCAAAGAAGAGATATAGTAAGATACTTTCCACTATTCCTTTGCAGAAGAGTGTTTGTATATGGCTAATTGTGTGTAATTTTTTGGGCATGAAAGGAGGTCCATTAATTTGGAACATTGTACATATTGTTAATTTTTTTAAAAAAAGGTATTGATATTTTGCTGAAATTTCTCTCCTTTTTCTTTTAAAAAAGGATTTGTTGTAAAGGTATGAAACTCTGGGAAGTAGAGAGAAAAATCCAAGAGGAAATTTATGTGATATAAAAAACAAAAGATAAACAAAATTTTATTTAAAAAGGAATAGACAAATATACTCTTAGCAGGAACAATGATCCATTATTTGATTATCCTGTCAAGGAGTGCACATGCAGAGGCATGGCAGTCAGAGTGAAGTGGATAAAACCTGGGGTTTATGTGTAGGTGGCCACCAAAGCAACCACCGATCAAAATAGGCAAGCATTCTGGATATGAAGGGGTTAAATATCAGATTGTTATTTAGAGCTAATATTGCTTAGACCTCGTCAGAAAGGGAAGATAGATGATGTGTTACCCATTATTCTCTAGAATATATTATTAACTTCATTTCACTATATATGCTACATTATTCCTTAAAACAGTACTTTTGCTTTGTTAAAGAGATTTAGAATCTTGAAGTAGGAAGGAAAAGTGAGAGAGTACCTTCTAGTCTGGCCCTATGTTGCATATAATTCCTTTCAATAGTATCTTTAAAAAGTGATCTCTAGTCTGCTTAATGACCTTTAATGTCAGGGAACTTCCTTTAGTGTCTGTCTCCTGCTCACAAGTGTTCAGTGTTATTTTAGAGTCTTACTGTGTAATATTTCCATTTCAATGAGACTTGCAGTGCCTTCCTGAAGGACCATGATTATTTCAGGACCAATTATGGAGAAATAATTATATAACAATAGGAAGAATACTGATGATGATAATAGTAACTAACATTTATATAATATTTTAAAGTTTAAAGGCACTTTATATATATGCTATCCCACTTGATCCTCACAACCCTAGTGCTATTAAGTGCTATCATTATTCCTATTTTAAACATGAGAAAACTGAGGCTGAGTTTGTTTAAATAACTTGACCAAGACCACACAGCTAGTAAGTGTTTTCAATATGAATCAAACTTAGATATTTCTACTCCTACTCTTTAAATGATTTTTGAGGGGGTATTTATAATTCTGAGAAGAGGGCATCCTTTCAAGAACCCTTTAAATCATAGCAACATCTATAATTATTAGCCCTGTGGATGCTTAACTAACTGCCAGTCAATGACTTTGGACCTGGAGAACACAAAGTCTAATAATCCTTATGAATCTCCTGGGAATTGAGGAAGTAACATTACAAGAAGGAAGCTTTGAAATAAGAAGAGAGATTAAAAGAATTATGCAAATTTAAGAGTTTAAATGATTGATGGAAATACAGGTCACATGGCTCTGCACGACTCACAAGATTTTTCTTTGAGTGGCCAAGGATACATATTCACTTTCTGGATCTGACATTTCAAAGGCTGATAAGAATCCTGATCTTAAACTAGTTCTCATTTCCTTTATCCTAATATGGCATATTTATTTCTTACTTTTTTGGTTTTTTATAAAAAAAAAAAAGACATGAATTTTATCTGGATGCAGAATAACTGGTCTTTCAAAGAGAGGAGGAAAGGAAGGAAATGAGAATTTATTAAGCACTATCTACCAGGAACAATGCTAAAGACTTTTACAAATATTATGTCATTTGATCCTTACAACAATTTTGGGAGCTAGGTGCTATTACCTCCATTTTACAGTTAAGAAAACAGAGGGAGACATGTAAAGTGACTTGTTTGGGATCCCATAGCTAGTAAGTGTTGGAGAACAAATTTGAACTCAGTCTGACTTCAGGCACGTTGCTCTATCAGACATACCTTATGTATAATGAGTCCATGAGTACAGCTCCAGACTACATTACTCCAAAGTAATCAAACCAACCCCTGTATTTATTCTTTTCTGACCTTCAAAGTACCTAGACTGGTGTATCTGTGAAAGGTTCTAATTTCTTTTTATTTATCTCAGTATAAAGCTTTATGGATCCTAAACTCTCTGGGGTCAATCCAGATTAGTCCATAGTAATGGAGAGACTCAATTTCCAGGGTTATGGTTCCATGTACTTTCATTTCTTCAAAACAGACTGAGACCAGGATCCAAGGATGAGGCAAATATATCCATATATATTTATAGCCTCTGTTTTCTTAACTGTAAAATGGAGGTAATAGCACCTAGCTCCCAAAGTTGTTGTAAGGATCAAATGACATAATATTTGTAAAAGTCTTTAGCATTGTTCCTGGTAGATAGTGCTTAATAAATTCTCATTTCCTTCCTTTCTTCCTCTCTCTGAAAGACCAGAGATATATATATATATATATATATATATATATATTATATATATATATATATATAATATATATGGATATAATATACATATATATTTGCCATTATATATATATATGCAACTGAATGTTTCAATGGTGACATATGCTATTAATAAACCTATGACTATATGAGAAGCCAAGGTGCTTATGTTTCTGTTTCTTGACATCTAGAAGTAGACAAACCCAAGTACTAAGGAAATATTTTCTTGCAGAAAAGAAGGAATTAACTACAAAAATAACAGTTAGCTGGAAGAGAACAAAACTATTTTATATCCAAGCAACTATAAATTTCTCTAGTATAGTTAAACAATTGAATATGAAATATTCAGCTTTCACCGAATCTAGGAAGCAAAAAATGTTTCCTGATGCTTGCTTTCTCTCTCTCTCTCTCTCTCTCTCTCTCTCTCTCTCTTTTTTCAGTCCAACAAATGTAGAAATGCTTATTCGATTTCATGATCAAGGAAACGTTTACTGTAGGAAAAAAATTCAGTAGGGAAAAACTGTGGAATCCTACACCTGTATCACATAGTGGATTTTTTTTATCTTTTCCCTCTTAAATCCCAGTTTCTCTTCCAGTAATATGAAAACAAAACAGCAGGTTACTAAGATTAAAAACTCAAGGGAAAATGCTGTATTTTTAAACACAGGTGAAGAGATTGCTATGCATATTTTCATCACCTTAGAAAACATTTTTAGTAATTTCTGAAGATGATATTCCTTATCCTGACCACCCTGACAACAAAGCTTTCACTAAAGAAAAGAATTATTTTTTTTAATAATTCTCATAGAATATTACAGCAAGGGCAGTGCAGTAAAATAGATAATTAAACATCTCAGGAATCTGAAGAATGAAGTTCTAGTCTTGCTACTTTTTCCTTTAAATATGTAAACAAGTTCCTTTACTTTCCACCAAAGTTTCTCCATTGGCAAAATTGTATGGCCATCTATTGCAAAATAGGAATATAGAGTTTGCATATTTTAGAAGCAGCTTGATACCATAGTATATGTGAGTGCTAGACTAGGAGTTAAGATATCTGAATTCATATTTTCCCTTATAAGAACATCCTATGATAGATAATAGCCAATATTTATGTAAGGCTTATTACTCTGGGCCACTTAGGAGGCTAAACACTTTATAATCATTATTTCATTTGATCCTCACAAGGTAAGTGCTGTTATTCTCACTATTTCAAGATGAGGAAACTGAGTCAAACAGAAGTTAAGTAACTTATCCAGAATCATGCAACCAGTAAGTGCCAAATTTGAATTTACTTTTCCTTACTCCAGTCAGTGCTCTATCTCCTGGCCTACTTCCATAATCCAAGGAAGTCACACTCAGCCTTTTTCAAGCTCAATTTCTTGATTTGTAAAATGAGGATAAAACAGGCACATCTTAGAGATAGTTTGGGTTTGACTCCAAATCACTGAAATAAAGTGAGTCACACAATTTTTTTGGTTTTCCAGTGCACAAAAAATTATATTTATACTGTTAATCATGCAATAGTATTATATCTAAAAATGTATGTACTTTAAAAAAATATTTCATTGATAAAAAATGCTAACTATCTTCTGAGCCTTCAGCAAGTTATATTCTTTCTACTAATAGAGGGTCTTGCCTCAGTATTGATGACTGCTGATTGACCAGGATGGTCATGGCTGAAAGTCAGAGTAGCTGTGACAATTTCTTAAAATAAGATAGCAGTGAATTTTGCCATTCTTTGGACTCTTCCTTTCTCTTGACCATTTAGAAGCTGTTGTAGGATTATTAGTTGACCTCATTTCAATATTGTTCTGTCTCAGGGAATAGAAAAATTGGAGTAGAGAATAAAAGAGAGGAAACAACTCTAGTCAGTGGAACAGTCAGAACACATATAACATTTATCAGTTAAGTTTGCTGTCTTATATAGGTGTGGTCATGGCACACCAATATAATTACAAGAATAATATTAAAACCCTTTGATTATAGATCACAATAATAAATGTAATAATAATGAAAAAATTTGAAATATTGTGAAAACTTAACAAAATGTGACACAGACATGATGTGAGCATATGTTGTTGGAAAAATGGCACACATAGCAAAGTTATTCTATGCACAGTTGCTACAGACTCTTAACTTATAAAAAGATGCAGTATCTGTGAAGTGTGATAAAGAAAGTGCAATAAAATGAGGGATGTTTGTAATAGCATAGAGGCATGGGTTGTTGTGAGAGCCAAATAAGAAAATACACATAAGGTACTTTCAACATCTGAAGGGATTATATAAATGCTAACTATTACTATCCACGGGCACAATAAATATGGATCTTCCCTCCAATGGTACAGATTACCATCCAGCCTTCCCTTCCCAGCCTGCGTCAAATCAAGAAATGCTTTACAGAGGTTGGAAGTAATTTGTAGAGGGAATCACATGTTACACAAAGAGTAAGAGAAACTAGATTTGAATCTCAGCTTTGCCATTTATTACCTCTATAACTGAATACATTTTAACCTTTATGGTCTTCAATGTTCTCAGTGGTAAAATGAGGATTGTTGGACAAGTTGGATTTCCAAGGTTCCCTTTTAGTTCTGAATTTGTGTTTATTCTCTATTTTGTGGATATCACAAAAGTATTTGGGTCGATCATCTGTCATTTCTGGTAGTTGCTGCATGATTGTCCTATCTCCAATCTCCTTACTGCCTTTGTTGTTCAGCTATATATATATATATATATATATATATATATATATATATATATATATATATATATATATATGTTTAAAACATCACTCCAGGCTATACAAAATGATCAATTTGTAGAACTCAAGCAGTGGCAGGTTATTGTACCTAGCTTTCAGCTTATCATGGTTTGTGGATTATTATACAAATGATTTTGCAGGTCTTAAACGAATCAAATTCCTCACCCCTGCAGTGAGAGGTGGCAGAAAAGGTAGGTACAGGAAGAAATGGGGAAGAGACAGATAAAAACACTTAATTAAAGTTTTGACTATAAAGGGAAGGAGGGATGAACCATAGTCTGAGAACATCAAAACAGAAAATAGTTAAAGAATATAAAGGCTGAAGTAAATATATACAGAACTGAAGATGACAGGGAGAGAGAAAAGTAAGAGAAAAAATAGTTACAGCCAATCATAGTGAAAAATGGACAAATTATAGCCCAACAAAGAACCTTTTTTAAAAATTTTTTTTTGCTCTTTTTTTGTTGCTTTTAGAAAAGCAAACTGAGATTGTAAGTGGGGAAATTACTAGGCATAGGTCTCACTGCCAATTAAGTAATTTGATTAGAGGATCTCTGCTCTAATAATGATTACATTACAAATTTTCAGGCAGGATTTTAAGTACTATGGAAATTTTAAAGAATTCCTGGTGAATCTGGGTGTTTCTCCTAAGCTTCCTTATTAATAAATATTTCTGCTGCTAGAAAAAAATAGGTCCAAGGAGTTTTTCTTCTCCACATATAACTAGTAATAAAGATGACCAAAAGAAAAATAAACATGTGCAAAAATGATAAGTTGAAGGGAAGACTAATAAGAGATAGAAGAGTGATAGGCTGAATGAGAAACTTAATGAGAAATGGAGATGTGGAAAAGACTCCAAGTGATTGGAATTAGAACATAAAGCAACAGGATGGATGGATATTCTCTTTGAACCTCACTTTTCTTATCTGTAAAATATACTGCTTATCTCCAGTATCTTTACAAAAAAAAGTGGTTCATAAACTGTAAACTGTAAGTTATTTATTATTACTTTGGTGAGTCTTAATACTACATAGAACTTTGTAAATCAATTTATATTGTCCTTAATCAATACTAGCTGTAAAGCACCTTATTATAAAGCAAGTGCTTTGTAATTGCAAATTGTAAAAATAATTATAAATAACTTGTAATTTGTAATTGTAAAAAAAAAACTGTAAAAATAAATTGTAAAATGCTATGTATTTACGTTTTTATTATTACTTCAGTGGGCATTAACACTCAATATAGTTTTGTAAATCAATTTACATTGCCCTTGTCAAGTAATAGTTATAAATCATTTTACATCCATAGGGAAAGAAATTCATCAGTGGAGATGAATCATATGTTGTGAGGGAGGGTGAGATCTGTTAGCTCAGGTAAGGTGAGCTGACTATTCCCTTCCCAGGACTATAGGTCTCATGCCTCACATATTTGTTGGCACTAATCTGACTCTCATGATGGATTTGCATTATCAAGCTTTTTACCTCTAAATTAGTTTCCCTCTGTTCCAACGGATTACAACTGCTGTGTTACTTAACGGGAGCTTCACAGCAGAATTAGACCAATAATAGTGCAAAGCTATTGGCTTTTAGTTGGAATGGGACGGGAGATGATACAAGTTAGGAAAAGGGAATTGTTTGTAGAGCAGAAACAGCCTGTTAAAAAGTATGCTCAGAAAACAAAAGACTTTCTCATCTACCATACCCTGAGAAACTAATGACTTCCATATTGGAAAATGCCTTCTTTCCTTAGTATACATATACCATATGTACATATGTATATGCTCATTCATATCTGTGAAGAGAAACACAGAAATAGAATCAGACAGAAAAGGGAATATATGGGTGAAAAGAACAATAGTAATAATGCTAACACATTTTACATTTTACAAGGCACTTTATACAAGTCAGTTTATTTGTCTGAATAGTGATGGAAGTCAACAGCTCCACAAGTATTCATTAAGGCATGTAAAATGTGCCAGAGAGTGTGCTAAGCACTGGAGATATAAGAATAAAAGCAAAATACTCCTTAATTTCAAGACCTTCTATTCTTCTGGGAGGAAAATAACAGATATACAGATGAGGACATATAAAACTAAAACTATTAAAGCTTAAAATTGCTCACTGACTTTTGGGACACCCTGCATAAAGTAATTTTGGAATAGAAGTTCTAAGAAGTGGAGGGATCAAGAAATAATTTTTGTGGGAAGTACTACTAAGCCTTGAAGGAAATTAGGGATTCCAAGAGGTAGAAGTATGAGAAGGAAGATGGACCATTTTACATGAGAGATAGCTTAGGCATAGAGACAGGAAGATAGAAGAACATTTATTGAAAATGAGTTCCCCCCAAACAATAGAACACGTATTATTCTCATTTCACACAAGAGGAAACTAGCTCAAAGTGAGTATGGAAAAGTGGAAAGGATATTGCTAGAATGATGTGAATTTGGCCAAGATAGTTTTACTTTTCTTGATCTCAGTTTCTATATCAATTCTACATCTCTACAATAAAAGAGTCAGTTTAAACGATCTCTTAAGTGATTCTAACAGGTGCCTAAGGTCACATAGAAACAAATTCCAGATTCCAAAATTCAAATCCCAGATCTTCTGAACCTAAAATCAGTATGTTTGTTGTACAATAGAACATCATATGTCAACTCAAGGAGAATGAAATGTCATAAATAAGTTATTTGAGAATATAACTGATAGCTCTGCTTTCCATTGTCCTGTCCAACACCATCATGCCCTACATTTCCAGGGAATGGCCACACAGAGTATAATAACTATTAAGTATATGTACTAAGCTATGAAAAGTTCTGCTCTTCAAAATTCATGTTTTCATTCTTCCTGGTTTCAGACAATTTTTGTGAAATAGCCTTTGAAAGGTGAAATATTGTCCAAAGAAAGTGGGGGTGATTGAATAACTAAGTATGTGGTAATGGGTATTTTGGAAGGTAAGGATGGGTAAAAGCAAAGAGATACATGGGAATGAACAAAGAGAAGGCCAGTGATTTCAACTAATTAGTGCCGTATTCTGTGTCTGACAGAAATCATTCATCTACAAATGGAAATTAAGGAAACATCACCATATGCCAGGTCAGTTTTGATCAGCCTCTATTAGAAGGTTAGAAAGCATTTCTGAGAGGAATAAAAATAAAGGCAGCAACAGTCACGCTGCCAAGAAAATGCTTGTTGGGGGCCAGTCATTAGTACAACATTAGGCCTGGAATGGTAGCAAATGTGAAAGGAATAGATTGTGTCAGTGTGAAGATGGCCTGCTTCCAAATGGAGCCCACACAAATACAAATTGCACTTGGGGAAAATGCATAGAAAAAAAAAGCAAATTAAACTGTCTGGATATGGACTTTTCTCACATTGAAAGAGGCACCTATGACAACTGTTGATTGACTCAATTCAATTCATCCATCTGAAGCTTATCTGGGGGGCACTGATGTCTATATAGGCCCTGTAGTTTATTAATTGGGGATGAGACATTTGGCAAGGGAAAGAACACTAGAAGACCTGGGATTGAGAATCCACTTAATTTCTACTAAGGTGTGGACTGATTTTTCCTTAAAACATAACCTCCTTCTAGAGGGTAAATAGTTTAATAGGAACTGGAGGATTTTGTTTTAAAGGCTTCAAAAGCCAAAGTAGAATCTATGGATGGGATTTAGGTGCAAGGACAAAAGGTACAAGATATAGCTAAGAGCTTGTGGTTCGACTTAATTCCTTCAATCAATATAATAATGATAACAAGAGTAGCTGATGTTTTCATAGTGCTATAGTATTGAGAAAAGCTGGGAATTCAGGTGGTCAAAGCATTAGTACTGAGAAAAGATGGACGTTTGAGAGGTGAAAGTTCTAGTGCTAAGAGAAGCTGGGAATTTGGGAGGTGAAAGTCATAGAGCTGAGAGAAGATGGGAATATGGGAAGTAAAAGCATTAGTGCTGAGAGAATATGGGGGTTTGGGAAGTGAAAGCCACAGAGCTGAGAGAAGATGGGAATTTGGGAAATAAAAGCATTAGTGCTGAGAGAATATGGGGGTTTGGGAAGTGAAAGCCATAGTGCTGAGAGATGGGAATTTGGGAAGTTGTATAGCACATGGAAAAGAGCCCCAAACTGGATACCACAGGATATGAGTTTGAACTCCTCCTCTGCCACTTGACCTTGGGTAAAACATCACAATCACGTTGGACCTCCATTTTCTCTTGTGTAAATGAGAATGCTAGACTGGATGACTTTTAAAGCTTAACCAGCTCTAAGTTTATGATAATATTTTCTTGAAGGAAGGGCAGAAAGCACATGCTGAGCAGAGTCTAGAAACAGAATCCAAATGTTAAAGCTTGAAAACTAATGCTAATAATTCACATTCATATGGTAATTTTAAGGTTTACAAAGCACTTTTCTGCTAATGCTCCTATGGAATAAGTAATGAATGCATTATTATCCCCATTTGACAGATGAGAAACTGAGGTTTAGGATAGATTAATGACTTGCCTGTCCAAGAGCACAGCTAGTTCATAGCTTTCCATAAGTTTAATTCACACTCAGCCAATAATCATATTATTTAAGGAAACAATTTAGGAGGATTTATTACCTTTGTTTTACTGTCGGCAAACAAAATGTTAGCATTGAGGAGATATCCAGAGAGCCTGAGGTCTTGGTAAAGTTTAATAGCCTGAGAAGAATGAGATCCCAGAAACACCAAAGGAAGATGTGAAACTGGGGAACTACTCCCACGTTTACTGAAGCTTTTACAATTTAGACTTTTTCAGGTTTTGGGTTCATAGCTAGTTTATTTCTGATGTACATATTCCTTAATATTTTAATTAATTTTTATTCCTTAAGTGGAAAAAAAAGCCAGGTCAGTTAAACATCTAAATTGACATTATTTTATTTGGAAATGTCTGGAGATTGTCGTTGTTGTTGTTGTTTGTCCTTTGTTTTTGAAGAACACCATGACATCAGGAAGGTGATACGAGGACATACAAGTGAATTGGATTTAAGTAAGGGAGGGCTGTGCAAGGTCATCTGCCTCACTTTTCCCTTCAGAGTCATCTGTGTCCAGTGGCCAGACGTAGATCAGCATGCCTGGTAATCAAGATAGGAATGAAAGAAGGATATTAGTTTCAGTTTTTAGTGATATCTCTCTGAGTCCTATCTCTCCTCTCCATTTCATAAATAAACTATTAGAATAGCCTTTTATGCTGCTCTATTTCTCATCCCCCCACTTATTCTTTTACCCTTTGCAAATCTTACTTCAATCCCTCATTTCAGACTGTTCTCTCCAAAATTATGAAGGATCTCTTAATTGCTAATCCTAAAAATCCTTTCTATTATATTTATTATCATCCCCAGTGCTTCTTGACTTGCTTTGCCCCAGTGATTTCCCAACTGTGTGACCCTAGGAAAGTAATTTAACTTCTCCATAAATAAAATAAGCATGGCAATTCTTATTACCTCATAAGATTGTGAAACTTAAATATGATTATTCATGTAAAATGCTTTGCAAATTTTATATCACCATACAAATGGCAGCTATTCATGTTATCATTTGGGACATTGCTCAGTGATTTTGCTTATGTCTGGTTTCTCTCTGAAACAGATCTTCTTCAATTTATTATCAATTTTTTTCCAGTGTGATGTTTTATGGTCACAGAAGCTAGAATGCCAGTCTTTAAATAATTAAAAACACAGGTTTCTCAAAGAAAAATGTAGAAATACCATGGGAACAAGAAGGTTGTTGTATATATTAGCAATAAAGAATTGAGCAGGAGAAGAAGCTTAAAAGATAATTATCTGAGAAATGTATCACCGAAAAAAGATATGTACTAGTAAGATAGCAAGAATGAATAATCACCAACATTTACATATTTGTATATGTATGTGTGTATCTCTCTGTCTCTCTCTGTCTCTATCTTTCTCTCTCTTTCTGTCTCTCTTTCTCTCTCTCTCTCTCTATACATATACCTAGATGTATGGGGGATAATCTGAGTTAATACTGAAAAATGGGTTAATGTTTTATTATTTTTCAATGAGTTTAATTATCTTTTTCATTTACCATTCTTTTTAGTGTAGAATAAAAGGTTTGAAAATCACAGTTATACCCTTTTTTCCCCCTGAGGCAATTGGGGTTAAGTGACTTGCCCAGGGTCATACAGCCAGGAACTGTTGTGTCTGAGACCAGATTTGAATTCAAGTTCTCCTGACTTCAGGGCTGGTGCTTTATTCACTACACTAACTATATGCCCCAGGTATACACTTTTGAAAGCAATGTAGTAATAAAAGAGAAATAAACTGATCTTGAAAAAAAATTTCAATAGTATTCATGTTATGTCAAAAGATCTTGAGGGTGGACCATCTGTGAAGGATTTGAGAAAGAATCATCTATACCTTTTCAAAGTGATTTTCCAGTATTCCCAAATCAATTTTCTACTTTGTACATTAAAATGACATCCCTATTGCTCTTTGTGTGTGTTTCTAAGTGTCTGACTTTGGGAATGTGTCCTGGCTCTCAGTCAACTTTCAGTAATACGTGAATAGGGAAAGGGAAAAGAAAAAAAAATCACATAGGTTAGTAAGTAAAAAAAAAAAAAAAAAAAAAAGGAAGTTGATCATTAATTTTAAATTGGAATGGAGATTTCTGGTAGATTTTATTCATCCATGCTACCTTGTCCTCCGACTGTCCCAATTAGCATAGATAATAAAGCTAGCTTTACAGTATTTATTTAATTCAATGTTCAATATCCATTGTCTCACAAATTGAATTATGTGCACTATATTCCATCAAATACTGTGCAATGTTTATCACATTTTACATTATAGCAGGAACTAATCATAGTTGTTTTTTTTTTAATCTTGTGAAAAGTGTCACATGTTTATAGTATTAATTATTTCCTATTTCATTGTTCTGGAGGTAGCAACCACTTAATAAATGTTGAATTGCATTGAAATGAATTAAATTTCTTATTGGGTAAAGACTATTTCACTCAGACTTTAAAATATCTAGTTAAAAATAAACCTGCCTAGCACAGTAGTCAAAATAGGGAAGCTAATTAAAGGTCACTTGCCATGTCTGCAATTCCTTGAGTACTAATGAATAATTAAACCATTAAAAGAGAGCTATGAATTTAGAGCTGACCTGTTGAACAGCCAGAAAAAAAAATTCTAGAGGGCCTGAGATATGCCAAAAATATGTCCAAAGTCACAGAAGCATAACAAAGGCACTCATTGTCATATAATCAAAGTTTTTGTTAAGTATTCTCAAGGGCATGCAGGGGGTTATGAAATACCTAACATAAAAAGCAGGAAAATTAAACATTTTCCCCAAGCAGTTTAGCCCAAAGACTGTATACCTTAGTTCTAAAAATTTCCCTCTTTTCCCCTTAAATTCGAATAGATCCAGCTTATCTTGCTATCTTTAGTATTGATCCTTCCCCTCTATGACTTTGCAGAAACAGCTTCTTTCCAGTCCATCCCCCTCCTTTAAAATGACTTAAAGAGTCATTTTAGAAGAATACCATCATATCCTTGACATTCTTTTGGCTCAAGGCAATCTAATCCAATCCAATAGCCATTTATAATCATGGACCTCTGCCATGTATTGGTCTACAAAGACAAAACAACAAATATAAAAAGTCTCTCCTTCTCTAAGTATAAAGTCTATAGAGAGGGGGGAGGAGAGAGGATATAACATGCAAATAAATAAATTCTGCTATAAATAGAGGAGAAATAGTATTCCAGGCATCTGAGACAGCCCATGCAAAGACAGAAGTGGGAAATAGAATGCTAAGTTTGAGAACCAACAAGTACATCAATTTGACTAGGGTACAGAGTGTACAAAAGGAAGAACTATGAAATAAGTCTGGAGACACAGACTAGAGTAAAATTGTAAAGAGCTTTAAATACCAAGCTGGGAAGTTTGTATGATATCATAGAGGACAAGATTCTTGAGCAAGGAAGTGGTGTGGCCAGATTTAGTCTTTCCTGACTCTCTTTGACCTTATTTGGAGTTTTCTTGGCAAAGATACTGGAATGGTTTTCTATTTCTTTCTTCAGCCGCCTTTTACAAATGAAGAAATTGTGATAAATAGGATTAAGTGATTTGCTGAGAGTCATTCAGTTAGTAGGTGTCTAAGGCTAGATTTGAACTCAGGAAGATGAATCTTCCTGAGTTTAGGCCAAAGATTCTATCCACTGTGGCACCTAGCTGCCTCAGGCCTTAGGCTTTTGGGGATTATATTTGAAGCTGTATACAAGATAGATTGGGGAGGGAGAGAGAAGGTAAACCAGGAGTTCAATTAGAAATCTTTTGTAGTAAACTAAGCAAAAACTAATGAGGATCTAACTTGGAGTCCTGGCTGAGTGACTGGAAAGTGTAGAAATGATGGGGAACTATAAAAAATAAGAGATATGTTATAGAAGATGGACTTGAACTGAACATAATCTTTCAAGGAAAAAAAAATGGTTATTTAAGGAAAATAGAGAGCTTTCAAATATCTCTGATGAAAAGACCAGAGATGAATAGAAAATTTAACTTTCAAATATGTGACTCAAGGGAATCATAAAAAGGTAAACATGAAAGAGAAATCATAATAGACTCACTAAGGTTAAACTGTTTATCTTTCTAAATGGGAGATGATATACATTTATCTTCTGAGAACTTTATTGTTATTATAGCCCTTAGAAGAATTTATATAGACACAAGGAGTAGAAGTGTGTTTGTTATGTTGGGATAATGTTAAAAAAAAAAAAAAGGTGAGGAATAAAGATGGCCTGGAATAAAAGAGAAGGTAGAGAAAGAATAAGAAATATTATTTCACATAAAAGATGCACAGAAGAAAGAGCTGTTATAGTGGAGGGGAAAATAATGGAGTGAATGGGCAACACTTGAATTTTACTCACATATAAATAGATTCAAAGAGGTAATACACACACATGCCACTCAGTGGATAATAGATATCTACCTTATTCAATAGGGAAGTAAGAGGGGAAGGAATAAGAGAAGGGGATGGTCATAAAAGGCAGATAAAAAAGCCATGATCAGAAGCAAAACATGCTTTAGAGGAGGGATAAGATAAAAAGAGAGAGGGGAATAAACAGAAGAATAATAGGATAGAGGGAAATGCACAGTTAGCAGTTATATTGTGAATGGGATGAACTTACCCATAAAATGGAAGAGGACAGTAGAGTGGATTAGAAACCAGAATCCAACAATATGTTATTTATGAGACACATACAGAAAACTGGGAGAAATTTTTAAATCAAAGTTTCTTTGATAAAGGGCTCATCTCTCAAATATATAGAGAACTAAGCCAAATTTATAAAAAATATGACCTGGGCCCCATTTGATAAATGAATAAAGGTTATGAATAGACAATTTTCAGAAGAAGAAATCAAAGCTATCAATATTCATATAAAAATGCTCTAAATCACTACTAGTTAGAGAAATAAAAATCAAAATAATTTTAAGAAATCACTTTCCATCTATCAGATTAGCCAATATGAAAGAAAAGGAAAATGACAAATGCTGGAGGGGATAAGAAAAATTGTTAGTAATGAACTATTCATGAAGTTATAGACTAGTCCAATCATTCTTGAGAACAATGAAGCTACTCCCAAAGGGCTATCAAACCATGCATAACCTTTGACCCAGCAATATCACTACTAGGTCTGTATCCCAAAGAGATCAAGGAAAAGGGGAAAATATCCATATGTAAAAAACAACTATTTTATATATATGTATACATATGTACTTATGCATACATGTATATATAAAATTGTGATGGAATACCATTGTGGTATATGAAATGGTGAGCAGCATGGTTTCAGAAGAACCTGGAAGACATAAGAATTGATGCAAAATGAGATTAACAGAACCAAGGAACATTGTACATAGTAACTGCAATATTGGAAAGATGAAAGGCTTTACTATCCTGATCAAGACAATGATCTATAGGACCAATGATGAAAAATGCTATCCTCTTCTAGAAAGAGAATTAATGAACTCTGAATGCAGATTGAAGCATACTTTTAAACTCTTTTTTTTTGTTTGTGTTTTCTTTTGCAACATGACTAATATGGAAACGTGTTTTGCATCAACTTCACTTGTATAATTAATATCACTATTTTCCTTTTCAAGGAAGGAGTAACAGGAAGGGAAGGAATTTGGAACTCAAAATTACAAAATAATTTTAAAGTTGTAATTGGGTAATATGTAATGAAATAAATAAAAATATATTTTTAAAAAATGATCTTGGCAAGTAATTGGGTTGGTAGAAGGAAGAGTCAATATTTCTGAGATTATAAATCTTTGTAATTAAAAAGACGATGATGTTCTCAACAGAAATTTAGGAGAGGGACAAGTGTATGCAGGAAAATTTTGCATTAGATTTTAGGTATAATGAATTTAAGATGACTGTAGGATATTTAGTGTTAAGTGGGAAGTTGATACAACAATACTGGAGCTCAAGAGAAGACTCAGAGCTAGATCAATAGATTTGGGAGTTACTTGTATAGAGATGACAATTAAAAATTTGTAACTTAAGATATACAGAAAAAAAGGGAAATTGTCCTAGACGGACTCCCCTGTTAATCGGGGAGGACAGAAATGATATCTTCAATCTACCCTGTATTTATTTTGTATATATCAATTTATATATGTGTATATTTATACAGTTATATATTCATATTTTCCTTTATTATAATGTAATATAATTATAGTTAAGAACTGTTTTTCTTTTTTCTTCATATATCTAATACTCATGCCTAGCATTTAATAATCACTTAATGCTTTTGATTGGTTGGTTAGTTAATTCATTAAAGAGCAATGAAAAGGAAGATTCAGATTGTTGGGAGGAGGACCAGGAATGAGCATTCTTGAAAATATAGGGAGGAGAGAGTACAGGGAAACAACTATGTCAAATACTACCCTCATATTTTTATAACATTTTCATGTTTGCAAAGCATTGTACCTATTATGGGGGGGGGCACATTTAAATGGTACAGTGGATAGAGTTGGATCTTGAGTTAAACCTCAAACATTTATGAGCTGTGTGACTCTGGGTATATCACTTAACCATGTTTGCCTCAGTTTCTCCATTTGTAAAATGAGTTGGAGAAATAAATAGCAATTTCTTTGTTAAGAAAACCCCAAATGGAGACACAAAGAGTTGTGAAATGACTAAAATAGACGGGTATCTGTTATCACAAACACAACTAGGAAAAAAAAATAACTCCTGCCCTTTAGATGGGTTACATTCTAATAATGGAATATTCCATGTAAACAGAAGTTGAAACGAAGATGGGGAAGGAACGTGGTGAAAAGAAATCTAGATAATCAGGGCCAAGAGTGAAGACTAGAGCCCCAGGATTCCCTTATTTTAAATCCTTTTCCCTATTCTCTGTTCTATGTTGCTTTAGTCAATCCTAGCTCACTTTTTTTTTCTGATTAATTATTTACCATATGTCTTCACTCTTTGCCCAAGACATATACTTGTAGCTGGAAGGAAACTCATCTAGTCCAGCTCCTATATTTTATAGATGGAAAGTCAGAAACAGCAAAGGTAGTGAATGACAGTGTAAGCTGAAGAGTAAAGTGCAAATGTAAAAATCATGTCTAAATAAAGATAGAAAATAATGAAGTTAGGCTTTAAAATTCAAATGTCAGTGGGCAACCAGAGTTTTCCACACGACTTATTAACTTGAGGCAGATGAATTTAAGAGGCACCATATATTTTCCATTACTCCCAGAAGCAAGGTCTTGAAAATAACAAAGTCTTCCTGGAATGATTTAATGGCTTGGTCATTAGCCAACCAGCCTTGGCTCTACTATGACCTCATTCCTGGAAGTGGTGCCTTTAGAAAAGCTGTATTTGTTTGGGACATTTTTTTTCCCCCAGCTGAATGGGAAAAGGAGTCTAGCAAGGGACAATATGACCCACTATGGTGTTTTATCAAGGTTTCCTGTCTATGTATTACTCTAATCATGCTCCCAAAGTAGAGAAGGTCTCAAGGCATATACACTGGGTTAATTAGCTTACAATTCTCAGATTCTCTCTAATGATGGTAACTTGTAACAGTATCTCAATCAAGACACATTATGCTTGGAAAATTTCAGCAAAAAATTGTAGAAGAGCCTGCCACCATCATGAAGTGAAATGACAATCAGTCTTGTATATCTTCACAACTGCCCAAGTACTGTTTTTTGTAATTTTATTTTTATAATTTTGAAATTAAATTCCGAAAAAGAATATTCTCATGTACATAGTAGAACACCAAAAAGGACTACATATAAAACCATGAATCTCCATTTCAGTATTGCTTGCTTTAAAAAAAGTATGCAATGATTTTACATATAACTTTTTCCTCTTTTTATGTTAAATCCAATATATGCATACATGTTTATACAATCATCTTGTTTCACAAGAAAAATAAAATCAAACAGGGAAAAAATAAGAAAGAAAATAAAATGCAAGTAAACAATAACAAAAAGAGTAAAAATGCTATGTTGTGATCTATACTCAGTTCCCACACTCTAGTGTAGATGGCTCTCTTTATCACAAGATCATTGGAACTGCCTGAATCATCTCATTGTTGGAAAGAGCCATGTCCTTCAGAATTGATCATCATATATCTTGTTGCCATGTATAATGATTTCTTGTTCTGCTCTTTTCACTTAGTATCAGTTCAAGTAAGTCTCTCCAAGACCCTCTAAAATCATACTGCTGGTCGTTTCTTACAGAACAATAATATTCCATAACAGTATATACTGTAACTTATTCAGCCATTCCCCAACTGATGGATATTCACTCAATTTCCAGTTTCTAGCCACTACAAAGAGGGCTGCCACAAACATTTTGGCACATACAGGTCCCTTTCCCTTCTTTAGTATCTCTTTGGGGTATAAGCCCAGTAGAAACACTGCTGGATCAAAGGGTATGCACAGTTTGATAACTTTTTGGGCATAATTCTAGAGTGCTCTCCAGAATGGTTGAATCCTTTCACAATTCCACCAACAATGTTCCAGTGTCCCAGTTTTCCCACATCCCCTCCAACATTTGTCATTATCTTTTCCTGTCACCTTAGCCAATTTGAGAGGTATGCATAACTATCAACAGTATTTTTTTTTTTTTTTGTATTTTGCCTGTGCCTTCTTCTGATCTTCCTTTTTTTTCCTCTTCTGTACATTTAAAAATATTTCAAAGATTCTCTTTTTCTATCACTATTACTAACCCCACTTTCTCCTAAAATTCCCCAATTAAAAGCCTAGAGGAAATGAAAAGAATCACAATACCTTGTAACAAGTAGTCAAACAACGCAAATCCACAAAATGTGGATTTGTCTAAAATAAATATCTCTATATTTGCATCATGTTTAACATATATTAGATTACTTGTCATCTAGGAGAGAAGGTGGGGGGAAGGAGATAAATTAAAATAAAAGGTTTTGCAAGGGTCAATGTTGAAAAATTATTATTGCATATTTTTTTAAAAATAAAAAGCTTCAATAAAAAAATTTAAAAAAAGAATTTCTCCACACAGCAACAACAACAAGAAGAATCGATGTCTCTCTCCATTTTGAGTATATCACTTCTCTGTCAGGAAGTGTGTAGAATACTTCACCATCAGTCAGTCCCCTGGAGACATGGTTGGTCACTGCATTAACAAGAATTCTTAAATCATTCAAATTTGTTTATTTTTACAGTTTTGTTGTGTATATATCATTCTGCTTCTACTTACTTAATTCTATAAACAGTTCTTGCTATTCAGGACTTTCTGAAATTATATTTTTTTGGGAAATAGCTTCATTATTTCTTATAGAAGAGTAATATTCCATTACATTCATATATTACAGTTTGTTTAGCCATTCCCCAACTGATATAGCATATATGCTATTAAGGAATTTTAAATATTATGAAAATTGATGATCAACATGATTAACTGCATAAAATAATAGGCCATGAGAGACTGCTATTAGTCTAAACTTGAATTCCAGACATATCACGTCTGCAGAAAAGCTAAAACAAACAAACAAAACAACATCAGCAGGAAAATGCCATAGACAGCTCATAATAAAAGTTGCCAGGAAAGCATCATTGGATAGGCATTTATATCTTACAAGAACTGACCTATTTACTGGGTATTCCTGCTGTTATTTCAGCTGATAGCTGCAATTATTCAGATAATGTGAGTTCATTAAACATGTTCTTTGACTGAAGTCATGCTAGGCTTAATTTTCTAATCATTTACTGTGGCTTACACTATTGCAGAAATTGATGAATTCATCAAATACTGCTACTGTATTTCCTTGGGCAATTTCCTCTACCATGTATTTTCTCCTCCCTTTATTTTGAAGGGACAAGAAAGACCATCATACCCCCTCCGGATAGCTATTTGGGTAAGTAGCTATAGCAAGTAGCCTTTTGGCAGCTGCAAATCACTGCCTATGCTATTCCAAAATTTTCTGGGCACAAACCTGTTCCAAAAGAGATCAATAAGAGAATTCAACTCAATGACTTTTTAAAAAAGTTTTGTTGCTACTTTTATTTTTATATTACATTTTCAATATACCCCTCTTTCTTCCCTCTCTAAGATAATCGTCCTTTATTTAAAAAAAAAAAAGTAGTGGGGAAGGGAAGGAATCAGTTTAGTAAACCTAGTTAACATATCAAAAAATTCTGACATTATTTTCAGTGTTCTAGCTGTAGCATCAAATATATACAGAGAAGCCGTCTCATTGCTGGGGTCATTGGGGTGGGGTTTGGGATTATTGACCTCAGTGTCTCAGCCAACTCTCCAAGACCAGAATTTAGGGTAGAGGGAGTTTGCACATGGAAAAGTCCATATTGAGAATTCCTCATAAGACTGAATCAGGTCTATCTTTCTTCCACCTTTCTTTTCTTCCCTTCCCTCAGCAAGAAAAAACTATGCAGAGAACAAGAACAACCTCCTCTCCCAACAGCAGACTCCTAGACCTGAAGCATTTTTCCTTTCTTCTTTCCTTTCCTCATTATTTTGGGGGAAAGTGATACAGAGTGTTCTACCTTAATGAGTAATGTATACTGGTTTACAATTGCATCATGTTCTCTCTTATTTATAAAAGTGTGTCACAGTTACAGAGCATTCCCCTCATAGCAACCCTGTGGAGACTGAGACGCAAAGAGTTCAATTCAATTTAAATCAGTTTAGTTTTAAAAATTGGACCCTATACTAGGCCTTCCCTGATCTTCCCCAGTTGTTAGTACTTTCACACTACTCCCAAATTACAGTAATTTTGTTAATATTTACTTATTTCTGCTTATATTATTTCTTTTAACAAAATATAAAGTCATTGATGGTAGGAATTATTTAATGCTTGTTGCTGTATGTACCCTTAGTGCCTTTTGCATGCTTTGTGGTCATCATTACTTGAATTGAATTGCGCAAAGTATATATTTCATGCTTTCTACCTACAAAGTAAGGTGCTAGAGACTTGGGCCATAAAGAAAAACAGCCCTGCTTTCAAAGAACTGGTATTCCACTATGAATTTTTAAAATGAATTGCCCAGTGTCCCACAGTTTGTGAATTTTAGATTTAAGATATGAACTTGAATCCACTGTCCTTTTGTTTGTGTTAAGTTAATAAGCATTTATTAAATATTTATTTTCTCAAGTATTGTATTAAGGTCTGAAGATACAAATACTCAAGTAAAGGTAAAACAAAAAAAAACTTACCCTACTCTTGAGCTCAGTCTATGCAAACATGCATGTTATGTACAGACAAAATATATACAGGATAAATTGAAGATAATCACAGAAGGAAGAAAGTCAAATGAGAAAGAAGAGAATTTTATGCATGGGTAAATAGCCTGTGAAAATGTAAGGATTTTGGGGATATTTTTTTGGTTGTCATTCATTCATGTCTGATTTTTGAGATCTGGTTTAGGGTTTTCTTGGCAAAGAAAACCTATTATTTGTTCAGTTGCGATAATGTAGTCTGGAGAGATAATGTCTTATTCCAGAAACAGCAAAGAAGCTATTGTCACTGGATTGTACAATAATTGGGCTGTGTGTGTGTGTGTGTGTGTGTGTGTAGGGAGGAGTAATATGTAAGAAGACTAAATCTAAGCTTTTAATTGAAACGAAACTTTACTTTTATGTGTCACTTTTTAAAAAAATCATCCTTTTTTCTTCGGAAGGATAAGAAAGGATTCATAGGTTCCCCAGGCTGTTAAAGAGGTCTAAGACTAATAAAACAAGTAAGTCCTACTTTAGAAAAAGTGGGATGATATGAATGAATGAAGCAGCAGTCATAGTCACTCCTCATAGTTTGCACAGGTTTTTTTCACATATAGAAAGTGCTTAATAAAGGATTTTTTCAAAATTAATTTACTCATTCAATCTTTTACTCTATAAAGGAGAAAGAGTTCTCCTTTTTGGAGCATGAGATCAAGCCCTAAATATTTGCAATAACATATAAAAAGCATCTTGAAATGTCATGGGAAAATAAGAAAGACCTCTAGCATATTGAATAACTTCCTATGGTAAACTTTGGGAGAACATGGTCAAGAATTGCATATGATAGGGTAGGTTTGGCTATCCAAATTGTAATCTGAAATCCTAGAGGCAACTCCCAAATTTACAAGATTACAGATCAATTTGAGTATGACATATGTAGAGGTAGAGAGTTAGTGTTGTGGTCGGACTGACTTACTTGATGTAGATAATGATGATTTAATTCAAATAATATGATGGAACATAATTTAATTATGAATCAATACTTGTGAGGGTGAGTCCTGATTTTAAGAAGTTTCCTTTCCCTGAGATGTGGCACATATGAACACTTTGCTTCATACAAGAGATGTGTTCCTAAAGAAAAAAAAAAGCAAAACAGTCAAAATCCAATGTTTGTAAATTACTTTTAACACTTAGAATGTGAGGGAAAATTTGCTTTTTAAAAGGAGTTTTATTGTATATCCATTGTACTTCACAAATGGAGTTATGAACTGATCCAAAGAACAATTTAGAACTATCCCAAAGGGCTATCAAACCATGCATACCCTTTGACCCAGCAGTGTTTCTACTGGGCTTATATCCCAAAGAAATCTTAAAGAAGGGAAAGGGACCGACATGGGCAAAAATGTTTGTGGAAGCTCTTTTTGTGACGTCAAGAAACTGGAAACTGAGTTGGATGCTCATCAGTTGGAGGATGCCTGAATAAATTATGCTATATGAATGTTATGGAATATTATTGTTCTGTAAGAAATGACCAGTAGGATGAATACAGAGAGGCTTGGAGAGACTTACATGAACTGATGCTAAGTGAAGTGAATAGAACCAGGAGATCAGAACCAGGAGTAACAAGAAGATTATATGATGATCAATTCGAATGTTCAACTTCTCTTTTCAACAATGAAATGATTCAGACCAGTTCCAATGATCTTGTGATAGAGAGAGCCATCTACACCCAAAGAGAGGATAGTGGGAACTGGGTGTAGATCATTACATTGCATTTTCACTCTTTTTGTTGTTGTTTGCTTGCATTTTATTTTTCTCGTTTTTTTTTCCTTTTTGATCTTTCTTGTGCATCAACAGAATTGTATAGTATACCTATATTGGATTTAACATATATTGGATTAAATGCCATCTAGGGAAGGGAGAAAATTTGGAACACAAAATTTTGCAAGGGTCAATATTGAAAAATTATCCATGCATATGTTTTGAAAATAAAAAGCTTCAATAAAAAGAATCACTTCCTAATTTATATGAAAATGGGACATCATAGGCAGTATCAAATTTGCTTAAAGTGAGGGATTCCAGTGTCTGACATTGTAAAAAATCTTCTTTTTAAGCATGTGAAATAATGAGCTCAATGGTTTTGGAAGAAACCAAATGGTTTCTTTCAGAGATAATGTATTGTTGATAACTATGAATACTGCCAACAGTCATATTTACTTGTGCATTTTAAAGAGAGAAATGGTATAATGAGAGTGAGAAAATATTCCTTTATTACTAGGGGGTACTCACAGCATTTAAAGACTTCAGTTGCCCTGCTTTGTAAAAATGAGACCTTGAGACTTAACAGAGTTAAATTAGGGTGCAGAGATCAATTGGTACCACATCACTTTAGCATCTGAGTCCAAATTGCCTAGAGCTGGAAAGCTGTGGTTCATTTGGTTGACAGATATCTTTTTGCTTTGATGACCCTTTCTCAGAATAATGTTTTTAAATGCATACCACAAAAAATATAGGAATAAAAAGGAAATAAATTATATTGAAATTCAATTATTGATATATTCATTAAAAACAAGTTCACAGCCTGCATATTAAGAACTCTTGGACATGCTAAAGGATTAATCTTGCATAAAAATGTCTTTTGTGTTTTTGAATTTGCCTCTTTGCCCGACTCTCAGTTTCAAATTGAATTTTGACTTTGACCTCGACTTTTTAGGAGCATAATTGCTTAAACTGTCAACTCAGTTTGCCTTATGTTACTCCTCCAGCATCATCTCATGGACTAGTATTCTACACAATAAGCATGAAGAAATTGGCTTTGATTCCATGACTGCCATTTCTATTATCTCCTGTCCCCATATAAAATCCAGTGAAAGAAGCAAATTTTTCATCCAGATGGTTTAGTATCAGATATTTACAACCTCATATATATGACTTTCCAAAATGACCAAGCAGAGTCATTAAAAAACAAAACAAAAACAAAAAACCCAAAACTTGATGCTTATATTTATTACAGATGTTATAAAAAAGAACATAGAATCATATGAAACTGGAAGAGACCTTGGAGATCATCAAATTGCACTTTCTCATTTTACAAAAGAAGAAATTGAGACCTAGAAGATTTAAGCACTTTGCCCAAAGTTATGCAGGAAGAAACTGAATTCTATTCTGATAGCTCCAAATTCAGCATCAATATGCATTTATTAAGCATCTATCTGCTGAATGTTACTTAATCTTGTTTGCCTCAGTTTTCTCATCTGTAAAATGAGTTGGAGAAGGAAGTAGCAAACCACTCTATTATCCTTGCCAAGAAAATTTCAAATGGGCTCTTGAAGAGTTCAGCAGGATTGAAATGACTGCATAACTATTGTTAGGGAAGCTCTACAATTAAGAAGGATCACTCAGTATATTTTTCACATAAATCAGATCATAAAAATTAGAAGTGAATGAGATCATCTATTTGAGCTCCCTCATTTTACAGATGAAGAAACTTAGGTTGAGAAAGAAGCAATGATTTGCCCAAAGTTTCCTGGACAGTCTTAAGAGTCACAAATGCAACCTTTCTGCCATCACATCCAGTATACTTCCCACTAAAACAATGCCTCATCCTGGCCATGTATGCAAACTCTCATCAACTCTAGAGAGTAAAGTAAAAAAGTTTTAGATTGAAAGATTGCTGAAGAAAGTCTGCTTTTCAGGAACACAGCTGGAAGGGTCAGTTTTTCCCTCTTACATTTCCTCAAATCTGGGTTATTTCTATTATTTTTCTTCCAAAAATGCCTTATGCAAATGTAGATCATCCCTGCACATCATCCTCTCAGTAACGCTTATGTGGAAAGAATAGTGCTTTCATGTCTCCATATGAATGTAATCTCCAACTGACCTTTCCGTGGAATCTCTGTGCTCCCCTCCTCCCCTGGATCTTTGCTGCATGGCTGCATTTAGAAACAGCTTACAAAGATTTGTGACAGGACAAGTGAACAGGACATGGCTGTATTGATCAAATGTCCAGGTAAGGAACTACTGTAATAGTGATGGACACCTAATCCATATATTTAGACTCACAGAATGTATTCTATTCTCTAAAGGAATTGTGAAAAGTCATTTGCCACAACCCCATTTGCTGAAAGGCTGAAACTCACACTGATGATTAAGGGAAGAGAATACCAAGCAATCCTCGGGTCTAAAGGATGATATTCTGTAGACAGTGCAGGAAATGCTTTATTATTACATTGAAAAAACAGGCAGAGAAGGTCAATTTATGAGGCCTGCTTTTGATTTGATCATTTTATTTTAAGATTATGGCAGCATCCAAAGAGTTCACTCCAGCTACCTTCCTCACTACTGCAAATCTATAAAAATACATAAGTAAATTCAACTGCTTTAAGATGGAAAGGAATGTGCAAATTATCTGTATTTTTAGAACATTGCCATATTTTAGTCTCCCTGGGTGCTCTTAGCCAATGGGGGAGGGGTGAAATCCACCAGAGACAAACTAATCGCAATTTATACATTGTGCAGTTTTATATAACTATTAGATTGACTAAAAAGTAGGTTAAAAATGAACAATAACACCATCGAAGGATTATTAAATGATGGTTTACACATTATGTATTGAAATAACCTATGAGCCCTAAAATTAATTTTTAAGAACCAGCACATCCTTATAATATATATTAGTCGTTTAAAATTTATGCCATTTTTTCTGTCATGTTTCATTGCTGAGCAGTATAAAACATGGCATTTGACTCTGGCAATTAACGATGCAGAAATTTCAGGAATGAGAAGCTAGTTAGATATGAAATATTCATTTATGTTTTTTATCTCTCATCACTTTAAAATGTCCCTTTGATGAAAACATTAAACTTCATAATTAGTGCTCCTATTTAAATATTCCCAAAGATGAGATAAAGCGTAAAATCATCACAAAATTCAGCAGCCAAGGAAAAATGGATTTCCTTCTTTACTTCTTCCCTTAACATCTAGAAATGCAAGAGCCAGAAAAATAAATACCTTAGGAAAATAAACAATTGACTCAACTTTTAAGAAGATACTCATATTTTTACTTCAATACACTGATGAATTTCATTAATATTTGTACCACCATGAGTGGTGCAGATTGCTATCAATTGGTATGTTCTTATTCTATATGACTCTGGCTTATGTGTTCATATAAATCTTCTATAGGGAGTCTATCTAATGTTCTTAAATTTCTTCTACCTAAATGTTCTAACTAAATTTCTTAAATTACATTGTACAAATGGAACAGATGACTAGGTAATCCATTGTCTGCCTTTTATTCTCTCTATATATTTAGCTTACCTCGTTTTCTAGTTATATAATTTAATGAATGATTGTCTATTCATCCTCACTATGTTTCTCTCTATTAGTCTTTGGATGACCTCAAACTCTAATTCATTGGAATTGATATCACATAATATCACCAGAAAAATTTTGATGCTAAAAAAGTGGAACACCTTTGTTTCAGAGTGAATCTTGGAGCCACTTGGAGCCACTAAAAACATTCCATATGTAATCCACTCTACCCTCTTTCATTTTTCTTGCTAAATTGTACTCTGGGCATTTTATTTGGGCATAGATAGGATTATAGGTTCTAGAAAGCTCTGCTAGTGGAGACCCAGTTTTGGCAAGTTCTACAGTGAGAATTGTCCCACCAACAGTGCATGTCTGTTTTCCAAGGATAAATCTTGTGAACACATAGGGAGATTCATCAGTTAAGTTGGTCCCTAGGAGATGAATTCTTTGGCCACAGTAACCCAGGGACTTTATCTTTATCCATATTCATATTTATCATCTCTTTGTCTCTGTCTTTCTCTCTCTCCTCTGTGTTTATTTTTCTCTACCTCCCTCTTTCTCTCTCTTCCTACTTCCCTTCTTTCTTTCCTTCTTCCCTATAGCTATATTATTTGCATATTTATACATACATTTATGTGCAAATATATACATACTGAATTATATATATATGTACATATATATATATATATATATATACAAAATATGCACACATATATACATATACACAGACTCATATATATGTGGGCTCCTGAAAGTCTTAGAACTTGTCATAACTTACTAACTTTACATTAACTTAAAATTGCATTAACATGTTGGGATACATAAGCAAAAATGTTTGCAGCAGTTCTTTTTTAGTAGCAATGACTTGGAAATTGAGTGCATCCTCATCAATTGGGGGATGGCTGAATAAGTTATAATATATGAATGTAATGGAACATTATTGTTCTGTAAGCAATGATGAGCTGGCTGATTTCAGAGAAGCCTGCAGAGATTTCCATGAACTGATGCTGAGTGAAGTGAACAGAACCAGGAGAGCACTGTACACAGTAACAGCAAGATTATGACATGATCAACCATGATAGACTTAGCTCTTCTCAGCAATGTGGAGAACCAAGATGATTCCACTAGGCTTCGGATGGAAAATGCCATCTGCATCCAGAAAAAACTATGGAGCCTGAATGTGGATCGAAGCATAGTATGATCATCTTTTATTTGTTGCTTTTTCTTTCTCATGTTCCCCTCCCTCCCCCCCCTTTGGTCTGCACAGAATGATTATGTTTAAAAGGTTTGCAAAAAGAAAACATTTGGAACACAATGTCTCTCAAAAATGAACATTGGACACTATATTTGGAAAAATAAAATACTATTGGGGAAAAACTTTTTTCGGAAACTGTATCTATATTTGTGTGTGTGTATACATATATTCATTTGTGTATACATGTAAGTATATATAAGTGTATGTGAATACACATATATCTCTGTATATAAAATAGGATGACATAGGATCCCTCAGGTCCAAGTCTGATCTGTGACAGTACATACTGTCTCTGAAACTCTGAGTAAGACACTTAACTTCTTTGTTCCCCAGGCAATTTTCCAAGTGTGAATTCCAGAATAATTTCTCATCTCCATTTGGGGAGGAGATTTTCTTACTAAGACTCTGATTTTAGTAATTATAAATTATGAGATTACAGATTGGGATACCTCTCTGTGTATGTATACATAAATACACATACATACACGCTCACATACAAATACATTTATGTTTTGTTATGTCATTAGGGTATGGAACTCCCAATGAAGAAAATTTTTCTCTCTATAGAAATTAGTATCTATTGAATAACTTAGTTTTAGAGAATTATCTGAGACTACCAGGAAGTTAAATGAGTTCTTCAAGTTAATAGAGTCATTTTATATATGTCAAAGGAGGGACATGGATTCAGGTCTTCCTGATATTGAGATTGACTTCCTATCCACTATATCATGCTATCTTTCATGTACAATTCATGTACACATGATTTTGATGATGCCTAGGGAGACAACTTTCAGGAGGAGAAATTTCTTGTTGCTCCCAGATGCAGTGGAAATGATTTCTTTTTTCCCATCTTTCTGAGAACCTATCTGCCTTCTTTTCATTTAATGTTGGCTTTTTATATCTTCTAGTTTTAAATTTCAATTGTGAAGTGTTCAATGTGGTTATGGTTCATTTCCTTCAGTAGTATGTCATTTCATTATTCTTTGGACACAGATTACATGTTCAGAGCACCAGCAGTTAAATGAACTTTTGCAGATTGTTTATTTTAAAACATTGTAATCTTTTGTACCTTCATCTCCATTTCTGTGGAAGTTGTTGGGGACAAATTTTTATTTTTGTTGATTTCATGAAGCGCAAGTTCTCCTTGTATGATTTGTGGAAAAAAAAAACATAGACTTAAATGACACAGGATGTGAAGGCTTGAATAAATTGCAGTTTATGTTGATAATCCCACGAAATGGTCAAAATTAACATGATTATCAGAAAACTTCACTGTGTTTGCATTTCTTCTGAGTTATAACCAGTATACTAAGAAGGAATGTTGCCATGGATGTTGAAAAGAAATTAAACCATTTATTTTTTTAAACAACTTAATTTAATAGTTTATTTTCCCTAGTTACATGTAAAACAATTTTTCATATTTGTTTTTAAAACTTCAAATTCCAGATTCTCTCCCTTCCTCTCCCCCCAACATTAAGAAGGCACATATGAAGTTATGCAAAACATTTCCATAACAGTCATATTGTGAAGGAAAATGCAGATCCCTCCTGCCCCCTAAAAAAACCTTCAAGAAAAACAAAAATATGCTTCAATCTGTATTCAGACTCAATCAGTTTTTTTCTGGATAGAGATAGTAGTCTTCATCACAAATTCTTCAGAGTAATGTTGGATCATTATATTGCTGAGAATAGGTAAGTCATTCACATCTGATCATCCCACAACATTGCTACTACTTTGTACACATTGAATTTCACTTTCCATGAGCTCATGAAGGACTTTCTAGATTTTTTCTGAGACTATCCTGTTGATCATATCTTATAATATAATAATATTCTGTTATGACCACATATGATAATTTATTTAGCCATTTCCCAACTGATGGGCATCCTTTCAGAAATTACACCATTTAAAAAGATAGGAATGAGTTCCAGTCTAGTATTGGGGGATGATAGAGATACTTAGTGGGAAGCATCTTAGATTTAAAGTCTAAAATTTTGGCTTCAAATTTTGCCTCTGTCATTCCTTCTGTTATCTTGGACAAATCACTTAATTGCTTTTGGTTCTCATCTATAAAAATGAGAGGGTCAGATTAGAGAACTTTTAAGATCCTTTCAGTTTTGAATTTATGATTTTATGAAAAAATTCCCATAACATCAGTATTATTATAGGGGTATACTGCATGTATATGATAGACAGTTATCTCTTCTGTACCATGACTTTTCCCATCACAGTTTTGATATATTTTGGTTGTCATAAGAGAATAAGAAATTAAATATAAATTTACTGGGAATTTTGTGAAAGCCATAGATGACATGCAAAGACCAACAGATGATACAGAAAAAAAGTTTAGAAACTCAGAAATGCATAAAATATGTGAATAGTATTGTAGAATATCAAATATATTTTATCTTTTAATACTATAATAATTCACACTTCTTCTCTGGCACGAAGCTAGGGCCAAACATTTTTATGTAGATTTTCCAGATTGCAGGTACCATGTTTCTACCACCAGCATTGTGAAAGGAATAATTGTATTATAATATCATCTAAAAAATCCAAGGAAAGAATAAAGTGTGCATGCATGTGTATACATTTAAAAATGGATTTTCTGTTCTAAATCACTACTGAATAGAGAAATGCAAATTAAGACAACTCTGAGGTATCATTTCACACCTCTCAAATTGGTTAAGATGTCAGGAAAAGATAATGATGAGTGTTGGAAGTGATCTGAGGAAGCTGGGACACAATGCATTGTTGGTGGAGTTATGAACTAATCCAACAATTTTGAGAAGCAATTTGGAATTATGCCCAAAGGATTATAAAACTATGCATTCCTTTTCCTCCAGCAGTGTCTCTACTGGGTCTGTAACCCAAAGAGATCATAAAAGAGGGAAAAGGACCCACTTGTTCAAAAATGTTTATAGTAGCCCTTTTTGTAATGGCAAGAAATTGGAAATTGAGTGGATGCCCATCAGTTGGTGAATGGCAGAATTAAGTTATGGTATATGAATGTTACAGAATATTATTGTTGTATAAAAAATGATCAGCAAGCTCTCCACAAAACCTGGAGACATGAATTGATGCTAAGTGAAGTGAATAGAAGCAAGAGAATAATATACACAGCAACAATAAAATTATATAATCATTAATTCTGATGGACGTGGCTTTTTTCAAGGCAATTCTAATAGATTTGTGATAGAAAGTGCTAGACACATCCAGAGACAGAACTGTGGAGACTGAATATAGATCAAAGAATAATATTTTCACCTTTGTTACTATTTGCTTGTTTTTTTTCTTTCCTGTTATTTTCCCTTTTGATCTGTTTTTTTTTTTTTGTACAGCATGATGGATATGGAAATATGTTCAGAAGGATTACACATGTTTAATCTATATTGGATTGCTTTCTGTAAGAGAGGAGGGAGAAGAGAGAGAAAAATTTTACCACAAAGTTTTACAAAGGTCAATGTTGAAAACTATCTTTGTATGTATTTTAAAAAATAAAATGCTATTAAAAATAAGTGCATTTTCAACATCACCACAATATCCTTTCCTTTCCACAGAACTATCTCCCATAACAAATAACTTTTTTTTTTTTTTGGCTGAGACAATTGGGGTTAAGTGACTTGCTCAGGGTCACACAGCTAGGAAATATTAAATGTCTGGGACCAGATTTGAACTCAGGTCATCCTGACTTCAGGGCTGGTGCTCTATCCACTATATCACCTCGTTGCCCCCACAAATAACATTTTTAAAGAGAAAAAAAATCAGGATAACTAATCAATAGATTGAAAACATCTGAAAATATGTGCAATATGCAACAGCTGTTAACCTTGCCTCTGCAAAGGAGTGGACTGAGAGTGGGTGATCACATATTTAATAGTAAATACAGATGAGTTGTCTCCAAGTACTATGTCAAAAAAATTCTAAAATAATAAAGGACTAAACTGAGGTGATTTCTTCATAGTCTAGTACTGATCTCGGTTTCTCCTTGCCCAGAGAGCCTTATTAAAGGTTATCCTATAGTATAGCCCCAGAGAGCCTTATTATAGGCTATCCCAGTGTTAGCAATGTCTTTGGAACTTGGATCTGGGAGTATGTTTTTTACAGGGTTTTGGGAGAGAGGAGCTGGAAATTGGGACAAATTGCAGTTAATTTTGCCAACTAAATGGGAGGAATTGTGATCAGGGTCTAGTGGGGTGCCTGATCTCTGAGTGCTGGCTCTCCTCTTTTTCCCATGTTGAAGAGCTAGATTTCAGATAACAGGAATCTGAGAAGAAACCTCCAAGCTGTCAAAAGAAAGATAAATTATATCTATTAAGTACAGTGGAAATTTTATTGGGAGGGTCCTGATTAATCAAGTTTTCTTAATTCCTTTGGTGAAATTATCTAGGGCCAAAAGAGCTCTTCTGCTTCCATAATATGTGTTTTCCACAGCGATATATTTACGTGTATATATGTGTATTATATTTATCTGAATCATTCAGGTTATTGCCCAAAATCTCTACTTCTTTCCCAATTTAGAAGAAATACCTAATTCAAAATATATCAAAGGATCATGGCAAATATAAGTAGTTAAAATTAATCTCTGTCTGACAAGATATGAATGAACTTAGTATCTTTTTTTCTTTTCTATTTTCTAGGCTATGATGTTACACAACACTGAACAATATGACCCTTGGTACACTAAATAGTACTGTGGCAAGCACTGGCATTATTCCTTTCCTCTGGCTATGATGTCCTAACAGATGGGCCTCCCAGATGTTCTCCATGGAGGATCAAATGAAAGGAAACAGGCTTAAGCTCCAGTATGAGGATAGATTTAGTCTAGATAGGAAGAAGAATTTCCTGATGGTTATGGTTGTTAAACACAGTAATAGAGGGTGGTCATGAAATCGTTCCTTATGAGAGTTTGAAAATGGGAAACATTCTGTTCCAGCTGACATTGTGTGTGTGCATGTGTATAATATATATATATATATATATAAACACTCACATGTGTATTATACATGTATGTGTTATATACACACATGTATTGTATATGTATGTAATATATGTACCACACAAGCATGCTATATTATATATGTGTATGTATATATATCACACATATACATACATATATGTAACCATTCTGTACATCTTTCTATTTATCAGTTTTTTAAACCTGCTAGAGCAGAAGAAGTAGGGAAAAAGTGAGCCAAAATTCACTTTCTGTCTTCTCTAAAGAAGGTTCTGGGAGGAGTTTAGAATTCTACTTTGTGGTTCTCCAGCTCTCCATTCAGGGGAGGGAGAATGCTGAAGGAGATGATGTCAATCAAAGCTTGAACTAGCAGCATGGTGGTCAGGTTAGAGATGATGTCCTTAACCTGGGAAAGACATCTTGTTCTGTCGAGCTGAAACCCAGCAGAACAGTAGATGCAGAGTGGAGTGTAGAATGTAGTAGGAAATGGGGAGCTATTAGAGATACCTGAACAAATTGAGCAGAATTAAAAAGATTTAAGAAATTAACATCCCTATCATTAAGAAAAAATGGAATGACCAGTGGTATGTTTTATAGATTGGAATCTGAAATGAGTAACACTAAGTTAGAGGATATAGAAGTAATTTACTTGTAAAGTAGAAAAGGTTGGTCTATATTAGACAATACTAGTTGTTGTTGCAAATGGCCAATAGAATAGGAGACAGAAAATTGATCTTGCAACAAGGAAAATCTAGATTTAAGACCCATCACCACCATAGCCTTCATTACATATACTAGAAAAGTCACTCTCTAAGACCATAAGTTTCAAAGAAGATATTAAAATTTTCAGAGAAGATGCGTTGATGAAGAAATCTCCTCACATGTGAGTCTATGTATACATAAAATCATAGAACCAATTTATAATCTCTATTTATTGATTTAGAAATTAAGTAGAATGTGTTAGAGGCATTTCAAAAGACAAGTATATAGTACTTATATATAATATTTAGTGACTGATTTGATATGAAGGAAGAATGAAAGATTTGAATAAAATATAATTCTCTGGCCTTCAGCCTGGATGACTAGAAAATATATAGCACCATGACAGAGATGTTCCAAGGGGAGCATGTGGTGGTAAGATTATTAGCTCTGTTTTAGAATTTGAGATAACAATGGAATATACATGTGGAAATGGGAATGTATATTTTTAATCCATGCACACAAAATCTCTTTTGCTTTTTGTCAAATACCACATTTTTTGCCCTTTCAGCAATGCAGACAGGAAAAAACAGTGGAAAATATCCTGTGTAAGTGGTAGGCCAAGAATGACAGGGAGAGTTTAACTTTGTGAAGGATTAAAACAATGGCTTGGCAACAAGAGTATGCAATTCTGACAGAAAGGTTATGGAGGTCAAGGCACATCTTGAGCACAATGAATCTAAACTGGTTCTACTTTGGCTTTTACAAAATACTTTCTCTATGTTCTTGATTATGGTTGTTGCTGACAATCTTTACTTGGTATGATGAATCACAAATTCCCTTTTATCTAGACTCTATCCTTATTACTCTACTGAAACTACTTATCAGTAGTGCCTCCTGGGTAAATTCATAAAACTCAGTTAATTTTTGGTATCTTTCCAATTTGACACTGTTGACTTTCCTTTCTCTTCCTTGCTACTTGTTGGTACCTAGGGCAGGAAAACCTGGACTTCATAACACTGCACTCCCCTGCCTACTGTTAACCATGATTGACTCATTTTCCTCTTTTCTCACTCTTGCTTTTAACTGTGAATTTCCCCCAGAGCTGATTCCAGTTCCTCAGTCACCTTTTGGATATTCCTCTGACATTTAGAAGTAAGAATGTTTAAAAAAAAAAGTGAACTCAGAATCTCTCCTGAATCTCTCTAAAACTCTCCCTCATTCCTAACATTATCCCTTAAGGCCCCTGACACCATTGTCTTTTTGGTTGATCCTTCCTCATATTTTATTCTTCTCTATTTCATTCCTGAAATTATACTGCAACATTCTACTAATTCTTCATCTATAACATTCCTCTAGCTCTTTCTTTGTTCTTTAATCTCTGCTTAAAATTCTGCTTTAGGAATTAAGCACTTCAACTATAGGCTACTATAATAGGCTCCTAGAGAGTCTTTTTGCTTCCATCCATCCTGCATTAAAAAAAAAAAAAAACAATTTCCATAAATACTATTCTCATTATGTAACAATACCAATAACACGTATTTGCTAAAGCTTTTTAACCTTTGTATTTATACTATTTAAATTATCTTTTTTGATAGTTGAGGTCATTTTCTGGGGGAATAGATTTTAGAAGCTCCCTTTTTTTAGATAGGGAATTTGAAGTCAAGAAAAGGGACTTGACTTATATTTCTAAGATCATATAGCTGGGGACATAGAATAAAGGAGTGCTGATAAATATTTAACAACCAGGAGCTGAGTGGTTCCATGGATAGAGCACTGGGCCTGGATTCAGAAAGATCTGATTTCAAATCTGTTCTTAGACATTTCCTATCTGTGTGATCCTGGCAATTAGGCTGTTCCTGTGTCAGTGTCTTCATTTGTAAAATGGAGATAATAATAGTATCTACTTCGCTGGATTAGTGTGAGGATTAAATGAGATAATATTTGTAAAGTTTAGCCTTAGTTCCCTTTCCCAATCTTCATTAATACTTTCTTAAGTCTAGTCAAATAACAAAACAATTATTCAAACCTGGATTTGTAGAATTTGCTGATTTCTGAGGTGTAAATGCTTATTCTGAAAAATTAACTGTCAAGCAGTCAACATTTTGAGTTGGAAGATAATTTAGAGATTATATATATATATAAACATATACACACACATACATACATACACATAAATACATATGTTAATATCTTCAATTTTTAATTGAGGAAGCAAAACTTCAGAGAAATGCATTGAATTCTTCTAGGTTAATGCCTTAGGAATAGAGGAGCAAGAATTATTATTATTATTATTATTATTTTTAGGAACAAAAATTATAAATTGACTTTCCTTAATCTGAGTCTAGAGTTCTTTTCCCTTATACAACATTGCAGCATGGTATAAAGTATTTAGCTATAATTTCCCATTGCTTGACCTTTTCCAATCTTTTGAAACTCAAAAAAGGTTGAAATTAAGTTTGAAATTGAGAGATATCTGGGTTTGAATCCTGCCTCTTTCATTTTTTAGCTATGTAACTCTAGAGAGGTGGAACACTTTTGAGCCTGTTCTGTCCTATGGAACATAGAGATAATAATACAATTTATGCCTACCTCTAGGGTGTGGCAAGATCCAACTAGAAAATGCGTGTTTAATGCTTTGCAGTGCTTTAAGATGCCATATAAATGACAGCTACAAATATTTTCTAGGTTGTCCCTGGACAATCCAATTCAGTTGTCCCTGTCACTTTGGAATCTTTTTAGTGAGAGATGGCTTTAAGCAAAATTTGAAATTAGTGTTCTGAAGTAACAATTGGATGCACATAAGCATAGAGCAGTGCACTAGGTCCTGGTGTTTTGGAGCATACAGAAAGTTTAAACAACCTATAGACCATGCTCTCATGGGGTTTATTATGTCCTAGAATAAGTTAAAACATACAAGCATAATAATATTATATAATATATACAATATAAAACACAACACAAATATACGACACATATAAGCTTGAAGTCATTCTCTCAACCACCTACTTGCACTGGCAGATGGGGTCTCCAGAGTTCTGATGATATCTGTCCCTCTAGACACATTCACTCAATTCCTGGAAGAACAGGTTGAAGTTTAAAATTCTTGAAACAAAACATCCCTCTTATTCACTCCCCCCACCCACCCAAATTTATTTCTGGTTGTTGCACAGCTAGTGGATAAGCAGCTCCTTTGCCTTCCTTGCATGGTATTATTTCTTAGCTGCCTGGGTGATTTTTTCCTGGGCTGGGTCAAAAAGGTTGTTCTCAGGGTGGATTTCTCACTGGACTCAGCTGTTGTAGTTCCCAGTAAAGTCTGTTATAATTTCCCATTGCTTGATCTTTTCCAATCTTTCGAAACTCAAAAAAGGTTGTATACTTCATCTTCTATAATCAGGTATCCAAAATCAAGAAAAAACAGATACAAAAGAGAGAAGAAACAAAGGTAGTTAAGAATTCAAGTGCCACATGTTGAGTGGTCAGGAAGAAATTCCCCAACTTGGATGCTTACAACATTTCTTTGTCCTAAATGGAAAAAGTACTAGGGGGATAAGGATCTTTCATATGTTTACAACGTTTCTAGGCACATTATATTCAGAGTCCTTAGCCAATTAAAAATTTAAAAAATAATATAATACATCAGAAAGAAACAAAATATTTCTTGAAGATAGGAAAGGTTTCTACTTTACTTACTTAATCTAAACTATCCTTCTTGCCTCTTAATTGATCTCTCAGCTTTCACTATCTTCCTTTTTGAATCTATCATTTATATATTCTTAGAATATGTTGTTAAAATGATATTCCTGATTCTCTGATCTTTCTATGACAAAATGTGTACTTTTCAGCCTGGAATTAAAATCTATAAATAATATAATTTTGTAATATATAATATATATTAGTACTATAACATAATGTTATAAATAAAATAGATTCCTAGTTGGTCCCCCAATTTGACATGACATCTGCTGCTATGATATATTCCTGGAGGCCATTTTCTGTCCATAGAAAGCACCAATCTTCCTCTTTGCCTTTCAGATTCTTTTATCTTCTTTTAAGTCTTACCTCAGGTATTACCTTCTCCTTAAACAGCCTTTCCAGATTCCCTTACCCACTACCCTCCTTCTATAATTATTGTGTTCCCTCCCTTTATAATTATTCATAGTATCTTGCCAGATCTTTCCTTTCACTTCTTCATTCCAAAACTTGTATTCTATTTATCTAAATCCACGTAATATCTTCCTGCTGGGATATAACCTGGGATATAAGATCATGGATTTATAGCCTCAAGAAATTTTAGAAGCTATTTTGTGCAAATCCTCATTTTACACATGAGGAAATTGAGTTTTAGGAAATTTAACTGAGTTTATTCAACTACTAAGTGGCAGAGAATGGGATATGAATCCTTTCTCCAAACCCAGTACTCCATCCACTATATCACATTTAAAGGCAAGGATTGTTTCATTTTTTTGTCTCTGAATACCCAAAATCTAATATAATACTTTGTAAATACTTGGTATTAAATAAATCTATGTTGAATTGAATTGCAGAGATAGTCATCTTTACGAATATGAGGGCTTATATCTGGAAGAAAGATTTTATTTGAGGATAGATAGAGCAAGGAACCAAGAATAGAAACATCTGAGAGGTAGATTTCAGCTCAAAATTAAGAAAAACTTCCAAACAATGAGAATAGTTTGAAAATGAAATGGACTTCTGTCAGGAGGTAGTGAGTTCTCCATCACTATGGATCTTTATAGTAGAAGCTAGATTGTTGCTTATCCAGTTGATGTTAACAAGATTCCTATTCAGGTACAATTTAGCTAATTTGATTATATGTATGTATGTATGTATGTGTGTGTGTGTGTGTATATGTGTGTATGTGCGTATTTGTGTATACACATATATACATACACACACACAGGAGAGGGCTAGAGGGTCTAGTAGCTTATGGCAAAGAAGATAGGGAATTAGACTTGCAATTCTTGGGATAAGAAATTCCTGAGAGAAGCAAACTTGTTCTGTCAAAGCAAGTGATTCTTTTTCTATGATAATAATAGTTTGCTTTTATTATAGTGTTTTAAGGTTTATAACGCATTTAAAAATTAATTTTATCCTCACAACCCTAGGAAATAGGTTGCTATTATTAGCCACATGTTTAGGTGTTGACACTGAGATAAAGAATTTAGGTGACTTGCCCAGAGTGTCATAGTAAATGCCTGAGGCAAGATTCAAACCTTTCTGGGGTTTTTCTGATCCCAGGTCCAGTGTTCTAATTACATTCTAATAGGGGAAAACAACATATGCATACACAGGTATATAAAAACACAGAAAAAATGAATTGAAATATAACCTTGGACATTAAGAGGTTTTAAGAACTGATGGGGAAGAGAGAAGGAGGAAACAGATTCATTTTTACCCAGGGTTTACAATCAATACAGGTCATGGTACAGTGTAGGCCTATAATGACCTTGGACTTTATCTTCTTTTTCAAATGAACCTTTTTATTTTATTATTTATTTATTTTTTGCTGAGGCAATTGGGGCTAAGTGACTTGGCCAAGGTCACACAGCTAGGAAGTGTTAAGTGTCTGAGACCAGATTTGAACTCAGGTCCTCTTGACTTCAGGGCTGTTGCTCTATCCACTGTGCCACCTAGTTTTTTATTTTCAAAATACATGCAAGATAGTTTTCAGCATTCACCCTTGCAAAACCCTGTGTTCCAAGTTTTTCTCCCTCCCTTCTCCCCACCCCTCTCTCTTAGCTAGCAAGTACTCTTATATAGGTTAAGCATGCAATTTTCTCTATATATATTTCCACATTTATCATGCTACACAAGAAAAATCAGATTAAAAAAGAAAAAAAATGAGAAAGAAAAAAGCAGGCAAACAACCAAAAAAGGAGCAGATACTATGCTGTGAATCAGAATTGATCAATATTTTCCAACTGATTGGCATCCACTGTTTCCTTGCTATTACAAAAAGGGCTGCCACAAACATTTTTGCACATGTGAGTCCTTTTTCCTCCTTTACGATCTCTTTGGGAACAGACACTGTAGAAACATTGTTGGATCAAAGGGCATGTGCAGTTTGTAGCTCTTTGGAAATGGTTCCAAATTGCTCTCCAAAATGGTTGGATCAGTTCACAGCTCCATCAACAATGTATTAGGGACTTCAATTTCTTTATCTGTAAAGTGGGGATAATAATAGCATCTATATTCTAGGAGTGTTGTGAGGATCAAAATAGATAATATTTGTAAAGCACTTTTCAAAACACTTTATAAATGCCAACTTATTAAGGAAAGATTTGAGTCAAGGTCTTTCTGGCACTGATGATACATTTCTATCCATTATGTCATACTTATAGCATATGTGCACTTTGAATATGGACATCTAGAAGTTATGATCAGTTTTTGTTGCCCAATAAATTATCTATTCTAATTTTAAGGAAGTGGGAAACCTATTTCCTTATCAGAGACCCCTCAAAATT
This sequence comes from Sarcophilus harrisii, assembly GCF_902635505.1. Lineage (NCBI taxonomy): Eukaryota > Metazoa > Chordata > Mammalia > Dasyuromorphia > Dasyuridae > Sarcophilus > Sarcophilus harrisii. The sequence continues at coordinate 205,498,925 of NC_045428.1, forward strand.
TCTGTCTAATCCAGTAGGGCTAGATTGGTCCTCAGTGTTATACTTAAAATGCTCTAGAAATGTATACATGTTAATTTTTTTTTTTAGGAATTTTAAATACTTTTAGATTGTAAGCTCCTATAGGGCAGGCATTTTCCTTGTGGCCTTGGCAGATTCCCATAATACCTGATATATGATTCTGTATATACAACCTATTCAATAAACTTTACTGACACACATAAAAAAGTCAGAATAATGAAAAAATAGAAGTTTAGTGGCTTTGGGGGAATTTCAAATAGTATGGAGAGATGTTGTATATTTCAGGCTTCTGACATGATTAACTGAGAACATAGATCCCTGGGGATTTATGGAAGATATAATTCTTTTTCTCTTCAATTTGAATAGAAACAGAATTCACTATAAATACAAAGGTTTCCTTTTAAAAAGCTAGTATGTTTGAGAGAAAAAATTTAATGATGGTTACTTGGCCAGCTAACCAATTCTGATCTAACTTATTGTTGCAGCTAATATTATAATATTATGCTGAATTTGGTTTATGAGGGGGAAAATAATATTCATAATGACTTTGAATCTCTCCAGTGTGTTTGAGAGAAAATTTCCCTAAACTACCTTCCTCCTCATTCCTCATATTGCTTCCTTTAGTTCAGCAAGGACATTTTAGTTGCTAACCATTCTCTGTGACTAGAATATACTCACTATTCTCCCCCATCTTTTGAAATCCTGGTTTTCTTTGATGCTCAGCACTCTCTTTTTCAATATATTTTTCCTGTTTCCTCTCCCCAGCTTTTAAGACCTCTTCTTAATCTCCTAGGTTATATTGCATGTATTTTATGCGTGTATATACATATACATATACATATACATATACATATATATATATATATATATATATATATACACATTCTGTTTTCCCCTTAGAATGTAAACTTTTTGAGGCAAGGATTATTTTCCTTTTGTCTTAGCATCTCCAGTTCCTGACATATAGTAATTTAAATTTAAATATAGTAATTTAATAAATGCTTACTGGTTGATTGAATGATTGGTGAAAACATATTGATATTCTTCTCTATGTGGCATAGAAACATTCTTTGTCTCTATATTTTTTTGGATTCTATTTCATTGTTTCAACTACTGATTTTGTCCATAGCTCTTGCCCTAGAGACAAACAAAGATGGAGATTAGAATTGCCTAAAAAAAACTCCAACAAATAAACAAATGAATAAATTAAGAGAAATTATGGAGCATGCTCTAGAATTGTGTTTTCTTTGCTAAAGAGAATATCAGATATAGAAATGAATTTAGAGATGGAAAAAAGGTTGTCAAAGTGAAACTGAAATAAAACACTGTTACATGATCACATTAGATTTTTATTAAGCTAAGGCAACTGATATTAAAGATAAAATGCAGAGAGTCAATTTAAGACTTGTAATTTGAATTTAAAAAGAAAGAAACCCTTGGTTTAATTAAATATACTGTGGTCAAGCTTCATAATGATAGCATTAAACAACAGATCTTGTAAGAATCACAGAGGAAGCCATTCATTTGCTAGAGGGAAAATAAGATACAGTTTTTCATGATTCAGTCTATTTCTGAAAAATGAAAGAATATCATAATAAGATATTCCAAAAATAAAAAAAAAGATTTGCTCTTTGAAATGACATCTCAAGAAAATCTGAGCTTAAACATCAATGAAAAATTGTGGATTTTCAGCCAAAGAAAGAAGTTTGACTCATTCTTTCTAAAGAAACCAGAGGTGAGCAGGGCATTTTACATGCAAGAGAAATGTAAGAAAGATAAACAAGCTTATATATAGCAAAAACAGATTGAGCAGTGAAATCAATTTTTATACACTTCTAAGACCAGATAAGCTATTCAAAAAAACAGCCCCTTTTTAAAGGGTCATTAGAGTACCAAGAATATTTACATTCTTATATTTACAACATAAGTGAACTGCAAAAGAGTGAGGAGAACTAGGAAGGCAGAAGGAGGAAAATTACATTATTTTTCTTTTAGTACCCAAGTTTATTCATACATTAAGATTTATTGGGGTGGGACTTCACAGGTTATTCATAAGGAGAGAGAGAAAGAGGAAGTTAGAAGAATTAGAGGTATTTTCAATTGAGAAAAGTATGGGTTATTGTTGTTTTCTCTCTTAAATTGTATGGAGGTCATTGGGAGAACAAGGAGGGATTATCTGGGAATGAAACAATTGGGAGAGAAGTGAAATAAAATTCTACCTATTAAAATGTTATTGGGTGTTCACAATATGTTCCCCCCAAGGTAATGAAAGTATTGCTGAAATTGAGGGATAAGAAAATACCTCTTCTCTAGAACATGACCCAATCTAAGAGAGGAGAAGTTAAATTTAGGGCTCTGGGGACAATCAGGGTAAAGTGCAAGTGGACGGAAGGAGTGACTCCAGGATAAGAATGTGGTAAAATAAAAGGACCTACTAATATAGGAGTATTCTGACTTTTAAAATAGAGCACTTTCCACCACATCATGCAGGCTCTTTTATGAATTAATATTAATGAAAATCGATCTCCTTAGAAGAGGGTAATTATAGCAAAGAGATAAGGAGGGTGGAGTTGGAAAAAATGTTTTTTTTTTTTTAACAGCTGGCAAGATTAGAGAAGGAGACAAGACTCCCCAAAACCCCACTTTGTAAGAAGGCTGTAGAAATAATAAAAGTCATTTATTTATGAGAGATAGCTGCCAAGCTGATTTTTCTGAAATAGTTCTGCCTGTATTGCTAACCTGCTCATGAAGTGAAAGATTCCCTCTTTCTCTAGGAAAAATTGCAAACACTTCTATTTAGCTTTTAAAACTTCTTACTACCTAGAGATTACCTATAAATATGTAGTAAATATAGACTTACTGCCTATTATTCTCTTTTATATACTCTGTGTGCTAGCCCAACTGGCCTGTTTTCAGTTTTCATGACATTCCCAGTTTTCATTTCTGTGTCTTTACTTTTGCCATCTTCCATACCTTCAATGCACTTTCTCCTCACCTCCACTTTATGGAATATATAGCTATCTTTAAAAAATCAACCCAAATGCTTTTTTTGTGCTGGAAGCCTATCCTGATCCTCCAGTTGCTTTCTCCCTCCATAATTAACTTGATGTAAATTTTTTTTTTTAGTATGTATTGATATGCTTTGTATTTAATTTCAGAAAGATGAGTTTCTGGAGACAATGATGAAGTCCAGGAGAGCAGCCAGGTGGGAAATACATGTTTTATGTTTTTACAAATCCATTAATGAAAGATAACAATCTAAAGTATCCTACAGGGTAAAAGCATTAACAAGTGGATAAATTAAATAAATATTTCTTGAAAAGGAGGCATTACCAATTAGTCTTTCAAAACAGAGATGGGATAATGGGGAGAAGAGAGGGAATATTTTGTACTACATTCAGAGAATACTAAGATCAAAGTAATGAAATTAATGCAAGTCACAGGGATCTGGTGCTTGTTTAAAAGATAAGAAATAATAATATAAAACAGAAATGAATTTAATTGAATAATCTAATTTAATTTTAGAAATGCAAACATAACAATTCCAATTTTGATTGTAAATGGACTAAATGTGCCATTAACAATAAACAAGATGAAAGGGTATGTAAGAAAGCAAATCCCTCCTCTCCACAAACCTGTCATGTTTAAGACACATTTAAGGCATAAAGACACATACTAAATTAAGAGGTTCTTGAAAAATATAATGATAAAAAATAAGCAGGAACTCTGATTATGATTTTACAAAAGAAAACTAAATATCAAAGCTATTAAGGAATACAAATGAAGAATCTGCTGTGTAGTATTTAACACATTTACACTAGATGTCATTGTGTCTGAGCATTTCAGTTAAGAAATAAATTGCATACAAACAGACATTGATGGTAGCATAATAATTGTGGGTGACTAACATTCTTTGTTCAAAGCTGGACAAATATAACAATGATAAACAAAAGGGAAATTATATGTCTGAATAGATTTTTGGGCCAATGGTGATTTTTGAGTGGGAACGTTAATATTTTCCAGGATCATATGTTATAGAGTATTATAAAGTTTATAAAAACTATTCATGTGCTAGAGTATAAAAGTTATAAATAAATGTAGAAAGACAAAAATATTAAACATATTTTGTAGATGGTAATAAAAATAAGAATCAATAAAAGTAACAAAGAAAAGATAGTCTTATATGAAGACTAAATAATGACATCTTAAATTAAAAATAGGTAAAATATAATAGATACAAATTATTTTAAAGAAAATGAAAAACAATGAAACAATAATAGGAAGCAACTAAACACAGTTCTCAGAAGAAAAATTCATTTATGAAAATGATATCAACAAAATAAAAAAGAGACAATTGGCATATTGAACATATACTTAGATAAGAAATAAAAAAACCCCCCAAAATAACCATCCTAGAACAAATAATATAGAAGAAATTTTAAAATCACAGGAGAAATAAGATCAAAAGTACAAGATCATTAAACTGATTAACAAAATAAATTCACTAAAAATACTAAACTTGATAAAAGATTAGTTAATGTGATAAAAAAAAGAGTTAAATAAAATTGTCAACTTAAAAATATGGACAAGATTAACTTAAAGTGGATGGAATTATGAGAAATGATAATATCCAGTATATACCAAAATATTGAAAATATAAAGGATATTGGTAATATTTGCAAAAATATTTTTAAATAAACAAAAAACTCAGAAAGCTTCAAAGCCTAATCTGAAAGGAGAAAAATTAAATAGGTTATAAATAAACCAATAAAGAAAAACCCCTAGTAAAGATATATTTGCAACCAGATTCTATTAAATAGTTAAATTTCTGTGAACTTAAATGCCACATAAATTAATTGTGATAATAGAGAAAGAAGGCATTCAACCAAAATATTTTTATACAATAAATATAGTCTTGATTAACAAACCAAAGATAAATAAGGCAGAAAAAGAAAAGCACAAACTGATATTATTAATGAACATATAATTTAAAATTAAAGTTTAACAAAAAGAGTTTAACATTTTTGAAAAGTAATTTTGCATAATGCCATTTGGAAATTATGTCAGGGATACAAGTTTACTCTAACATTAAGAAAACAGGCTCAGAAAATCTTTATTAACATACAACACTCTTTTGTACTAAATAAAACACATGAAAAATATAGCCTTGGAAGGTCCCTTTAAAAATAAAAAAAAGTACACATCTTAAAGCTAGAACTTACATTATTTGCAATGGAGAAATATTGGAAGACTTCCCAATAAATTCAAGGTTAAAGAAAATATTCCCTCTTCCCAATGCAATTTGAGAATAATACAAAGAAATAAATCGTTATCATAACAGACAAAGAAGAGGAAAAAATAATTCCTATTTTTAAGGCAACCTGGTGTTTTACTTAGAAAATCTCAAGAATCAGTGGAGAAACTAATTAAGATGATTAATAATTTCAATAAGTAAGTACAACATATAATCAATACACAAAATTGTCAGAATTTCTATTGTAGTAGCAAAAAAGGAGGGAAAAGCTAGAGAAATTCCATCCAAAATAGTTATAAAATATATAAACTATTGTAACCAGGTTCTTTTAAAAATCATAGCTTTCAGGTAGTCTGATGATTAATACATTGTCTCTCTTCAATCTGTTCTTCAGATCAGTTGTTTTTTTTTTTTAATGAGGTATTTCACATTCTCTTCTATTTTTTCTGGTTTTATTATTTCTTGGTGTCTTATAATGTCATTTAATTTCTCTTCTCCATTTTAGTTTATAAAAAGTTATATTCTTCCTTAAGATTTTAGACCTCTTTTTCTGTTTAACTTTCTTTATTTTATTTTATTTTTGGCTGAGGCAATCAGGGTTAAGTGACTTGCCCAGGGTCACACAGCTAGAAAGGAAGTGTTAAGTGTCTGAGTTCAGATTTGAACTCAGATCCTTCTGACTTTGGGGCTGGTGCTCTATTCACTGTGCCACCTAGCTGCCCCTGTTTAACTTTCTTTACATAATTTTCTTTAATTTTTTACTTTATAAACTTTTCTCAAGAAATCTTTTGGGACTTATGACTATTTGATATATTTTTTTTAAACCTCTCTATCTTCCTCTGAATATAAACCCAGACTTTCTTTTATACCAAAGTAGCTATCTATGGTTGAGTTCATAATTTTTTATTTTATTTTTTATCAGATTATTATTATCATCACATTTCAGTCTTGAGTTGTGAATATTGTTGCCCAGGCTTTAAGTCCTTCTTAGTGTTATTTTCTGAATTCTGTCAGTGGCTTAACTTCAGATACTCCTCTCCTCCCCTAAGCCATGGTTAGGGCCACGAGAAATTAGTAAGGAAGATGACCCTAAAGTATTATAATGGGAGGGTAAAGTAGAAATAGAAAAAAAATCTGCCATTTACTTTTTGAAAGAGATTCCAGGAGAAAGATTTGAGGGAAAGCCAACTCTCAAAACTCCCAGGTTAATGAGAAAATACTGCAAGCAACAAGAAAAAAAAATAAAATATTGCAAAAAGACAGTCAGGAGTTCACAAGATCTTGTAGCTTCCAATCTAAAAGACTGTCCATTTTGGAACATTTTATTTTGAAAAACCAAGAAGCAGAGGTTATGTCTAAGAACAATTACTTATGGAATAAAGTTGAATATTAACTTGAATGAAAAAAGCTGGGTATTTGATGAACTGAAAGACTTTCTAGTAATTGTAACAAAAAGACCAAAGCTCAATAAAAAATTTTGATATAAAAGATCTAAAAGAAATATAAGGAAAACATTAAAAGCTAATTATAAGGAACTCATTGATGTCAAATTATTATATGCATGAAAATGTTATCAGTATTCTTAAAATTGTCATCGTTAGTAAGATAGTTTGAAAGAAAGGTTGAGAGTGAGTTGTATAAGATGAGGTGATTCCGAAAGTCCAAATTGGGTAGAAAAAGGTAAAAGGGACTAATTATGTTATAAAAGTAGGGTGGAAAAGAAAGAAGTAATATAGGGGAAGCAGGTAGGGGTGGAAGGTTGGTAATGTTGGAAACTTACTCTTACCAGAGTTGAAGAGGAAACAACGAGTATATCTGGAAGTGCATAGAAATCGTTTGAACATGTAAATAGATGAGGAATTTTTTGGGGGGCAAATTTGGGGGGACTTTTAGAGGAGTATGTGGATTAGGATTTGGAAAAATGGGGAAAGAAAGAAGGGGTCTCTTGAAGGGGTGGGTAAAGTGGGGAAATGGACGTTGAGGGAGAAGATAAGGTAATAGAAATTGGATAAAATGAGAGGCTGAGAAAGAAAATAGTAAAAATAAGATGGAGAGAAATTCACAAATAGTTATAATAATTTCAAATGTGAATGGAATATTTATAGTAGCTCTCTTTGTACTGGCAAAGAACCAGAAATAGGATGTTGTAATGAAATACTATTGTGCTATAAAAAGTAACGAGCTCAATAGTCTTAAAAATGGAAAAACTTATATGAAATGATAAATTTCAAAGTGAGCAGAACCAAGAGAATATCGTATATAGTAACAGCAATATTGTTTTACGAATGTCATTTTACCTATTATAAATACGTAAATTAAAAATAAAAGATACATGAAAAATGATGCTATCTGCATCCAGAGAAAGAATTAATAAATAGAAGTATATATAGAATAACTTTACATTCATGTATATACATACATATATCTATATGTAGGCCATCTCTAGGGTAGTGGAAAGGGAAGAACAAAAAAAGAGAAAAAAAGAAATTTATGCAATAACTTTGTTGTATATTTTGAAAGAAAAGCAAGTTATACATGGCAGATTTGCAATTTCTTGTACAATCATCTTTTTATTGTATTTTTATGGACATGCTTATTTTGTTCTTGAATTGAAAGTAAAATTAATCAAAAAACCATTATATATATAATATATTATATTATTATAAATATATATATACATATTATATATAAACTCTCTGGACCTCGACTTACTAAGAAAGACTTATTATATGTAAATGTAATTATAAGATTGTTTTATAAAAATAAAGAAGAAAATTTATCTGAAAGTTATTTATGCTTAGTATTCATGCACTGGGCTTGAAATCAGTAAAGAGTTGTTTGAATTCTGCCTAAGAGAATTACTATCCTTGTAATCATGGGGAAATTATTCTAAACCTCTTTAGTTCTAAGTTTCTTCATTTGTTGTTGAGTTTTAGTTGTTTCCAACTTTTTCTTACCCCATTTTGGGGTTTCTTGATAAAGATACTAGACTGGTTTGCTATTTCCTTCTCTAATTCATTTAATAGATGAGGAAATGAGGCAAATAGGATTAAGTGACTTTCTCAGGGTAACACAGCTAGTAAGTGTCTAAAGTCAGATGTGAATTCAGGAAGATGTCTTCCTGAATCCAGACAGTGATCCTTCCACTGTCTTCATCTTTCTTCATCTGTAGAATGGGAATAACATTATTACAAACTTGAAGTTATTCCACTATTATACAATAACATTATAAAGAAACAACTTTGAAGGATCTGTGAATTATCAATACAATGATATCTACAATTCTGCTGGATTAATGATGAAGCATGTTACGTACTTTTGCTAAAAAAAAAAAAAATTAATCTAGAAAACTAGATGCTTCCAGACCTAGAAGGAATATAAGAAAACAAAGGCTAATTATAAGGTTATAAGGTACTCATTGAGGTAAAAGTGTTTACATACATACATACACACACACACACACACACACACACACACACATATATATGAAAATGTTACCAGCATTCTTAAAACTCATCATTAAGGTAGTTTGAAGGAAAGGTTGAGGTTGGATTGGGACAAATGTTAAAGAATAAGATATATGTTTTTGGACACAGCCAAATTGGAATTTTATTTTGTCTAACATGTTTATTATGAACTTAAAATAAAACTTTTTCTTCTCAATTTGAGGGAAAAAATAGGGAGAAGGGAATTGGGAGAGGGAGAGAAGAAGGAAGGGAGTGGGAGAGAGGAAGAGGGAGAGACAAAAAGATAGATAGATAGAGAGAGAGAGAGAGAGAGAGAGAGAGAGAGAGAGAGAGAGAGAGAAGGAAAGATTTTTGAAATATACAATAGTAAAGGCTGAAGGACTCACAGGCTATCTATCACAGGATAGATTTGAAAGTAACATTTGAAATTAATACTTAAAAAGAAAAGCAGGTTGATGTAGTGAATATTTGAAGTTTCATTTACAATATTCTTTTTCTGTTCTACTGTGCATGGTGCTAATTTTAGATATTTAAGTTCAGAATTTTTAAAAATGTAACAAACCCCCAAAGAACTTAATATCTTAAAAATATGAAAAATATGCATGGAACTATGCTTCTAAAGTCAGTAAACTATGCCGATCTTTTAACACAGTGATATCACTACTAGGTTTAAACTCAAAGATGTCAGAGAAAGAAGAAAAGAATATACAAATATATATATACATATACACATATATATTAATTATGGCAGTTCTTCTCTTGTGGTAAAAGAACCAGAAATATAAGAGATGTCCAATTATTAGAAAAGAGATGAACATATTGTAGTAAATTAATGTAATATGATATTGCTGTTCTATTAGAAATATCTAAAAGGACAATTTCAAAGAAAGCTTGAAAGACTTTTGTGAACTGATGTGGAATTAAGTGAGCAGAACCAGTAGAGCAATTTATAAAAAAATATAAATAAAATAATCATCAATTAAAAATTCTAATCAATACAATGACCAGCCACAACTCCAGAGCATTAATGATGAAGTAAACTATTTACTTCCTAAGAGAGGAATTATGCATTAAGGTATGGGGTAATATGTGTGTATATGTAAAATATATGTGTATGTACACAGACACATATACATATATACATATATATATACATCCATATATGTACACACACACACACACACAGAGCCAATGTAGGGATTTGTTTGCTTGGCTATGTTTATTTGCTACAAAGATTGCATTTTTCTTTTTTGCATTTAAAGGAAAAGTTGGGGGTCTGGGAGATCTAATTGCAAAAATTGCAAAAAATCTAATTGCAAAAAAAAAAAAAAAAAAAAAAAGAAAAAACCAAGAAAACACAAAAGAAGGAAAGAGGGCTCTTTGAACCTTTAAAACACACTGAAGAGAACAAAAGGAAGTTCAAAAAGAAACACAAACAATAGGATTATTTTGAAAATAACATGTTGAATTGATTATATTCTTCAAAATTGCAAGTTGAATGTAATAGAGAGTCCTGGTTTCTCATGAATTCCTCTGTGTTCTCCTTTGTATATGAATATATTCTTTTATTTTAGTTTTTTATGTGTATTAAAATAACTTTGGATTAATTTTTTTCTTTCTTCTCCCAAGTAATCTAAAAGTGCTAGATTTCTACCCCTCCCCCTTTACCTATGCCATTCCTTTCATGAGTTCCATCCAGAGTCTCACTGACCCAACTGGTTAAATTTCCTTCTTATATGAAAACACTTTAGTTCATTTTGCTGGTTGCCCATATTTTGTGCATTTCTTATTGGACATTTGAAGCTATTTCAGTGTTGGCTTCTTTCTTAGATTTTGTATTGACCAACTAGAAAAAGAGTTATAGTCTTTTTTTTTTTAATTAGTTGCAATTAGTGAGTGTCCATATTTTTACTGCTAGTTTCTTTTTTTTTTATTTTTTATTTAATAGCCTTTTATTTACAGGATATATACATGGGTAACTTTACAGCATTAACAATTGCCAAACCTCTTGTTCCAATTTTTCACCTCTTACCCCCCCCCCTCCCCTAGATGGGCAGGATGACCAGTAGATGTTAAATATATTAAAATATAAATTAGATACACAATAAGTATACCTGACCAAAACGTTATTTTGCTGTAGAAAAAGAATCAGACTCTGAAATATTGTACAATTAGCTTGTGAAGGAAATCAAAAATGCAGGTGTGCATAAATATAGGGATTGGGAATTCAATGTAATGGTTTTTAGTCATCTCCCAGAGTTCTTTTTCTGGGCATAGCTAGTTCAGTTCATTACTGCTCCATTAGAAATGATTTGGTTGATCTCGTTGCTGAGGATGGCCTGATCCATCAGAACTGGTCATCATCTAGTATTGTTGTTGAAGTATATAATGATCTCCTGGTCCTGCTCATTTCACTCAGCATCAGTTCGTGTAAGTCTCTCCAGGCCTTTCTGAAATCATCCTGTTGGTCATTTCTTACAGAACAGTAATATTCCATAATTTTCATATACCACAATTTATTCAGCCATTCTCCAACTGATGGACATCCATTCAGTTTCCAGTTTTTAGCCACTACAAAAAGGGCTGCCACAAACATTCGTGCACATACAGGTCCCTTTCCCTTCTTTATAATCTCTTTGGGATATAATCCCAGTAGTAACACTGCTGGATCAAAGGGTATGCACAGTTTGATAACTTTTTGAGCATAGTTCCAAACTGCTCTCCAAAATGGTTGGATTCGTTCACAACTCCACCAACAATGCATCAATGTCCCAGTTTTCCTGCATCCCCTCCAACAATCATCATTATTTTTTCCTGTCATCTTAGCCAATCTGACAGGTGTGTAGTGGTATCTTAGAGTTGTCTTAATTTGCATTTCTCTGATTAATAATGACTTGGAGCATCTTTTCATATGACTAGAAATAGTTTCAATTTCTTCATCTGAGAATTGTCTGTTCATATCCTTTGACCATTTTCAATTGGAGAATGGCTTGATTTTTTTATAAATTAGAGTTAATTAAGAGATATAGTCTTAAAGAAGACAATAATTCTTTAAAAATTGAATGGGCAAGGGAAAGCCAGTGAAACTATAAGAAATCAAGAAATGACAAAACAAAATATAAAGAATGAAAAAAATGGAACAGAAAATTAAACATCTTATAAGAAAAACAACAGATCTGGAGAGCAGATCAAGAAGAGAAAATATAAAGAATAATTGGACTATCTGAAATTGTGACCAAAAAAAGTACCTTCACATAATAATGCAAGAAATAATTAAAGAAAATTGTTCTGAAATGATAGAACAGGTGGGGGAAGTAGAAACAGGAAAAAATCCATCTATCACCACCTCAAAGAATTCCTACATGGAAAATATAGAAGAATGTTACTGCCAAATTTCAAAATCCCCAGTTCAACAAGAACAACAACAACAAAACAAAAACCAAAACACAATTCAAATATGTTGGAATTACAATTAGAATTGTACAGAATTTTTCAGCAGCTACAATAAAAGGTCTTGGAATCATATATGCTGCTAATCTAAAGAATTAAGCCTACAGCCAAAAATGTCATATCCAGCAAAATTAACCACAATACTGAATTTTTAAAAAAGGACATTCAACTAACTTGTAGATTTTTTGGGACTTCGTCTCAACCAAACCCAAACTTAATAGAAAATTTAACGTATAGGAGCTGACATCAAAGATTAATTTCAAGGGACTCAACAAGGACAAATTGTTTATGTTTTTTACATGGAAATGTATACCATATGTTTGAGATCAACATCAGTAATTGGGCAACTGAAACAAAAGACTGGGGTAGAGTTGAGTATGATTCAACACTATCCAACACAGAGTATTGGAGTAGGAAAACTGGTAATTCTAAAATAGAGAGGGAGGAGAATTGGTAATTCTGAAAACTTACTCACATTAAGAATGGTTTAAATAGAATATATATACATACATATATATGTATGTATGTATATATATATAACATGAAATGTTTGCCATCCTCTAAAATCTATAAAGAAATAAGGGGAAGGGAATAGGATAAGATGAATATAGATGTCTAGATTTATGACAGTGGGACAAGGTGTGTAGATTAATGGGGAAAAGAGGGAAGGAAATGATAAGGGGAGAAAATAAGGGAGGGATCCATGATTGGGGTGGGTTAATTAGGGCAAATTAAGGAGTAGAATGAAGGTAGTAGAGTTAGTAGGCATAGGAAATAAGAAATATGCACCAACACTACAACAAAGATCAGGAATAGAATGTATTAGGGGAAAAAAAAGTATGGCTAGTAATCATTGATCTCAGACAAAATCAAACTTAAAGATTCAATCAAGAGAGAAATCTAAATTATGACATCCATATTAATGTTGTTTTAGATGCATATTTACATGTATAAGTGTATATGTATATGTACATACATGTATGTGTGTACATGTGTATATATGTAAATATGTGTATGAGTGTATATAGATATGATGTGGGGTTATTCTATATATATAGACAGACATATCTATCTGTGTTTTACAGTAACCTGCTTAGGGAGGTGGGATAAAAGAAGAAAAAACTTTAAAAAGTTCATAGCAGAGAACAAAATAATAACCTACAATGAAGCAGAAAATAGATGGATAGTCATGAATATAAGCTCTTCTATTACTGTTACATGTTTTGAATCCTGCTAGGCAAAGGACAATTTTTTTTTCCTTTTCTGTTTTTCTTTTTCTATCTTGTTTTTTCTTGTTTTCTATTTAGTTTTAAATAAATAAATATTTTTTAAAAATTAAAAAAAAAGATTTTGTCTTTTGTCAGGATCTGGTGTTCTCTACTGTTCTTTTTACCACACCATTCTAGTAATCTAGTAGTTATCATTCTAGTATCTAGCTTTGTGAATTACCTTATTCTATACTTCTTTTCTCTAGAATATTTAAACACATTTTACATTATGTAAATACATTTTTCTTAAAGATGCTGCATTCCTGGCCACTTGTCATTTCTATATTTTAAGTCTCATTCCAGAAATACTCTATAGATTTTTGGAGCAAAATTTCTTCATTAGAGAGGAAGTTTCTGATTTTTCTTCTCTTCCCACAATTCCTTCTAGCTACATTCTTCTTCCTTGTTCTCAGCACCAGATAATATGTTGCTCTTGGCTAAACAGGATTTCCTATTAGCTTCATCATTAGTTCTCTGGAGTTGTGGCTAGTCATTGTATTGGTTAGAGTTCTTAATTCTTTTATGGCACTTTTATTTATAATTGTTTTTAATAAACTTCTCCCCTGGTTGTTCTTACTTAACTCTGCTTTAGTTCATTTAAATCTTCTCAGCTTTTCTCTGAGGTTGTCCTTTTAGTTATTTCTAACAGAACAATATTATTGCATCACATTCATGTACCACAGTTTTTTAAGCTCTTTTCCCCTTTTGCTTCTGGTTCTTTGCTACAACAGAAAGAATAGACATAAAAAATGAGTCCTTTTCTTCTTTATTTGATCTCTTTGAGGCATAAGCCCATATTGTTAACATAGTTTTCTTTAAGTGATGCTTTAATACCCCCCCAAAGTTGTACTAATGATGGCAATTTCTATTGCAGTGCAATTGAATGGTAGAAGTAATGGGGGACATGGGCCATTTAGCACCTCTCAGATAATGTTGTAAAGGAAAGAGTACTGAATCCTAATTCAGTACTGTTCAGTCAGAACACCTGGTTTCTTCTTTCAGCTTGTATTTTCAAAGCTGTAACCAGAGTATCATAATGGAACTTTGAGTATGGTGCCAAATTTTAAAGAATGATGATAGTACTCCCAGACTTTCAGCATCAAAAGGACAACAGGACTTAGAACTTGGTTTGCAAGCATACTTACTTAAATCAGGCAGTCATCAGAGAAGGGATCAATTAGAGTATTAAAATATATTTTTATTTTGCTCTAACTTGGTCCTATTATAGGGAATTCTGGTCAGTGAATTTTTTTTTTTAATGTAGAAAGGTGAGAATGGTGATGGTATGGTCCTAATGAATCTTATTTGGATTGTTGAGTATTGGTTATCTGATCCTCTTTCAAATCCCTAGAATTTTACTTTCCTAAGACTCTAGGGTAGGGTATAAGTTAATTGTGGCTTCTGGGTGGCCCAGCCTTAACTACCCAGCATGAGTGCTTGGATGAACACTCTCAGTAATTAGTGGTTCCTAGCTGGTTGGAAAATTAACATCCCCCTATTTTTCTTTTATATGCATTCATTTGGGTGTTTCAAAGACCCCTGATTTCTCTCCTAGAGAATGTTTATACTCAGTGGTGCAGGTTGGATGCCTTGGGTAAATATATAAGGAAAAAAATAATAATTTTTTTCTCTGTTAGCCTGAATAGACAGCACTTTCTGGTCGCATCTTAAACAGATGTGGCATGTGAGTATTTGATATTTTAATCAGATTACACATCAGATTCTGTTCCTGTAAGCAATAAATCACAAGGAATAAGAAAGTTAGAAATGGAAACAAAAGACTGCTTTGGTAGATCTTGAAACAATAAAGATGACAGAAAAGATCTAGAAATACCCAAATATAGAAACACAGTTTGAAAATTCACTCATCTCAAGCTGTGTGTTATAGACTAGCAGTGATGGACACACGTGGAATCAGAATGAGGAAAACCCATGTGATTTTCTATTGATTGAATTCAAGATATGATGGCACTTTCTTTAAAAGATAGGGAACGAGGATGAAGTGGAGTGGAGATGAGAAATTCTGTGACTCAGCACTGTCATTTGATTTCTCTTGGGTTTTGCTCAGAAGTGAAGGATAATGGAAAACACATTGGTTTTTATTCTGTTTTTGCTTTTAATTGACCAATCTTATATTGCTTTTAGCTTTGTGAGCTGCCTCAAATCCTTTTTGGAAGTAGGCAGGACAGAAATGCTAAACAACAGCAACAAAGAATGAAAACAATGAAAAAAAACCACATGAACAGGCAGTTTATTCTTTTCATTTAATTGGCAGACAGATGGTCAGAATGAATCTGGTGAGCAAAATGTTGACATTTCTCTCTTTTTTGAGGATCTTAGGCTGAATTTTCTCATGGTGTGAATGTGGACATATTTATGATTTGCTTCTTATTTTGGAATTCTGTCCTATTCCTTTTAGGGAAAAATGTTTAGGCAGTTTTCAGAAGTAAGGTAGAATGGAGAAGTGAAGCAGTTATCTATATTATTAAAATATGTATATGCACATATACCTATAACCTCTGCCTCATGCTCAGGAAATATTTTTGACTTCTATCATTTAACTTGGCTTTAATACAATTAAATCTACCAGTGTACTATAGATTTCTTAATATGGCCCAGATTCCTATTAATTTATTTTACAGTATTATAACACACATGTCACTCTATCAACTCAAATAAAGTCTACATCTCAATAAACCTTCCAGGTACTTTTAAAAAAAATGTGAACTGTCACTGGACCATGTTTCAACCACCTTTTACTTACATAGAAGTTATTGTTATTTTTAGCTTGAGGGTAGATTTTAACTTTTATCCCTATGAAACTTTATTCTGCCTCAACAAAGACTAACTGAAGATCATTGAGGTACAAGTTTTACTTTTCACCTTGCTGCCCATGGAAAGCAAGATGCTGAAGAGAAAAGCTAGTTTAACTTCATAGGTATCATGGAGACTCAGTGGGGTGAAATACAAGATTGGAATACAAGTCTGGAAGATTATATATTATTCAAAAGAAATGGGAGAGAAAAAAGATGAGGTATAATGATATTACATTTGTTGTTATTTTTTACTTTTTCTTTAAAAATTATTGATGACTTGTTTCTATATCATATTAATTTCTGAATATATTTCTCCTCATTGCTCCTACTTTGTTAACCAATTTCCCTCATAATAATGAATTTTTTTTAGTTCATAATGCATTCAATGAATTTAGATGATATCCAGATAAGATAATGATATGTAAAGTTATGCTAGAACCTAGCTCTTCTACATGTATTATAGGGAAGGTCTCATTAGGACACCAGATTCAATAAAGATCAAGAAATTATAAAAAGCTTCTCCATTCAGTTCAGTGCTATATATGAAGGCAGCCAGAAGCTTTCAGAGGTTGAGAGAGAAGTTCTCCCCAAAAGGGAAGAAGCCAACATAACCATAAATAAATGGGCTGGTGGATTGCTGGATCTTAAATAGAGCTGCTCGTAATAGTGATTTCCAAGGTGGGTAGGAGCTCAAAGTACTTTTAAATATAGGGACGTTTCCCAACAGCCAGAAACTCTTAGCACCTTGACCTGAAACACGGGAATAGGAAGTCATGATACTTAGGAATGGGAGTTCTGATTAGGAAGCCATTCTGTTGCCAAGATCTGTCTATTTTATCTATGTAACATCTCTCCAATATGTCCCATTCTCTTCTTTGACATTGCCATCATCCTATTGCAAACCCCTATCACCAATACTTTTTGGTTGGTTGATTGGTTGGTCTGCCTGCTTCAGTATTTCTCCACTCCAACCCATTGTCCTTTCAACTTAAAAAAATTATTTTCCTAAAGTTACTTTCACCCCCACTTAACAAACTCCAGTAGCTCTCAACTGCCCTCCCTCCTAACCCCCTATGAATTCTCTGCTTGACATTTAGTCTTGTAGTCTTTTTATACCTTACCTCCTCTCCTCTTCCTCCATATATATTTTTTGAGGCAATTGGGGTTAAGTGACTTGCCCAGGGTCACACAGCTAGGAAGTGTTAAGTGACTGAATTCAGATTTGAATTCAGGTCCTCCACTGTACTCACCTAGCTGCCCCTCCTCCATAATTTTTGCTCCAGTAACCCTGACCTCCTTGTTTCAGGAATGAGACACTTAATCTCTTGGAGCCCTGTGTCTTTTTTCATTGTCCTTTGTGTTTGAAATGTCTTCCCTTCTCATCTCTATCTACTGTTTTTTCTGGCTTCAAGTCCCAACTTACATTCCACCTTCTATAGGAAAATAGTGTCTTCCCTCTCAATTACTTTCTATTTATCCTGTATATTGCTTGTTTGTACATGTTAGTTTTTCTCTCCCCCATTAGACTGTGACTTCTTTGAAAGAAGGATTTTTTTTGGCTTCTTTTTATAGCCCTAGAGCTTAGCACAGTGCCTCACACAAAATAGGCACTTAATAAATGCTCATTAATTGACCAGAACCTGTAGATGGAAGGATGTCAAGGAAGGCTTTATGGATTAGATATCATCAATTTTTTGCTTTGAAATGAAGCTGCAATTCAAAAAGAGGAAGTCTGTTTTAATCATGGGGTATGTTACAAGCAAAAATAAGAGGATAATAGAAAACAATATAGGTATGCGGGATAAAGAGTAGTCTATTTCAAATTGGAACATAAAATACACATGAATAGTAGTAGAATTAGATAAGACTGGACGGATGGTTTGAAACTAGTTTATAGAGGGTCATGAATTATAGTCAGGAGTTTTTATGTTATTAATTGACACTGAAGAATCACTAAACTTTTTTGAGTAGAAGAGTACCTTTGGTCATAGGGGATTATTAAGATTATTCAAAGGAGCTGATAGATAGGAAAATCAGTTAAGAATCTATAACCTTAGTCCTGATAAGGTAAAAAGGGGCTCTTAACAAAGATAGTAGCAGTGAGAGTAAGACTTGGGGAGGAGACAGTGAGCACCACATGTCAGGCAAGTCAAATCTCCATCAGTATCTTGACCACTAGTTTGCTCAGACTCCAATGGAGACAGCTTAAGAGATTGAACCTAATATTGAATTAAGTGGAAAAGGAAAATAATTGGATGAGTCAAGTGATGAAGAGAAGTCAATCAAAAATGACTAAAATGTTACAATTCAGGGTAATTGGAATCATTGGGCAGCCATTGAGAGAATAAGAGAAATTAGTATTATCTTATCAGTTCATCTAGATTCTGATATATTTGACTCACAGAGCCACATATTCATCCCTCCTCATGCTTTTGAACATCAGGCCCATAGTACCAATTGACTGGGAAATATCCAGTTGGATATCCTATGTTCATCTCCAATTCAACTCAGTTTCTTTCTAAGTCCTATTTTGCTTTTAATTTGTTTATTTCTGTAAAGAGCATCATCATTTACAATTTTGGCTCTTGTTTTCCTTCACCCCTCCTATCCTTTCAGTAGACAAGCCTCAATATTCTAACCTTCATAACATCTCATTCTTTTCTCTAAGAGATTTTTTATCATTTCTTTCCTGGACTGCTGTAATTACTCCCTATTGCTTCTAGCATAAAATACCAATTTATTTGTATTTTATGACTCTAACTTATCTTTTCAGACTTATTTACATTACTTCTCCTCACATACCATATGGGACAATCAAACTAAGCTATTTTACATTCTTGAAATCTCAGAACTGTGATTTCATTTCAAACAAATGTGTTGGACAAAAGTCTTATTTACTTATTCATGTGCAAGTTCTTTTTCAGTAGAATCTGTAAAATAAGGGTGATAATAGCCCTTCCCTCTCAGGGCTGTTGTGAAGACCAAATGAGATAATAATTGTAAAACACTCAGCACGATGCTTGGCACATAGTAAGTGCTATATAATTGTTAGTCATCATTTTTATCATTATAATTATTACTATTATTATTATTTAAACTCTTTCAGGATAAGGGCTGTCTATTTTTGTCTTTTTTCCTTCCATGTAGCAAGTACTTTAATAAATATTTGTTGAATTGACTTTAGGAAGATTTAGGTGCAAAGCTCAGCTTTAGAAATGCAGGGGTGCTTGGGATTTCATAACTCTTCAACCTATCATGTTTCATTTTCTCTCCTTTTCTCAAAATGCATTCTTGTTTTTAGGGAAAAAGATAAATGGACTGTTTATATCAGAGTTTTATTTCAGTTGAGTTTTTGCCAGTTTAACCACAAGCTTCATTTTTGGCTAAAAAAGTGTTATTTTCTGAAAACATTCTCTATGATGCACAATCAGAGTGCTGTGTATGATTGGATCCACAATGAGATGCTTTTCATCTGCCAGCTTTTGAAGTGTGATCCTGCATTATTGTGGCCACACCAAAGCTTGTCCCATCTGGGGTCATCAAGAGTCTTGCAATACAAAGAGTATACTGTATATTCTCCCCCTTTCTTTAGAATACAACTTCTTTTGAGGTTATTATCCTTCCAAACATTTGGAGGCAAAGCATGGTGCCCCCAAAAGCAAGCTACTCAGAAGCAGTTGACTTGTTGTGGAGTCCAGTCTTCACTGTCTGTTAACAGGTGCCAGTGACATTTCTCACTGTCAGAAACTCATTTGGGCTGAACAGCTCTTTAATCGATTGTGACATGCCAAGGATATTTATCACATCCCAACCGGTTTAATACTATAGGTAATAAATAAGGACCTGACTTCAGCTATTTAACCTTTAAGTATGACCCAGAGAACTGAAGGATTTGTTTTTGTCCCAAATGGTTTCCTTCCTTAGACTTGAAAGTTCTGTTACACAGACCACAATTATTTATATTACTTGGATAAATGAATGAAAAAGTATTTATTAAATGCTTATTATGGGCCAAGCACTCTGCTAAGTGGGGAGAATATACATAGAAAAATAAAGAAAGCCTCGTCTCTCAAGGGGCTCACATTCTAATTGAGAGAGACAACATAATTAGAACAGTTTAACTGTAGGTTAAACGGAAAGGTTAGAAATCTTTTGGGGTACAACAGTGAGGTAGATGGTACCTAAGTTATTTCAATAAGTCAAATAAGTGACAGTCCTAGAGTCTTGAAGGGAATAGAGGGTAAGTTCTGGAGGAACTTGAGGAGATTGGAATGTAGGTAATAAGGTGATCCTCTATTTTACTGGAAACTCATTCAAGTTTTGTGAGTAGTCAAGCAGTCCAGCTAGTCTCTAGGCCTTTAACCAAAGGAAGTGGTAAGGAGAGATTGTGATGTCTCATCACTGTAGTAATAATAGAATAAAGCCTAGATCATCATTTTAATGAAACAAATCCTGAAAATATTTAGAAATTGCATAAGGGCCAAAGGCCTAAGCAGAGAATTCATTCTCCCCTTAGATTTTAGGAGGTTGCAAGCACCCAATGGAAAGGACCACCCATTTTCCAGGATCAGCTTTATAAATAGAGGGTTAACTACAGAGTATAATTGGAGGCGTGTAAGTAAAGAAGGCTGAACTACCCCCAAATAATTTATCTGACATTCCATTATCAGAGATACACTCACTTGGGTTAATGCAATACTCTTTAAAATGCAAATATTCCTGGAGTGTTAGCATATTAAGTGTGAATTATTTTAGTCATATCCTTTTCTAAGTTATATCTTTGCTGGCTCAGATAATTTGCTTTTAGGGAATGGGTGAGAAGGAAGAAAATACAGTTTTGGGACATGCAGAAATAGCTGATGATCACAGCATTTCAGGTTAAAATGAACTTTAGGGAATAGGAATAATGAGTTTAGTTTAATTCAATAAGCATGTATTATGCATCTGCTGTATGTGAGGGACTATTCTAGGTTCTAGGGCATAACCAGGTTGACAATTTAGATGTCATCTCAACTCTCCACTCTTTCTCATTTTCCATATCTAATCTGTTATCAAGTCTTTTCAATTTTACTTTTGTAACATCTGTCACAATAAATCCCCTTCTCTTTAATACTCCCACCATCTGAACTATTGAAATAGCCTTGTGGTTGTATCTTTCTGCAACCAGTCTCTCCCCATAATAATCCATCCTCTCCTTGGCTATCAGTGGGTCACTGCCCCTACTCAATAAATACCAGTGGCTTTCTATGATCTGTAGGATCAAATAGAAGATCCTCTGGTATTCAAGGTCGTTCTTAACCTAGCCTCCTCCTACCTTTCCAATCTTCTTATACCTTATCTTCATATGGTCTGTGTTCTAGAGATAGTGACATTCTTGCTGTTCCTTATAGAAGATGTTCCATCTTTGGATTCTGCATTTTCATTAGAATTTTCTCCCTCTTAATCTCCATTTCCTGTCTCCCTTCAAGTCTCAGCTTTTTCTATAAGAAATCTTTCTCGAACTTCTTAACGTTAAGTCCCTTCCATCTGTTGATTTAACTTCAATCTGTCTATAGATATACCTCTCTCTGTCTTTCTCCCCTTCTCTCTCTCTCTCTCTCTCTCTCTCTCTCTCTCTCTCTCTCTCTCCCTCTCTCTCTCTCTCTCTCTCTCTCTCTCTCTCTCTCTCTCTCTGTCCCTCTCTCTCTCTCTCTCTCTCTCTCTCTCTTTCTCTCTGAGTTTGTCTGTCTCTGTGTGTCTGTTTTTGTATCTCTTTATCTGTGTGTCTCTCTCTTTCTTATCTCTTATTTGTATATAAGAAGTTAATTTGTTGAATCTCCCATTAGACTGAGGGTATCTCTAGACTAAGATCTATCTTTTGCTTTTGTATCTTCAAAACTTAGTGCTGTGTTCGGCAAATAGTAGACACTTAATAAATGTTTATCAATTATTGACAATTGATAGTTCACAAGAAGAAAAAGTCATTGCTCTCAAGGAATTTATAATCTACTGGTGGGGTGGGGTAGTAGGGATGTATTTCTGACAAGTAGTTATTCACCTATTAGGGAACAAATCTTTCTTTCTAACAGGTGGTCCATTTCCCTTTTGTTAGGGTTCTTTTTTCTCACTGATTCCATTTTCCCCCATTGATTCTAGTTAGTTTTTCCCTTGGGGAATCAGGTATAATACTCCTAATTTCTCTTTGGCATGATAGAAATTCAGATATCTTGGCCTTGCTTAATTGTTTAAATTTAGAATAGGAAGGAATTTTAATGGTAATCTAGTCCTAAATCCAAGGAAATTTGACTTGTCCTATGTTGCAAAGATACTAAATTGCTAAGTGGGATTTAGAGTCAGGACTTTCTAACTCTTAGTGCAATTTTCTTTTCACTACATAATTTTGTAATCCTTGCACAGAAAGTTGGGTTTTGAAAAACGCATATTTTAATTCTCATCTCAGGATAAATATAAACACATGCTTTCTACATCCATGTGCTTCTACTATGAAATACCATTACCAGTGGGAGAGAGAGAGGAAGGGAGAGAAATCCCTCCTCCCACTTACTTGCCAAGAGACACAAGAAAAAAATGGAGAATCTTCAAGAGCTAATCCTCAAAGCTTACTCCTCTGCAACTTACAGAGTTGAAAAACTCTTTCTAAGATTTACATAATTTCTTCTTTAGCAACTATTTACTCCTTGTTGATTGAAATAGAGAGTTAGAGAAATACACAATGGTAAGAGACCTAGCCTTAGTGTCAGGATGACTTTAATTTAAATCCTATCTCAGACATATATTGACTGTATAGCCCTGGACAAGTCATTTGAAATACCTCTTAAATTGCAAACAACGTATCTACCTGCATTATTTGAAAGAATTTCCTCATCTGGAATTCCCTGTGCCATGAAATCACAGGTTCAGTCACTATCACTATCTTGAAACTGAAATCTGGAAAAAACCTTAGCTTAAAAAGGACAAAGTTTCCCATTGCATCCAGGACTACTCCAGTTATTCTGACCTATAACTTGCCATTGGACCCAGATAGCTCAGAAGGAGAAAGTGAAGCTTAGTGAATATACAATCCCTCACTTCAATCAAGTTGACTTGCATGTCATGGTATCATCTTTGTTAAATCAAGGACAAACAATAATATGCAAGTCATAATTGCTAGTATATTATAGCATGCTTGTGTCCACAATCTATCTTTCCCTTTATCTTGAGTATCTTATTCTTTTGAAACGTTTTTTTTAATAAAAGTAAATAAATTTCTGCCATATAAAATTTCAAGAAATCAAAGATTAAAGTTAAATGAATGGTGGGAGAATTTTAAAATGAAAGACATAAGAAAGGACACTTTCTATGACTAAGAAGAGGACTTATATAGAGTTCTCACTTTCACTGTCTTTATTTTTCTGTATCTGACCCTTCCCATCATTTCATTTCTAGCACATTCAATTTTTATTTAATTACCAAGCTTGGAAATGCCATAACCTAATGGACTCTAGAATTTTAAATTTTATTCCTAATATAATTGGTATCTATTTGACCCTGCTAGCCAAAAGCTTTTGAACCTTGAAGGAATGACCCATTTATAAAATACTAAGAATAAGGTTGTTTATTACTAGATTAGTCATGGTACCAAGTAAAATTTTATGGGGAAAAGGAGACCTATGAAGATTTGTACTAATCATTCCCAAGGTCTACTAGTATGTGTGTGGACAAGTGAACAAAGAATTCCTAAAATGGAATAATCCCACAAACTTCACCATAAATTGTAAAGACAATAATTCCAAAGGAGGAAAATCTCCAAAAATATGTTGATAAGTGAAATATCTTTTAAATAAGTAGTCTATCAACATAACTGGTTTGATAAGAACAATATTTCTTTAAAAAATTAGTCACAATTTCTATGTCATTCCCCACATTTAGATTGTTAATTCCTTGAAGGCAGGAACTTTTGTCCCCTCATCAGTTGTATTATCATTTCTTAGCACAATACCTGGCATATACTACTACTACTAATAAATCGTCATTGTTTTAGATTGGGTTAATTGATGATGATGAGATGTGGAAGAAAGACTAGATTAGAAATCAGAAAAACTGGGTTCTAGTCCTGATTTTGCCATAAACTCACTGTGTGGATTTGACCAAGTCATTTTTCATCTCTTAGGCCTCAGTTTAGTCCTTTTCAAAGTGACAGGGTTGTCCTTGATTTTTATGGTCCCTTCTGTTTTGATGATCTCTCCTTTATATCTATTATCCATCTTTGCTATATCTGTACCTTCCTATACAGTTTTCTTTTGATTGTAGAATTCCATTTTTTTAGGGGAAACCATATATAGATGAAAGAATACTAAAAAGTTTTGTTGAAGTTTGCTTAGTGATTATAATCTCCATTAGAAAAAGAATAAAAGAAATCTGGACTTATACTAATCTTACTTCTGTTTTTATGCAAAGCAGCTCTGAGTAAGGGTGAGAAAATGTGTAGGTCAACTAATTCCAGTTTACTCTGTGTAAGCCAGTGACTATGATGTATGTCTTTTTTACCCTTGTTGGAATGGAAAGAAGTATTCAGAAGGCACAGGTGAGGAGGGAGGGCACTATAACCGTAACTCTAACTCTAACCCCAAGATTAATCTTAACCTTAACCTGCAAGAGAGCATGAACAATGTAGTGCAGCAGGGCTACAGAAAGCCAGGAACAAAGAATGTGTATGTGTGGGAAGTTCTGTGCAATTAGCCTGAAAAAGTAAGCTTGAATCAGATTGTGAAGGGCTTTAAATGCTAAACTGTGAAATTCCTCTTTTATTCTAAAGGCAATGGGAAAGCCGCTAAAGCTTCCCAAGCATGTGTGATGTGCTTTAGGATTATGAATTTGGCAGCTGTATATGGTGGATGAGAGAGGAGAGACTTGGAGCAAGGGGATTAATTAAGAAACTATTGCACTAGTTCATGTGGAAGCTCTTAAGGGATGGAATGAGGGTAGTTCTGATGAGAAGGTAGTGAAGGAGATGGAGGTTAGAGACCCTGAAGAAGTGAAATGGACAAGACATTGATTAGATAATAAGGGAGGGAATGAGATTGAAGAGTTGAGAAGGATTTTTTTGTGACTGTAAAGGTAGTGGTATCCTTGACAAAAAGAATAAAGTTAGGAGGAAGTGTAGATTTAGGGGAAAAGGTAATGATTCTCATTTTAAACATGCTGAATTTGAGTAGCCTATTGGAGGTTCAGTTAGGTGTATTTAATAGGTAATATAACTGCTTCTCAGGAAAGATGGGAGTTGTATTTAGGTTTATGAATAATCTGTATAAAGAGATGATAGCTGAATTGATAGAATTCATCAAGAAAAGTAAGTACAGAAAAAAAGGAGAGAGTCCAGGACAGAGCCCTGATTACTCCAATGCAGAAAGGGAAGATTCTGAGAAGAGATAGCTAGAAGGATAAGAAGAGAACCATGGCAGAAGAGTGTTATGAAAATCCAAGGAGAAAAGTGTATAAGGTAAGAACTGGATATGCAGAGAATGGAAAACAAAACAAAATAAAACCAGTCTCCTATTCTCAAGGAGCTACTATCAGTTTGAAAGACTTATTCCAGAGTTTAACAAAGCATGCTACCTATTAAAAATAAAATACATGACTTCAATTCCATTTTCGCTCAGCTTGTTCTGGCTCTTATTAAAGTCTCATTTTCGGCTTTTCATATTCAAGGAATATGAGGAACTTGAAAGAAGAGAGAAGATGTAGGAGAAAAACAGGCCCTCATTCATGATCTTCAGAACCACATCCATGTTGGAGCAAAGCTTCCTTTGGGATATAAATAGAATCACCTACTCTCTACTGCCACTATATATTTGTTAGATATAGATAGAGACACTAAATAAAATCTGAGCATTGGGTATTTTCAGGGTGTGAACAGAGGCTCTCCATTCTCTGACTGATGATTACAGTTGTCTTTTTCTTGTATTGAATCAATATCTGATGTCCTCCAGCATTCCTGACAATGATAGGCTGAGCTCTCAGTCAACATAAGATTGCCAGCCATGGTTTAACAATCTTAGAAAATCCTGAATAGCTTGGTTTCTTTCCTTTCTCATAGCTGTTCAAGTAAGAGAACTGATGGCATAAGGCAAGTTGGCCTTTCCCCATCCAGGGATGATCTATGGCTAGTGAAAAGAGGTCTCTATTTTTTGCCTCTTTCAGTTTGTTCTTTCCTCTTTTACGTGAAGGAGACTGGAAATGGCTATGACCTTGTGAGCTTCAGAAAAGTCAGAAGAGTGAAGAATCTAGGAGCTGAAATCTATTTGCTGGAAGTGAGATGATAAGGAGAAAAGTCCTAAGCAACCTGCTTGATCTAGCTCAACCAGTAGCAGAGATGTGTATTCATTAATTCACCACAGGGTAACAGTAGGAGGAACATATTTTCTATATCCCAAACCCACCAAGTTGGGGGACTTGAGCTAATAGCATTAGAGAAAGATTTCCATTTAGGGGTACACTAGAGTTCATAGGGGGAGATGTATTCAGTCTTTCTCTGGGAGAATAAGTCCAGAGTTAATTGTTATATCTGAAACTATCTATCTATCATCTATCTATCTATCTATCTATCTATCTATCTAATGTATGTATATATACACATGTACAAAAGAGATCGCTTGGCACAAGCATTAGAGATCCAGTCATAGAAGGTCTGGATTCAAATCCTCTGATATAGACTAAATTGGGTCACCTTTGATAAATTTACAATATTATAACATGATATCCTTGAGAGCAGAGTCTATTTTTAACTCTTTATATATCCCTGACATAAATAATTTATATATCCCTGAATATTTATATATCCCTGAATAATGCCTGACACATAGCAAATATATAATAAATTCATATGAACTGACGATTTTAATTTCTCAAACTTGGGAAATTCTCTAAATTGAGGTATTACTTTTACCTCAAAGTTCCCAATGCTAGTAAAATTATAGATTGTCTATCCCTAATAGCATTTATGTGTACTTGAAAAATACAACTTGCATATGAAGCATTCTATTTATTATTT
Source organism: Sarcophilus harrisii (assembly GCF_902635505.1). Taxonomy (NCBI): domain Eukaryota; kingdom Metazoa; phylum Chordata; class Mammalia; order Dasyuromorphia; family Dasyuridae; genus Sarcophilus; species Sarcophilus harrisii. Next base: position 205,526,227 of record NC_045428.1, read on the forward strand.
TTCTCTATGTGTTGTTCAAAATGAAACAAAAGAGAGACCCTGGACTTGGAAGGGTGAAGGAATGAACTACCCTTTATGCAATTGTATGTCAGTACAAAATTACTAAGCAGAGCTTTGATCATTTAAAAATGCAATCAGAGAAAAAATTTATTTAATTAAAGAAGTGATGATTGATATGAAATATAGTTGCCATGTTGCCTAGTTTTGCTTAGCTGTTTTTCTTCGTTATCAGGAAAGATTGGAGGAGAGAAGGTGCTAGTATATTGGGGTATATAGCACAATGGAACAACAACAACAATAAAAAAAGAAAGCAGTAGAAAAATGGTTACTGATGTGTGATTATTACAGACATCTCATGACTGACAACCATCTTAAAATATCTGCCCCTCATAGACTTCAAAAAACTTGAACTCAGAGTAGTAATGAGCTCCTCAGATGTAATTTGTTATATGACTCAGCCATTGGCTGCTCATCTCAAGACATAATTGAATTAATTTTTTCCCAAACTGTTCTGCTTCTATATTTTACATTTGTAATGATGGAATGTTGAAATAAAAGCAGTGCTACATTGACACTGCGGGTGGAGAGTAGGGGGAATCATATGGAAATCTCTCTCACTGTATAATTGCAGATATGAGAATTCTATTCAGCACTGTTTTTTTCTGTGTTCCTGGTCCCCTGATGGTAAAAACATGTCAGTCTATGTGTGTTTACTCTGATGCAGGGTGCTTTGTGGTTCATGGAGTGCTTTTGGTATTCCCAAAAAGGGAATGCATATTTTGCATGTTCAAAAGACTTGCTCCTTAGCTTGTAATAGGTATGTATTTAAATAGGAAAAACTGAAAATGGGAATAGTTAACTCTCATTTGCTATCAAAGTAATAATAATAATTGTTAGAGTTTATATGGTACTTTTAAGTGTGGCAAGAACTTTAAATATGTTATCTTATTTGATCCTTCCAACAATTTTTTTGAAGTAGGTGCCATTATGAGTCCCACTTTAGAGAAGAGGAAACTGAAGTTATGAGATGTTAATGACTTGTCCAGGGTCACACAGGACAGAAAAGCCTAAGTCCAGCACTGAGCTCCTTATTCCATTGAACTGTTGTCTTTGTTTTTCAAGAAGACCAATGATATCATAGGATGTGATTCTGTGAATTAGATTTAAGTGATGCTCAAAGCCATCAGCTTCATTCTTTCTTCCAAAGTCTTTGAAGTCCAGTGGCAAGAAAATGTCAGGATGACTGGCAATGGCCCAGGATGTAGTGAATGACCTGGACATCGTAGAGTCTGCCAAGCTCTAAACACTCCCCAGTGCCTGCTTCAGTAGCTTTCATGGGCATTGGAACAAATTGTTGTCCCATTGATTTAGTGTCTTACTAAAAGATTTAATTCTTATCTGTCTCCTGCCTCCATTCTTATACTGTTCTGATAAAAATATAAATAAAACCCACTGCTTTCCTCAATGTGCCACTTAGGAAATAACTTTGCCAAATACTTCATTTAGGAAAAATACCCAAAACTGTAAGGAATATTGAGGCCAGTAGAGAGTAGATTATGTAGCTTGAGGTGCAGAAACTAGAACGAGAATACAGAGAGGTTTCTTCTGTTGTCCATAATGCTTGGAGTGATAGTAACATATGACAAAATATGGGACTTGAGGTCAGACAATTGTTGTTCAGTCATTTTTAAATTATGTCCTATTCTTGATGACGTCATTTGGGATTTTCTCAACAAAGGTACTAGAATGGTTTACCATTTCCTTCCCCTGTGCCTTTTACAGATAAGGAACTAAGGCAGAATGGGGTAACTTGTCCAGGGTTCACATAGCTAATATCTGATTACCTGAATTCAAATCCTACTTTTGCCTCATCAGCTGTGTAATCATGGTTAAATCACTTAACTTCTCTGAAATTCAGTTTTCCCATATGTAAAATGAGAATGGCCACAGTATCCACTTCACAGGGTTGTTATATGCTTATAAATGAATATAAGGTATTCTGAAAACCTTAAATTTGAAATATTATTTTTCTGGGTCTACACAGCTGCTCAAATATTGCATGAGGTAAAATAAGGAAAATATGAAGACATCCCAGAAATCCAATTGCATACACAATATTTGAGGGTGAAATAGGATTAAAACTCAGATTCTCTTGCTCTCTCTCTCTGTAATATACAAAGAACTATGAACTTAACATTATATATGTATATATGATATATATATATATATAACACAAACCCTTACATTCTCAAAAAATATGTGTGTATACATATAAAACACACACCCTCAATGTCCACACAATACATACATGTGTGTACATATATACATGTGCACAGGTGCGAATATATGCAACATAACGTGCATATAAAATACATAATGCATTATAAATTTATATACAATACATATTTATGTGGAAATATATGCAACATAATGTGCATATAAAATACATAATGCATTATAAATTTATATACAATACATATTTGTTTATACACATATATTGCATGCATAAACATATTCATGCATACATACAAAATCTATATATTGATTTTGATATTGATCTGTAAATCTTGAAGGGTTTAAGTGAAACATGACTAAGAGAAGGTGAAAATTTAATTGATCATTGTGTTTCATTTACCTTAGCTGATCCTATACTGATGACAGTCTTTCTCCTTGGAGCCGATCTCCATCTGGGGGAGTTTGATCAGCGATGAATATGTGGTACTGGGCAGAAAAAGCCCTGGTGAGAAGGTACTCTAAGAGAGGAGTCCATGGTGGTGATGGTAAGGTGGAATAGGTAAGGGAGTCTGCAACAGGACAGCTGGTGGTGGGAGGGTATAGAGGGTAGAATCATGGCCTTGTTATAAGGGTAAGGAGAAATACTCTATCCTTATCTGGGATGATGGCCTCTGGGACATAGTCCAGCTAGTCTTGCCTCTGGTCATCATTGTAAAAAGTCTTAGTGAATGGGATATTATCTATCAATCTTTATAGTTTTCTTCATTCAATATGTAGCGGGCAACAGGATGCCAGGTAGAACTTTGGCTTTGTTAAGCTAGGATGACCAGGTGCTCCTTCATTTTCTCCCATAGGTCAGTTTTGTTGTTCCTGCTTGCTGATCAGTCAGGAGCACATGTCCTGCCTCTGTTTCCCCAGAGAATCACAGAATTTTGGAATTGAAAGAGATATCAACAATAATGTAGTTCAACCTGTCATATCAAAATACTCTGTCAAGGAGTCATCCAAGGTAAAATTGGAAACCTCTGATAAGGGGAAGCCTTCACCTTTTGAGAGAACCTATTTCTCTCCTGAGATGGTCAGAATGATTCTATGTATGAGGCTCTGAACTTGGATTCAGGAAGACATGGTTCAAATACCTCCTCTGACAGTTTCTACCTGTGTGACCTTAGAAAAGCCACCTAACCTCTCTCAGTTTTAGTTTTATTAGCTACAAAATTAAGATGTTGGAGTTTACTTGAGAGCCTTCTTTCTGGTTTCTGATAAGATCTTTACTACTCTAGAACTCATACTTAAAATGGGATCTGAGTGAAGATGACATACTCTAAAAAGTCCAACTAGAATTGGAAAAATATATTATCTTAAGATCGTTTTCCAACTGTTCTTTTCTTTTCTCTATGTATTGCACTTGTACTGAGTATTTTCATTTCTTAATTAAGATCTATGCATGTTTACTAATTAGAGTTTAAGAATCTTGAGGCAGGGAGATATCTTCCAGAGCTATAACTACCAATTTTTGTGATAAGAAAAAATTATGTGAAATATATAAATGTTCCCCAATTCAATTGAGATTGGTTCAATTATTCTGACTTGTTTTTTTGCTAGTTTAGTACTTTGACATTTAGTTATTCCTAATCATGCTCAAATAAATAAGTCTCTGATCTGAATCCAGTTCCTTTTATTCTAAATCCAATAATATCTCCATTGTATCAAGCTGTTTTATATAATTTTAGTAACTTGTATACAATACTGAAATAATATGCCCTCTAAACCCTAATTCAAATGAGATAAAAGAACAAAAAACCAGTCCCTCCCCTTAATTTAGAGCTCATATTATAATAAACAACAACTAAGGATCTACAAAATATAGATAGGAGAAAGAGAAGGTAATCTCAGAGGGGATGCTCTATCATTCCCTGGAGGCTTTCCAGGGAAAATTTCATGCATAAAATAGGATTTTGGCTGACTTGAAGAAGGTCAGGAGACAGGGAGGGAGAACATTTTAGCTATAGGGGACTGACTGATAGTAGGAAAAAAAATAGAATATGGAGATGGAAGGAAACAGCAAGGAAGTCCCATGAGTAGAAGGGAAGGAGAATGGAAAGGTGGAGTGAGACTGGGTTATAAAAGGTTTTAAGAGCCAAGCACAAATTTTTATATTTGATCCTGAAGGCGATTAGAAGCCATGGAAGTTTATTGACTGGGGAGGAGAAGGATGATATGATCAGTTGATATAAAGTAGTAGAGACCAGAGTACAATGGCAATGTCAGCATAGAGAAGGGCGAATATATGACAGATATTATAAAGCTAAAATCAACAGGATGTGGCAACATATTGCATATGGGGATTGTTGGTGAAAGAGTGTGAGTTGAGGATGACCCCCAGGCTATAAGACTGTGTGACTCAGGGAGTAGTAGTGCCCTTATCTCTAAAAAGGAAGTCTGGAAGCCAGGGAGGGGAAGATGAGTTCAATTTTGGAGATATTGAGTTTAAGATTTCTATAGAACATCCAGCTTGAGATGTCCAGAAGGCAGAAAAAGCTGAAAATATGTCAATATATTTTATGCTCATAACTTGGACTAATTGTCATATTGCAAAATTTTCGAACTGGAAGAGACTTTTGACATCAACTTTCCATTTTGCAGATGAGAAAATTGAGTCTTCGCGAGGTAAAAAGACCTACTCACTAAAATTTGAATAGATTCATAATCCTAAACAATTTCCAAACCTTCTCATAACCAAATATTTATTAAACACCAACTATATTCATGGTCCTGTACTCAAGTTAAAATATTTATAATATTGTATAAGGATAAGAAAGCTTGTTCTGGAGTCAGAAGACTTGGTTTTCAGTGAAACATCTAACTTTTACTGACCAAAGAACATCTCAGAAGAGTAAAGAAATGAAAAAGTTTTTATAAAAGTTTTATTTATTTATTTATTTACAAAAACTATCTTATAAGATGTATATTATAGTATGTGCCTAGCTAGGATTTAAATTAAAATAAAATAATTTATATTCTAATAGGACAAGATTACACAGGGGAGAGGCAACCACAAAAAGTCTTTTTAGGACTGAGAAGTCATAGAGTTAGTGAATGGAATCATAGAGCCATTGATGGATGTGTGCTTTCTAGGAGAGGTTGGTTGGTTGGTTGTTGTCCTTGGTTCTGAGTGAGAACCAAAATGTTGGAGTTAAGGTACTTTGGGTCTGAATGGGGATGATAAAACCATATAAGAACCCAGAAGACTTTACCATAAATGGGTGCAAATAGACCCCATGAACATTTGGAGTAGAGATTTCCTTCTAGAGAAGTCAATTTGATTACTGTTATTAGAACTAGAAGTGGAAGGGTAAAGGGTATGAGGCAGCATGGCCATACCAGAATGGTCAGAGAGCAATAGGAGAACAGTAAAGTCCTTGAGGGAAAGGGGCTGTATTTTCATTTTTTTTCTTTGCATCTCAAGGACCTGGCACAGTCTAATTTTCACATAAGCAGTACTTAGCAAATGATGGTTGCCTTGGATTGCTCATCTCGATGAGCCTCCTTCTTCCTCATTTGTAAAACAGGGATAAGAATATTCACATTATCTATGTTATAGGCTCGTTGCAAGGAAAGTGTTTTGTAAGCTGTGAGGCATTACATAAATGAATCATTATTATCTTTGTGGCTTTGCTTGATATTCACCTTCATTTTGGTTTGACTTTGGCAAGCCCAAAGGCATCCCAGGAGTTTCTTTTAAACACAATTTCCTCGGCTGGCTTCCCTTGTGACTTGGTAGGCTGCCACATTATCACACAGGGAGTATTGGGGGGTTATGTCCCTTGATTTGAAAATCATCCTGCTGGCAAGAGAAGCTTTATTGGCTTCTATGTAAGTTAAAAGCTAAAGCCATTAATTATTTAGTACTCAGAGGAAGGTCAATGCTTTCACCTTTGCTCCAGATACCAAAGGAGCTGACATCTTGCATTTAGACATGAATGTGCAGAAATGTGAGATATTTCAGAGGCAAACCAGATAAAGATGAAAAACAGAGATCGTTGAGTAACTTTGCTAGAATGAGTGTCCTTGGATAATCATGAATTTGAATAACCAGTAGAAAAGATACACAATGTATACATTTTGAAGGGCCAAAGGGCTCCAAACGTATTATGTTAATTGAGCTTTATGATATCTGTATAAAGAAGAATTAGGAAGTTCATATAGCTGGGAGAATATTACATCACTTAGTTAAACTTCCAGCTTTACAGGCATTCTAATGGACATGTGTGTCTTTTAATGATACATGGAAATAATAATAATGTTCTACTGAAATACTATCTGCTAAACTTTTCAACCTGTGATTTTCTCTAAGTATGCATCCTGTGAATATTTCTATCATCTCCTCAGAAAATGGCTTAAAGCAGACGGCAGCTTTGCCAGGAGAATTAATATGTTCTGAGAGGAATAGAATAAAAATCTGTCCATCTGTAAGTCCTTATACTTACCTATTCCGTTAGAGGGATTCTTTCTTTATATTTTTGTCCTAAATTTCAAATTGACTCTCCATTCCTGTTTGAGGGTGGATCTGTGTTACACTTTAGATCCAGGAATGGCTAAGTAAAAAAAAATTAATTTTAATCCTACAAGATTAGGGAAAAAATTAAACTACAGATTTTAGCTACTTCTGGGCCTTTCCCAGATTATTTTTTTCAATTTTTTTTTTAACATACATTGCTTTATGAATCATGTTGGGAGAAAAAAAAAACCAGCACAAAAGGGAAAAACTATGGAAGAGATGAAAAAACTCAGAAAAAAAGAGGCAAGCAAAGCATGTGTTGATTTACATTCAGTCTCCTTGGTTCTTTTTCTGCACGCAGATGGTATTTTCTGTCCAAAGTTTATTGGGATTGCTTTGAATCACTGAGAAGAACCAAGTCTTTCATAGTTGATCCTCACATAATCTTACTGTTATTGTGTACAATTTTTCTTAGGTTCTGCTTGTTTTGTTCAGCGTCAATTCATGCAAATCCTTTCAGGACTTTCAAAAATCAGCTTATCATTTTTATGGAACAATAATATTATATTACCTTCATATACCACAACTTGTTCATCCATTCTCTAATTGATGGGCATCCACTCATTTTCTAATTCTTTGCTACCACAAAAAGAGCTGCTACAAACATTCTTGCATATGTGGGTCCTTTTCCCTCCTTTATGATTTCCTTGGGATACACATTCAGTAATGATACTGCTGAGTCAAAAGGTTTGCACAGTTTTATACCCCTTTGGGCACAGTTCTAAATTGCTCTCCAGAATGTTTGGATCATTTCACAATTCTGCCAATGATGCATCAGTGTCCCAGTTTTCCCACATCCTCTCCAACATTTCTCATTATCTTTTCCTGTCATCTTAGCCAATCTGAGAGGTGTAAGGTGGTACCTCAGAGTTGTTTTAATTTGCATTTCTCTAATCAACAGTGATTTAGAGCACTTTTCATATGACTATAGATAGCTTTAATTTTATTATCTGAATCTTTCCCAGATTATACTGTAACATCTGTTCTCCTTTCCTCTTCTTTCTGGTTGTTCTTTATGTGTTTCCCTCCCATCCTAGATTCTAACCTCCTTACATTCTATTTGTCTTGCTTGCTTACATTTGTATTCCTAGCACTTAGCACAATTCTTTGGCACATAGCAAATGAATAATAAAAGCTTTATTATTAGGGATAAAGGATTGAACCTTAGGTGATACATTTTGCATCTGTAAGAAAGGTTAGGGGTGAATTTGACTGAACTAATATACAGTAGAATTCATAGTGACATAGGCTTGAGTTATATTGATTCATTATATATGCATTATTTAGTGGGATCAGTATTTTCATTCAGGGAAGTACCTGCCTTCATGCTTACATGGCTCACTAGATGTCAAAAATTAAATGTAGCTTGAGATGATTTTTAATGGTGTGGGTTTGCCTAGGTTTTAGGAAAAGTTGCAGTTTATCTCTGATCTATTCCCAACTTCCCTTCTTCTGACCTCTTTTTCCTTTACACCCCAGAAACAAAAGATTTTTGTTTCCCTTGATCATTGAGATGTTTCTTCTGTAATAATCCTCTGTGTGATATCCCTCTTTGAGCTATATACTATCCTTCAGAGCCCCATACCCTAAGTAATATACTTATTCCTCCCTCCTGAACTCCATTTCTACCACTGGAAAGGTACTATAACTGGGAAAAAAAAACCACTGATTTGAGAGTTAGATTCATGTCATATTGTTTTCCATATCAATATATAAATAAGCTAAATACTATTTTTATATTTTAATTCTGAGTTTCCATTAAGATTCAGATATAGCATGGACAATGGACACAAGATTGGATTAGGAGTTGGAGAGAACTGGATTCAGTTTCTGTCTTTGACACTAGTTGGAGGTTTGGGGGCATATCATTTAATCCCTGCCTGCTTTAGGCAGAACATATTTACTAAGTCATAAACCAATTGTTAATCTGCTCTGATTTAGTAGAGGCAGTTCTTTAGGCCAGTGAGAAATCATGGATTAATTTGTAAATTAAAAAAAATTAAAACAATGAAATTAATTATGAGTGCAAAAATACAGAATATTGCTGATCTGCTATGTGGTTCTATGAATGATTTTTTCATGTTTACTTAAGTACCAATTTAAATCTTTAACAATTCTCCATTTACAGAAGAAACAAATGAATAAATCCATATGTTCAGCCACAACTGACTGTTAAAGAGGAAACAGTGTTTTGGGGTAATTTTGAAGAATCATTTGATATGAAATTATTTGTTGTTGAAGAATAGCAAAAACTGAAATACTTCTTAATATAGTAATTGATTTTGAAAAAAATAAACTAAAACATATATAATTTATTTCTTCTTTTTATTAAGATCATTACATGCTTACATTTATAATTCAATTAACACTGTTAATGTAAAAATACTACAATTAGTTGTAGTAATTAGTACATTAGCATATGCTAATTAGTACTATAGTAATTTTATATATTGGGCATAAATGGATATGAAATTTTTTATATTATTAAAACATCTTAGCTTTTTCTAAGGCAGAATACAGTGCATTGGCAAATAGTACTGCTACTACTACTTAATTACCTCAAGGTTGACAAAGCCCTTTATATATGTTTTCTTATTTGGTTATACATAAAACATACTATATTAGCAGAGCAGTACAGTGAAAAAAAACATTGGATTTCCCATTTGACACATGGGTAAAGGACATGAACAGGCAATTCTTAAGGAAAAAAATCCAAGTTATCTATAACTTTATGAAAAAAATTCCCAATGTCATTAATTAGAGAAATCCAAATCAAAGCCAAATTCTGAAGTTCTATTTCATGGCCATCAGATTGGAAAAATTGGGGGTGTGGGAGGAAAAAAAATAAATGCTGAAAGGGCTGTGAGAAATAGGCACATTGATACACTTATTAAAGTTGTGAATTGGTATAGAGTTTTTAGAAAGGATTTAGAATTATGTGCAAGTTACTAAACTATGTATACCACGTACCAATATTCTCTATACCCAACGATAACACTATAATAAAAAATTATTTATACCAGTTCTTCTTGTAGTGCAAAGAACTAGAAACCAAGGGAGCTCCTAACAATTGAGGAACTGAACAAATTATGATGTATGTAATGGGATGCTATTTGTGTTGTAAGTAATGAGGAAAGGAATGGTTTCAGAGAATCCTGTGAAGACTTGTTTGAATTGATAAAGAATGAAGTGAGAAGAATTAGGAGAAAAATTTAAAATGTGTCCATTTTTGCTGTTCAGTTGTTTCAGTCATGTCTGACTCTGTCACTTGAGTTAGGGTTTTCTTCATAAAGATACTGGATTGTTTTTTCGTTTTCTTCTCTAGCTCCTTTTACAGATCAAGAATTGAGGCAAACAGGATTATGTGACTTGCCCATGTCACACAGCTAATATCTTAAGCCAAATTTGAACTCAAGAAGATGAGTCTTCTTGACTTCAGGTCCAGCACTCTAACCACTGTACCAGCTAGCTGCCCAACAATAGTCCTATCTTTTCTTTAATCCTTCTCTTTCCCCTAATGTGGTATTCACTGTCCTTAGTGTTCTTCATCATCTATTTCTTAGTGTTCTTCATCAATCATCATTTCAATCTCTGTTGTGCTTTTTGAATAGAGAGCAGGGCAAAAAAAGTCAGAAAGAACTGTTTTCAAGACTTTTTTTTTCTGACAGATTCTGGCTGTGTAACTGTAAGCAAGTCACTTTTTTGGAAGTAACAGAGAAAGTATAGATTTCTATTGACAAGCATTATTTCTCTCCTACATTGATGTAAATATAGACCCAGTCAAATAGAACAGAAAAAAAATCCAAAACTCTATAAGTAGATATTAGACTTTTGACTGTTTATCTCTTAGTGATATTTATAACTCCATTTTTATGTTGTAAAATGACACATGAAAACACTAGTTGAGTTCCATTTTTCCCTCTGTATGGTCTTGATGATAACAGTAGTGGTGATGGTGGTAGTTGTAATTATTGACTTAATATTTATTTTGTGAATAAAAGGAATAAATATGAATCAGGCTTAGTTTCATTTTTTTTCCTTGTGGAAATTTGAATAAAAATTTTATTTCTTTCTCTCTAATAGACAAATAATGTCTCTAAATCTTCTCTGAAAACTTTGTATTTTCAAATAATTCCTGAATGTCTTATTATTAGTTGACTTTAAATTTTACTAATATCATAATTTGCCTTTTTGAGGGGGGAAGGCCCTCAGGGTGAAGTGACTTGCCCAGGGTCATGCAGCTAGAGAGCATCAAGTATCTGAAGCCAGATTTTGAAAACAGTGCTCCTGACTCCAGGCCAGTGCTCTATCTTCTGTGCCAACTATCTGCCCTTATAATTTGCTTCTTAAAGAAGTTTTGTTTATATTTTATTTTTACTTTATATTAACAGATTACCTTCATGCTTTGTGAGGTATTTTATAACAAAATAAAACAAACTTATAGTAAGTACTGTAACCCTATCGGAAAATGCATTAAAATCCCACATTTTAGCAACTCCCTAACACAACTCTATTAACACCCTTAAACAATTTAAAGAAATCCATTTTCTCCCCTTGCTATTTCCCCTTCTTTTGAAGAAAAGAGAACAAATTTCTTGTAACAGCTATGCAAAATAATTTCCCTTTTTGATTATATGCAAAAATATGCATATTTCATTTGGGACCCTAAATCTGTCACCTCTTTGTTAGGAGGTCAATAGCATATTTCATTTGTCCTTTGAACTTGAGAATTTTTTACAAAATAAAGATTATATAAATCAATTATTAAAACCACCAACTCCACCATTGTTATCCTCATCAAGTCCATAAGCAAAAAATGGAAGCCTACTATTATTTTCACATGTCATTTTATAACATAAAACTGTTCATTAAATTGATCACAGTTTTTGTAACTTTCAAAGTAGCATTTATGATCTTATTATATAAGTTGTTCTGCTCATTTTATTATCATTAAATTACAAACCACACAATTTTTTTTTAAAATCATAACTTTTTTGGAAACTGTTTACAAACTTAGCACACCAATGGGATTGTAGAATGATTGATCTAGTTTTGTTGTCAAAATGGCCAAAGTCACGGTCCTTTAACTATTTCATAATTTTAGTTATTTTTAAACACAGAATAAGATTAATCATTCAAATGTGGTTCTCAGTGCTCAGCTATGCCTTTGTCAGAAAAAGTTTACCTGATAGCATAATTAATTTTGTACATCTTATAGACACTTTTCTAGGTTCTGTTCCTCTGCCCTGGTCTCCAGAAAAAAAGCATACTACTTCTTAATGGCTTTGTAGTTTATCATTCAACTTCTATAACTTAGTGCTTAGAGTCTCTTAAGGATGACACTGCATGGGCAAACTCCAAAGATAAATAATGGATTTGTATAATTCCATTCAGAAAATGAAATTTCTATCAGTTTTGGGGAAAAAATCACCCCCCAAAGAAAACACTAAAATCCTTTCAAATAATCCTTTCTAACCAATTTTATTTCCTGCATTATATTAGCACTTCAGATTTTTTTTCCATATTCTTCAGTGGAGCAGAACATAGTTGATGGTGTGCTTTGCCCTTTTTTGTATTTATTTGTTTCACAGGCTACACTTAGGGGAACAAGCCACCCTGACTGATTTTAAAGTTGAAAGATATGCTACACAGCATTCCTCCATCACACCGAGAGGCAATAGCTGAACCAGATTGCTTCCCCCCCTGTTTTCTCAGATAGCTGTTTTTCCCCCAAAGTGAGATAACCTAAATGATGCAAATAAAGCTATTTGTGTGCAGTGCAAGGAAAGTTCAACCAGTGGGGGGATAGATAAGTAATCGAAGAACTATTTCCATGATGTGATCTTTTATAAAAAGGAACTCAACCATAAAATTGCTAGGAGAGAAAATGATAATGGTTTATGGGACCATTGTTGAAGTTGAGACACTTGACAAAGGTCCACAGTTATTCCCAGAATTTCTGAGTATATCCTTATACTTCAAAAATCATCCAACTATTTAAAAAGTTGATCTGTAATAAAATACAAAAGTTTCAAGACCTCATGATTTGGGTCAAATTGAAAAGTGCATTTCAAAGTTTTACCTAGATTTAGTCTTCAGATTGAAATGGGCAGGGTTTTTTTTTTGTTTGTTTTTTTTTTAGCACAACTCTTTTCAGACATTTTTCTATAGCTCACACACTGAAAACATGAGCAGAACAAGTAAGGAAGTAATATGATACAATAATGGATTTGGCATCAGAAAGACCAAGTTCAAATTCTGCCTCAGACATGTACGAGCTATGTGATCCTGTGCAAGTCATTTAACACTATTTGTCTCAGTTTTCTCATCTGTAAAATGAGTTGAAGAAGGAAATGGCAAACCATTCCAATAATTTTTGCTAAAAAAATGCCATATGGCATCTTTGTTTTGTGCTCTTTATTCTCAAAGAGGACCAATGACATCACAGTTATATCTTGTCTTGTAAGAACTGGATTTAAATGAAGCAGAGCTGTGAAAAGTTGTGCCAAACTTATTATCTTTATATAAGCTTTTAACTGATATAAGCTATCTGATATAAGCTTTTAACTTTATAAGGGTAGCCCCCATCAAGTTATATTTTATCTTGGTATTTTATCTATAATTTGTAGGGTTGAGTTTAACAGTCATAAAAATAACTATAAAGTTATTATCTCAGATTTCATTCATTTGTGTTTTTTATTTAAAAATATTAGGAAAGCATATAATTATTCGTGAGTGCAGAGGCAGTGGGGTAGGGGCTGCTGGCTGTGGGCACTTGCAGGTGGGGGTAGCTCTTGATTTGAGGTGCCAATTCAGAGGGGAGAGTTGAAGTGAAGCTAGAGGCACCTCCCAGCCCAGGATTAGAGGTGATTATGCTAATAGTTCTCATTAAAAAAAGCAAACAGGCAAAAAAAAAAAAAAAAAAAAAGAACATAGAAACTTACTCTGGGAATAGGGAAGACCTTATTTCATTTTAGAGAAAGACAGTGGAGTAAGAAAAAACCCTCGTCTACTCCAAAGAATAATATTAAATGGTTACCTGCCCAGAAAAAAAAAAAAAAAAGAATTAAAAAAAAAACTTTAAAAATCAAATGAGTGAGATTAAGGCAAAACTACAGAAAGGGAAGACAAACCATCAAAAAAAAACCCAAGAAGATTATTTTTAAAAATCCACCAACTAGACAAGGAGATACAAATCTAAAAGAGGAAAATAATCTTTGAAAATTAGAATTGAACAGGGAGAAGCTAGTGAATCTATAAGAGAACAAGAAAAAACCAAACAAAATAGAATGAAAAAAAAGAACAAAATGTGAAACATAAGAAAAACAACAGATCTGGAGATTAAGAAAAAAAAAAAAAAAAGAACCCTGACACAATAATGCAAAAAATAATCAAAGAAAATTTTCCTGAAGTGATAGAACACAAGAGGAAAGTAGAAATAGAAAAAATCTACTCATGACTACCTCAAAGAGTTCCTGTGTGGAAAACATGTGAGAATATTATTGTCAAATTTTGAAACCCCCAGATCAAAGAGAAAATCCTACAAGAAACAAAAAAATTCAAATATGTTGGAGCTACAATTAGAATTGTATGGGTTTTATTAGCAGCTACAACAAAATAATGTAGATTCTGGAATAATATATATCAACAATCAGAAAATTTAGGCCTGTGGCTAAAATTATCATATCTAGCAAAACTAACCATAAAATTGAACAAAAATAAATGGACTTTCAACAAACTTGCAGATTTTCAGGACTTTATCTCAACCAAATACAAACTTAATAGAAAATTTAACAAATAAATAATTTGTCTTTGTTAAGCCCCTTGAAATTAAATTATGAAATGTATACCATGTATTTAAGACTGAAATAATTAATTGGATAGCTCAAAAGAAAGATTGGGGTAGAGTTGTACATGATCTAACTTTAAAAAGCAAAAATTTTGAGGAAAAGATAAAAAGAGTGATGCTGTCCAAAAGGTACCGAGGAAAAACCAACACAGAGGCATTAGAGGAGGGAGGAGGGCTGGTAGTTCTGAAAACCTACTCATATTGAGAAAGGGTAAAATAATGAACAATATTACAAAGGGTATAGCTGTCTCCAAAATTTATAAATAATGGGGAGAGAACAGGATAAAGTGAGGTATGGAAGGGTTTTAGGTTAACAAGAGTGGAATAAAGTATGTAGATTAAAGGGAATAGGATAAAGAGAGAGGGAAAGAAGTTAAAGGGGAGAAGAAAAGGGAAAGGTACATGATTGGGGGGAGGTTAATTAATAGCAAGGCAAATCAAGGAAGAGAATTAAAGTAGAAGAATAAACAGGGATAGGAAGTAAGAGAAATATACAAACACTACAACAAAGATTAAGAGTAGAATGTATTAAAAAAATAGGACTAGTTATCATTGATCTCAGATAAAGCTAAATTTAAAGATTCAATCAAGAGAAATCTATATTATAAATCAACTGTATTCATATTGTTTTAGGTGCATGTTTACATGTATAAATGTAGGGGTGTGCATATGTGTATATAAATATATGTATGTGTATGGGTATATATGTAGGTGTATGCATATCTGTATATATATATATGCATGTATATATATATATATATATGTATGGGTACATGGGTGGGTGTGAGTATATATATATATATATATTATGTGAGTAGGTATAGATATATCTATGCTTAATTACAGCCTTTTTGGGGAAGGAAAGGACAATGAAAAGGGGGAAAAATGAATAAGGTAAAAAGTACACAGCAGAGAAAAGGATAATCTACAAAGAAACAAAGAAAAGATAGACAATTATGAATATAATGTCTTCAAGTAATACATAAGTTTTCTTGAAGCGGAAATTTGTTACATGTTTTGAATCCTACCTGATATTCTGCCAGGCATAGTGTGTGTGTGTGTGTGTGTGTGTGTATGTGTGTTAGGGGTAATAGTAAGGAAAGCTGATTCTGTAGCAATCTCAAACTATATAGGATTACATAAATCAGAAAAATGCTATTGAAAGTACCTTTAGAAAATGGAGAAGAATTTATTTTAGCCTGTGTAAAAATCTTGGGTATGAGCCTTCCTATATTATTATTGTTTAGATAACTTCTTTTCCATGTTTTACCCATATAATAACCAGAATGCTTGCTGAGAAAGATGTTTACCTTTTTGGAGAAGCAAAAATAGTAACATACTAAAGTTCCCAGGGTTTCAGTGGGTGAAGATATAAGGTGAAGAAATTTTCAAAATGAATCAGATGCTTAAATCTCCAATTTTTATTTTTTTATGTAGAAGGATGAGATAAAACAATTTTAAGAGAAATATTCCCCTAATCTTTTCCTTTTCCAATTATGCTCTGATCATAACATTGGAAGAGGAGCTGAAAAATCAGAGTAGTGTTAAACATTATTGTGTTCATTCAGTGATCAAATACAGACCAACAAGGTACTAGTGTTTTTAGTCATATGATAATCTTGTCCATTCATAAAATTTTTTTTGAACAATTTCTGATAGTTTACTGGATGAAGGGCTTCATTATTGTAGATAGCAGAACAAGGTGTCTGTGTGTGTGTGTTGTGTGTGTGTAAGAGAGAGGGAGGGAGGGAAGGAGGGAGGGGGAGAGAGAGAGAGAGAGAAAGAGAGCGAGAGCGAGCTAGCTTATCAGTCTTTATAACTTTCCCCCCTTTATGGAACTTTTTGAGTTGTACTGGGAAATGTGTAAGTCCTGTGTGACAAAATTTGAGAATTTCTGATACGTAGCCCATTTACACTGCTTTCTGAGTATATCATAACTCATGCACATTTTACTTGAGTGAGAAAATATCATAACAGCACACTGACTACAATGGCCCTCACTACCAGATAAAACAGGTTAGATTTCACCTCTCCCCTAGGTTCCCAGGTACATTTAAGTGGACTTTGAGTTGTATAGGCTCTCTTTAAATGGCTCCACCCTAACTGATACTGTTCTTAAGAACAAGAGTATCCCTTCAACCCCAGTTCCATTTAACCATTAAAAATTAGATTGGTTTTTACAAAGCAATATTTACTTCAAAACTGTCATCACAAATATACCAACTTATACTCTCAACATATGGGAGGCAGAATTCTTCTCCTTCCTTGTACCATTTAATTCTCTGAGAAGGGAAATGAGATTAGGTTCATAGCTTAACTCAATTCCTAAAGATCACACAGTCCCAGTTCAAACTCCAAAACCCTACCTTGGGCTCAAATTCTAAATACCCTGGCTTCTCCAACAGGCTGCACCATTTAGGAAAAAAAATATCATTCTTTAGTAGCAAATGCACATATATTCACATACACACACACTCATCAGCACCACCACACTTCAAGTAGGACTTTTCTGAATATGATGCAAATACATCTGGCTGGATTTTATTCAGTAAAGTTAACTGAACACTATTCAAATTTTAAAATGTTTATCTAGAGAATATTTCTGTGATGGATTCTTCCCTTTCTGTTTAGCAAAGTGCTACCAGTACACCTTCCCCTTCATTATGTCTCAGCACATGGACAATAAATGAAGGATCTATTTCTGCAAGGTCTATATTCTGCACTACAACATTGTTTTTGGAAGGAGTCACGTAGAGGCAGGCAGATGAGATATGCAATTTTTTTAACTCAGGTCTCAGCCCTAGACATTCATTGATAATACTTGGGTCATGGCTAGGCCAATCTCTACATTTCATAGAAAATTTAATTGAAGGGGAAAGGTACTTCTTTCCCTTCCCAAATTAGAGACTTTAGTGCCTGTCTATAGTTATGTAGCAGCTTGCCATATCTATAAGGATAGTCATCATTTCTGTTTACCTGATTTTTGATGGCATATTTTTAATAAAAATAAACAAATTTTAATATCTTTAGTCCCAGACTTCATATAGTACATTCTATTCAGTTACATGAAGAGGTGAGTCAATAATTTTAATAAATAGAATATTTTCTATATATGTAAACTTTTCTTTTTATGAAAAATTCCTTTAAAACATTTTTTGAATTCTTTGTATTTTATTTCCCCTCAATTACATGTAAAAACAATTTTAACAGTTATTTTTAAAACTTTGAGTTCCAAATTCTCTCCCTTTCTGTCTTCTCATTCCCCTCATTGAGAAAGCAAGCAGTTCGGTATAGGTTATACATATTTAGACATGCAAAACATATTTCCGTATTAGTCATATTGTGAAAGAAAACAGACCAAAAAAAGTCAAGAAAAACAAAGTTTAAAAAGAGGATGTTTCAGTCTGCATCCAAACAATATCAGTTGCTTGCCTGGGGTTAGATAGCATTCATTTTTTCATCTTAAGTGCTTTAGAGTTGTCTTGGATTATTTTATTGTTTAGAATAGCTAAGTGATTCACAGCCTATCTTATGATATTGCTATTACTCTATAAACAGGGAACACTCTGTATATATCCTCAGCTCATAGAAGTCTTTCTAGTTTTTTTCTGAGAGCACCTTACCCCATCATTTCTAATAGTACAATAGTATCCCATCACAATCACATAGAACAATTGATTCAGCCATTCCCCAATGGATGAACAACCTTCCATTTTCCATCTCCCTGACACCAGAAAAGAGCTGCTGTAAATATTTCTGTACATGTAAGTCATTTCTACTCCCTTTTAATCTCTTTTTGGATATAGATTAAAAAATATATACAATTCCTTAGCCCTTTGGGCATAGCTCTAAATTGATCTAAAGTATAGTTGAATCAGTTCACAACTCCACCAAAAGTACATTAATGTTTCATTTTTCCCACAGCCCCTCCAACATTTGTGTTTTCCTTTTCTGTCCTATTAGCCAAGCCAATAGGACAGAATTGTTTTGATTTGCATTACTCTAATCAATAGCCATTTAGAGCATATTGTCCTATTAGCCAGTCTAATAGGACAGAATTGTTTTGATTTGCATTGCTCCAATCAATAGCCATTTAGAGAACCTTCTCAAATGGCTATAGATAGCCTTGATTATTTTATATGAAAGCTGTTCATCTCTCTTGATCATCATCAATTAGAGAATGGCTCCTAATAATTTTTAATTATAATTTAAAATTATATATTTGAGAAATGAGGCCTTTGTTAGAGAAACTTGTTTCAAAATTTTTTAAGATTGCTAAATGTACTTCCCTCCATCCTATTTTTTCTATCCCATTTATTCCATTGTCTTCCTACTTTTATCCTGTCCTTCCTCAAAAATATTTGCTTCTGACTATCCTCATCCCCAATCTGCCTTCTCTTCTATTATTCCGCCTCTTTTCTTATCCCCTTTTTTTCCCACTTTCCTATATAAAGTAGATTTCTCTTATCAAATGAGTGTGCATCGTATTCCTTCTGTGAGCCAATTCAGATGAGTAAAGCTTTATCTTGTCTCTTTTATGTGAGATAATTTACCCCATTCTATAGCCCTTTTTCTTTTTATCCAGGTCATTCTTCTTCCTCATTTCTTAATTTTATTTTTCTAGACATATTCAACTCATACCTGTATCCTCTATCTATATATGTATATTCCTAAATGCCCTAATAATCAGAAAGTTTTAAGAGTTCAAGTATATCTTCCCATGTGGGAATATAATTTATTCTTATTAAAATTAATCTTATTACATCCTTATGATTTCCCTTTCTGTTTATTTTTATGCTTAAGTCTTGTATTTGATGGCCAAATTTTCTATTCTGCTGTTTTTTTTTTCATCAAGAATACCTGAAGGTCCTGTTTCATTGAACATTCTTTTCCCCACCTAAAGGATAATACTCAGTTTTCTGTGTAATTGATGTTGTAAATTTAACTCTTTTGTCCTCCAGCATATCATATTCCAAGCCTTCTAATCCTTTAATTTGGAAGTTGCTAAATCTTATGATATCCTGACTATGGTTTCATGATACTTTTTTCTTTTTGGCTGCTTGCAATATTCTCTTCTGGGAACTCTGGAATTTGGATACAATATTCCTAAGAATTTGCATTTTGGGATGGATTATTCTTTCCCTCCCTCTTTCTCTCTCTCCCCACCTCTCTTTTCTTCTCTCTCTCTCTATCTTGCTCCTCTTTTCTACTCTCTTCTCTCCACCCTCTCATTTTGGTATTTTTTCCAAGGGGTTATCAGATTCTTTCAATTTTTAATTTGCCTATTGATTCTAGAGTATCTGGACAGTTTTCCTTCATAACTTTATGAAAGATGATGTCTAGACTTTTTTTTTGATAATCATTTTCAGGTAGTCAAATAATTTAAAATCATCTCTTCTTGATCTATTTTCCAGATCAGTTATTTTTCCAATAAGGAATTTCACAATATCTTGTATTTTTTCATTATTTTACTTTTATTTTATTGTATCTTAATTTCTTCTAAAATCATTATCTTCCATTTGCTTAATTCTAATTTTTTAAGGAATTATTTTCTTCAGTGACCTTTTGTATTTCCTTTTCCATTTGACTAATTATACTCTTTAAGAAATTTTTTTCTTCATTGACTTTTTTTTTCTCATTTGACCAAATTTGCTTTTCAAGGCATTATTTCTCTCATTTTTGGTACCTATTTTACCATTTGGTCTATTTTACCATTTGACTATTTTTTTTAAATGTGTTATTTTTTCAGTAATTTTTTGTCTCCTTTACCAAGATATTTTTTCATGTTTTTCTTGCACTCTTCTGATTTTTCTGCCCAATTTTTCTTCTACCTCTCTTACTTTATTTTTAAAGTACTTTTTGAATTCTTTAATGGCTTGAGACAAATCCACATTTGTCTTGCAGATTTTGCATGGAGGTGCTTTGACTTTGTTATGCTCTTCTGAACCTGTTTTTATCTTCCTTGTTACCAAAGTAACTTTCTATATTCAGAATTTTTTTCCTGTTGTTTGCTGATTTTTCCCAGCCTATTGACTTTTAATTCATTATTAAGGTAAGGTTCTGTTTCCAGGGTGGAGGATACAGTGTTTCAAGTTTCAAGTTTTGTGCCACTATTTTCAGATTTATTTCTAGGGATCTGTGAGTTTTTAGTTCTTCCAAGTTGGTATGACCTAAAGAGAGGTGGTGCAGTTACTACTCTTCTGGTTTGTGCTCTGGTCTGTGAGTGATCATAAGCATATATTTTCACCCTGGAACTGGTGACAAGGATCCCTATTCCACTGTGGTAGCAAGCTCTGGGGTGACCCAGATCTGCATATGGGTAAAAGCAACAGGGCCCTGGTTCCATGCCAGCAAAGAGACCCATGTAATCTTTTGATTGGTTGTTTGACCCCTTTATCATCTGTGGGCTGAGAACTCTGGAAGCAGACACTTCCACTGCTGATTCAGTGGCTCCCAAGGCTTGCTGCTGATCTCCTGGGGTCAGGGCTGTGTTCACACCACCTGTGCTGGACTGTGTTTCACTCTCATCCAGGTGTGATAGACTTTTCTGCTGACATAAGTTGTCTTTGGCTGGAAAATTATTTCTCCCCTTATTTTTGTGTTTTGCATCTCCAGGAATTGTTTTATGACATTATTAAAGGTGTTCAGAGTTGTTTTGAGTTGTACTCAGGTAAGTTGCTATTTTTTTTGTGCCATCTTGACTCTGTCTCCACAACAAATACATTACTCACAGTGAAATATTCTAAAGCTTACACAAAGTAAGTATAGTCAATTTTAATTTTAATATTTGGCCACTTTTTTCTTTCCTCTAATCTGTATCTCACTTATTCCCTATATCCCATTCTTCATCCCCCTCTATTTTTCCTGGTCTATATAATTTACAATAGTGAAGAGTTGAAGATGCCATGTAGGTTGCAAGCCTAGGTGCCTGGGAGGATGATGATTCCAACAACAAAGTTAGGAAGTCAGGAAAAGTAGAGGGTTTTTGAAGAAAGACAATAAATTCAATTTTAGACGCATGGAGTAAAGAGACATAAAAGCCATCCAATTTGAGGTGTTCACTAGGGAGTTGGAAATGCAGGACAGTAGATCAAGAGAAGTTAGAACTAGACAAAAAATATAAAAAGAATCTGTATAGAAATGAAATTGAGTCTATGGTAGTTGATAAGATCACCAAGTAAAGTATTGTAGAGGGATAAAAGGATACCTGGGGGATACCTGGGGCGAATGCTTTGGATGATTGATTAATTAATATCTGCTCTGGATGAAACTTTAACAAAAGAGACTAAGGAATGGTCAGTTAAGCAAAAGAACCAGAAGATCCTAATGTCAGGAAATCCTAGAAAAAATAATATATTAAAGAGAAGAGGATGATTGATAGTTTCAAAGACAGTAGAAAGATCAAGAACGATAAAGAAATAGAAAAGATCATTAAATTTAGTAATTAAGAGATGATTGGCAAGCAGTTTTAACTGAATAGTGAAGTCACAAGACAGCTTGCAGAGAGTTAAGAAAATGAGAGGAAAGGAAGTAAAGGAACTTATTGTAGACAGTCTTCTCAAGGAGTTTGGTCATTAAAAAAGAAGATGAAATATAGGGATGATAATGGAGGGATAGATCAAATGAGGTTTTTTTTCAGAATGGAAATGACATGAAGATTATTTTTGGGTAGTAGGGAAGTAGCTAGTAGATAGGGAGAGATTGAAGGTTAGTGAGAGAGTAGGGATGATAGAGGAGATAATTTTCTACATGGGATCATTTGTGTTTGAATAGGGGCTGACCTTGGCAATTAGAAGGGCCACTTCTTCAAATGAGACAGGAGTAAAGAAGTAGATACTTTCAGAAGGCATCTGAATGATGTGAGATAAGGAAGAGAGAAGAGGGAGTTTCTGATGAATACTTTCATTTTAAAAATTTTATTAAAGATTTTTATTTTCAAAATATATTCATGGATAATTTTTCAATATTGACTCTTGCAAAACCTTGTGTTCCAAATTTCCTCCCCTTTCCCCCATCTCTTCCCCTAGATGATAAGTAATCCAATAAATGTACAATTCTTCTTTACATATTTATACAGTTCTCTTGTTGAGCAAGAAAAATCAGCTCAAACAGAAAAAAATGAGAGAGAGAACAAAATGCAAGCAAACAATAACAAAAAGAGTGAAAATGCAATGTTGTGATCTACCTTCAGTTCCCACAGTCCTCTCTCTGGGTGTAGATGGCTCACTTTATCACAAGATCATTGGAACTGGCCTCAATCATCATTGTTGAAGAGAGCCACTTCCATCAGAAATGATCATTGTATAATATTGTTGTTGCCGCATATAATGATCTCCTGGTTCTGCTCATTTCACTCAGCATCAGTTCATGTAAGTCTCTCTAGGCCTCTCTGAAATCATCCTGCTGGTCATTTCTTTTAGTACAATAATATTTCATAATATTTGTGTACTATAACTTATTCAGCCATTCTCCAACTGATGGGCCTCCACACTTTCCAGTTTCTTGCCACTACAAAAAAGGGCTGCTACAAACATTTTTGCATATGTGGGTCCATTTCCCTCCTTTATGAGCTCTTTTGCCCTCAATATTTAATGGAATATGAAACAAAGTTCTCAGCTTGTGAATGTAGGTAGGGAAAGGGAAACTATGAAAAGTTCAGAAAGAGAAATGGGAAAATTTGGAAAAGCTACTGTTGTGAATGAGATAGTGATTTTATTAAGGGGATAATGATTGTTAATAGAATCTGAAAGATAGAACTTATATGATCCATCTATTCCCTACCCAGAGAAGAAAACTAGAAATGAGATCACTTTCTATGTAATGATGATATAGATGAAATTCTTCCTCTCAAAACATTATAATACCCCACCCAAAGCCGAAGTTGTATTGAAAGATTTTATTATAAGAAATATTAAAGAAACTAATGGCAGCTAGGTGGATAGAACACCAGGCCTGAAGT
This sequence comes from Sarcophilus harrisii, assembly GCF_902635505.1. Lineage (NCBI taxonomy): Eukaryota > Metazoa > Chordata > Mammalia > Dasyuromorphia > Dasyuridae > Sarcophilus > Sarcophilus harrisii. The sequence continues at coordinate 205,549,831 of NC_045428.1, forward strand.
CAGGTAGACAGTAGATCTGGGTTCAAAACTGGCCTCAGACACTTACTAGTTGTGTGACCCTGGACAAGTCACTTACCCTGTTTGCCTCAGTTTTCTTATCTGTAAAATGAGCTGGAGAAAGAAATGGCAAACCACTCTAGTATTTTTTTGCCAAGAAAACTCCAAAAGATTATGATTGAGAAAGTTGAAACAGCTGAAAAGGACTGAACAACAAAAAGAAACAAATTATCTACAAAATCTTATACCCAGTCAGGGAGTTTCACTAGGTAAAGAAGATTAGAGACAAAAGTAGTTTTTTCTCTCCTATAAATTCATAGGGTCAAAACTGTAGAGAGACAACTTTATGAAATGCCATGAAATGAAATGGCAAAACCAGACCTACAAATGAATGGATGGATGGATGGATGGAGGGATGGATGAGCATTTTACATTATGTATAGGGGTTTATACCTGCTTTGATTTTTCATTTGGGGATGAGATAAACATTTAGATTGTTTCTCTGAAGCAATATGCTATCCCCTAAAGTTTTGAAATCTCTTCCTCTTCTTTTCATTCTTTTCTCCTTCCCTGAGATCTGATCCTAATGTTTACTATATTCAGGAAGCACTGTTCTCTTGGGCAGCCAAATTGACTTTGGTGGCGACAGCCTTTGAGAATCTAAATTGAACAGGAGTTATGCACATGTACTGGGGACAGAAATGATCTCCTTGAGCATTAGAGAGAGCAAAAACAAAGTGGGCATCTTTCAGCATCTGTACTCTGTTTAAAAGCCTCTAGCAAATGCTCTAATCTGCACAGCCTGTGCATTCAGCATATGGGGTGGAATGCCTCAGCAAGAAGGCAATTTCTTCTGCCTCTCACTAGCCTGTAAGGATTTCTTATTTGACGGCCATTTGTGGATGACACAGAGTAGGTTAGTAAAGAGACAGAGAAATTTGGCAGGCTTCATCCATTTGCTTTGTCGGGTTGGTTAAAAGGAAAGACAATGAGTTTAAATTGCAGCCAGACCCTTGTTAAAAATACTAATCCTGCCAAGGAGGAATGATGAGTAGACAGCTGTGAAAGATAACAAAGCATATATAGTATATTATTTCAGCTCCATTTTTAGACCCTTGTTTTGAAATTATGGATAGAAATTATGAAATCAGTTTGATTAATTAAGTGGAGGATCAGTTCTCAAAACTAGTACTGAGGCCTATTCCGAAAACATTATTTGAATATTATTATTATTATTACTTTATCAAATCCTTCTGACAGAGACATCAGGGTTTCTCTCTTTACATAATGCTAAAATTGAACACCAACAATAGAAGTCCTCTAGCTAAAAGACATGAAGAATGGAAGATTTAAAAAAACAAGAACAATTTGTTTTGTCAAGTGATGAGCTCTTTATAATATCTCTGTGTATATGCAGCTTATAAAGGTCATATACAATGATTATATGCTATTGAGATCTGCCAAATGCTACTTGAAAATCACTTCCCTTGCTCCTTTAAATCTTGGGCTTGCTTTACTTGAATAATCTTTTTACTCTTTTCTCTTCACACATGTCCATGTGAATATGTCTCATACCCATCCTCATTTTTTTTTTTCCCCATTACCCACTTCTGCCTAACAAGTTGTAATAGTCTTGGAGTTAGGTGCCAGAATGATTTTTAAAGCATAGATCTGACCAGGTCACTCTATAAATTTCAAAGCCACCTGTTTTTTCTAGGAGAAAATAGAAAATTTTTTTGTAGCTTCCAGAGTTCTTCGCAACCTGTCCCAACTTGTCCTTCTGTTAGTCTAAATATTTATTACCCTCCCTTCGCATATATAAGTTTCCTTCCTTTTATGAGTCTGCTAATTAACTTCCTCTCTGTTACACACACACACATACACACACACACACACACACACACACACCCCTCTATCCCTCTATATCTTTCTTTGTATTGGTCATTTCCTATGCCTGGTCTGCTCTCCCATTACCTCATACCTCTTTTCAAGATGCAGCAGTTATATCACCAATTCTTCACTCACCTCCCCCTGCCAACTGTTAGTGTTCTCTATAATTTCTTTATATTTAAGTGCTTGCATTCTCCAATATCTAGAATGGCACTTAGTACATAATGAAAATTTAAAATGCTTATTTAAAGCTATTATAGATGATTGTGATGGAACATCATTGTGCTAGGTGAAATGACAAGCAGGATGATTTCAGAAAAACTTGAGAAGACATGAACTGATGCAAAGTGAAGTGAACAGAGTCAAAAGAATATTTGTGCATAGTAATAGCAATATTACACAATGAAGAATTGTGAATGACTGAGCTATTTTCAGCAATACAATGATCTAAGACAATTCCAAAGGAATCATGATAAAGCATGTTATCCACTTCCAGAAAAAAGAACTAATACCATTTAAATTCAGACTGAAACATTTTATTTTCATTTTCTTTTTTTCTTTCATTCCTTTTTTTTAAGTGAGTCTTTTATAAAATGGGTAATACGGAAATATTTTACATGATTGCACATGCATAAACTATATTATACTGGGGAAGGAGGGAAGGCTAGAATTTGGAACTCAAAACTTAAAAATGTTTAAAGTTATCTTACATTGTAATTGGGGAAAATAAAATATTATATAAAGCAATTACTTGTTGATTGAATGACTTATTGGATCTACAAATTCAGGGACATATAACCTGTTTTTAATCTTTACTACTGCTCTGTAAAATGTTGTCTATTGTTGTGGAAGTATTTCTCTAAGTTTTAACCTGTTAAAATTGCTCTGAGAAAATCCATCACCACTCTTCCTTCCTTTTGACCAGAAAGTATTCATTTTTCTAAGGTTTCCTTTCAGTGACAGTTCCTATGTTTTATTATTGTTGTTCTTGTTATGGGGGGGAGGAGGGAAACTCATTCCTCTCATTCTTTCATTGCTGTTCAGAGGGAAAAAGTCATAAAATAAGCTGCCATACTGATATTATTGATATTACTCTATTATATTTAACATCCTATGGATTATTAGAGTAGTCCATTAAAAGAGCTTGTCTTTTATAATTGAATAAAAGCATTAGATATAAGTAAGCTCATCTTCTGAAGTCTTACAGACAGCATCTTCATAGCAACTCCATTAGCAGACAGAATGATGGGAATAAGTACCTCATTTGTTTCCACAAAATTTTTATTTCTTCTATTTATATTTTGAAAACTTCATTGCACACAGTATGGAGGTTACGTATATTTATTATAGTGATGTACATTAAAATATTTTTTCTTAAGTTTTAATAGTTTGATCCTATGTATGAGTAATTTACAGGTTATGGAGTAAACATTTTTTCTGTTGCCATCAAAAACCCTTTCATTTATACAGACAAATCTATATAACTCAGTAGTTTGATGCTTCTTGGTTAATGTATTTTTGGCTAAGTTCATGTGGATATGGCACATGAAGGATCTTTTTATTCTGTCTTGGATTTTTGCCATTTTGTATGTTCTTTCCATAGGTAAACCATTTATGGTTGCATTTGATCAAATGGTGTGTTCTTGTTGATACCTTTTGATCATTTGATAGAGAATTCATTTTCCCCAAAAGATTTATGTAGAATTTTGACCTTTTTACAATCTGGTCTCATAATATTTATCATTACTTTTTGTTATTATTATAAAATAATGTTATTATTTTATAATATATTATTATTTATTTATTATTCTTTTTTTGGTGAGGTATAGCTGTCTTAGGGTGATGGATCCTGTTTTGTTAATATCGATTGTATGGGTTTCTGATTTTTCAGCTTAAAAAATATGTACTAGTTAAATAGTTAATCAGTCAACTATCATTTATTCAGCGAGTTCTATGTTCTAAAATGTTTGTCCTTCATTCTAGAAAAGAACCAATGACATCAGGACGTCTTGACTTGCAAGTGAATTGGATTTAAGTGAAGCAGAATGTGCAAAGTTATCAGCCTCATTTTCTCTTCTAGGGTCCTTTGAGTCCAGTAGAAGACATAGGTTAGAATGATTGGAGATGGCCTTGGCTGTAGCAGTAGACCTTGGCCTTTTTAAGTTAAAGTTTTTCCCAGATCTCCATTTGTCTTGAGGCAAGACTCATTCAGTGATTTAAGGATAGGTGAGAAATGAGGCAAAAGATGGACTAGATTGCCTACTCAAAAAATAATCAATCTGGGAGATGAAGATCCTTGCATTTTCTGACCAGAACAGAAACAACTACTATTTACATGCACTTTGAGCCATCAAAACCCAAACAAAGACCAAAACCAAGTGAAGTCTTGGGCTGGAACCTATTATTGGACAATCAGTGAGCATCAGAGTTATTTGGATTTAAGAGGTGATTTAGTAGCTCCATTTGAATCACAATGGGCTTTATCAAAGCCTGGTTTTCCAGAGCTCTATTTCAAGAAATCATAAATAAAACCACATGGGACAAAAGTGTTAATAGTCCTAGCTTTTTTTTTTTTTTTTTTTTTTTTAAGCTCATAGAATAAATATGGAAGGAAAAGAAAAGAAATCTAGACCTCAAACTCCATGATATTTTGCAAAGTTTCAGTGTTCAAAATTTAAATATTTTTGGGTAGAGCACCTACATGTAAAGGTATGATTCCTTATGTGGACAGAAAGAAAGAAAGAAGGAAGGAGGGGAATATACAATACAATATTACTTGCTGAAGATACAAAGAAGTTTTTAGATTGAAATGATTAACTCCTAGATGCTACCAAACACTGAACTTTGATTTTAGGATGCCAATAAATCTTCCAACATATTCAGTAACAGCTTTCTCCTTTAATGTTTTGCATTCCATGTTTTCTTCCTGGAGAAGACCAAAGTATTTTTAAGTATTACTTTGATATAGTGGTTCAATTTGATCACTAGATTCAAATTCAAAACCTTTAACCTCTACCTTTTTCTATGGCATGTGTTAAGAATTTTAAACTGTTCAAACCAAATAGTTTGTCTGGAAGAGACCAAGATATTTTTAAGTACTGTCTTCATCTTCTGGCTTAATATAACATCTGGATTTAACCTCAAAGATTATTGTTAATGATGATAATGATGGCAACTACCACATCTGACTTGGCAACTGTTGTGATTATCTTAACTCCTGTGGTGCTATTATCCTATTCTACCTAACATCATTTATATAGTGTTACTAAACTGTTCATTTAGCTAAGTCAGTTCTCTTGAATGAGATGTGACTACACATGCACATGTAATGCTAGATTACTGACTCAATTTATAAGATATTTCAGAGATGGGTAGTTTGTGCCTGACACAAGAAATAAAGTATTCAAGAACTGTGCATTTGAAACTGAAATGGATTTTACTGTGATTTATAATTTTCTCATCTTTAAATGATTATGATATTTTTAATTCTTCAGTATCTGCTCTACAGAAATTATTTTGTTCATGAATATATACACTTCACAAAATATAGAATAAATTGAAAAGTTTGGGGGACAAAAAGAAAATAAAATCTGGAAAATGGATTCACAGGTTCAGAAAACTTATTGAAGGAAATTGTTCTATTTCCTTTATCTCCAAGTCTTTCTGGGAAAATAATTAAAGTAGAGGATGCAATTTTGGATTTAGAGTACTATTACACTCATTTCCATTTTTGGTAGATTTCCATTTTGTTTCAAATTGAACCCCATTGGGATGTGGCTTCTACTGCCTACTTTGGTACCAAGAAGGAATTAAAAAAACAGATTTTGAACATTATAAGAACTTTTTAAGACCTTGGAAATAGGATTCTCTCTTACTATCTCCCCCCTGAACATAAAATAGATCCTTATTTCTAAGTTAAAAAAATATTCCTGAAACATTTTTGCATGTCTCAGTCAGCTCTTTAGTATGTATGAGGTGATCCACTCTGACAGCTTTCTTCATCTCATAAATAAGCATCCGCCTTTCTCCCTCCTTCTCTTTAACTCAAGAAAGATTGTGTCTCTGCCCAAGGACTAACCAAAAGCATCTTCTGGTCATTTGTATGCATGGAACTTGCTGAGGATGAATCACCGTGCCTGCTTCTGTTGAGCCAGTGTACAGTAAATATCATACATACCAAGTCTGAATTGAAAAGAGCTTTTTTATGTTAAGCAACACAAGGAAATGGGCTCTGTGTATTGAAGCACAAAAAACAATAGTTGTTGATTACAGGTACAGAATTATTTCCTTGCTGAATAATGCATTGCATATTTCCTGGAAATTAAAATTGTTGTGCAAATAAATATACATATACCTACATATAGATTTATTTATATGTTGATATATGGAAGAATCCAATGGCATGCTAAATGCTTCAGTGTTTATCTATTCCCTATGTATTTGTATGTACCTACTAATATCCTTGGCCTTAAAACTATTTAAAAGTGAATTAGAAATTTCTTTTTTAAAAATGACACTGCACATTCAAAGTAAGAGAGATGGGTTAAAAAAAATAGATTACAAGTAGTGGAAGAAGGTGAGTTTTGCATATGTGCTTAGTTGAAATAGATGAAGAGTGTTTTAAAAAAAAAAACAAGGAAAGGAAGTCTCAGATCTTTACTTTAGCTCAGTCAGAATAGCTTCAGCTGGATGAAATTCAATAGGGACTGTCTTTCATATGTGTAAAATAGAAATCTCCTAAGACAATCCTTTGAAAGAATTTAGCTACAAGATAACTATAGGAAGCTGCCACTGGAATATTAATAAACCAATAAAATAGAAAACTGGAGCCTTCCTATGTAGAGAAAGGAGGATAAAATAATAGAGGAGACAGGTACCAAGCCAATGTCAGAACATCAAAATTAAAGGTGAAGCTTTCCATAAAGCATGGTGGCAGTTGGATTGTCAATCATTCACATTTTCCCTGGACCACATAAAATGACCTTTGCCCTGCATCATCAGAAACATGATGGGGATCTCAAAACGAGACCATTTAAGGTTCTAGTCACATTCCCTCTGCTGCTGTCTGGGGCAACTTGGACCAAGGGTGACAACCTTAGGTGACTGATAATTAACATTTCCTTTTCACTACGGAAGGGATCTCAAATGGCACAGAGCTCCTATATTTTTAAGCCCCTCCTCTCTTCTCAGATTCCCCTGTTACTCTTAGCACATTGCTGTCTCCTAGCTTCTTAACCCCTAGATGATATTTGATGCCTTAACTCTCTAATCTAATGTCAAACTTGGCCACTTTATCTCTCAGCTCTGACCTTTTCTTTTTCATTCTGGCTCAAGAGCTTTCATCCAGGCTCTAGTTAACTCACATGAGGTTTCCCATTTTCAGCCTCTCCCAATGTAAACCCTTCCTACAAGCAGCAGTCAGAACAGACCATTTTAAGTCTATGGATCCAGTCTCATCACTCTGAATTCTCAGACCTGAAATCTTGGTCATAACATTCTATCCTTGAACAAATGAAGGCATAGGATTCAAGGAATAATACAGTTGCATATCCATGATGGGATGGGGGCTGCTGATGACTTCAGGGATACAAAGGCTTTTTAATGAATCAGTCTTCTTCACCTCACTTTATCAAGAAAATTGAACTAGTCTGTCATAAATTCTCCTTTATTTCATTCTTGAAGGATGAAGTGAACTATTTTCCTTTCCAAACCTAGCACCTTCCAAAAAGGAAGGAAGATACTTACCTTACTAATTCAAGGCAATTCCAATAGACTTTTGATGAAAAGAACTATCTGCATCTGGAGAGAACCATGGAAACTGAATGTGAATCAAAGCATAGTATTTTTACCTTTTTGTTGCTGTTGTTTGTTTGCTTGTTTTTTTACCCCTTTGTTCTGATTTTTCTTATGCAGCATGACAAATATAGAAATATGTTTAGTAGAATTATACATTTAATTTATTTTGGATTGTTTGCTGTCTTGGAAAGTTGGGAGGGAGGGAGAGGGAGAAAAATTTGGAACACAAGGTTTTGCAAAGGTGAATGTTGAAAACTATTTTTTCATCTATAAAGAAAAATAAAATAGTATTAGTTAAAAAAGGAAGTTAAAAAAAGAAATTTACTTCACCCAGCCACTATTCTCTTTCTCATGAGAGAAAATGATTTCCTTCACTTTTTATCCATCTGTTTTTTTCCTATGCCTAGAACATGCCAAATGATTCCATAAGAATTTTTTGTGGGATGGAACACTAAGATTTAGATTCCTAGGACAAAGTCCTCTTAGATGAAATAGGAGTGGACCAAAAATTATGGCAACTAAAGGATGTTGAATAGTATCTATCTTTTCGAATATTAATGTTTCACAAGGTTCACAAAAGCAGATGATTTTTAAGGAATACAAGACATGAAAGATTAAGGAGAAGAAAGAATTAAGAGGGAGGGTGGAGGTTTTTACTCTTCCATAAACTGACTGTCTAAGCTTGGGAAGTTGCCTCTCATCTAAGTATCTTATGTCTGTACAATAAAGGAGATCGGATTAGATAATCACTAAAGTCCTTTTTAGGTCAAATATTCTATGATTTATTAGGTTGGTGATTTTAAGGTAAAGACATGATTTTGTTTTAATACTTTCTTTTCTTTTCATTCCAAGCCATTTTTCTCCTTTTTAAGTAAGTCCCCCTCCACACATGAGAACGATCCTTGTATCTTCTAATTGACCTAAAATAGTCAAAGGGTATAAAGGAAGATTTCATTTTGCCCTAATTAATGCCAATGCTGTATAAGATTGGCACCAAAGCCATGGCAACTCCAATGTTTTCCAGCTGTTCCAATCACTTTAAAGAACTCCATGTGTTGTTTATATAATCTGATAAAAGGGGAAATGAGATTGAAAGCAATAATTCTGGTACTTTGTGAAATACAGTATTCACAAGGTTCAGACAAATTGAAGAAATGCACCATGGGGATTATAACATTTTTATAGGGCTACATAAAGTTGATATCATTAACCAAGAAAGTAGAACATAACTTATAAAAATAATACAAAACAAAACAAAAAAAGAACTCTGTAGATCTTGCGGTTTAGAGCATTTTAAAGTAATGGATGGAAGTGCTTTGAAGAACATGGTCCTATTCTTTTGAATAGGAGTTTAATTTCTTATTTCATTGATTTATATTGATGTCCGGGTTTTGGGAAATTGTCAAATGTTGGAGGACAATGATAGCAAAGATGAAAACATTTGAAGCAGATATCACTCATTTTCCTGAGAAGGTGCCCTTGCAGAAGATAGACAGAGTAGAATAGAATGCTAAAATTGGAGTCAGGAAGACTTGAGTTCCAAAATACTTGAGACACTATGTGATCCTGAGAAAGTCATTCTACCTCTTTTACTCATCTTACCCTAAATTTTTACTCATTACTTACCCTAAATACCCTAAATTTTACTCATTACTTACTCTAAATGGGGATATAATAATAGGATTTTTGTAAGGATCAATTGAGATAATAATTGAAAAACACTTTTCAAACCTTAAGGTGCTATATAAATTTTATTACTGTTGGTGAGAGACCAATAAGAACCTTGATATTCAGAAGAGTTGACCAGACCCAGTGAGCCTGAAAAGAAAGGTTTGAGTTGCTCTAATTTAAAAGGCATCATAATCCCAGTTATCAACTGTCAAAACATCCCTCCAACCACAATAATCCTGATAACTATATCCACCCTCACAAAACTTTCTGCCCTAATCATAACTGTTATCAGGAATCCTAATCACCATAGAACTTATTATTATTATTTCTAATATATCTTTTCCCATCTAAACCAATTTTTCTTCTTAGTTCCTTCTTTCTGTTCAGAGAGTTATGGCTTACCCTAGTTTGTAAAGAAAAGCCACCTGAGGTTGATACTTGCATAAATAGCAATTATTTGTCAAGTTCAGTTCATTCTATCTACATAAATGTTCTTTTTTCTATCACTTTCCTTTATCCATTCAAAATGACACCTTATTGATAAAGTTCAGTATCTCAACGTCACTCTCTTGCATTATATAATAAAATCCTAATTGGTCTCCAACTTCCACACAGCTACCAAAAGAATCTTCCTAAAACACAAGTTGAAAGTATGTAACTCTCTTGCTCAAGAAGTTCTGGTGGCTCCTTAATGCTTTTAGGATTAAATAACAATCTCTCATTCTTGAATGACCAACAGTGGGCCCCAGCTTTATTGCTATTGTTTGGGTTAAGCTTGGGTTAATTGTTTTCCATTAGAGAGAGGGTCTTCCTCTGCAAGATTGATAATTTAAGGATGGTAAAGTAGGCCATCTTTTGTTTCAACTCTTACCTCGCCCTTAGTCATTGAATGGGCTTTTCTTCAGGCAAACTGAGGCTTGGGAAAAGATCTTAATTTAAAAAGGCCCAATTTACCCATTACATCCTGGGTCATAGGGGGTCCATTGCCACTGGACTCTGATAACCCTGGAGGAGAAAGTGAGATTGATGACTTTGTGCACTCTGGCTCAGCTAAATCTAATTCACCTGAAAGTCAAGACAACTCTTGAGATATCATTGGTCCTCTTTGAGAACAACCAACCACCACCAGCAACAATACCACCTCTAAGCTGGGCATTTAAAACTTCCAGTTTGGCTCCATTTTACCTATAAATTCCAGCCAAATTAGGCCTCAGGCTATTTCTCTAACCCAGTATTCCTTGTCTGAGTTCTATGTCTTTGTAAAGCAGTCCTCCCAATAACTGGAATGTGATCCTTCCTCACTTTTGCCTCTTGAAATCCTTACCTTCCTTCAAGGCTTAACCCTCCTGAGACATTTTACAGGAAGAATCTCCTGATCCTTTTAGTTGTTAATGATGTCTCCCTTCTTTCAGATTATCTGATATTTATATATTTTCAAATACGATACATACAAATAAATATGTATGTATGTATGTATATATATATATATATATATATATATATATATATATATATATATATAACTTGTACACATGATCCTCGAGGGCAGTGTTTTTTTTTTTTTTGTCTTTATTCCCAAACTTACAATAGTATGTTTACACATAGGAGGTTTTTAATAAACACTTTGCTGTTTGAACTGAATCATGAATTTCTCAGCTATCATAGTCACTTCCTCCCAAGATTTTTGTCCTTTCTACTTAATTCTTTCTTGATCAGATTCAGATTCAAAATATTAGCTGTCTTTGTCTCTCCAACTTTTTGAGAGTGACTTTATCATTAAAGTGAATTAAAACCTAATGTTAAACTCTATTTCATCTAGGATATGCTGGTGATGCTTAAAGAGTTGTCAGTAAAAGAAGGATAGAGCCAAAAAGATCAAGAAGGAGTAGCAGAAGTACAGATCTTCTCCTCTAAATAGATACAGAAAATAGATACACATATAGAAAACCCATTAGACTGAATTGTCATGAAAAAAATCCAAGAAAAAGTCAATGAATATATATTTTTTTTCATTCAAGATGAGCATAGAGATAGAGACAGAAAGATCTGTGAACACTGGAGGTTGGAGGTAGGGGCTGATCACAAGTGTTAGTCCCCATCTGTAGCAGTGCCCCAGGAGAAGCTGTGAAGTAGGTCAAGAGAAGCTCCCAGAACCATATTGGCAACAGTGACAACTAGAAGCTTTGTAAATCTCTAACTATTTCCATATCCTCAGGGAACAAAAAAACTGTGTCTAGGAGTGGTATGTCATAGTAAAGACTAGATACAGACATTATATTGCTTGTTGAGGGAGAAGCAAGGTCAGTAGTATGGTTCAGACCTAGCAGCAAAGCAAGCTCTCCTTCCCAAACCCCAGACCCAATTGAAATCTAAGGAAGAATAACCACAGCAGCACTTTCAGACTAAAGAGAAACCTACAGTTCTGTCACTCAGAACAAGTAGAGTGTATCTCTCTCTCTGTACATACATACATACATACATACATACAGAGAGAGAGAGAGAGAGAGAACTAGCTGCTGAATATAGTAGCACTCTACTGTCACTCAGATCCAAATCCAAATCATTCCAAGAGAGCAGTGATTAGGTTTTACCCTAGATCAGACTACTCTGGGAGCACTGAAAACATGCAGATCTCCAACTTGAGTTGTCTTTTTTGTTCCTGAGATAGTAAATTAGTTAATTCACTAAAAAAGCAACCACAGGACCTGCCCAGACCTTCCCTTCAGAAGTGTGCAGTGCCCATTCCGGATATTTAGTCTGAAATCAGGAAGCAGACTGGAAGAAAGAGTCAACTAATAAATATTCCCATTATAAAGGACATACAATGTTGTGAAACAAATCTAAAAGTACAGAATGTCTCCAAACAGCTACAAACAAAGCCTCAAAGAAAAACATAGTTTGAGCACAAATTCAACTGGAATTTTTAGAGACGATAAAGCTACAGTTAAGAGAGTTTAAAATGTTTTGTAAATAAACTGAGAGCCCTAGATGAAAGAATTTAGGGAAAAAAAGGGATTTATGGAAGAAAGAAAGAGAATCAACAGCTTGGCATAAGAGACACAAAATCTTGCCTAAATCACAAATTTCCTGAAAATTAGAATGAGTCAAATAGAAAACACTGTCCCCATGAGACAACTAGAAATATTGAAATATTGAAAATATTGAAACAAAGTTAGAAGACTAAAAATATAGAAGAAAACATAGAGTTTCTCAGAAAAGACAAACTGACCTAAAAAAAAGACTGAAGAAGAAAAGATTAAAAAATCATCAGGTTAATTGAGTGCCATTTACCAGAGTTTAGAGCCTAGACATTCTAGTTCATAATAATAAAAGAAAATTGTCTAGGTTTCTTAGAACCAGAGGACAAAGAGGAAAAAAAAATACTACAAGTGACCAACTGAAAGAAATCCTAAAATAAAAACACCTTTGCACATTATAGCCAAAATCCAGAGCCAGAAATATTTTTTTAATATGGAAGAACCATAATCAATATTACACATGATTTAGCAACCACTCCTCGTATGGAAAACATTGGCTATGGTAATCTCTTCCAGAAGGCAAAAAATATAGGCTTATGGCCAAGATTAACATACCCCCCAAAAATTACAAAAGTAAAATGGATCTTCAACAAAATGAAGGATTTCCAAATATACATGATGAAAAGAGCAGAACTGCATAGAGATTTTGACATTGAAAAAATAGTTAAGAGAAACAAAGTGTAAATGTGAACAAGCAATAATAAGGGACTAAGGATAAACTGCTCACATTTAAATACAACAAGACACAAGTTCCCTCTACCTCTATCATCATCAGGAATTACAGAGGGAATCTAATGGGATAGAAGGCTCAGGATTGCCTTTGTTATGACTTGATTATTTTAGGAGAGAAATGGGGTGAGAAGGTGTGGTGAATACACTGGGAAATGGGGAAAGGGAAAGAAGGTTAGGGAAAATTATCTTATTTAATCAGGATATGCAAATAGATACTAATTAAACAAGGACAACAACAGAAGAGAATGAAAGGAAGAGATGAAACCTGAATGTTACTCTTATCTGAATTGGTCAAAGGAGAGAACCCACATATATATTTGGGAATAGAAATTCACTTCATCAGAGAAATAGGAGGAAAGGGAGAGAGGGAGAAAAAGGAATTAGAAGGATGGTAGAATAAAAGAAGCAGTTGTTCTAAGCAAAACCAGTTCCAAGGAGATACAAAAAACAGTGCTATTTTTGAGGTGGTAAAGGATGGGAATTTCAAGGAGCACCCATAAACTGAGAAATGACTGAGTAAATTAGGGTATATAAATGTGATGGATATTATTATGCTATAAGAAATGCAGGGAATAGTAGCCAAGGAACCTGGGAAGACTTGGATGAGTGTACTGAGTGGAGTGTACAGAACTAGAAATGTAATAATATAATAATAATATAGCAAAACAAACAACTATGAAAATACTAAAACCTCTGATCAATGTAATGACTAATAACTCCAGAGGACATATGAAATATAGGCTTAAGAGCATAGAATGAGACTTTTTTATTTTTAGACTTGAGCAATGTGGAAATTTATTTTGCTTGACTGTACATGTTTGCAACAGAACTTGTTTTTTTATTTTGTTCTCTGTTGGAGGAGGGAAGAGAAGGAAGACTTTTGCTGATTGAATATATATATATATATATATATATATATATATATATATATATATATAATTTTTTAAAAAAGTCAACACCAAGTTTTAGCTATGATATCCTAGCAAACCAAACCTAACACATCTGGGTTAATTCCGAAGAAACAATGGATACCAGAAGATAATGGAGATGCCATTCCATGAGATAAAGAACTAGTAGGAGCCCTACTGTGACATCATCAGAAGATGTCAGAGATCCTATAACCCAGAAGGTGTTATTTCTACACATAATCCTCCCATGTGATCCCTTCTTTAATGATTTCTATCCATCCTTTTCTTTACCAATATTTGTCTATTGCAAATGTCTTTATGATATCATGTTAAATTCCTTTGCTTTAAATTAATTGTGACCTCTGTCTATTTAGGGAAAAAATTAAACACAATAGTAGGGTCACATGACCTATTGTTTTGAGTGGATGTGGATCTACAGAGGATTTTGATCCCAAGTTAGCTATTCTTGTGGTCCCACATGTGAGGGAAGAAGCTACCTTATGTTATATGACACAGGAGACAATGGCATAGGACTACCTACCATGGCATGTCCTCATTGGAGAAGGTGCTGTGCTCTATGAGCAAAGCAGAACTGAATTAGCTCAGAAAATACGTGAGATGCATAAAGTCAGAGAATGTTCAAAGGGACTATTTCTGTCCAACCTGTGGCAAAGTATTCCAGGCTCATATTGGTCTGATCACTTACAGTTGGACATACTAACTTGATTCTACCAAAGCATAGTCGTTTTGGTCTTCTTCAAGAACCAATAATATGTTCAAGGAATCTTGAAGACCATGAAATTTCTAAATCATCATCGAGTATAAAGGTGGAGATCCAAGGAACTCTCCAAGTTGATATACAGAACTTCAGGGTAAAGCATACCAGTCATAGCATCCAAAAACATCTGCTGAAAGCAAAAAAATATATAGGCCATTATGGACTTTTCTTCTTAAATAGTTCTTCAATGTATTGTATAAACATTCTGTATAAATGTAGCTTAAAAAAAAGCCTTGGGTCATGGTGAAATACAAATGAATATGCATTAGTAATGCATTGCTCTTTTTTGAAATTGCTTAGATGAATTTGCATTATATTAAAATAAAGATATCAGGTAATCCTTAAGCTCTATTTCACTGTGCCATCATAAGGCCAACAATTCTCAAAGTATAAAACAAAAGAAAGCAAGCTCTGAGATCTCAAATTTTCTGGACATTCCTTGATAAGGGTCCAATGGCAAACCTTGACTTTATGGCAGATTTCAGGAAGGTTTCTCAATAAAAGGCTGGCTACATGGAGATGGATTATCTGAACAAGAGCATCTGATAAACGCAGTCTACTGAGATGGATCAACATTGTAATTTATATTGGTGGCAGGATCTTTTTAAAGTATTAAAATTGAAAAATATTGAATAAGTGAGAAGTAATCATATCCCTGTGCTATATATAAGGTCTTTAGTATAGAGCTTTTAATTGATGTTAAATTAACATTTTATAAGAAAATCATAAGGGCTCAAAGTAGAGCAAGGAAAATGACAGAAAGGTTAGAATATTGGACTATCTGGAAAATGGTAATGAAAGGTAGTGTACTATAATAGAAAGAATTCTAAATCTGTAGTTAGAGAGCTCTACCACTAACTAGTAAAAGTAATATGACCATAGCCGAGTAATTGTATCTTATTGGTCCTTAGTTTTGATAAAAAATAATAAAAATTAATAATCCTAATAGCCAAAATTTACCTAACACTCTAAAGTTTTCAAAGCATTTTAGAAATATTGTCTCATTTTATCTTCACAACAGCTCTAGGAGGTGGGCATTATTATTATTTCCATTATACAGATGAGAAAACTGAGGCAGAGAGTTTAAGTGCCTTGCCCTAGATCACACAGTAAATGTCTGAGGCCATATTTGAATTCAGATCTTCCTGAATCCAGGACCTTCATCTTATCTAATCCACTACCTGTTCCATCATTATTATTGTTATTAATAGTAATAATAATAAAATGGGAATAATCATATTTGTACTACTTATATTACTAAAGGTTGGTTTTATATATATATATATATATATATATATATATGTATGTATGTATTTATTTAAACTAACTTCTTTTGTTCCTTCATCCCCTCCCTCTCTGAGCTGGAAGCAATTGCTCCTCCTTAAGCATTCTAGTGGTCTTTTTCTCCTGGGAATTTACCATATTGATGCCTGATTTAGTATGGACACCTGATCAGATTGGCTTTAGAACTTCCTTGATCTTTTTAGCAGCATGGATTACAAGAATGATAATACCCTTAAAGTCCTACAAAGTGTGCTATCAATATCAGGATCACAAGATCATAGATTTAAAGCTAGTAAGGACCTTAGAGGTCTTACCCATTCTTTTTACAAATCTTAAAATCAAGGCGCAAAAAGGGAAATACAAAGGAAAGGGGGAAACCGGAAAAGGAAGGGGTTAAGTGTTTATGTAGTACCTACCAGATACTAAGCACTTTAAGTGCTTTTACAGATGTTATCTGATCTTTATAATAGCTCAGCAAAATAGGTACCATGTCTGCTTTACAATTGAGGGAACAGAAGCAAAGTGAGTTTAAATGACTTGCCCAGGGTCACACAATTAATCTAAGAATACTCTATCTAAGAATATAGTTGAACTCTGGTCATCCTAACTCCAGGTCAAGCACTCTATCCACTGAAACACCTAGCTGCCTTAGTTCTCTGGCTTCAAATGAAATAATCTCTCCATTGCATCTATAATAATATGTCAGTTAGCTTTCTTTATTCAAATTCTTATGTTCCATAATTTTTTACTAGTAAAATCTCAGAGGCAATTTTTAAAACAGAGGTCACAGGATTCTGAGTTAGAGCTACAAGGACCTTTAAGATCATTCATTACCATTATTCACTATGAGTCTACCCTATTTCACAGCATAGAAAATTGAGACAAAGTATTTGTGTTACTAGAACAATCATCTAGCTAGAAGGAAGCTGTCAGGATTTGAACCCACATCAGTCTGATTCCAGGTCCAATGGTCTCTTTATTATAATGTACTTAATCCTAACCTCTTCCTTTTAAACCATGGCCCTGAGAAGCCATATCTACCTAAAAAGAACAACAGATAATGAAGTAATACCAATATGAAATATATATTCAACAAACGACCTAGCATCCAAATTCTTAAAGGAAGAGTTAATTGAATTACCGGAGGAAACAAACAGTAAAATTATACTAGCCAGGGACCTCAATTTTCCTGTTTCAGAACTAGATAAATCTAACAATAACATAAATAAGAGAGAAGTTACATATGATAACTCTGGAAAATACTGAATGGAAATAGAAAGGAATGAACCTTTTCTCATCTGCTTATGATACCCTCATAAAAATTGCCAATGTATTAGGGCATAAAAACCTCACAACCCAATGTAGAATAGCAAAAATAGGAAGTGCATCCTTTTCAGACCATAATATAATAAAAATTACATTCCAAAAAGGGATATGGAAGCATAGATTAAAATTAATTGAAAACTAAATAATCTAATCCCAAATAAAGAGTGTGTTGAAGATCAAATGAAAGAAATAACAATAATTTCTTTAAAGAGAATGACAACAATGAGATATCATCTCAAAATTTGTGGGTTGGAGATAAAGTAGTACTTAGAGGGAAATTTATATTTCTAAAGATGCATATCAATAAAAGAGAGAAATAGCAGATCAATGAACTGTACAAACAACTAAAAAAATAGAAAAAGAACAAATTATGAATCTTCAATTAAACACTAAAATAGAAATCCTGAAAATCAAAGGAGAAATTAATAAAATTAAAAGCAAAAAAGACCTCCCCCACCTCATTAAATTAATAAATAAAACTAAGGGCTAGTTAACTTGGTTTAAAAAAAATGAAAAACAAAAGATTAGTATCAAAAATGAAAAAGATGAAATTAAAGCAATTATTAAGTTATTTTATCCAATTGAATGCCAGTATAACTGACAATTTCAATGAAATGGATAAATATTTTAAAAATATAAACTGTCTACATGAGTATAATAGAAAATAGAATATTTAAATAGCCATATCATTGAAAGAGAAATTGAAGAAGACATCAATGATCTTCTTAAGAAAAAAAATACTCAGAATCAGGTAGAAATACAAGTAAATTATACCAAACATTGAAGAAAGAGTTAATGCCAATGCATTTAAAGAAATAGGTAAAGGTGTCTCACCAAATTTCTTTTGTGACACAGATTGGCTTTAATACATAAGTCAGGGAGAGGAAAAAATAGAGAAAAACTATAGATTGATTTTTTTAATGAACATCTATGTAAAAATTTTAAAGTTAAATACCATCAAGGAGATGACAGATACATATTGCAAAGAAAATACAATATGAACAGATAGGATTTATACAAGGAATATAAGGCTGGTTCAATGTTAGGAAAACTATCAGTAAAATTGACCATATTTATAACAAAAAACAACAAAAATCATGATTATCTCAATAGGTACAGAAGAAACCTTTGACAAAATACAATACTCATTCCTATTAAAAATAACCTAAAGGAATGGAATGAAAGGAAACTTTCTGCAAATAAGTAGTTTCTATATTAAGAGCAAATACTATCAGTAATGTGAATAAATTTGAAGTCTTCCCAATAAGATTAGAGGTGAAGCAAGGATGTCCATTTTTACTCAATTTTGTATTAGAAATCCTAGCTATAGCAAAAAGAAAAGAAAAAATAAATCGAAAGAACAAAAATAGACAAGGAAAAAGACAACTAACATTTTTTGCAGATGATATGATGGCATATTTAGAGAACATTAGAGATTCAATCAAAAAAGACACGTATTCTGATCAAATAAATGTTAAAAGACAATTCAAAAGGACTCATGATGAAACATATTATCTACCTCCAGAGAAAAAACTGATTAACTTTGACTGCAGATTGGTGCTGCCTTTCTTTTTCTTTTCTTTAAACTTTTTAAAAATAATTTTTGTTCTATTTTCTTTTGCAATATAGCTATTATAGAAATAGTGTTTTTATGACTTCATATGTATAATTGATATCAAATTGCTTGCTTTCTTAAAGAGTGTGTAAAAGGAAGGAAGGATTTAAAACTCAAAACTTTAAATTTAAAAAATTTTGTATATATAATTAGGACATATTTAATAATATAAATTAAAATATATTAATAACAATTAACAAGGGTTCTGAGGAATCTTTTGTTTTGCCTAAGATCACCTAATTAGTTACAGAACTAAGATTGGAGTCTGAGTCTTTTCGTTCTTAATTCTACTTCAGGGAATCATTGGGTATAACATAAAGGACACTGATTTTAGAATCACTGGATCTGAAAATTCAAAACTACTATTTGTTATTATCTGTTTGACCTGTGACAAGTAAGTCACTTAATTTTCCTGACCTTACTCATCATTTTTTTATCTGCTCAATGAGGAGAATGGATTACATCACTTCTAAGATCTCTTTTAGCTCTAGAATAATGAATTTTCCATGATCCCAAACTGCATTTCACTGTTTGGATTGATAAGTTTTCTTTTAAGAAAACTCCTAATCAGTTGTTCCAACTCTTTTCTGAGGATAAAGAAAAGAAAAGAAAAAAGATAATCATAAAGGAATTATTATAACCCTAAGTATAAAGTAGGTACTTATCTGTTTTATTGGGCTAGGGATCTTACCCCATGAGTCTTTGTGTTTCAAGATCTTGTATTGAAAATAATATAGGTAATGACTAAACAGTGACAAATCAAAGTGAGAGGGGGTTAATAGCAGTCTCTATTATCTACTGTTCCCAAGCAGCAACAGTCAGAGGAAATAAATGCCAAAGGAAACATTCACTAAAATGTCTTAATGCATTTGGATTGTGTTATAAGGCCAAATAACTGACTCCACACTGCAGCCTCCCTGGACTGGCCAGCTCATAATAATATTATGGCATGCTTGCAAACCCATTGGCTGTTTGCCTCCCAGGCATTTAATGTTCTGAAAATTATGCCCTCTGTAACATCAGAAATACTTTAGTAATCTCATCTCCAGTAGGGAGAATGATTTCCAAATAAATTTGAGAAATCATTTTACTCTCAAAAAAAGGGGGGGAGCTTTTGAAGAAAGAGGAAAAATTGATTTTGGATGAGGGCAGTTTTTACTTGTTTGTTTCAAATCCTCAGCAGCTGATTCTTGTGGATGCCCAACTTTGCAAAAGCAGGATAATATACAGATGACACAGTCAAGAGATCAGAGATGGGGATCACACACTTAGGAAAATTACACCGTTCCCCTACTTAAACAAACATTTATTGTCAAATCTCTAAAGACTAGCAGACTCATTCTGGGGGAATGGGGGTGAATCATTTTTTTTTAAAATCCTATAACATTTTTATGATTATATTACTTTTTTGGAACAGACTGCTGAGATCAAAATGACCTGAAAGCATAAACTCATTTCAGCCTGAATATGTCTTTTATCATTTTATTGAAATGTGCTAAAAGATCATCAACAAAGCCCACTGAGTTGCCAAATTAACTTTTTACAAATTCATAAATGTGAAAAAATAGTGATTCAATTTAAATTGATAATTTGTGGAATGAATTATTAGAGCAAAACAATGCCCACTTTTGGGAATCATTTCTACTAAGGATATTATAGTCTCTCATTATTTTGTTTGTAGGGGCAGCTAGATGGCACAGTGGATAGAATATAGGTCCTGTAATCAGGAAGAGTTGAGTTCAAATCCTGATTCAGATATTTACTAGCTGTATGACCTTGAGAATGTCATTTATCCTTTGTTTCAGTTTATTCAAATGCAAAATGGGGATACAAATAATATACCTTCCAGAGTTGTAGTGATATTCAAATGGAATATTTGCAAAGTTCTTAAACATAACAGATGATTAATAAATAGTTGTTCTTTTCTCTTCCAGAACCTCAAAGGTTCTGCATCTTCAGTGAATGAGTACCATTTGTTATAGGGATTTCTGTATTTAAGGAACTAAAAGATTAATCCAAAAAGTTAAAAACCATATAGTAGAAACACGTATGATCCAACATAATTTTTA
The DNA here is from genome assembly GCF_902635505.1 of Sarcophilus harrisii. NCBI lineage: Eukaryota > Metazoa > Chordata > Mammalia > Dasyuromorphia > Dasyuridae > Sarcophilus > Sarcophilus harrisii. The sequence goes on from NC_045428.1 coordinate 205,570,935, forward strand.
GAGTTCAAAAGCAGGCCCTAGATATAGGTTACTTAAAATTTTACACATTAGCTCTTACTCTGTATCTAGTGTTTCTTATTTTCAGAACAATTGAATAGACCACGTAATCTACCATTCATTTCATCATTTATTGTTGTCATTCAAACTTGACTCAAAGTACTGGACTCTTACCAAGAACTTAAACCATTGATTTGCATAGCTACATGAATATCTCCAGAAAAGATGATAGGAGGAGGATTCATTGTTCTGGGCTCTATATTTCCACTCCCTTTTTTATTTAGTTTCAGGACTTACAGATAATGCAGCCACAGAATATTCAAAAGAATGAAAATATTTTAAAAGGCTCCATCCAAATTCAAAGTTAGCCTTGACTCACATTTAGTTCAAGACCACACCCTTGGCATCATTTAATTTTTGAAACTCAAATTTCCAAAGCTTTTCCTGTGTGGCTCTCAAAATATTTTATAGGATCATACAGAGATTTATTATTGGAAGGGACTTCAGTGTCAGCAAATAATCTTTTATTAAATGCCTACTATTACCAGGCAACATGTTAATCATTGGAGGTCATCTAGTTCAATTATCTCATTTTAGAGGTCAGAGAAGTGGGACCTCATGAATTAAATGACTTGTCCCAGGTCACACAGGTAGGGTCTGGTAAAGTCAGGATGCAAATTGAGGTCTGTTGACACAATTATTACTCAAGAGCCAGAAGAAACTTAAGAGACCTTCTAGTCTAATACTTCCCCCCAAAGGTGAAGTGACATTTCTAAATCATTCAACATTCAACAACAAATTTTGTTGTCTACCAGTTAAAATATAACCTTATTCTGGCACTCAAGTACCTTTATAATCTAGCTTAATCTATTTTTTCTTTAAATGAAAATAGGAAAAAAAAGTTAGAAAAATAGTTAATCAAAATAGCCTACTAGCTGAATTTTATCATGATCATTCCTACTTTCATGCATTTGCTTAAGCTCTTCCACTTTCCTAGATGGATTCCCTCTACATTTTTTACCTCTCAAAACCTTTTTCTTAGAAGTCTAGCTCAGGTATGCCCTTCTTCAATGAAACAGCTCTGCTCCCCACCAGCCAGAAGTGATGATTAATCCTTCCCTGAAAATGTCAGCCCCCTTTGGCCACTCCTTTGCACTTTTCCCAATCTACTGTGTACCATAATTATTTATTTTCCTGTTTTATTCTCTATAAGAATGTAAGTTCCTTGAAGGCAGTGACCATACTTATAAATAATCATTCTCATGTTCTCAGTTATAATAATGGCAACAATAGTAAACAGTAGCTCATAATCATATAATGCTTTAAAATTTATAAAGCATTTTAGAAATATTAATTTGTATGATCCTCCTAACTCTAGGAGATAGATTGTACTTATTTTATTATTTATTATACTCATTTTACAGATGAGGAAATTGAGTCAGACCATGAAAAATTGACTTGCTCCAAATCAAACAGCTAATAAATGAGTCAATCAGCCAATAAACTACTATGTGACAAGCACTATGATAATCATTGACATTACAAAGATAGGCAAAAGACAGTTTCTGTCCTTAAAGAGCTTTCAACTAATTGGTGAAGAAAATATACAAATGGAAGTAGACAAACAAGTGGCAGAAGGTATTCAGTGAGAGAATCATGAAGAAAGGAGAAGCCCAGGAGTTACCTTGGTGGAAAATTAAGAAATAGCCCCTCTTGAGCACCTACACTAAATGTAGGTTCTGAATAAATAGTTCTCTATCCTTCAATCAGAGAAAGAGAGAGGCCTGAGGTAGAGAATACTGACAAAGTATAAATTCTAGAGCTGAGGTGATCCTCTAGGATGAAGAAGTTCCTGGGTTATGATGGGAGAAGTCCAAAGGAGACTGTATTTAAACTTTCTGACTTTACATCTAGCATTTTATTTGCCACCGAGTGTCTTAATACCTACCTATTTTCCATGTGATAGGCATTTAAAATTAGATAACACACAAAAGATAGAAACAGAAGTTTTAGTTATCTTTTTTTTTTTTTTTTAAATCTGAGAATTACACACTCTAGAAATGAAAGGAAATTTAGAATTTGGACCAACATTCTAATTTTATAGATGAACATGATTTGATCTCATCTAAATGGTAAATAATTTATTATTAATAATAGTAGTCTTTATACAGTGCTTTATCTACATTATCTCACTTTATTAGAAAAAATGAACAATTAATTTTTTTTGTCTCCTATATACCGAAAATGCAAACTGTGGGGTTTTCATATATATTTTCTCACAATAAATTTATAGGATATTATTTGGAACTCTGAAAAAAGAAGACATGGCAGAGTAGATTATAGGAATTATTATCTCTAGCACTTATAAACAATGCCTTTAAAGCCAAATAAATATTCAACAAATGATTATGCTGTGTAAATGGTTCTTCAATTATTCAAGATAGCAGTTATTTCATCAGTGTGGGCACTCCCTTTAATGATATAGTTGGCAATTCTTCCATGCTTTAGATTTGAAGATGATTTAGTAAGTTGTTATGGCAGAGGGAAAAAAAATAAGTCACCTCATTTGTGACATTTGACATTCTGGTGATGAGTGATCCCCAGATGACAGGCATATATAGGTCATATCAAGTTTATCCAACTTGTTAAGGTATTCCTACAGCTTACATTCCGTAGGTCATGACTTTCAGAGGTCAGTCACCTCTAAGTCACTGGAGGAAGACTTTATTTGAAGTTAGTAGTAAATATGATAAATGTATATGTATGTACATGTATGCATATACATACATATGGATCTATTTCTTTATACTTTATCTACTTTTTTTATTTTTCTTAAAGATCCCTTAAATCATGAGCTTCTTGCTCAGTGGACAGTAAACAGATGTAGCATCATCTCAAAGGCACAAAAGTGCTGAGTCACACAGAACTGATAGAAAGTAGCCAAAGTGTTAGTCATCCTCCAAACACCCAAGTACTGAGCCAATACATGTGATTGAAATTAGTAAAATGAGTTTTGTGCATGTTCTGTTCAATCTCTAATTGCAACTATAAAATACAAATGATGCAAAAATGGGAAGCAGTCCAGATACAAACTCAATAATGTCTTTGGTATCAGAATCCCAATCAGAATAAGAGCTGGTAAGAGTAACAGGAATGTTGCCAGATATGATACTTCTGAATTCAGACAGATAGATGTGGATAGATGGAGAGATTACTGAGAAAGAGACACATGGAAACAGACTGTTAGAGTTAGAAGGTAGTTTAAATATTTAGTTTGATCATTGTTATTTTAAAGGAATTTAGACCTAGAGTAATCAAGTAACTTGCCCAAATTAACACTTTCATTGGCAGAAATGAAACTAGAATACAGAAACTATCATAGTATTGTGTGTATGTGTGTGTGTGTGTGTGTGTGTGTGTGTATGTGTATGTATGTGTAACAGTCACTCAATAAAGATTTGTTGAATTCATTTGAACTGAATCCAAATCTCCTGATTGCTGGGGAAGAAACTTTTTTTTTTTTTGTCATCAAATCACCCAATGGAGAAAATCCTTTTTTGGGTTGTAGTTTTTTGAAGTCTAAAAAGAATCCATGATTCACAAAGGACCACTTTCCTGAGTCTTCTTCCTTTTTGTAAAAAGGTTTTATTGATCTAATAAGACATTTTCAATAACCTTAAAAGAAATCAAATGCAAGTTTGGCAAAAGCTAAACAGAAGAAAAAGAATTTTAAAAAATTCTAAATTATAAAATCAAAAGGAAGCAATAAACAGTAAGCAACAGTTTTGACAAGGAAGTGATAGATACTTTGTAATTTAGACTGAATAGTGTAATTGATTTTAGAAAATAAAAACATTAAAAAAAATACATTTCTAAATATATGCAAATCCTTCAATTTTTTATGTGTATGCTACATAATTAGCAACAAAGAAGATTATATCCAAAATACTTGGTAAATTTGGATCTCTATTTTATTTTTGTTTCAAAACAGAGTCTATTAATTAAAGTGTTCTAGGTGATACTTTTTAAAAGGAAGACTCTGGTGTCTTCTGTTGAAGTTTTATGTCCATCACTATTTAGGCAGAAGTATTGGGTACTTGGAAATGTACTAGTTGGCTCTTTGGGCTTAAAAAAAGTAACTGGAATTTTAACTTCATGTTGGACACTGCTTTCCCATTGTATTTCTGAGAGTGAGAGTTATAAGTTGAGCACTCTCCTGGTAATTCTTAGCTCAGATCAGTCTAAAGATGCCTCTGAATGCCTAGGTTAACCCATAAGTTATCATTTGTCATGAAAAGGTTGTTCCAAAAAGCCCACATAAGCTTTAAAATATCTTGGAAAGTGGAAATCATATGTGCAATATAGGAAAAAGATTGAGCTCTCTCCAGAATTCATAATGGTGGGAAGAAGTGAGAAAAGTGGGGGGAAGGGAGAAAAAGGTCATATCCCTTTTCTGATCTCTTCCTTGAAAGTCCTGCTTCTTATTGCTTTGCCCCTTGTTCCAACCTTGTATTTTAGTAAAAGCTTGAATTGAACTACCAAGTAGAATGCTGCTCAGGAAGGCAATTTGGAGCTCATAGAAAATGCCCCCAGATATCGCCTTTGAGCAAAGTGCTTTTTTTGGTATATGTATATAAGGGAAGGGGAATAGAGAGGATAAATTTGCAGAGATCTAAATCCTGTGAATTATCAAAAAGAAGGAAAGAAGGAAATATTGAGAAAATGCTAGATCTTTTGAATGACAGTTATAGTGATTATTGCATTACATATAATGGCAGCACTTCAGGGATATATGACTCCATCGTTGAGGGTATTTCCTCAACAGATATAAATAGCAACCTCTCTAAAATGAGATAGACTCAGTTCTGGCTCAGGGTTACTGAGTTTTCCCCCCAAGTCTTTGGGCCCAAAGAAAAACTCTAAATTCTAAGAGCCTCTTTCTCTCTATGATTCCATGAGTAACTTCTGTTTTTGATGAGGTCCAGAGGCACAACCAGTAGGTTTCAGAGCTAGGCCTTGAACTCTGGTCTTTCTGACTTCCAAGGCATCACTACTTGCTTTTAGGGAATATGAAACAACAGATATTTGATGGTCATTACCTACATGGGGAATTGGTTACCCAGAGGGATGGCTCAATGGATAAAGTTCTAGGTATGGAGTGGGGGGGGGAACTAAGTTCAAATCTAACCTCAGATACTAGTTATATGTCCCTGCACAAATCATTTAGCCTTGTTTATCTCAGTTTCCTCATCTGGCAAATGATCTGGAGAAGGAAATAACAAACTACTTCAGTATCTTTGGCAAGAAAACCCCAAATGAGGTCACAAAGAGATAAAATTGAAATGATTGAATTACAACGATGTGCATCTATGTATACATATATATCCACATATATCTATGCATATATATGTAGTATATATAATATATACACAGACATAGTCACATATACATGTGTATATACACATGCATATACATATATGCATATACATTTAAATCTTTCTAAGCCTTTTGTTTTATACAATAGACTTTTCCATTTAACCATGTCCTTGACCTCACCCCATCTCACATTCTCCCTTTTTCATAATAAAGAAAAACATTTAAGTGAAGCCAAATGAATTAATGATTGTCTGACATGGTCAGACACCTCCCACATTCATAACATTCATCTGTCTAGAAGGTATGGACTTTATCAGTTTTCTAAGATTGACTATTATGAATCATTACATTTTCAGCACTTTAAAGTGTTACCATTTATCCCTTGTGTAATTAATTCTCTTAGTTATTTCTCTGCTCTTCCTTATTTTAAATGTCTTTTCATATTCTCTGAATTTTCATATTTTCTCATTATATTAAATGAAGTTACATACTACAATTTGGCCACTTTCCAATCAACGGGCATCCATTTTGCTTTGTTCTTCTGCTATCATAAAAATATATATATTTCTCTGAATATTTTGTTATGTTTAGGACCTTTCTATCCTTGGCCCCCTTTGAGTATTTGTCTAGTAAATGAAATTATTGGGTCAAAGGGTATACACAACATAAAGATTTAGTTCCCAAAACATTTAAAATTCATTATAATAGCTCCTTCATGATTGACTTACAATGTGTGATAGATATAAGTGAACAAGAAGGGGTCTCAGCAGCCATTGGTCCAATTCATACTATAGGAATATATTCAATATATGCAATAACTTATAAATAGTTATTCAGGCTCTGTTTCAATATCTCTGAATGGAGGGAAGCCAAAGTCCCTTGTCAAAGGCCATAGCAGATTGGATATCTTTTATTATTGGAAAGTTTTTCTTGATCTCAAACCTAAATTTACCTCTTTCCAACTTGGACTCATCACTCCTGGTTCTGTGTTCTGGAGCTAAACAAAATGTGTCTAATCCATCAACTATGACATCCCTTCAAAGAATCAAATAAAGCTATCATATTCTGTTCCTGACTCCAATCTTCTCTTCTCCAGGCCAAACATACTCAAATATTAAATATTTGGATTCAGATCTGATGGATGGCCAGATTCAAAAAGGAATTGTTAATGGTTCCACATCAAGGTGAAAAATTCTCAAATATCATTTATTCATCATGTTGGTAGCCTTTTTCTGAATGTCTACCATCTTATCAATTTATTTCTCCAACTGTGTTGCCTAGAACTGAACATAACACTACAGATCACATTTGATGAAGGGATTATGAACTTTGTATTCCTGGAAACTGCATTCTTATGATATAGCCCAAGATGGTGTTATCTTTAGCTGTCTTCTATGTCAGATTCTGGTCTCCTATGATGCTTACAAACCAATGATCCTTTTTTTTTTTTTAAAAAAAGCTATTGTCTCATCATGCTTATCCTATTTTACACTTAGGAAATTACTTTTTCATAATCAAGTGAAATCAGTGAGACTTCCATTTATCCATACTTGTAGTGTTCTTCTTTTTTTCCAATATATGATTGTTCTCTCTGGGTGCAGGTTTCTTGGGGAGGTTTTCTGGAGACAGCCTTAGTTTCAGTTCAAAGTAATAATCACCTCAAATGCAGCCAGGCATTAAAGTACAGTCTTTTATTGTAGCTTCCAAAATACCCCAGTTAGCTTTCTTTGGTTCCAGGAGTTCTCATTGCTAGTCTTTTGCCTCTGCCAGCTTCTGCCTCTAGCTCAACTCTGACTCCTGGCAGTCTTTTGAACTGATTTCTGGCTCTGTTAATCTTCTGAATTGACTGACTGACTGACTGACTGAAGCTCTTTTTATGCTCTTTTAGAGGTGTAAACTCAAAGGTTGACTTCTCCTCCGAGAGTGGGATTATGGGAGGTGTAACTTTGTGAATCTCCTGGATTTGTGAACACTTGTGAATCTCCCAAACTTGTGAGCTAATGTGTGAGCTAATGTGTGAACTCTCAAGGGTGTGAACATAATCTTTGTTTCTATCAGTTCTATTGACTTAACACCTTGTTTCAAGTTCTGACCTGCTTCAAGTTCTAACACATACTAAATTTCATTTTTATCAAATCTAGCCCAACTTTCTAGCCTGTTATGCTTTTGGATTCTGAATTAGATATTCATCATGTTAGCTAGGCTTACCAGCTTTGTGTTTGCAAATCTGGTGAGCCTATCATTCATGCCTTTATCAAAGTTATTAATGCAAATGTTAAATAGTACAGGGACAAGGACAATTTGTTGATGGTGCTCTACTTGAGACTTCCTGCCACCTTGACATTGAACTATTATCAATTCCTCTGAGTCTGACCATCCACCAAATCTGAACCCATTTTAGTGTAGTATTTCTTTATCCATTTTCTTCCTTCTTTTCTAAAAGAAGCTTTCCAAAAATCTAAATTAACTAGATCCATAACATTCTTTTAATCTCCTACATTAGTAATCCTTTCCAAAAACTCCAAAACCAAAGAAGTCTGGCATGATCCATTTTTTTTTTTATTTAATAGCCTTTTATTTACAGGATATATACATGGGTAACTTTACAGCATTAACAATTTCCAAACCTCTTGTTCCAATTTTTCACCTCTTACCCCCCACCCCTCCTCTAAATGGCAGGATGACCAGTAGATGTTAAATATATTAAAATATAACTTAGATACACAATAAGTATACATGACCAAAACATTATTTTGCTGTACAAAAAGAATCAGACTCTGAATTATTGTACAATTAGCTTGTGAAGGAAATCAAAAATGGATGTGTGCATAAATATAGGGATTGGGAATTCAATGTAATGGTTTTTAGTCATCTCCCAGAGTTCTTTTTCTGGGTATAGCTAGTTCAGTTCATTACTGCTCCATTAGAAATGATTTGGTTGATCTCGTTGCTGAGGATGGCCTGATCCATCAGAACTGGTCATCATCTAGTATTGTTGTTGAAGTATATAATGATCTCCTGGTCCTGCTCATTTCACTCAGCATCAGTTCGTGTAAGTCTCTCCAGGCCTTTCTGAAATCATCCTGTTGGTCATTTCTTACAGAACAGTAATATTCCATAATTTTCATATACCATAATTTATTCAGCCATTCTCCAATTGATGGACATCCATTCAGTTTCCAGTTTCTAGCCACTACAAAAAGGGCTGGCATGATCCATTTTTGATGAAGCTTTATTGGCTCATGACTCTCCTTATGAAATATTAACTAATAAACTATTTAACTGATTCTTTCTAGGATTTCCTCAAGAATTTGAAGTTTACCAGCCAATAATTACTAGACTTGCTTCTCTTTTTTTTTTTTTTTAAATCGGGATGACATTTGTCCTTCTCCAACCTCATGATACCTTTTTTGTTTTCAATTATCTTTCAAATATCTCTGACTCAGAAAAGACATCTTTTAATTTTATCAGAACCAGAGGATGTCATTCTTGTAGGCCAGGTATTCATCAAGGATAGAAAAATGAACACTTACTACCTAGTTATTTTGAGTATCACTTCCCTGTTAGTAGTTTGTTCTGTCTTTTCTGCTGTTAAAGTTTTTGTTATTTGCAGACAAACAAAAGGAAAATTAAGCAGCTCTGCCTTCTCTTTACTGTCAGTTATTAGCCTATCTAGTCCTTCCTTCAAAAATATTTATTCCTGCTTCAAACCTCTTATTTCTTCCAATATAACTCAAAGAAGGCCTTTAGCTTCGTTTCCTAGCCTCAATTTATTCTGAGCATTTTAGAGACTATTTTTATAGGACAGTGCGATTCATTCATAACCATGTTCTGTCACTGGGGATTGCTTCCATTTTCCAGATATTTTTTTTGAAAATCTAAAAATAAGTTAGTTTCTTGTGCATCAACATCAATTTCCTTTGAAATTAAAAATTTCTTTTCTTTCATTCCTTATTACCTGATGAGTTCCTAAGCATTTTACTCCATGGGATCCTAATGATCTTTTCTCTGAAACCCTTTAAATGTACTTTCCTAAAATCTGGGATTCATATAAAATGCATATTTTCTCACTCTTTTTTATCAGAAATAGAGTGGTGACTTCACACCCAATGTTACCATTCTTTCCATCCCAGCAAACAATTACTCCATTAGTGAGAAACATATTCAGAACAGAATTTCTCCTTTACCTTTTTAAAGGTAAAATTATCATTAAGATTGATTAAGAAATTATTAGCTGATTTGCTTTTGGCAGAAAGAGAGAGAGAAAGCAAAAACACTCTAGACAATGTTTGAATGAAGGCTTAGGAAAATAAGACTACTACATCTCTTTGTAAGATGTTACAGTCAGCTCAAATTTGCTAGTGACAGCTGATCATAAAATTTTCATTGTGAGCATTTACACCTTGAACATTCTTGATTGTTTAGATTTAAGAAAGTGGTAGAAAAATGTTAATAATGGAGATTAAATTTAAAAGGGTGTTTTATCTGCATTTATAGACATATATAAAGTACATATATTCATATATATATGCACACATATATATTTATGTATGTATATATGTGCATATCCATATATATGTATTATATGTTTGTATGTGTGTATATATGTACACATTTGTAATGTTTTCCTACACTCATCTATTTTTCTTTTTAACCAAATGGTCCACAGTATATTATAATAAAAATAACCACTTCTGTTTTCTCTTTCCTTTGACTTTCATCCAAATATTCTGCATAATGCTTACCCCTTTGATTTCTGGATTTTTTTCACATGAATACATACACACACACATAAAGACATTTGTCAGTACCTTTAAGCAGGGAATCACCCACTATACTGTTCTGTCTTTTCTCCTCTGATCCTTATTTGATGGTCTCTAATTTGATGATAGTTTTTCCAATTCTCCTGCATCATTTTGGGGAGGACAAGCAGCTTCTTCTTCAGAACATCCAGATCTTTCTTCTTTAGGAAAAGCCTCAAATCTATTTTTAAACTCTAATGATAAAGCTGTCCTTTTCCTTCCCTCTCTCCTATGAGTAATGCTTTTTTATCCTCCATCATCCTTACAAAGGTCAGCTCTCTTCTCCTCTGCCCTAGATTTCTTTCCCCTCTCTGAAATCCTGCATGTGCTTTATTTAAGAAACCCGACAATCTGAGTGTGGAGAGGTATTTTTCCAATTTCATCTTCTCCTTCAAAAAGCACACCAACTTACACGGTCATTTGGCTGTGGCAGAAATACAAACATTGCACACTTAGTGCAAGTCATTGTACATTTCTCCCATTCACCTTAATGGTTAACATTTTCAGCTTTGTTTCTTTCTTCTTTTAGTTCTTGAGGTTTTTTTTTTAACATTTTATTTTTATTTTTCCAAATACATGCAAACATAGTTTTTCACATTTACCTTTGCAAAACCTTGTGTTCCAAATTTTTCTCCCTCTCTCCTCCCCAAGCCCCTCCCATAAAAAGCAAGCAATCCAAAGAAGTTAAACATGTAATTCTTCTAAACATACTTTCCATCATTTTAGCTTTGTTTCTTAAAACTACTTATGGACATTTACATCTCAACCTCAATACCTGATTGAAACTTTGACAGCCAGTAATCACTTCTTAACATGATAATTTCATTAAAATTATTTATTTTGTTGTAATTCTACAGCTAGTCATATTTGTGGATTTTACAATTTTTCACCAATCTCCTGTGTCTTTTCAAAATGTTTTCTACTCACAAATCCATTCAATCAATTTGCTTAACCTCGTCATTGTTTCAGTTACCTTTTATTTCCACTTATATTTCTTTGATTTGTCAACTATTTTTTTTCCTTCTCAAGTGATATTTTTCAGGTTCTATTCCCTAATTCTCTTCAATCATTTTATAAAGTTGTTAAATGTCCTAGGGTCAACCTTCTCTTAAAATTCAGAAGGACAATGTGATGAATTATTACTTGGGCTTAGAGATTATTCTTCAAAGTTTTCTAAATTTCTCCCAAATTTGTTAGATTTTTTTCCCTTCTCCCTTTCTCTTCCTCTCACTTATTAATCCAAATACCTCCAATTTATTTCTTTATCCTTTTTGTTGAGTTTATGTCCTTCTCTCTTTTTCTATCATTTCTACAAGTTTTTCCAGGGGAAGACAGAAATAATTTGTGGGTTACCTCTTTAAGATATAATTTGAAATCTTATTAAGCTATGACCCTTTCATGCCTGATTTTTTAAAAGGATAGTCTAGACATTTCGTTTCTTCAAAATAAAACTCTATTATAAAACTAGGGATTAAAAGTCTGAATTCATTCATATGGAGAACTTTTCTCCCTTGAACACTGCAAGGCAGCATTACAATTTTGAAGCCTAAAAAATGCTTAGAGTAATTAGCGATTAAGTGATTTGACTAGGATGACAAACTGAGGCCCACGGGCCAGATGTGGCAGCTGAGGATGATTATCCCGCTCACCCAGGGCTATGAAGTTTCTTTATTTAAAGGCCCACAAAACAAAGTTTTTGTTTTTACTACAGTCCGGCCCTCCAACAGTCTGAGGGACAGTGAACTGGCCCCTTATTTAAAAAGTTTGAGGACCCCTGCATAAATCATAGACAGAACTTGAATTCAAGTTTTCCTGCCTTTGAAGTCTACTATGCCATATTATCTTTCTTACAATGATAGATCACTGATTCTCTAGGGTTTTCTAAGTAAGTCATCATACCTAAAGAGGATTTTTTCCCCTCTTTTTTTTTTTCCTGATGTCTATAGCATTAATTTTTTGCCTTTTTGCACTTGTTAACATTTAAAGAATTATATCAAATACTAGTATGGAAAGGAGGCATCCTTTCTTTATAACTGTATTTAGTAACCACTGCTTCAACAATATAATCTATTTTTTACTGTATTGAAGGTTCTTCCTATGCATATGCTTTGTAAGGTTTTTAATATAATTATGGAATTTTATCAAAGCCTTTTTCTATATATTTCTGTATATCCAATTCTATGTAGTCCAATTCTGTGTATCATATATTTTGTAATTCTGATTTGTTTTCCAAATTTTTAACAATTCATTATATATGTAGATACATATACATATATATGTGTGTATATGTATCCCTTTTTTGACCATAGTGGTTAATATTTTGGGTATATTGCTATAGACTCATTTCTAATATTTTTTCTTGATTTTTGCATTAATTTAATTAGTGAAAATGTTTTATAATTTGTTTTCAATGTTTTATCCCTTCTGGCTCAAGTAGAAGAACTATATTTTTTTAATAAAAAGAATCCGGTAGCGTGTCATGCTTTTAAATTACTGATCCTACTTTTAAAAATGCAGTAATTGCAATTTGATTAGCTTTTCTTTTATGAATTTTGATGCTTTCACTCTGCTTAATGTACATAAGATCTTGTTCTAGGCACTTTATGGAATGCACAGGTAAAAAAATAGCATTGTCTCTGCCCTCAGTCTTTCTGTATTGATGAAGGGAGTGGGGTTAGGAATGTATTAATTGCAATATGTATATTTGATATAATTAGTAAATCCATATAATTCAAAGTTTCCACAGCCTACTCTCATTTTGTATCACATGTATGGCTTGCTTATTTCCATTTTTCTTTCTAATATTTGCATTAACTGAAATATCTATTTTTCAATACCTGAGACATTTTATATTTTGGTACTCAATCATTTTTCTTTTTAATTTCTCAACTTCCTAGGCATTTATTTATGCATAGTATTTTTTATAACCTTCTCATTTTTATTACTAACATTTTCAATTTTATTTTATTTTCCTCTCTTTAAAAAAATTAGATTAGCTATTCATAAACGGATTCTGTTAGATTTTAAAAAAAAGTCTTGATTCTATATGTAACTTCATGACTTTTTTCCAATTTGATTTGCTTCTCTTGGAACTTTTAAGCTTTTTCTATTTTATTTTGGGAAAATTATTAGTTTATTCATTTTCTTGATTTAATAAAAATGCATAAGCAATCCATTTATCCTTTCCCCTTATATTTGTAAATATACATCTTCAGAGTTATAATAGTTCCCCTGAGAATTGCATGGCAATAATTTTTATGTTATCTCATTAGTGTCTTTTTTCTTTATGCAATTACTGTTATCTACAAAGGATAGGTTAAGTATTTCTGCCATGAGTTTTTGTGACCTAGCACATGAGTGATATTTGTAAAATTACCATTGATGAGGAGAAATTTATATACTCTTTAATGTTCCTATTTAGAAGATGTCTTCAAAATTTTAATCTTTTTGAAATTTTGTTCATCTTTATGCTTTCCCCCCCAGCTTTCCATTAGATTTTTTTAGCATTGAAAAATGACTATTAAAGTCTCTTAACAAGATAATGTTGCTATCTATCTCTTGTTGCAATTTGATTAGCTTTTCTTTTTTTGAATTTTGATATTTTCATTCTGCTTAACATATATAAGGTCTTGTTCTAGACACTTTATGGAATGCACATATGAAAAGTAACATTGTCCTCAGTCTTGCTGTATTGGTAAAGGGAGTGGGGTTAGTAACATATATATGAACTGGCAGAGAAAAGGTGATTAAAAAAAGGGCTTGAAGAAGGACTAGACTTAGGGATCTACTTTAGTGAATAGAGTTCAGTCTCAGTGAGATAGAATTAAGATCCTAGGCTTGTGAAATTGAAAAGTCAGTAATGCTTAGATATAAGATGATCTTCCTCAAATAGTACATTAGCATCTGAGAACAGTTCTTTAGCAACTATGTAACTTCAACACTTTCCTTGCTCTCCTGAATGGGAACTTAAGGAACTATAGATTGATCTTTTGGGATTTTTCCCTCTATTCCTCTCTTAGTTCTCTAGCACTCCAAAATGACTAAGGCATGTTTACCTACATGGGTAGTTTTGGGAATAAAGATATAGGTGTGTGTATGGGTATGTGGGTGGGTGTGGGTATGTCTGATGTTAAGTGTCATAACTTAAATTCATTTAGCAGTCAATGAAAACCTCAAATTCATTTACACTAAATTATGATAAAATATAGGCAGAGAGAAGGAAGGAAAGACTAGAAATTTGGTCTACTCAGAGCTGAGACAGGAACAGAGAGACTAGTAGAAAGCAAACAGCCAAATTCTGCATTTTCTTTATTTACATAACTTCAACTGCCTGGTCTTGTGACCTTTGAATTCAGGAATATACATTCATGATGAAGAACAGATTACTCAACTTGATGCAGAACTACAGTGTAGTCCAAGTAGAAGACTGAATGCCTTTTGGGAAACCATGACTTGACCACAAGAGGTATGTTATCAGCCAGTTCGACAGTGGGAAGATTAGTCCCAACTTATCTTAATTCATCATAGCCAATCAAGAAGTTATTTGCAACACAACCACACCACCATCTTCACCTGTTATAACTTAATACTCAATTTTTACCCCTCCACACTCTGGTCTCCTGTAGTTGTGTCCAGATTTGGCCCCTCGGGATGGTTATTAAATAACTAAGGACTAGGTAGTGTTACTAATAGAACAAGTAAATTATCCATATTCTACATACCAGTGTTGCCACAATCATATCACTCAATAGGTGAGTTTTGTGCACTGATTTAGTGGTTGATGAGGAAAATAATACTTTCTCCACCCCACCCTCCTTTTCCTTGCTTTATTTGCTTGTTCCTTTCTAGGACATGAAGAGCAAAACTATAAGGATTGTTTATAAAGTAGTAATGATCAAGACTATCTGGTACTGGCTAAGAAATAGAGTAATAAATCAGTGGAATAGATTAGGTATACACTACATTATAGTAAATGACTATAGCCATTTACTATTTGATAAACCCAAAGATAAGCTTTTGGGGTTAAAAACTAATTATTTGACAAAAACAGCTGGAAAAGTGGAAAACAGTATGGTAGAAACTACATATACATCTTATACTTTATGCCAAAAGAAGGTAAAAATGGGCACATGATTTAGAAATAGAGTGATACCATATACAAATTAGGAGAACATGGAATAATTTACCTATCAAATCTATGGATAAGGGACCAACCTGGGACCAAACAATATAAAGAGAATATTATGAAATGTAAAATGGATAATTTTCATTATAGAAAATTAAAAAGCTTTTAAACAAACGAAACCCACACAGCCAAAATTATATGGAAAGCAGAAAGCTGGGGGAGGTTTTTCTTTTTTATATATATGAGAACTATTTCTGAAAAAAGATCTCATTTCTCAAATAGATAGAGAACTAAGTCAAATTTATAAGAATATAGTTCCCTATTCCCCAGCTGATAAATAGTCAAAGAATATGAACAGTTTTCAAACAAAGAAATCAAAGCTTTCTATAGTCATATGAAAAAATGCTCTAAGTCACTATTGACAGGAGAAATACAAATTAAAGCAACTCTAAAGTATTACCTCATACTATCAAATTGGCTAATAAGATAGAAAAGGGAAAGGATAGGGAAGTGTTTTATTGGTGAATAATGATGAATTGTGAATTGATCCAGTCATTGTAGAGAGTAATTTGGAATTATGCCCAAAGGACTATAAGAACCTTAGCATACCCTTTCATCCTGCAGTACCACTACTAGGTCTGCATTAAGTTTATATATATATATATATTTAAAAGGGAAAAGAACCTATTTGTGCAAAAATATTTATACTACCTCTTTCTATTCCGTGGCTAAGGATTGGAAATTGAGGGGATGCACATCAATTGAAGAATGGCTGAAAATATATATCTATAATGGAATAGTTTTGTACCATATGAAATAAGGAGCAGGATGATTTCAGAAAAACCTAAAAAGACTTACATGAACTGATCCATACTGAAATGAACAGAACCATAAGAACATTGTACTTAGTAACAGCAATGTTGTACAGTGAACAATTGTAAATGACTTAGCTTTTCTCAGCAATACAATAATTCAAGACAATCACAAAAGATTCATGATGAAAAATGTTATCTTTCTCCAGAGAAAGAACTGATGGTGTCTGAATTGAAGCATACTATTTTTTGCTTCTTTCACATTTTTTTTTTGGTTTATTTAGTTTTCTTCTACAAAATGACTAATATGGAAATGTTTTACACAATTGCATGTGTACAATCTAGATTAGATTTCTTATCATCTCAGGGAGGGAGAAAGGTAAATAAAGATGAAGAGAAGGATAGAATTTGGAACTAAAGTTTAAAAAATGTTAAAAATTATCTTCATATGTAATTGGAAGAAAATAAAATATTTTTAAAGAATCCAGTGTGACATTCTCATCCTGAAGAAAATGCATAACATACAATAAATATTTGTAGAATATGTGAATGAATAAATATGAGATCAGAAGCTAAAATATAAATACTTGCCTGGAAAAAAAATTAAATATGGATTTCAATGAACAACTGTTGTCCTTTCCCCAAAACTCACTTCTCTTAAGAACTTTCCTTTTTTTTTTTTAATCAAGGTTACCACCATGATTTTCATTTCTCAAAATTCTCAATCTCCTTCTTATCTTTAATTCCTTACTGAACTGAAACTATCTTTTCTGAAGCTGTTAATGACCTCATATTTGCCAAATCTTAGGGCCTTTCCTCAATATTTGCCCTTGGTCTCTCTCCAGAGTTTGTCACTACTGACCGCCTTCTTCTCCTTTTTCTTCTCTTGGCTGCTGAAAGTGATATGTCTTTATTCTATCTGCATGCTTAGGAAATTTGGAAACAATTTTCTAAACTGTTTAAAATCTTTCAAATGAAGAATTTCAGTGAATTTTAAACTCATTAGTTAAAGATACAAAACAGCAAGAGCTTTTGTAGCTTGTAAGGACAATTGATTGACATAGGGGAAGACTGAAATTTACTAGCCTAATTTTAACAAAATCTTTGCAAAATTGAAGAATGGGATTGAAAAATGAGTAGCATGATTAAGTAAGTGTTCTCAAGATGCATTATTTCTATTTGGATTTATGTCTCTTTCTAAGGCATCTTTTTTCCAGCTGACAGCCATTAAAACCAAGTTTAGAAACTTAGAAATCTATTCTATGTTTACTTAGAAACAGACATCTGAATGGCTGTATCACAACTAAGAATATTTTTTAAATGTAGTATATTTAATCATCATTATTACTGAAATATTGTTAATAACATTTTGGTGAGATCAAAATGGTTTTATATCATTAACAAATTAAACATTTTTTTCAAGTTTTCAAAATTTCAAAATTTTTTCAAAATATTATTTCATATTCTGTAGAGGGCTGAAACTCCAAAAAAGTATGCTTGAATCAGACAACTGAGCACTTAAGGCTAATTATGTATTTGATATGAGACAATAACTCTATTAGCATATTTTTGGATAAATAGCTCTTCTCACAATTGATGCTGGCTGACTGTTTGGTGTTAAGATAATTGTAGGCAAGGATTGTGGGGGGAGGGGGAGGGAAGACAGAGGCCAGAGTCACTTTGCTGCAGGATGAAAAGGAGAGAAATTGGTGACTTTGGACTCGAGAATGCAGGATACATCTTTGCTGAAGCCTCTGGCACTTTGCCTGCTTCTTTCACTTCTCCCCCTAAAGACCAAGGACTTTTATCCTTATGCTTATCCTGACTCTGGCTGATCCTGAGGCCTCCAGGGAACTAGTCCGAACTTTACAATATTCATTTCATTCTTTTAAAATTTCTATTTTGGTATAACAAAATATATAAATACATACATACATAAAAATTATTGATGTACTGAGACATTATATATTTGTAAATAAATAGGTATAAATATATAGGGTTTCACGCACATATCTTTAATGCCAATAGAGATGTGCAATCCAAAAAGTATAGAGATCAGAGGTTTAAGAAAGCTTCCTTTCTTTGTCCACAGCTATCATCCTCTTTCCTTTAATTTGACAAATATTTGAGTACAGTATGTTTTTTTTATTTTTTGTCTTTGAGAAAGATGAAAAACTCTTTTAAAAAATTATGCAGCGTTTCCACCAATTACATGTAAGAACAAAGTTTTTAAAACTTTGAGTTCCAAATTCTCTCCTTTCCTCCTACTTCCTGTCCCTGCATCCCCTCTTCTTCCTAATTGAGAAGGAAGCAATTCTATATAAGTTTTGCAGGTGTAGTCACGCAAAATATATTTCCATATTAATCATGTTGTGAGAGAAAACAAAAACCAACCCCCCCCCCAAAAAAAAAAAAAAACTCAAGAAAAATAAAGTGAAAGAGTATACTTCAATCTGTATTCAAATACCATTGATTCTTTGTCTGGAAATGGATAGAATTTCTTGTCATAATTCCTTCAATTTCTTAGATCACTGCATTACTGAGAATAAGTCATTCACAGCTGATTATCCTACAATGTTGCTATTACTCTGAGTATACTGCTTATGGTATATCATGCATGACTGCTGAGAAGAACAGTAATATAAAGAAGATATGATCTGTGCCTTTAAGGAGATTCTTCTTTCCTCCTCCAGTTTATTTGTTCTCTATCTGGCCCATATCTTAATTGGATAATAGTAGGAAAAAACATAGTTATGTGCAATCTGAATGACTTGGGAGACAGAGCAAGGAAAGCTAGGGAACTGAAAACTCCAATTTATAAACTTATCTGTCTACTCTGAAGGCTCCTGATGGTCTTTAAACTACACGTAATATAAGTCAACAGAGGCACTAGCTAAGAAAACCAGAATTGAAAACTCACTCCTTTGCATAAAATTTACTTGTAGTTAATGGGGAACTGACTGATATTATTCATTTAAAAGAGAGATGCATGCCTCTTACTCAAAATAAATGTCACAATTTGGTTGTTTCTATTTTCTCATTCTTTTAAAATCTTTTCATAGTCTGGCAAGATCTTCCCTGCGATAATATCCTAGGTATTATTCCTAAGATAATATCTACAATTCTCGCTATCTTTGTGTCATCTTCGAGTTTTGACACAGTGCATATCAAACACATTTCTAAGTCACTAATATAAATGTTAAGTAGTGCTAGCTCCAGGGAATCCCACTTGTCATCTTCAGTCAGAAGGATCCATTATAATTCATGATTATGCAGTTATCTATTCATTCCACAGGTCCACTATTTTAATTTCTTACTATTTAATTTCTCCTTTGGAATTTTTAAAAATGAATATTTGCCTAAAATTTATATAGCTTAACTAGCTAGTTAGCAAATGCATTTACCAAATTCTTAGTATATGTCATGCATTGTGCTAAAAGCTGTATAAAAGAACAAGCAAAAAGATGCTCTTTCCCTTCAGGGAACCTATATTTTAATGAAGAAAAGTAAAATATCTAGGGGAAGTAGAAAGGGCAGGGAAGAGCACAATGCCCATCTAAGACATAGTATAGAGGTACTGGGGCAATGATTAATAAAAATAGCTAATTTATTTACTCTTTTTAATTGGTTGAGATATATTTTATCAGATTCATCCTTTTCTTATCAATGCTCATAAATCCTTTAACAATAATTGACTTATCCCCAACATGAGAAAGGTCAGTTTAATTGTAATATTGCAACTCTATTCTCTTAATTAATTTAAATTGTTTTCAAATAGTTCTTTTAAAAATATTGGGTCGATTGTCTTAATATTTGATCTAGACATCAATTATACTGATAAGGCTTTTTTCTTAGTTCTTTTACTAGCTTTGTTGAATTTCAACCTTAGATATAATGATACAGACTACAAAATCAGACTTGCCTTGATTATACTGTGTTAATCCAGATTAGAGCTGCCAGAAGGCTTTAGGCAATGCATCTTTTCATTCTGCTGGTTAGTCAGGAACTACTATGTCAACAACATCTGGTATTGTCTGGCTTTCATTCCCTTTGGAACTGGGAGCTCACAGTCTCCTTGGCTTTTCCATCTCATATTTTAGAGGGTCTCATTCTACTAGATACATGTGGGGTTTTTAAAATACAGTGAGAATAACAGGATTATTTTACTTTGTTTTCAATAGATTTAGTACGCAAGATGTAGCAAATATTTCACATTATCCAAATAGGAACTTACAGTGCATGACACACAATTTTCAAAAGATTATTATTGAAAGCTGCATTTCTAGTTCCTCTATATTTATTTTGTGATGATTATCTTATTCCTACATTCATAGCCATCATAAATACAAAATTGTGCCATTATCTACATACATGCCATTACTTTTTAATAAATACAAGCATTTCAAGTAATTATCCCTACAATGAGCCATTAACATTCTAAAGTAGCTCACTAATGATTATGAATGTCTTTTGTTGCTTTTAAAATTTTTCTTACATTTAATATCCACTTCTTGCTCCTGTTACATAGCCACCTCTTTTGTGAAATAAACTACTACAATGTTAAAATAAACAAAGCACATTTAAAGAAAAACAATATCCCATTTGGAATTAAAATGAACTTCAAAATTGTGACAACACCCAGAGAATGGGATCTATTAAACTTGGTGGTCTATAACATTCCAAATAGTGAAAAAGAATGTATTGTTCTACCTTCTACTCTCCAAAAAATAGTTCATCTAAGAAAAACAAAGCAAAGAAATATCAAGATTCATTGCGAGTATGTTTTTCCCCTAGAATTTAAAATAGGAATGTTAAAATTGTTTTTCTCCATCCCCCCACCATCATTCTCAAACTTAGGAACAAGTCCTCATACAACTGAGAAGCAGCTAAAGTTTATTTGTTTGTTTGTTTGTTTTTGGAACCTTTCCACAGCCCCATTATAGTTCTTTTCATCCTTTACTCTCCTAATCTTTTGACACACCCAATCCTTTGTTCCATTGCTTTTCTGTTAACTACTGTTTGGAATAACTAAGGTAATAATAGAACCTCAGTATCTGCCTTGCTCAGACTCTGTTTAGTTCTGGATACAATTCAGAGGAAATATTGATAAGCAAGAGCATATTCTGGGAAGAGCATCCAAAATAGGGAAGGGATGCAACATCATAACTTAAAAGATTTGTTTGAAGGAACTAGGAATGTCTTTCTTGGAGAAGACTTAAAGAAGTCATAATAACTGTTTTTAAATGTTTGAAGAGTTGTTATATTAGAAAAATTTGATATTATGTGTGGTTCAAGAATTTGGAGAATGTTGAAGAGAGATACATTTTCACTCAATATAGAGAGACCTAACTTACAATTGAAATAACCCACAAATGGCATTAACTGTCTCATGAGACTGAATTCTCTGTCACTGGAGATGTTTAAGCAGAAGCTGAGAACCAATTGTTGGGAATATTGTAGAGAAAATTCATGTATGAGATAGGGAGTTGGGATAGATCAGTCAATCAAAAGATCCCTAAGGCCACTTTATACCTAGACTTGATGACAAGTCATATGTTCAATGATAACAGTTAATGTACAATCCTTCCAAGGAATATTTTATATTTTAATAGACTATTCAATACCCACTGCTTCAAAACTCCAAAAAATAAAATAAGAAGTAATAATGGTAGAATGAAAGAGAATATAGCTAATATTTGGAGGGAAATGATTCTGGCCACTTCAAAACTGGGATTATTTAATCAAAAATAGCATAATCTGGATCAAACATTTGGGTTTTTTTGTGTCCTTAAAATAAAATGAAACATTTGAATCTTGTTAAATTTTTACAGCCTGGGAATATCAAATTACATTAAATTATAATTTTATAGTAATTCACTTGCCATGACAAGTGTTTCTAAAAAAAAAAAAAAATCAAAGATTATAAAAAATTTGTTTCCTCATAATAAAAGATGATCTATTTGGGTACTACTTATTATGTGCCCAGAACTGTGCTAAATTCTGGAATATTAATAAAGCAAAGTGATACCTGCTTTCAAGAAACTTTCATTCTAATGGAACAGAAATTTATAGGAGCTAGTGGACAGAGAAGAGTGTTTAGGTAGGGAAAATCAATGATCCAAAAGGGAGCCATCTAATGCTTAAAATAACCCTTTCCAAAGCACTATTTGCCCAGAGTGGATAATAAGATGGTAGGGTGGGTGTAGAGAATTTGAATGATTGGAAAATGTAGGTAGTAACCTTTTATAACTTAGAAAATAAATCCTAAGAAGTTGCCTGAGGAACATTGAAGCTAAGTGAGATGTTTAGGATTATATCAACTAAGAAATTTCAGGAACTTCAGTTTGGCTTAACTCAGGCCATTATTTTCTTCATGAAGCTGTACTTTCATGTGCCTAGATACACTAATGGTTTTTTAAAAAAACATTACTTCAGATGAACCATCACACTGAGTCCACCTGGAAGTATATTGCTGATAAGTAGTATTAAGTATATTTGAATTAATATTGATTAGTGCCTTTCCCAATATGAGAATCACTCAGTCTTCTAACAATACTTTTTTGACAAAAGTCAAATTTCTTAAGCCTCTAAGTAGTTCTTCATGTATTTTTTAAAATGTGAAGAAAGGACAAATACTTATAAAAATGCACAATGCAAAATCATTAATAGATAATGAAAATATAAATGTAGCAGAGACATCCAGCAAATTCAATTATGCTAAGATGTTTTAGTTAGAAAGCATCTGAGAATCAGTTCTATTTTGTATTTTAAGCTGTCATTTGTTTTCCTTTTGCTCCTTTTTTTCCTCCTTTGTAAGTGATATCATTTAAGTAATGTTCAAGGGCTGATTGTAATAATTAGAAACCCAGAAAGCAATGAATTGCTTTACTACAGTGGTATTTCAATAGTCATTTAAACAGTTAATGAAAATTCAAACCATGGAGCTACAGCTTCTCATTCTGGAGGCATGAGAAAATAAAGTGTCTTATTTGATCTTAGAAATTGTACAGTTACTTTCATCTCATATCTGTTTTTCTGGAGAGATTTAAGAGCCATGCCATCAAGTTTCATGAGTATAGACTACATCATCTCTCAGGATTTCTTTTTACTTTCAATTCCTTATTTTTCAAATAATCTTTGTTGGTAACCTTTAAAACACACACACACACACACACACACACGCACATACCCTTGAATTCTGCAACTTCTTGAATTCATGCCTCACTGCCTGGAGGAAAATGGTACTTAGACCTATATTTTCTCTCTTGAAGGATAGATAATGAATCTTTATGAGGCATATATTATGTGCTCCACACAGCAGTAAGTTTCCATTCAAATTAGGGTTGTGAAGGCTTAGGAAAATAGCTTGGTGAAGGGACTTTATAAAAAATAATTAAGCTTATGAGCTGGAGATGAGCCCAAATAAAATCACTGTAGTCTCTCCATTTCTGTAGTACTTAACTATTTGAAAATGAAGCTTTAGGCACTCCCATACTTTTTAAAATTCAAACTGCAAATTGTACTCCCCCAAATGTAATTTATGTCAAAGAATCCCAATATAATGATCTTGTTCAGGACACTGACTTCTCATTCTGTATTAATTCAGCTGTCTACCTAACTATTCATATCTCTATAGTAGGTTAGCACCTTTATATCAAAAATAGTACTCCAAAATCAGAATAATAAGAAAAATACCCTCGTTCATTTTAATAAGCCTTTCTGAATTTGAGACTGTGGGGAGGACAAGTAATTTATTTAGAAATTTTGAAGGATAATCTAAAAGAACTGGTCCCAAGTGTCTTTTCTAAATATCATTTTAGGCGTTACAATCTCCACATTGGACCCCATAAAGGAGAGAGCAATCACCTTTAGTAAGTTGAAGATAGGCAAAAGATGCAGTAAGCATTCAGTTTCTCAGGCAATCCCAGAACCATGAAGGAAAAGAAAAAGATCATTTTTCTGGCTAGCCAGGGAAGTGAATATGATTGCCAAGTGATATCTTGATTACCAGTTCTTGCCTTGGGAGGAGCTTGAATTTACTATAACTGCTATGGCCTCTGTGGAATTGCCTGTGGCTCTTTTACATGGGCTATATGACAGGAATTCCTGACTTGAAAATCAACAGAGATTCTATTTATTGAGTGTTAGCATTCTTACAAGGTGCTAAGTCAGTGGAATTGAGAAGACAATGATTAAATCTAATTTAGCATTGATTTAATCCTACAACAAATAATGGTTTCCTAGTGATGGAATGATTGGAATATACTCAGTGTACAGCATATAAACAAGGAGCTCCCACAAGCCCACAGACACCCAGAAGCCCACTCTTGGAGGCAAGACAGATTCATTGCATTTTCAACCTGGGTGCTGGCTGGAGACACTCGAAGGGAGCTCTTGGAACCAAGATGAGAGATAGGCTTCTACTAAAGCTAACTGGGTCCCAAGAAAGGAGACAAGACTTTGAAAAAGATAATAAAGGATTTGGACTTTAACAGCTGCCTGCATTTGAGGTAATTATTACACTGAACTGAAACTAAGGCTGCCTCCAGAAGCCCCCCAAGAAACGCTCCCAGAGAACATTATATTTTAGAGAAGAGAACATTACAATTGAGTCCATATTAAGTCAATTGAGTCAATATTGAGTCCAAAATTTATTGAGTCCCTACCATGTGTTTAAAACTGTGTTGGAGTTAAGAAAGGAAGATACAAAGGAATAAAAACCAAGGCTCCAACCCTCAAGGAGTTTACAATGATCAACTCTTTGTCTCAGGCTAAGGACTGAAAAATATTGTAGCCATTTGGGGAATTAAGTCCTAGAAATCAATTCTTTTCCACTCTAAAACAGTTGTGAAAATCACCAAGTGAATCATAAAATAAGTGGACAACAAAGGCATCAATATATTAACAAACTTTTAGTGTAATTATATCACAATATTGTACTTCAATAATTTTGTTCTGTTTCATTTTAAATTATAATATTTTAAAACCACTGGGCTAACAAGTACATGATTTAGTAGGATTCTACACACAAAGCAAATATTTAAGCAGATAATCCTTTGAACAAACCCCCTCTGAGAATCAATCTCAATCCTCATGAGACATGAATGAATTCTAGGGCTATGTAACCCCTACTCAAGCTAACTCAGCCAATGTGATCCTGGAACAGTTAATTCATTTCACATGGGTGAACAGCTGACTTCCCAAGAGTAATTTGCTTTATTGTAGGATTATGTGCAGAAATAATGAGAGTCGCTTATGGTATTTATTACTCAATAGAGAACAACAGATATTCTCACTGGAGAGAAGTTTAGACATAC
The DNA here is from genome assembly GCF_902635505.1 of Sarcophilus harrisii. Lineage (NCBI taxonomy): Eukaryota > Metazoa > Chordata > Mammalia > Dasyuromorphia > Dasyuridae > Sarcophilus > Sarcophilus harrisii. The sequence goes on from NC_045428.1 coordinate 205,596,364, forward strand.
AAGAAAAACAGCATTTTAGAAAGAAAAAAAGCATTTTAAAAGAATCTACTTTTATATTCTTATCCAAATTCTTGTCCTTAAAGAATCCTATCTGTAGTACAACTTATATACTTAAACTTTATGGATTATAAGAAGTGATTTTCCCTCTTAAATCTCTTATATCTGGACCCTTATTTGGACTATTTGGACATTTCTTGTGCAATTATCAAGTTATAACTGGTATTATAGTTATTATATGTGTCTTAAACTTATAAATTGATTTTAAGTTCTATGAGGGCACAAGTTATTTTGTTCATTTTTATATTCCTAGTGCCTAGCATAGTGATCTGCACATAGTAGGTAATTAATAGATGTTTATTCATTGAACTCATATGCTTTTCTCCAATTTAAATGAACTGTTATCCTGAGGTATTAGACTTAGGTGTCCTTCTTTCTTTTGCTTCCTAATGAACTATGATAGAGTGTTTTCTGTAATACATTGTCCATAAAAAGGCTTAGAAAAGTAGAATGTTCAAGCTGGAATAGTGAGTGGAAATAACATAGTCCAATTCCTTCATTTTAGAAAGAAGGAAACTAAGGTCTGGCAAGGACAAAAGAACTGCCAACTAGTCACTGGAAAAGACATGATTCAGATTCAAAGGTCATCTGACTTCAAGTCCAAAATTTTTACGTGATGCCACATTAAATATTTATTGATTGATAATCCTGAATAAGGATGGTAAGGGAAAAGCATTAAGTACATTTATAAAATATTTTAAAATTTAGTATTGCATTATTTATTTTGAATTAGTTAATGTGATTGATTAGATTAAAATTCCTGAAAAGGAGATGGATGTGTTATAAAGCAAACTGCAAAAATTCAAATAAAGCACTGTGGTACCAACAGATTTTTTCTTTTAATGTTTCCAGTGGGTGTAAATATAAATCTCTATTATTAAGGAAGCTACTTGTGTTATTAGGATGTTTGAAAAACATAATATTTATTGGTTTCTTACTTCCCATTGGTACTGAATGCCCCAATTTTTATTTTGCCAATTTTAAAACTCAACATTACCCTCTTTTTACTGTCTGTGTTCTGAGAATTCTTCACTTTGAGAGAAGTGGAATATACGTATTTAATATAATTTGAATATAATATATGTTTATGTATGATAATATGCATTATGATATACAGTTGTAAGAACTGCCATTTCTTTACTATTATAGAATATATACTTCAATGCCAGCATATTCTTAATAAATATCTAAAATTATTTTTTCATAATCCTTAAAAATTTTCCAAAGATAGAAACATCCATCTATGTCAACAAATTTGTAGGTAATAGATATAGTCTATATATCCTAGTACTAGTAAAACTAGAATCATCAGTAAAACATAATCACTAGAATACTAGTAGCATTCTTATATTAGTAATACCAGAATCACTGTTAGTAATAATAAAGTCATAGGGAAAAGTAGAAGCAAATACATTAGCAGACCATTACACTCTTATTACGTAAATGAAAGCACACCAAGTATACCTTGATAAAATATGAGGTCACATATTTTCAGGAAAATAAAAACCAAATGATAGGCAAACATTATTAAAATTCAAGACTCTTCTGGAAATATTAACAGTTGTTGAATTGTTGATATGTTTTGGAGAGGGACATTAAAAACTCTGTATAGTTAAATTGTATTAGATTAGTAAGACAATTATCTTGGTAATTCCTGGTTCTTTTAGAGCTTACATTATATGGCAATTCTTTAAAATAAGCGTTTTATTTTCCCTTAGGTTATCACAAATTTGATGGGAGTGGGAACATTCATAGAGAAAAATATCACAAAAAATATGAAACTAGGATAGGGTTATATGTCCCTTCTATCTGTGATAGAATATCACATCACAACACAATATAATACAACATAACTCTGCTGTTTAATTCTCCATATAGCTACAAATAAAATATGGTTTGGTGATATCATTTGAATATGAGTAGTTATCTTCACTACCACATACTGCTGGAATCCTCTGCTGACATTTTCTATCTGTTTTGTTACCATATGCTGGTGACTCCACTAAGCTTTAAGCTATTGTTGGGTCTCGACTGTAGTCTACTATTATCACCTACTAGTTGTCTATTAAATTGAAGCTGCTTTATAACCTATTCCTCCATGACTTTTTAAGCTTCATGACTATTTCAGGTTTTTTGTAATTCAGACCCACCACCATGACTGCTGCTCTTTAAATATTGTCCACTCTTTGAGTCAGAGTGGAACAATTTTGTTCCATTTCCAACATATACCAAATCAATATTTTAATTTGAGCAAATTGATTCAGAAATTAGCAAGATGAGGGTGGGTTAAACAAAGTTTCTGTCCTACATATTGGTCCATATAAAATTGCTATGAGAGAACAAGTATTTGTGCATTTGTCTCACCCTGATTAAATTATGAGGCAATTAGGTGACTTAGTGGTTAGACTGGACCTGGTGTCAGGAAGAGATAAATTCAAATCTGGGCTCAGATACTCACAAGTTGTGTAGTCCTAGGCTGTAAATCAGTGGATGCTGAATAAGGTTAGACATGTTCCAATAAAGAGGCTTAGTGTTAAAATAATGAGTACGTAGGGGGATATTAGTATGGGAAGGGTGTGAACCAACATTTTTGGGGTATGGGCCTGATAGCTCTATTTGCCTTAATCCACTGGAGAAGAAAATGGCAAATCATTCTTTTATTTTTGCCCCCCCCCCCCCATTCCATGAATATTATTGGTATGAAATGATTCATGGGGTCATGAAGAATTGGACACAACTGAATGACTGAACGACAACAAAATTAAATTAAAACTCTGAAAGCATAGTGTGTTGTTATATCTATCTTTATAACCTTGTCACTTAGCATAATGCTCCTTATGTAATAGGTATAGTATCAAATGATAGCTGAATTGATTTAAATTATAAGGAGCAGAGCCATATTGAAATCCAAGCATTTGCTCCTACCCTTCCCAATATACTACTAGTTTGTTTTTGAGCCTGAATTATCTGAATAATTTACCAATAATTTTATACTGATTAGCTCTGGCTACCTATTCAATGAGTTTTCATAAGTCATTTTTCTAAAAGGGTGGATTAAAGGCAATTTTCAAGGTAGAGTAGCTGAAGAAAAGATGGTATAGTTGTTGAGATGAGACAGCAGGTTATGATGCAGCCAAGCTTATTTGTTCCAGTCTTTTCTAACCATCTGCCTTCCTCAACTGAATTACTTTACGTGCAATGAATGTCAATAGTATTCAGTAGAAGATAAATTGTAATGGTCCATGGGGGGGTTTGAGTCAGAAGGAATCATTCATTCATTCATTCATACACAAGGAGTTCTGTTGACAATATTTTTTTGAAATGTACTGAGAAAACTCCTTTTAGTATGGATAATCTAATGACTATTGGTCCAGCCCAGTATAAAGGCTGTTATATTAGGAGAAAGGCAGCTAGTATGTGTAGTAGATAGAGTACCTGGTCAGGAGTTAAGAAGACCTGAATTCAAATCTGATTTCAGATTCAGGGTAAATCACTTAATTCCCCTCCTCTCTCTTCCCCTCTCTCCTCTCCCCTCCCTTCCCCTTCCCTCTCTCCCCTCTTCCTTTCCTCCCTTTCTCCCTCCCTTCCTTCCTTCCTTCCTTCCTTCCTTCCTCCCTCCTCTTCCTCTTCTTCTTCTTTGTAAAATGGATATAATAATAGCACCTATCTCCCAGAGTTTATATGAGGATCAAATGAGATAATAATAGCAAAGCACTTAGCACAGTAACTGGCACATATGAATGAATGAATATAAATATTTTCTATTTTTTGGATCTCTTCTTCAAGGGAAAAGAATACCAGTTGTTTAGTTATTCAATGAGAAGGGTTTTCTTGTGTCCAGAGACATAAAGGATCACTGATGGCCAGTATTTCAAATAATTTTCTATTGTTAAATAAAAGAGTACAAAATTATGATAAATTGCTCATTAAGTACAAAGTAATCAATTTTGGTATTTGGTAGCTCTCTAATCTCATCATGACAAATAATAATGAATTCAAGTAAATTAATATCTTTGAAATTCTATTTCTTGGGCAGTATCCCTTAATGTCTTTTAATTTTTCTTTATATTTATTAAAGGACTATAGATTTAGAGTTGGAAGGAACCATTCAGGTCTTACCTCCTAATTTTACAAGTCAGGAAACTGAATTTCAGAAAGTTATGAGTTGCTCAGGCTTACACAATTAATAAGTATGAGAGATAGGATTTGGATTCTGGTCTTTGACTTCCAGGGCAGTATTCCATTCACTGTGTTCTTCTGCTTCTCCTTCTCATGTCTTCTAGACATAGCATGGCACAAAAGCCCTGGGATCACAATCTTACTGTCTCTTAAACTGTGTGATATTGGATGTCACTTTATTTTATTGGGTCTCAGGTTTTTCATTGGTTAAATGGGGGCCATGAATTAGGATAGGGGAAAGTGGAGGGAAATTAGCATCTATATAATATCTTCTTTGTGCCAGACACTAGGGAAGAGGGTTTTTATTTTGTTTTGTTATGCTTTTTAGTAAGTATTTCATTTGTTCTTCACAACAACTTTGGAAGATATATATATATATATATGTATATATATATTATTATTATTATTATTCCCATTTTACAGAGAGGAAACTGAGGCAAAAAGAACTTAAGTGACTTCCTTGGGATCACACAACTAGGCTTCTTTTGATCTCAGGCCTTTTTGACTCCAAGTTCAGTCCTCTTATACTTTATGTCAGGGCTGCTTAAACTTTTTCCACTTGTGACCCTCTTTTTTTGTCTGAGAAATTTTTATGTACTCTAGGCACATAATATAACATAGGTATACAAATCAAACATTTATTGATAATAAATCATAATTTCATGATCCTCACATTCAGTTATGAGACCTCATATGGGATCACAGACTACAGTTTTGGAAGTTGGGTTCTATACTCCCAGTTTCCTCTTAGATGGCCGTTGAGGTTCCTTTTAATTTTAGCTCTAAAATTCCATAAAATAAAGAGAATGTCATGTGCTTGTATGTTTACTTAAGCAAAAAGTCTGCACAGCTTTATCCCAGAGTTCAAATATTAAGGGTGCTTCTTCCTGAGAAGTATTTGTCACAGTGGCTACTCCCACAAGGTTACTGCTATTCCCCCAGGCTAGCATTTTTTCTGGGGCAGCTAGGATGTGCAATAGAGAGACTATAGGTTCTGATCAGAGCAGAAAAGAATCTAAGAAAACATCTAGTCTAATTCATAACTAAGCAAGAAGTCCTTTTATGATAAAGCCTATAAGTGGCCATCCAGACTTTACATGGAGACTTTCTCAAACACTCCATTACACCTGGGAAAGGCTCTAAGGAGGATTTTCCTTATCTCAAGTCTAAATCTGCCTTCATGGATTTTCAAACTATTGTTTTTATTTTTGCCCTTGTGGTCACAGAACAAGACTAATTCCCTTTACATGTGATAGCCTTTTCAAATGTTTGAAAACATTTGCCATTCTCACAAGTTGTGTGACCCTGAGTCATAGTCATAAGATTTTGTGTCTTGCTTTTCGTGATCATAAAACAAGGTAATATGTTATAATAGAAAAAACAAAATAAAACAAAACATTGGCATCTGAGTTACAGGCCTTAGGTCCAAATCGCAGGTGAGTTCTATATAATTTTGAGCAAATTACTCCCAAATTACTCCATTCAAATATTTTTGTTCTGATAAAAATATTTGTAGTGACAGTTCTATTTCAAAGTACAATGCAAATTTCAGTACATTATCATGACCAGGAATGATCTAAATAACATGATAATCCAAAAAGATGCTGAAGGACTCAGTGAGAATTTTGGAGTATATTCACTGTTCCAAAATGATAAGCATTGTTAGAGAGGATCACAGTATCTCTGATGTAAGTTGAGTATTCAAAGGCTAAAGAATTGCCTTTTATATTGGAAAAGAATAATATGGCAGCAAAACGGAGCCCATAATGGCCCTCCCAATTGTCTCTCACAAATCTGTGAGATTCTTTTGATAATGTTAACAAGGATAATACCTAATGTAATAAACACTTGTGACAAAATACAGCACCCATTCCTATTAAAAATACTAGAAATCATAGCAATTGATGGAACATTTCTTAAAATGTTATATAGCATCTATCTAGAATGATTAGCAAGCATTATCTGTGAATAGGGATAAACTTGAAACCTTCCCAATAAGTATGGAGGTAAAGTATGTTCAATTATCACTATTCTCATTTAATATTGTACTAGAAATGCTAGCTATAGCAATTAGATAAGAAAAAGATATTGAAGGAATTAAAAGAAGCAATGGGTAAAATAAACCTACAGAAATTATCAGAATTTCTTTGTATTCCTGAGAAAATGCAGAACATGAGAGAGAAAAAATGTCTGCAATTATATATCCTGCAGATATTCCATGCAGTTATTATAAGAACTACAGACAACATAAAATACTGGTCACTCTACTTGTTGACCAACACCCAGGGGTTATAAGAACACAATTAAGTATACTTTTCACTCAAATAAAGACATATTTAAGCAATTGGAGAAATATTAATTGCTCATGGGTAGGCCAAACCAATACAATAAAAATGATAATTCTATCTAAGTTAATTTACCTTATGAATTAATACCTTATGAAAAACAAAAACAAACAAAAACTTCTAAAGAATTATTTTATAGAGCTAGAAAAAGAAATAACAAAATTCATGTGGAATAAAAGAAGTCAAGAATTTAAAGGGAATAAATTTAAAAAAAAAGTGAAGGAAAACAGCCTACCAGTTCCAGATCTTGAACTAATTACAAAGTTGTAATCATGAAAGCATTCTGGTACTGGCTAAGAAATATTACATAGCTCTAAGAAATGTTAGGTACATAATACATTGTAGTAAATGACTAGTGTTTGATAAACCCAATGAGCCAAACTTTTGGGTTAAGAACTCACCATTTGACAAAAAATGAAAAAACTGGAAAGCAGTTTGGCAGAAACTAAGCTTAGACCAAAATCTTATACCAACATCTTATACCATATGCCAAGATAAGGTTTAAATGGACAAATAATTTAGACATATAGGATGATATAAATTAGGGGTCCATGGAAAAATGTATCTCTCAGATCTATGGATAAGGGAGGAGTTTATGATCAAACAAGAGACAGAGTTGATCAAGGGAAGTAAAATGGATAATTCTGAAACTTCTTTTCACAAACAAAATGAACACACCAAAATCAGAAGGAAAATGGGACACTGGGGGGAGGGGGAATTATAGTGAGATTCTCTAATATGTTTCATTTCTCACATATATAAAAAATAGATCCAAATTTATACAATAAAATAAGAACTATTCCCCAAGTGATAAATAGTCCAAGAATATGAACAGTCAGTTTTCAGAAGAAGAAATTATAACTATCAATAGTTACATGAAAACATATTCTTGATCATTATCAATTAGAGAAATGCTAATTATTTTTCTTTTAACAACAATAACAAATGTATATTATAGCTAATCCAGTCCAATTGTGACGGAAACTGCACAACTCGGAGGCTTACTCTGAATTCCCCCACTTCACAGGAACACGGTTTCATCCTGGACCTTTGGCCATTGCTCTGGAAGCTATTGTTCTACCACCCAAAGTAGCCAGTGCAAAGTTGTGGGCTGGGATGATGTTGGACAGAGAGATGGAGAGGACTGGGATGAGGAAGAATAAGGGTTGGAAGATGAGCTGGTGACAGATGGAGGCTTCACACAAATGTCCATCCCGCCTCCTGCTCCAGGGAGGAGATTAAGTCCAGCAGGGTCTCAACCCCTCTCTGCTTTCCCTCCTTCCTTCTTTTCTTCCCTCCCTCCCAGGGCCAGCTGGGAGTCCATCAGTACAGTGGCAAGCACCTCATTACAGTGCATAGTTAGAGATCCAGGAAGCGGCACAATGAATTAGTTCGAAGTACAGTACATCTGAGCCATAAATATGGCATTTTAAGTATATACTTTTTTTCTGCAATTAAAAATTAGTTTATAGTCCTGATTCTATTCACAAGTAACGATTTTATCATCACACACTACAGACAGAAAATGTGATGGGAACATAGCTGCAACTCCACAATGGAAACTGGGGGGTGGGCAGTTAGGGGCTGGATGGCAGAATGCTTACAGACGCACCCGAAACAACCAATCTGAAGCGAGGGTACTAAAGTGTGGCAGTGGAACATCAACACCATGGAAACTCACAAACAGAAGCAGCTTTGTTCAATGTAAACATTGATTTAAAGGGACAGCAGTCTCAGTCTCTCTCTCTCATTCTCGTGTTCGTTCTCTCTCTCTCTCTCTCTCTCTCTCTCTCTCTCTCTCTCTCTCTCTCTCTCTCTCCATATACTTAATTTCTTTGAAAACATAAACATATTGGAAGGGCCTTGATTGAGGTATTCCTCTAAGACTGAGGCTGTTATCGATGTAGGCTTCTCTGGGCCTCCTTCAGCAAGCTGTCAAAATCCATGGCTTCATACTTGTTTTTCACCAAAGCCTCTTCTATATTGGAATCAAAGTTAGTGCATCTGGTCCAGAACTGCCCAAGTCCCCCATAGCTCAATTGGAAGAAGGGCTCGTTGCGCTTCCTCAGGGCTGCACCATTCCTCAGGGACAAGGCTGCATGCTCTGAACACCGATAGGTAATAAAACCATCTTTCTCACCCCTCCTGTTCCTTTTTAGCACTTGACACTCCACAATTTCACCAAATACTTCAAAACGTTTCTTCAGTTCACTGGAACTCATGGTACTGGAGAGGTTCTTAATGTACACCACCCGGCCTTCTCCAATGGCCTTTTCTCTCCTTTTCTCAATATGCTGGATACTTGGGCTTCCTTCTCCACAACACTCCTTGTTTCCACATCTGAAAGTCCTCCGGTTTGCTGGGGACCTAGATCTGTGACACAAAGAGCCTGAACTTGATCGGCTCCGAGAGCAGTGATGCAAACTGGCTTTGCTGAATGGTCTTGGGTGGAGGCAGTGCTGACATGGAAGTGAATGGACACAGAGATTGTCATCTTCATTGTCCTCTTCTTCCTCCAAGAGGAAACCACTGTCACTGCTGCTGTCCTCAAAAACAGTATCATATTCTGGGCTCTTGCATAAGGCAAAATCTTTCTCCTCCAAGGTACCATCCAACAACCCAAAATGCTTCGTTAAGCTGGCTCGGATCTCATGGTCTCTTAGGGGCTTGCTGTTCTTATTGGGAGTTCTGCAGCTCCCACCTTCCTTTCTCAGTCCTTGTGCATCAACCCTGGAAACCCTGGACTGGGATCTGTCCTCTGTATGGACTGAGGAGGGCTCCCAGGACCTCAGCACCTTTCTCTGGAAGGATCCTTCTGGCTTGAGGACCTGACAATAGTCATGGTCTCCAAAGGACCGGGAAAAGGGACGCTTCTGGCCTACCTGAGATGGCTGAATTGTGGCTCGGCTTGGGTGGGCCAAGAGCTCACTCCGCTCAGGATACTTCTTTCGGGATTTATGAGATCCTCTAGCAGCTGCCACAGGCCAAGGACCCTCAGGGGAGAGGATGGATGGAGCTGCCTCTTTGTTTGGCCTATGGTTCACATCTGGCTTGAAGGGGTCTTCCTCAATAGGTTTGTAGGGTGGCGTGGTTGGTGGTGTGAAACCTGCTGTCCCACAGAGCTCCACTGTCAGCACCTGGTCAAAGTTCCTCTTCCCCAGTGAAGGGTCATTCTGTGAAAAGGCCAGTGTGAAACACCTGGGAGTTTCTCTCGAGCATAACTGAGGGCAGCTGTGGTCCTCGTCAGTCTCACCACTGCCACTCTTCACTGGGACTCTCCAGGGCAAGGAGCTGGGCCGCTCTCTGCTGGGACTGGTTGCAGACACTCTGTCCTTCCTCCAGGCTGCCCATCTCTACTTCCACTTCCACATCATAGGCCTCTGGGTCCAGGCCCAGGGAGGGTAGAGGGTCTGCCCTCTCTTCTTGGGGCACCTCATCTACAAATGAAAGCCATGGGCCTAGTTCAGGGTTCAGCCTCTTAGAGCATTGAACAGCATAAACAGAGCTCTCTGGCTTCAGTCCCACCTTGGTCCCGGTTGACAGAGGTGGACTCTATGCACACATTCTTGCCTCCCTTTGCCCTTCTTTCTCTTCCTCCTTTGTCACTGGTACCGGATTGACTTCTTCCTTCACTTCCACTTTCAGGAGCCTGAAGCTGGAGCTGGGCTCGGTGGTCCCAGGGGAGGCCTTGATCCGGACCTCACATGCCTTCTCAGATAGGGGTCTGGCTTTCCTCCAAGGGCCCTGGACTGACCTTGGTACTGGGTGACAGGGAAGCACAGATTGGCCTGGCCAGCCGATAGGGCTTGCTCACGTCACAGAGGAGTTCTGAGCCAACAGTTCTCTCAGGATAGAAAATTTGGACCAGGAAGCTTTGGGAGGCTGGAGAGCTGCTGGCCTCTGCACCAGGTTCTCTGGTGCCTTCCCCTCCTCGTTCTTGCCGGATGCTGTCTTTTGTAGCGTGCAGTCAGCCTTGGTTTTCTTGGGAGGGTTGCTGCAGGACTTGGGGGGGGGGGTTGCCAAGGTTTGGACGGGCATCTTTCTCTGGGGAAGGCAGTAGGTATGCATGTAGCGGATCAGCTCCACCATGGCATGCATGTCCTCAGGACAGGCAAACTGGTCCCCGGGAACTGCTTCAGATGGCACAGGGGAGGCCAGGGATGAGGCCGGGGCGAGCCTGAGGCTTAGGAAATCCTAGCCCGAGTCACTTTCTTCCTTGATGGTGGGCCAAGGGCTCTGGGCTGGTGGGGAGGGAGGCAGCTGCTGCCATCCCCTGTCTAGAGCCTGAGGGACAGTACGAGGACAGCAAGGAGCAGAGGTGAGATGCCTGTGCAATTCAGTGTAATTTCGACTTTGAGTCTGGGGAGGTGAGGACTTCTTGTCCTGGGGGCTTTCCATCTTGAGGTAAGGTCTCTGGCTTTTTGACTTTGATGATCCTTGCCGCCGAAAAGTCCCTTCCTTCTGGGTTTCCATGCTTGGAGTAGCATGGGATGGAGAGAGGAGTAGCTTCTGCAACAGAGAAAGTTCATCAACCTCAGATCCAAGGGCCTGCAGCCCATCCAGGGCATCAGGACTGGCTTTGGGTGAGGGAATGGGTGAGGTGGGGTCTGGGGTAGGCACATCCCTATCTTCCAGAGTGTGAAAGGCAGCCAAGCCCATGTCCTCTTCCTGGATATCATCCAGGGTTTCGGTGAGAGCAGCCAACAAAGCCTCAATTTCACCACTTATGATCTGGAAAAGTTCTGAGTCTTCCCTGCAGGTGCCACACTGGCTGAACCCATTTTCAGATGTCTCAAGACCCCACTGAAGCTCACTGAAGCAGCTGGCAGAATCCAAGTCACTGGCATCCAACTGGGAGAGATCAAGGTCTTGGAAGTCTTCATAGAGGTACTCCTCCCCTGTGCCCCCACACTGACTGTCAGAGAGATAGTTGAAGAAGAAAGAGGAGAGCTCTTCATCCAGCAGCGCGCCGCAGTCCGTCCCCGCCATCTTCCAGCAAACGAGAAATGCTAATTAAAGCAACTTTGAGATGCTACTTCATATCTATCAGATTGACTAACATGACAGAAAAGAACAAATGCTGGAGGGGTTGTGAAAAAAAATTGGAACTCGAAAATTGGGATGGACCTGTGAGCTAGGGAAACCATTCTTGAGAACAAATTCAATATCACTACTAAATAAATCTATATCACAAAATTTTTTTAAAAGATTAAAAATTCCTATTTGTAAAAAAAATATGGTGACAAAGCATTGAAAATTGATGAGATGCTTATCAGTTGGGGAATAGCTAAGTCAGTTGGGGTATATGATTATGATGGAAAAATGAAGAGGGGGGAAGTTTCAGAAAAACATGGTAAGATCTACATGAACTGATGCAAAATGAAGAGAGAACTGGGAAAATAATTATAGTAACAGCAATGTTGTAATGATGATCAATTGTGAAAGAGTTGACTACTCTGATCACTGCAATGATCAAAGATAATTGCAAAGGACTTATGATGAAAAAATGCCTTCCATCACTGGAGAGAGAGATGATAAATTCTGAGTGCACACTGAAGTATAACTTTTTCACGTTCTTTATTTGACAATACGGAAATATGTTTTACATGACTTTACATCATATCAAGATCATATGGCCTGGCTTCTCAATGAAAATGGCAAAGGTAGGATAGAAGGAAAGAATTTGAAATTCAAAATTTAAAAAAAAGAACATCAAAAATTCTTATACACATTTGGGAAATATTTTTCAAAAGAAATAAAAACATTTAAAAAATAATGATTATGTCTTTTTTGTGGGGGATATTAATATCTCCAGATAAGATATGAACTCACTTTGTCCTGGATATAACACAAAAGATCAGTGATATCACATTAAAAGTGGCAGAGCAATGTGGGCTACAACTCTGAGACTTGACAAATCAGAGAGCATATCTTGCATCTATTGTGCCAATGTATGTGTGTATTTGTACTTTTGCTAGTTGTATAATGGTATGTGCTACAAATCTTTCCATGTGCATACACTGTGACTATACAAATATATGTAGATCTAGACTAAAAAATGTGTGTATATACTATTGAAATATATGTGTGAATGGGTACAGATATGTACCCATATCTGCATTAGTATGTACCAGCGTATTTGGAGTCTATGTGAATATTATGTGAATTTATACATGCTGTTTATATCTCTAATATATATAAATGCATGCTGTATATCTATCCATATACCTATCTTTTATGCATATGTAATTAGTAAATACATTATTCTATTAGTGTATTTATTAAATACACTATATATGTGTGTGTACATGCATGTATATCATATATATTCAATATCTACATACATCTACTTTGACAAATTGTTAGATTAGTGTTTGTTGGCATGTATTTCAGTATATATGATATACACACACATACACACACATGTATACACATAAACATGTTTTCTACTTATCTAAATATACAAGCTAGATCAACAAGCACACAGACGCAGGAAAATATACACAACACACTTTGTACATGTATGCATATAGAAAACATCCATGCATATAAAATTATATAGAACACAGGGCTTTGTGTGTATGCATATTGTGTTGGCACATTTTTATATCTAATTATGTGTGTATATGGATTCAATATACTGCATATTGGTTGGTTGTTATCTGTTCACAAAGAGATCCTTGAAGAGGACATCACTGTGTTAAAGTCTAAGTGTAGTATGTCCAACTGGGGCTACTCTGACCAATACAAGCTTAAAATGCTCTGCGACAGGTAGGGCACAAATAGTCCCTGTGAACATTTGGAGTGAGGTCTCTAACTTTGCAGATCTTCCATTTCTTCTGAGCTAATTCAATTCTGCTTTGCTCACAGAGCCCATGCTTGGTGGTTCTATGTCAGCGTCTCCCATGTCATATAATCAATTCTAGAGCTCTAAAGAGAGACCTTGAGAGTACTCTCGTACCGCCTTTTTCTGACCACCTTGTGAGCCCACATTGCTCTGCACTTTAAATGTGATATCACTGATCTTTTGTGTTATATCCAGAGCGAGTTCATGTCTTATCTGGAGATATTAATATCTCCAGAAAGGAATGTTAATATGTGGCTTTTCCATAAAATGATCTTTTTGGGAAGTGCTTTTACATTTAGCATCTAAACAACATGGCCAACCCAACTGAGATGCACTCTCTGCAGGAGAGTTGGAGTTCTTGGCAGTTTAATTTGAGAAAGGACCCTGGTACCTTGTCTTGCCAGATGATCTTCAGAATGTTCCTAAGACAATTCAAATGGAAGTGACTCAGTTTCCTGATATGACACCGGTATACTGTCCAGGTTTCACAGGCGTACAGCAATGTATATGTATGTATACACAGAACTGTTTGTGTTTTCTTGTGCATAGTGTATATCCACCCATTTGTGTGCATACATCTCTGTGTCTCTTCATGTTCTGATAGATTTGTTCTATACCTATGTGTAGATGCTGTGTTACTATGTATGTTAATGTATATCTTTGTGTCTTATATATGCATGATGTTTGTGGGCTCTACTAGAATGTATTTGTTTATGTTTTTGTATAACTATACATGTTTGTGGTTTATAGTAAAAGTGCATGTTTTAATGTACATTGCACCTGTGTTACTGTGTTGCATACATGCTGTATATTTGCCCATGAGTTTGTTACATCTCTGTGGGCATATAATTATTTGTGTGAGCATGCACATGGGTACAATACCTATTCATATGTTTATTTTGGATGTGCACACCCCTGCTTTTATTAATCTGCACATGTATAAGCTGGATATTTCTATAAGCATTATATCAGTCTATATGTTGTTTCTAAAAAAATAAAATTTAAAAATAGGAAGAACAAAGACTAACTGAGTTAGACAGAGACTGCAGTTCTCTGAAGGGAAATTTACCTGGCCCCAAATTGCCATGACTCCCTTAGGGATCCTAGTGGACTCAGAAGAGAGGAAACCATGTGGCTCAAGATACGATAGCAGATGGAAGCAGCAGAGAAATTCCTGGGCTTGGCAGAGGAATTCCTAGACCCAGTGAGAGCCAAGGGGTTGGAAGGAACAGAGCCACAAAGCAGTAGAACAAATTTTAATTTTTCCAATGATTATATTGTGAGGTATGTGGGCTTGAGTTATTGTCGTTCATTTGTTTTCAGTCATGTCCAACTTTTCATGAGCCCATTAAGGGTTTCTTGGGAGAGATACTGGAATGGCTTGCCTTTTTCTTCTCCAGTTCATTTGATGGATGAGGAAACTGTCACAAACAGGGTTATATGACTTACCCTTTGTATTAAGAAAAGGAATAGTCATCTCTAGCACTCTTCCTTTTGAATTAGAAACTCAAATCCAGGGGAGGATGATGAGTCTAAAGGTAGGAGTTGCAGGTGTTGCAGTGTGGTGACTGTTTATGGGATCAGATTGCACATATATTTGGTGGTTTTCTGTATGGTAAAATAAAGCATTTTTTGGAGCAATACAGAGCTAACCTAAAACTTGAATGGGAGCTGAGGGCCCTTTCTCTTTTCCTGTGGAAACCTAGATACCAGTCAAATTTTAACATTCCAGGAAAACAGCAGTGGGCCCTCCCCAACTCCTCCAATGGAATTTAAGCTATACAAAACTAAAGCTATGGTTCTGGGTTTGGGGTTACAGAAAGTAATGATGTTTTAATGGAATTGGATCCACCTGCCATATACATGTTGAAAGTATACCCCTCTCCCCTTTTATAAAAAAGGGATCTAGCTCTCCATAACTAAAATACTTTAAATTCTTAAGTACAGAACTTAGCATAGTAGTTATCATAGTTCTTGGAATCTAGTAGGTGCTTAATAAATATTTACTGAATGTTTTATTGCTTTCAAAGAGGAACAGTACTGGAGTTGCACAATTTCCAGTTCAGTGTGTCTTTATCCCTACAGTTCTGCTTCAATTCAATTTCTTTTTATTGATATCATTTATTTTTTATTATCTTAATTTCCAAATACATTACTTCCCTTTCTATCCCCCAGAGATTTATCCCCTGTAACACAAAATAAAAAAGAAAGAAAAGGTGCCTTTCAGCAAATCTAACCAATACATCAACTAGGTCTGATGGTCACTGTTATATTCTAAACCTATAATTCCCCATTTCTTCAAAATAAAGGAAGGAAGTGCATTTTCTTCTTTATTCTTTGGGCCCAGCCTGATCATTCCAAGTATAGAATTGTTTCATTCCTGCCCCTCTGTTTATACTTTTATAGCCATCATATATGCTCTTACAGATTTCCTTCCTTTGATTTATATCATTTTATATAAATTTTCAAATCCAGCTTTTATATAAATTCTCAATCCTACAAATAAATGAAGTATTTAAAAGGCATTTATGGAGTGCAAAGATTGGTTCACTACAGTTCTTGAGAAACTTTAATCTTCTTGGAAATAGAGGCAGCTAGGGCAACCCAGAATCAGAAAGACCAGAGTTCAAATCAAACTTTAGACACATACCAGTTGTAGGACCTTGGGCAAGTCACTTATATTTTGTTTGACTCACTTTTCTCAACTGTAAAATGGAGATAATTGTATCCACCTCCAGAGCTGTGAAGCTCACATGAACTGCTTTTGAAGTGTTTAGCATAGAGTCTGCTACTTAGAAGGTGTTTTTAATTATTTAGTTGTTTTCCATAATGCCTGATTGTTGGCATTCATATTTGGTATTTTCTTATAAAAAATACTGCAGTGGTTTGCCATTTCCTTTTCCAACTCATTTTACAGATGAAGAAACTGGGGAAAACAGAATTAAATGATTTGCCCAGAGACACACAGATGGTATCTGAGGTAAATTCATGAAAAGAAATCTGACTTCGGGTCTAACCCTCATCTGTTGCACTACCAAGCTACTCTAGAAGGTGCTTAATAAATGCTTATTTTCTATCTTGTACAATTCAAATTTTATTTTAAATTAACCTGACAGAAAACATGTAAAGCTGTACACATACACAGATAACCTGTTTATAGAACCTGCAAAATATTGGAAAACTTAAAGGAAGACTATTAAATTATTAAATCTATTATTTTAAGATATACTAAATTATTTAACCTTTATGGAAGTTTTATGGGAAGACATGGAAAAGATTACAAGGAGAGGATGGATTGAGGTCTGAACCACTGGTAGGAATGGTCACATTGATGATATCATGGTTCTATTTGAGTACTAAAGTACAAAGCTGCCACCAATGGCATAAATAACAGGACAAGTCTATAACTGATGAGGTAGTACTACTTAGAAAAACAATTTGTTTCTTGTGTTTCTGCTTTAAAGCTGTGTTTTGAAATCTGGAAATGAGGGAAAATATTTGGATTGGGAGAAAATCTGGAAAGGAAAAATCAGCATTCCAAGAGGTTGAGAAATATGAATTGGATGCCTAAAGACAAAGCTGAATACCGAGTTTGAAGAAGAGATACAAAAAGAAAATTTTAAGTTATTATCAATTACTTTGACATGGGAGATATACATATTTCATTTTCAAACCGAAAAGGTCATTAACTTTTTATCTATTGCTATTTCATGGCAAATTGTATATGATAAGCTAATGGGAAAGTTTGGGAAAGTATTCAGGCTGGAGAGTCACAAAAAGGTTGAGGAAAACATTTGGTTTACACTGGGGAAAACAGGAAATCTTAGACACATTCATTGGCTATCCCTCTTGGGCAAAAACAAAAAATTGTATCTTCTTAAACTGTTGTGAGGGTATTTTTACGGTGTTGTAAGTGAGCCTGTGTGATAGTATAATTGGAAGTAATCAGCAGCAATCAGGCTTATTGGACAACAACAAAATAGGGTACAATTTGCAACATTAATAATTATTTAAATGTTGTCATTAGACAGCATTAGCTCTATAATAATGGCTAATGGTGCTCATTCTGCAAGTAGATAAGGGTACTTACCCCTTCCAAATCCATGAGCTGAACTAAAAGGGCTCTACTTTAAAGAAATAAGATATAATTATTCATTTGAGAAGAAATCATGCATTCTAGTCATTAGAGGGACTTCTACATTAACATGAACTTTGAAAGGTTAATATAGAATGAGCCAACCAAGGCTGAACACATCAGGATCAATATCAGCTATATGACTAAAGAGAGCTAGCTGCTCTTCAAATACAGAGCTCAGACTTAAAGGTGGCAGCTTGCCAAATCATGTGCAATGTTTTTAAATTTTCCCTATC
The DNA here is from genome assembly GCF_902635505.1 of Sarcophilus harrisii. Classification (NCBI taxonomy): domain Eukaryota; kingdom Metazoa; phylum Chordata; class Mammalia; order Dasyuromorphia; family Dasyuridae; genus Sarcophilus; species Sarcophilus harrisii. The sequence continues at coordinate 205,614,163 of NC_045428.1, forward strand.
TTTCTCTTTGACATCCTGCACTAGTGTTTCACAGTCATTCTCTGTTCTCTAGAGAGCCCATGGTGATACAGAATAGTTATTCTAGGACAAAGCTTCTTATACTGTGAATTGTGATCCCACTTGGGGTCACATAACAGTGGTGGGGTCACATAACAGTGGTGGGGTCATGCAATATCAAAATATGGATTAATTCTAAAAAGGGTTGAAAATGCTCTGTTATGCAGTATCAAATATTCTGCCAAGATTTAATTCTTTAAGGTAAAAATAAACAAACACTTTCATCTTATTGTATTCAAGTTTTCTTTTGTCTTTAATAAAGGGAAAAAGTTATATGTATACTAAGGAAATGTTTTAAGATAAATTGCTTTATGATTTATTATTTGTAAATTTTGATTTGTATACTTGTTTTGTATACCCACATAACTGGGGTCACATAAAAATTTCTCAAGTGAAAATGGATTGTAAGTAGAAAAAGTTTAAGAAGCCTTGTGCTAGGAGATAAAGTAATTCATTGCTATTAGGGAAATTCACATTTTGTAAAAACAACCATTTTAAATTGCAAGTAATAATAAAGATCAGCTTTCTGGTAGGTCATTTAGTAAAAGAGGAATTCAAGGTGAAAGCTTTGCAGAGTTTAATCATGTACCTTTCAGCATCAAGCAGAATATAAGTCATTTAAATCCCCTAAACTAATTCTTAATAGAATATAGCATTAAAAAAGCATGGCATATAAAATAAAAAATCAGAGGAGAGGTCTGGGATTTGACAAATTCTTTAGGTGACATTTTTGTCGTTTAGTCATTTCAATCATGTTTGACTCTTCATGACCCAATTTGAAGCCTTCTTGGCAAAGATACTGGTTTGTCCTTCCTTCCCCAGCTCATTTTACAGATGAGAAAACTGAAGTATATAAGGTTAAGTGACTTGTCCAAAGTCACACAGGTGGTGTCTGAGACCAGATTTAAATTCAGGTCTTCATGACTCCAGGTCCCACCGGGCTCTTTAGGTGATCTTAGGACATTTTAATTAATCTCTCTATCTGTCTATCTCTTGTTTAATATATCTATGTATATATGTGCATATATATACACATATATAATTATATATCACAGAAATAAATATATCTATTATATATAATAGATAATATAAATGTAACATATGATTATGCTTTACATAATATATTGTATGATTATACTATCAATTATATATGCTCTTGTTTGTTGTTTGTCCTTACTTTTTTTTTTTTTAATAACTTTTTATTGACAGAACCCATGCCAGGGTAATTTTTTTACAACATTATCCCTTGCACTCAATTCTGTTCCGATTTTTCCCCTCCCCCAGATGGCAAGCAGTCCTATACATGTTAAATAGGTTACAGTAGATCTTGGATACAATATATATGTGCAGAACCGAACAGTTCTCTTGTTGCTCAGGGAGAATTGGATTTAGAAGGTATAAATAACCCGAGAAGAAGAACAAAAATGCAAGCAGTTCACATTCATTTCCTAGTGTTCTTTCTTTGGGTGTAGCTGCTTCTGTCCATCCTTGATCAATTGAAACTAAGTTATGTAGCTGCTTCTGTCCATCCTTGATCAATTGAAACTAAGTTAGATCTTCTCTTTGTCGAAGAAATCCACTTCAATCAGAATACATCCTCATACAGTATTCGTTGTTGAAATATATAATGATCTCCTGGTTCTGCTCATTTCACTCAGCATCAGTTCATGTAAGTCTCGCCAGTCCTCTCTGTATTCATCCTGCTGGTCATTTCTTACATAACAATAATAATCCATAACATTCATATACCACAATTTACCCAACCATTCTCCAATTGATGGGCATCCATTCATTTTCCAGCTTCTAGCCACTTCAAACAGGGATGCCACAAACATTTTTTGTCCTTATTTTTTGAAAAGGACCATGACATCAGGGAGATGATGTTATGACATACAAGTGAATTAGATTTAAGTGAGGGAAGGCTATGCAAAGTTACCTGCCTCACTTTCTCCTCCAGAGCGCTCTGAGTGTGTGTGTGTTTGTGTGTGTATAATATATATGTATGTGTGTATGTATATGTGTGTGTGTATATATAAATAATGTATGTATGTGTACACACATGTAATTCTATTTATATACATATGCATATATACAATAGAATGTGCAAATGCATATGATATAGTACATATATAATAGATACATATACATACATCTATTCCTATTATATGTGTGTATTGTATATATTATGTTATATTATATATTATGTATGTTTTATATATTCTATGTGTGTATGTATATATGTGTATAGAAATCTGTTATATGTATATACACAAATGAATATAAAATAAGTGATACTATACTATTGTGTACATATATGTGCATGTATATGCATGTATATATGGAATATATACAATCCATATTTTGTATATATGGACTTATGTTATTCAGAGTGTAGAACCCTGCAGAGGGCTTGGATTCAAATTCCTATGTCTTTCCCTTATTAAAGTCTAGTTTCCTTATGTATAAAATGAGGAGGTTGGATTAGGTGACTATCAATTCCTTTCAGATTAAAATATTTGATGGTATTGATCCAAATTTATGCATACATTTAAGCTCCATCGTGGAACAATAAATTTTAGCAAATAGTCAAAAGGCAAGGAAGAACATGGAATTCTCAATCCCATTTTTATAGCTTTGTCAAAATCACTTGACACCTTAGAGGGCCTGGATTCTGGTACTTTGCTCTGTAGCTGGAATACTGGGTTTCAATATTGAATACCTGTGTAATCTCAAGCAAATTCTCAACTTCTCAAGGTCTCAGTTTCTTCATATTTAAATTCTTTCTCAAGTACTTACTACATGGGGAACCCTGAGCAATTGGCAGTCTAGCTGAATCAGTTTTCTGATCTATAAAATGATAATATTGGAATCAAAACCTTCTAAGGTCCTATTCAGATCTAAATCTATGATTTAATAATATTTAATAATTCCTTAAACTAATATTCATCTCAATTAATAGGCATTAATTAAGTACTTATTATGTGATAGGTATTATTTGTTCTATGGATAAAAGTACAAAAAAAGCAGTAATTTTTGCTCTTAAAGAGTTCACATTCTATTGGGGGGCAATAAATACAACATAATTAAATATCAGGTGGTTTAGAAAGATGGGCATTAGTATTCAGGGGATTAAGTTGGGCTTTATGTGGAAGGTGGATTTTGAGCTGTATTTTAAAGGAAGAAGAATATAAAAATATAACTGAAATTCACTAAAACCATGACTAAACAAAAATCCTTGATGCCATGTTTTCATAAATCATAAGTTAAAACTGCTAATAATAATATTAATATTATAAGGCAAAATGAACATAGGAGAAATCTAGGAATCACCTTCTAAAAGTCTCAGAATGAAAACTCCCAGGAATATTATAGGCAACAACTTCTTCTTTGTAAATAGGATAATGGGGGCAGGGAGGCAAAAAAAAAAAAAAAAGTATAAGCAGATATGATAAAAGAAAATGTTTGTAGAAAAAAATAAAACAATTTCATTATCGGAATGATAAATGGAGAATAAGTGATTCAATCACAAAAAAAGAAATTGAAAAAAAAACTATAAACTTACTCCCACAGGAAAAAATAACAAAATTGGATGTATTTATAAGTAAATTCTAATATCCAAAGACCAATGAATTACAATCTTAAATAGTTGCAAAATAAGGAAAAAAGGCATCCTTCCAAACCACCTGTATGAGACAAATATGGTGCTGATATCTGAACCATAGAAAAACAAAGTAAAGAAAGAAAATACAGAATAATACATGTATACATATGAGAAAAACAATGAAGAAGATGTCTTATACGTTTATAGTATCAGTAAAATTATAGCAAACATTATTTATCATGACCAGATTGGATTTATGCTAAAATTGTCAAGAAGAAAAGACCTGAGTTCAAATCCAGACTTAGACACTATCTGTGCGATCTTGGGCAAATCACTCCACAGTCTGCCTCGTTGTAAAATGAGCTTGAGAAGAAATGGCAAGCCACTCCAGTATCTTTGCCAAGAAACTACTGAATGGGGCCACAAAGAATTGTAAAATGATTGAACAACAACAAAATAACAAAAACACTAAAATACTCATATTTATCTCAATAGATGAAGAAAAAACATAATACCCAATAACATGATTAAATAATATTGTTAAATATGAAATAAAATAATTAAAATTAAAATATTATTTAAAAAATCACTTCAAGTAAAGGATCTTTTCTATTTCTTTGTGAAGAGGTGATAGATTGTGGGTGTATAACAGCATTTTCAGGGTAGATTAATATATCCCCAATTAATTTTTATGACTATACTTATTTAAGAGAGAATTTTTTAAATTTGAGGATTGTAGTGTTTAGTTTCACGAAGAAAGGAAAAAAAAACAAAGAAAAGAGCATCAGTGAAAGCAATCAAGCAGCAAACAAAAGAAAGCAGAGTTAAGTTCAAAGGTGACATAAACAATCATGCTAAATATAATATGTGTATTAATCTGCATATAACAAATTCACAGTTTAAAATTCAATCTTCTTTTTCTGCCTTTCACATATGGAAATATTTTTGGTTTTGATTTTCTAGTTCAAAATTTAAAAAAAATGCTAAACTGAGTTGTTTATATTTTGCCCCAGAGAGAATATATTATGGCATATAGATAAAAAGGAAATTAGTTGTCCTGCAAAAAAAGATTTCTATGTGGGTTAGATCAACTGTTTCCAGTTGTGGCTCCACATTTTAGGAAGAACCCTCCAAACTGAAGTGTTCCCCAAGAAGGACAAAAAGGATGATGAGAGGACTGGAACCATGCCATGAAGATATTCATTGGAAATGTGTGGGATGTTGAGTCTGGAGAAAAAGCAGTTTAAGAGAAACATGCTTTAGCTCTTCAAATATTTGAAGAGTTCTTATGTGGAAAAGACTCCAAAGGTAATTAGGACTAATAAATGGAAGTCACCAGGAAGTAGATAATGATTATCTCAGCATAAGCCAAAAAAAAAAAAAAAAAAAAAAGTCATTAGAATTATGTAAAAATGATATGGTCTAATTTTGGACATGAAGAGTTTTATTCATTCCTGCCTTTTAGAAGATGAATGACTCATAAAAAGTTATGTAGTAGAAGGGATTCATGTTTTAAGCAGTGTTTGGAACAATATCCCTCTAATAATAGCTGGCTTAGTGAAAAGAGTTCTGGACTGGGATCCAAGAAGACTTGAATTCAAATTCAGTCTCAAACATTCATTAGCTATTTGATTATGAATACAGAGTTTCTCTCACTTTAGCATCTATCTTTCTGGTTGTTGTGAAAACTGAATGAGATAATTTTGTAAAGTATTTAGTGCAGCACTTAACACATAGGAAGTACTATATAAATGCTAGTTATTACTATTATACTATTATTATATTCCATATAATTCTATATGAAAATGCTTTAGAAGAACAAAGCATTATACAAATATAAATCATTATTATTATTTTTAAAGGAGATGATATGTAATCCCTATGGTTAAGGATACAGTTATGCCATCAAATTACAATGAAAAGAAGTCATTTGGGCATAGCTGGGCCACCTTCAGGGACCCAAAGTGCCAGTAAATATGAAACTGAGTTGTAACATTTTCCTAACAGAAAGCAGATAAATTGCCTGGGGCTGTGAGCAAAAGGGAAAGCATTAAGTCTTCAGAAATAAATATGGGAAAAGAAACAAAGTTAGATTTCATTTGATGATGGAAAAAAAAAAAGCAAAGGAAAATAAATAGAAAGAGGGGTTAGGAATGAACAATAGTTACATCAGGAAAACAGCAGGGAGAAGATTATTCATGCTGATGGCCTTGTCTTCAATTCAAAGAGGGAAGAAAGGATGAGGAGAGCTAGAGAAAATAAAGAATGAGGAGAACTTTGAATGCAAATGAGAATGAGAAAGAATATATAGAAAAAAAAAGATGATAACCATAGTATAAAAAGTTTCTAGGTGAATTTTCAGGTGGAATAGAGGAGTGGATAGAATCCAAGAGAAGTAGAAGGACAGAAAAATAGGAATCCAGCAGAAAAGGAAAAGATAGAGTCTCCCCCCCCCAAAAAAAAAAAAAAAACCAATGCAGACTTAATTAAATCCATAAAAACCCTGGGCAAAGCAAAACCAAATTATGAATGTTTAATAAAATAATCTAAGAACATAGAAATTCAGAGATAGACTGCAGGACTTTGAGGAAGAAAAGCTGGAAAAGTACAAGAGAGCATAAGAAAGGGTTATGGGAATTTATGGAAGCTTGGGATGTGACTAAAAGTTAAAAAATTTTTGTGAGGAATGAATTAGAAATAATGTTTTTTCTTCCTCCACCACATTAGACTCTCTATTTTCTTCCCTGGAACACAAGAGAGTTGGGCAGTTGTGTGGCTATTCTTCTCATTGATTTAAAAAAAAAATTTCTAGAGGCAACCCCAAGTAGCTTGAAATAATCTTATTCATCTGCAACATGAGGAATTTCTGTGGGTTGAAAGACAATTAGTGAAAAAGTAGGATGTTCCTTTAAGCCTCCAGGTCACCCAAAGTGCTGACAGTGTAAAGGTGTATATTTAAATCTAATAAAAAAAAGAAAGAAAGAAAGAAAGAAAAGGTATTAGATTAGTGCTTAGCACATCTGGTTCCTGGCACAGAGTAGGCACTTTAATAAATGCTTACCTATTTAGTATAAAAGAGTATTTATTGACTAGATGCTCTCAGAGGTCCCTTCTAGCTCTAGATTTATTATCCTATGTGGACTCGTGGAACATAAAATTGTCATGAGATACCATGATACAATATGGAATTAGAAGAGAGATATTTGCTTATAAGTTGCAAAAATATATTGATTCTCTAGATTCCAAAGGTTTCCTCTCTTTCAGGCCAGATCACTGGAATCACAGTAAAAAGTCTTCCAAGAGACAGGCTGGGTAGGAATTGTAAAGGAGAATTTGGAAAAGGGAATAAAGAGCAAGAAGGAAAACCACACAAATTATGTTCTGTGGATACCAATCACATACCAAGAGTCACTTTTAGTGGAGATCCTTAAATCATTGCCAACCTCTAGAAACTGGGAAAAGTACGAATTACAGGTGGAAAAAGACATTAATAGTGAATGGGACCTGTAACAGGTATCATCTGCTGAGAGCAGATGGAAAGTAAGAGCTACAGAAAAAACAATGTTGTGCATATATCCAGAGGAGTATTAATTTGGGGACCCCTACTGAGTTACTATGCCAGGGAAACTGTAAGTGACTGAGACTATAATAGTCTTCAGAGAAGGGTTGCTAACTAATGAATATAGTTATTTTCTATGGGCTCTGATAGGAATACCATTTTCCCTAACCTATTAATAAATTCATGTTTTGAGTTTTGTTAACCAGTATTTTTGTAATGGGATTTGGAGACTGCACTCAGGCTGCAGAGAAATATTGGAAATGAACATTCATAGATTACTTGAGTAGAATCAATATGCCAGGGATGTGAGAATATCTAATAGCATGGAGCACTTATTCAGAGTTCTTGATGTTTTGAGTGAGCTGTAGTCCTAAGAAATATGCTTATATGTGTGTGTTGGTGTGTATTGTATGTATGTGTGTTTTGGGGGAGGGAGCAGTTGATTTTAAAATTTGATGATTCTATGAATTGTAGTCAGGAAGAATAGAGGAAAATGAAAACTGACAAGAGGTGGAAGACAAAGAATATCACAATTGTTCTTTATTTTTTTTGTCTCCCAAAAAGGAGAACAAGTCCATGTAGCCCTGATTGCATATGGGGTCTGCCAATGATATCAGAAGAAAATATAATCCAGTGTGAGAAAATAGACTAAATGTATCTATGGTATTCAGACAACTACATTCTGGCAATAGCATAAGGAGGGGAACAAATATTTAAATACATACAAAAGAGAAAGAGAAAAGAATGACAGAAAAGTTAGAAACAAGAGTTAACAAGGAACAAAAACCTAAATTTAAGAAATGGAAGAGGGAATAGAATAAGCATTTGTATAGCATTTACTATATACACAGTGCTAGGCACTGTGCTACCTAAGCACTTTTACCAATGTTATCTCATTTGGGAATTATTATTATAAATATTACCTCAAAGGGAATATTGCAGGGCCTAAAGATATTCATTAATGGATTTGCTATTGAAAGTTCCTGGCATGGAGTTTATGATGGAAAGATCAAAGCTGATTCAGAATTAACTTCTTATCAGTAATCAGCCTTTTCCTATTTGTGACATTACATCTAATTCCATTATTTTGTGATGTTTTGGGGATACACTATGTTCAGCTCTCCTTTTCTTTCTTTTTTATTTTAATAGCTTTTTATTTTTCCAAATACATGCACAGACAGTTTTCAATATTCACCTTTGCAAAACTTTGTTTTAAAAAATTTTGTCCCTTTCTCCCTTCCACCGCTCCCATGGACAGCAAGCAATCTAATATAGGCTAAACATGTGCAATTTTTCTAAACATTTCCATATCCATGATGTTGTGCAAGAAAAATCAGTTCAAAAGATGAAAAGAAAAAAAATACAAGAAAAAAAATCAAGCAAACAAACAACAACAACAAAAAGTGAAAATACTATGCTTTGATCCATATATTTAGTCTCTATAGTTCTCTCTTTGGATCACCCTTTCTATCACAAGTCTGAAATTGCCTCAAACTACCTCATTGTTGAAAAGAGTCAAGTTCATCATAGTTGATTATCACATAATATTATTGTTGCTGTGTATAATGTTCTTTTGGTTCTAGTTATTTAATTTAACATCAGTTCATCTAAGTCTTTCTAGACTTTTTTGAAATCATCATACTCTTCAATTCTTATAGAGGATAATATTCCATTCCATTCATATTATCATAACTTATTAAACCATTCCCCAATAACATTTACAAAAAGGGCTACTACAAATATTTTTTGCACATGTGGGCTCTTGCCCCTTTTTATGATAATCTTTGGAATACCAACCCAAATATTGAACACATATTTCCTCAATTCTCTATACATTTTGCATGTCAGACTTCTGTCAGAAATATTTAAGCAAATAGTTTCCCCAATCCATATATATTTAATTTTATTCTATCTGCATTTAGTTTTTACAAAAAACTTTTAATTTCATGTAATTGAGATTATTTTGTACTTTCTGATATTTTATACCCTCTGAATATATATTTCTATTCATAATTGTAAAAAAAAAAGCTTTTAATTGTCCTCTGAATATTTCTCATATGACTATTTATGTTTAGGTAATTGATCCATTTATAATTTGTTTTTAAATATACAAGATATTATGTTATATATATTATATTAGATCATAATATTATAACATAACTCAGAAATAAGAGAAACGGGGTGAAATGCTGATTTGAGTCTGTTTTTTCATCAAACTGATTTCCAGATTTCCCAAGAGCTTTTGGTAAATGATGCTTTCCCCAGAAGTTTATGTTCTTTGATATAATAAACATTAGACTGTTAGGCACATTTGTCCTGTTTCTCTAATCTATGCAAAGATCTGCTTTTCTATTATTTTCTAGTGATAGATAATGTAAATCAGTAGTGTCAAACTCAAATAGAAACAGAAAACACTAAACTATACATTAGGAACCCTGAGAGCACATCTGGACTCACAATGCCACACATTAAAAAAAATTAATACATCAATACATGAAAATAAAATAAGAACTACATTTTAGTCTGGTTTGGATTAGAGTTTGGAGTGTTCTAGGCTGTGTGTGGCTAGCAGGTTGCTTGTTGGATACCCTCCAGTGTAGATCACTACTTTTGTGTAATAGATTTTTTGTTTTTGCTTTTTGTGTAATAGTTTCAGAGCTATTAATATTAAACCTCAACACTTACTGTTTTATTGCCTTATACTCTCTGATATTATTTAGCTTTTAATCCTTCACATGAAATTTGTAATTATTTCTTAGTCTGTAAAATATGTAATTATTTAAATATATATTAAGTATAATATATTATATATAAATAATACATATTATATAAATAAATATATATTATAAAACTAATATATATTATATTCATCTGTATCTCCAATTTTACTATCTTTTGATCTTGCTTTACTATTTGGAATATTTGTTGTCATAATTTTGTTGCTTCTTTATTCCTTCAATAATTTTTTGAAGTCTAACTACTCTAGGTTTTATTTTATTTCTTTTGCTCCTTATAATATCTTTTCTGGATTTTCAATCCTAGTTACTACAGTCACTTTTTTCTTTTGAAGTTTTCCTTCAGTTGTCTTACCTCATATTGGGAACACCTTCCTTTTTATTTGAGTGCTAGAGTAGTTTTGGATCTGATAATCCCCTTCCTTTTTCCAATGCTGTATAATCAATTCTCTTGTTCAGTCATTGAGTCTGGGTAAATCAAGTTAACTTCCACCTGTTAAAGGATGAAAAAATCTGATCCAACACACAATCTGCAGTGTGGAGCACAGAGCAGAGGATAGGAATTAGAGTATATATCATCCTTGTCTAGGAGTAGCTTATAGGGATTTTTTTCTTTCTTTTTTAATTTTCTTTGGAATATTTCTTGCTATTTTATGATTTTGAGGAGGGACTGAGTTTAGTTGCCATCTCTCGATCATCTTGGTAAAGTCTTATGAAGCTATTTATCACAAGAAAATCAGAATTGATATCATTCACTCCCTTTAGTCATACTGCCACGTGGTAACCAGACAAGAATATCATATTTATCCTTCAAACAGTTACATTCATATTTATAGAGGCTGTAAAAGAAGTGTGATTCTTAGTATCCTCTGTTCCCACTCTCTCATTTTTGCTGCAGAAATAGAAGCAGAAGGAGAATGTATTGGATTGGGGACCATTTTGTATTTATCTTTTTTTGTTACTTATTGGTCTTTGAATCATCATATGCATTCTTTGAAATATTTGGAAGAGTCAGGCTATTTCGTTTCTTAAGAAAGCTGAAGACAATTGAAGAACAAATTTCCAATTTTACCTACCCACATTGAAAGACTAGTGGGAGAGAAACTATTTCCATAAAGGAAAATGAGTTTAATAAGCAGAAAAGCGCAAACTATGAAAAGGATCATTAATCTAGAGCTTAAAGTAATAGTATTATAATATCATTAATAATAATAACTAGCATTTATATAACACTTTAAAATTTGCTAAATGCTTTAGAAATATTATTTATTTTGCTCCTCAAAAAAAGCTAGAAGGAAGGTGCTATTACTATTATTCTGATTTTACATGGGAGGAAACAAAATTAGATAGAGATCAAAGTGACTCATCCGGAATCACACAGCTAGCAAGTGTCTGAGACCTAATTTCAACTCATCTTACTGACTCCAAGCCCATTGCTTTTGTTTACTGGGTCACAATTTTTCTGTAAATGTGCTATACTTTTCAAAATGCTTTCACAATCATTCTCACTTGACGTAAGTATTATAAAATTATAAAATATGTGCATATTTATAATCTCTCTCTAGTGTCTTTAAAGTCATCTTGTCTAATTCTCTTATTTTTTGCAAATGCGGGAACTGAGGCCCAGAGATTAATTTCCCTAAGGTCATATGTGACTTAGCTGTATTTGGACTTAAGTTTGATGACTCCAAATTTAACTCTCTTTTCACTGTTCCATGTTGAAGATGTAATAAAGTAGAAAAATAGGGGTTATAGCTTGACAATCTAAGGAGAAAAACTAGGAATACATTATACAGATATTAAAGAAGGACTAAACTTTATATAAAATTGAAGTTGATGCACTTGAGAATGAGGGCATTTGAAAGATATTTAACAGGTTTTGGGGAAAAAAATCTGGAGTGTCATGTTTGATGTTTAAAACTGCTCATTAAAACCAATGAAAAGGTCCAGGACAGAGGATACAGAACCTGCCACGATTTTAAGGAAGAAAAGATGAAGCAATGTCAAACCTGTGAGTAAAGACTTCTAAAGCCAGTTAACAGATAATAATGGAGGCGGAGATGGGGAGAAAAGAGTAGACAAGCTACAGTTACAAAAAGGAAGGTGTGAAAATCTTATAGGGAAGAAATTTTGAGGCAAAGAAATGACTTTGTTTTTAAGGCTAGATGCATAGACTAAAGAGAAAAGGACATCCTAGAAAACTAAAAGGAAAATAATGAATATTTGGCAGTATTGAATTTATAATAAATTTATATTTATGGGTTGTAAAAATGTGGGAAAAGAATACATGCATTTTATAATTTATAATAAAATGAAATCAACTAAGAAAAGATGTGAAAATATTGGGGAAATTATGGTGTGTAACAGAAACATTAGACCATGGGGTTAACTTAAGTGGACCATCAGTTTAAAAAAAAAAAATCAGTCTCATTGTCATGTTGCCAGTGGAGAGGGCTTGGGAATTTGAAGTTAACCTGGTTTTAAAACTTGGCTTTGCAATTTACTATCCAGGTGAACTTGAGCCAATCATTTAACCTCTGTAGGCCTCAGTTCCTCATCTACAAAATAAATGAGTTTGACTAAATGACTTATGAAGCCGCTTCCAACTCTAAATCTATAATCCTATGACCTATGAGCCATAATGAATATAAAGTGATAAGACAGAATTATGAACAAGGTACTGTGAAAAAGTCAAACTAACAGGTTTAAGGTCAAGCTAATTATCATCCTTGCCCTTCAATCTCTACCTTTTGTTTCAATTCAAAACAAAACAAAACAAAACCAAGGTAACTGTATTTGGAGTCAAAGGTCTTGAATTCAAGTCACTTAGCTGCCATTAATTACTGATACAACTGTGGCCAAGTTATTGCATTTCTCTCCAGTTGACAGCTACAAGAGTCTCTTCCAGCTCTATGTTTGCCCAACAAGCATCAGAAGGAAATCAGTTTCTTATGATTTAGATGAGGCTGTTTCAGATTCTTTTTAGCAATTATCTGATTCCACAGCATGATTGCTACTTCCATGGTGACGACAATATACTGTACTCTACGTTGTTCTGGAATAAAAGTGGTGTAGGTGGGGAACAAGCTGTCATCTTTTAAAATCTGATATTTTTTTTGACTTTCGAGCTAAATCATATTTTGTATTGTGGGGCAACACCAAATAAAAGAGGTCAAGGAAATACAGATTGTTAAAAGAAAAAAAATCATGGCCAAACCTAAAAATAGCAAAGACTGGGCAGACAGGGCAATACAATACATGGACCCTTGCAGTGTTGTTTTTAGCTAATCCAAGGCAAAAAGCCTGCTTCTTACCTTGATAAACTGTTCTCAATAGGTCAGAGGCAGCAGCTTTCCTTATCAGCACCAGGAGTTTAAATGTCAGCGATTAAGCGTTTCCATGGAGATCCCTCTGAGTTTCACAAATGTGGGCACATTATTTACGCCCACACTCTGGAGGATAAATGATAATGGCAAAGCGTTTTGTTGTACCCTATCATCCCCAGCACAAGCAGTGCAGCTGGACTCGGAAATGTGGCAGCCGAGTACTGTGCTAGATTTCAATTAGGAGATGAACACCTGTTCATTTTGATTTCCACAAATAGTACCTTGTAGGATACACAGGCAGGCTTATCCGGAATATATTTTGTTTCAACAAGATTCAATAGAGGAAGGCAAGCACAGGTGAAATGCATTAACTAACGAATTCTTCCTAGGCCATAAACTGAGCAGGACAGCACCTGGGTGACCTTCACACAGAAGAATAGTGGCTGGTTTACATAACCTCAACCTGTGATTCACAAACAGACATTTTAGCTAAAACGCTTTTCTGGTTAGAAAGAATATAGATAACATTCTTCTTAATGCACCCATTCCTTCAGAGTTAAGATTATTTTCCATGATAGAATTCAATTTTTAATAGTTTTTGCTGGGTAATTGTCAGTTGTGTCAATGGTTTCATTGTTGAGTAGGCATCTGGATATGATATGTAGCAACTCCCTGTATTTCTATAGGGTTTTACCACTTAAAAATCTATAGAGCTTCACCACTTTTTCACATTTTCCATATTTCTCAGGTACAGTTGGATGATTTAGAAATAGGTCTTTTTAATGCCTCAAAGTATTCGATCTATGAGTGGAAAATATTCTCTATTATGTTATCCTTTAGTAGAATAGGGTTGATCCTAGATTCTTAAAAGCCATGTCATTTTCTACCAAAAGAACAATATTTTCAGTGTAAGCATGGAAATGGGTTCTAGTTCAGCTGAATTTTAACTCTGTGCCATAAAAAAGTTAATTTTGAGGTAGAAGACCCAAGTTCAAATTTTATTTCTGCTATTTCTTACCCATGCAACCTTAAAAAATTTAACTATTTTTTGGTCTCAGTTTCCTCAACTACAAAATGAAAGAGTTGGAATAGAATTATATTATCTCATTTGATCCTCACAATAACTGAGAGCTTGATGCTATTTACAGATGAGAAAACTGAGGCAAATGGAAATTAAGTAGTTGCTCAGGATCATATAGCTAGTATGTATCAAAGATGATAGGTCAACTCAGATCTACTCAGCACCAGAACCACAGATCTATCCATTAACTTCCAGACAAGTGAAAACCATTCAAGGAGCAGCTGAATTCATTTGAAATACCCTAGCCTTCCTCCCCACGGCAGTGAAGACTTTTGTCTTCCCCTTCTCTCATTCAAACCTCCAGTCACTCAGATATGGAGTAAATTGCTACTCCAGTGATTCTCATAGTGTAGTCCAGAGAATCAGTGGGGTCTTTGAAGCCTTTTCAGAAGGTCTGCAAATTTAAAATCAGTTTTTATTTCTAATATGGTATCTACAAATATAACCCACATGAACAAAAATTCTTTGGACAGATCCTCCATAATTTTTAAGAGTATAATGAAATGAAAACAAAAGTTTGAGAACCACTGTACTACTGTGCTCTGACTTTTGGCACCTGGATTAGATCAGAACCCCTTCAAGGGAAGAAAAAACAAATCATTCTTAGAGCTGTGGCCTGAGGTTACAGGCAACATTATTTACAAGAATGTAGTGACAATCTGCTATTCCAAGGCTAAGAAACATTCTTCTTTTCCACTCTAAAGCTGCTGATAGGCTGCCTAAGTGAGCATTCTCTCACTTACCGTTTCTGGTTAACTCAGCAACATCTACTTAAGTCTTCCCAGGGTCCTTCTTTCTATTGTGGCAACTGGAACCCTTGCTCCATTATTAGTAAATTACACAGAATCATATTGGACAGGAAAATGCTGCTCCCTTCTCTTTTTTTCTCCTTCTCCCTAGTCCTCCAAGCGACATGGCATGTGACCAATTTTTCTTCTAGTGCTTTATTTCATGCTCCTGGAAATGTTGGGTCAGTAGTTTTAATTCATGTTTCATACTGAATTCTTCCAAACCCACTACTGTCAGCAACCTTTACTCCTTTGAAGTTCATTCAAATGTGTCAATTTAATCCTCATTTTAGTGTTCAGTGTCTATACCAGCTTTTCCTCCCTTTCCCAAGGAGTTTAGTACTTGGTGTACAGTCTTTGACTTCAGGCCATCTGCTGCCCTTCTATCTGGGGACTTGAACATATATGTTGGTATTCCCTTAAACAGCTTAACTTCTAAACTCATCATCCTTCTAAATTAATCATCAATTAGTAATTATTAAGCATATACTACATATCAGAAACTGTGTTAGACCTTGGGGATAAAAAGACAAAAAAATAAAACCATCCCTCCTTTTAAAGTAGCACCCCCAGTTCTTCATTCTCCATTAACAGACACATTGTTTGTGTATTGGGATAATCTTACCATTTTTGGAAAAAATATTGTAAAACATGAGGAAAAGTACTGAAGGCAATATAAAAGACTGGCTAAAAGTGGCTAGTCTAAAGCTATTGCTTGACAAAAGTCCTTTCTGCAAATATCAAGTCTGTTGTCAAATCATATCATTTCTATCTCTACAACATCTGTTACCTCTGCCCTCTTCTCTCTACTTGTATAATCAATATTTGATTTCAGGATCTCATCACCTTTCACCTTGATTACGATTGCTTCCTAGACTATCCTCCCTATCTCAAGAATTTCCCTTCTTCATCCTCAACACAGTGGTCAAAAAGTGATTTTCCTCAAATGCAGCTCTCACCGTTACCTCCCTACACAGTAAATGGAAGTGGTTCCCTATTACCTTTAAGCATCAAAAATAAGCCTTTATGTGTTATTCAAAGTCTTTGGCATTCCTGGTCCCAATGTATTATATTATTATAGATTAAATCCTTTCACAAACAGTGTAGTCTATCCAAAGAGATGATCATACAAAACCTTCCATCTCCCTTCTCTGTTTTTGCTCTGGCTAGTTCCATACCTGGAATATACTCTTGGCAACCTTTGCCTCTTAGAATCACTATTGTTAAATTATGTTCAGTTTTGTCTTTAATGACCTCATTTGGATTTTTCTTGGCAAAAATACTGGAGCAGTTTGTCATTTCCTTCTCCAGTTCATTTTACAGAGGAGAAAACTGAGGCAAACAGGGTTAAGTGACTTATCCAGGGTTACACAGATAGTATCTGAGGCCACATTTGAAAACAGATCTTCCTGATTCCATGCCCAGCACTCCATTTAGTCTGGCACTTAGAATCTTTAGTTTCCTTTAATTCAGCTCAAGTGAAGGCTTCTACATGAAGGCAAAAGCAGAGAAATGAAGAAAAGAAAAAAGCAATAGAAAACATCAGGATACCTATCCCATAACATTTATGTGTGTATGTGAAGATATCTATATTTTTACATAGTACATGGATTCCAGGTAGTTATATACACATGTATATATAATATCTATATTCGGATAACTATATTCTGATATAATTAATATCCTTTGTAATAATATTTTATTTTATTCATTTAAAAATATTATTTTGAGGAAATGTTCAACAGCTTTATTAGATAGTTGTCCATGACAGAAAAAGCTAAGAATCCCTGCTTTAAACTGTAGGTTTGCAGGTAGATGATAAACATCCGAGTGGTGGCCCTGAGAGTCTACTAAGCACCTAGGTGATTTTCCTTGATATATTCTAACAGGAAAGAGAAAAGGCTTCTGATATGTTATGACTTCCTTCTTCAAGAAGAGAAAGTCCACCTCTGGCTCCTACAATAAAGGTTCTGATTTAAAGCTGTTTACTAGTCCAACCATTCTGGAAAACAATTTGAAACTATACCTAAAGGATGATAAAATTCTGTATACCCTTTGATCCAGTGATACTAGTTTTGTGTCTCAAAGAGATGAAAGAAAAGGGATATGAACTTATTTATATGAAAATATTTATAGCAGTTCCTTTGGGAATGCAAAAATTTGGAAACTGAGGAGATGCTCATCAATTAAAGAGTGGATGAACAAGTTGTGGTATGATTGCGATTAAAATTATTACTGTTCTTTAAGAAATGATGATCAAAATGGTTTCAGAAAAACCTGAGATTTATATGCCAGATGAAGTGAGCAGAAGCAGGAGAACATTGTACATAGTAAGAGCAGGACATAAGGATGGCCAACTGAGAAAGACTTAGCTACTTTGATCAAGATGATAGTCCAAAATGATTCCAAAGGACCTATGATAAAAAAAAAAAATGCTATCTATTTCCAAAAGAGAGAGCTGATGATCTCCAAGTGCTGACTGAAGCATGATTTTTTACTCTTTATTTTTCTTGTGTTTTTTTTTTCAATATGGCTAATATGGAAATATGATTTGCACGGTTTTGTAAGTATAATCAATTCCACATTGCTTTGCCTTCTCAATGGTTAAGGGAGGGGTAGGAGGGAAAGAGAAAATTTGAAATTCAAAATTTTAAAAAATGAATGTTAAAAATAACAGCCTATCCATCCAGACTTAATACATATTAATCTCCTCACCCACTGTAAATTCTAGCCAAACTGGCCTGCTTGGTGTTCCTCATACATTATAGTCAGTTCATCTGACTATAATGCTTTTGCATGGACTACCCTTTCCTGTTTGAAAGGCACTAGTTCTTCACTTCTGTCTTATAAATTCCCCAGCTTTCCTTAACAAAAAAAAAAAAAACAAAAAAAACTAGTTAGAATTGTACCTCCTAGATGATGCAATGTATTGAACTCCAGGCCTGAAGTCAGAAAGGACTGAGTTCAAATTGAGTCCAAACACCAGCTCTGTGATCCTGAGCAAATACCTTAATCCCATTTGCCTAAATTTCCTCATCTGTGAAATAACCTAGAGAAGCAAATGATAAAACACTTCAGGATATTTCTCAAGAAAATTCTAAATGGT
Organism: Sarcophilus harrisii; assembly: GCF_902635505.1. Taxonomy (NCBI): domain Eukaryota; kingdom Metazoa; phylum Chordata; class Mammalia; order Dasyuromorphia; family Dasyuridae; genus Sarcophilus; species Sarcophilus harrisii. Next base: position 205,632,416 of record NC_045428.1, read on the forward strand.
GTCATGAAGAATTGGATATGAACAAAAACACAGAGAGTCTATTCTAATTTCCTCAATTGTTTCATGCCTTCATTTTGTATTATCTTGTATATATTTTATATTTAATTTTCCACTTATTATTTTTACTTTACTTATTCTTCTTCTTCAAGAAAGGGATTGGTTTTTGCCTGTATTCCCAGCTTCTATTACAGTTCCTCCATACAGTGGATACTTAATAAATATTATGTTGAAAGCTTCTTGAGGCAGGAACTGGGTTGTCTTTTTGTATTCCCAGTGTTTATCTTGGGGTCTTACCTAAGGAGCTTAATAAAGATTTATTAATTGATTAGAAAATGAATGAATGAATGTACTTCATTTAATTCCTTAAGTCATAAAGGGATTTCAGACAGGAGGAAATTGGCTCTACTCAAAGTGGTATAATCCACTTTTTGCATATTTTTAACAACAAACAACAACAACAATAGCAATGGCATTTTATAAAGCTCTGGTATGGATCTGGTCCTGTGCTAAATGCTTTACAATTATTATCTCATGTTATCTTCACAATAGTCTTGGGTGGGGGGTAAAGGTACTATTATTATCCTCATTTAATTATTTTGTTATTTAATTTATGATTCCTGCATAATCTATTGGGTTGGGACTGCATTTTGAATGAAATTGGCTCTAAATATGAACCCTGATTCAGAATCCAACTAGTGATGAAATTCCATCTCTGAGTGGGATAACCACATTCAGAGAAAAAGAAATGAAAAAAATAGGACACTCTAAACCAGATTATTGTTCTTGAGATAGATTTAATTCTAAAATTTAGTTCTAAAATTTTCATTTTTAATTTTATTATTCTAAAAAATCTAATTGCTAAAGAATTTGAGGTTTGGTTTTGTTTTTAATTGAAAGCACTGGAAACTTGGACTAAAGAAGTTGTAAGGGATGCCAGTTTCAATCTTTCAATACTTTGGGTGTTAGCAGGGCCTTACTATCTGAGGAATAATACTGAGACATTGTCTCGTCTCTCTTTGCCCAGAACAAATTCTGATGAATGTATTGGCTTCTCTAAGGCCCCTGGCAATCATGGAGATCCCAATGCCAAGTTGGATTGAACTTCAGAGGATGATGTTTTCAAGAGCAAAGCTGTGTTTCCTGGAATTGATATGTCAGTCTTCACTAAGGAGCAAGCAGGATCCTGCTCTCCCAGTTTTATCATTGCTTTTCAAAATGTACCTCACAACGAGATGCAGTTACTAAGATAGGGATGATTGGCTGACATTTTGTTCTGACCCAGACTTTAAATAGGAATTAGGGCCTCAGATATTCTGTACCTGTCCTGACAAATGATAAATGACTCTCTTCTCATTTGTGAAGCAGGAAGCATGAAGTTATTCTTGATATTTCATTAGATTTAATGAAAAAAAAAGAGCCTTATGGAACAGCTTTGGGGTTAAAATATGATAGAGATTATTTTCATACCAGTGTGGTCTAATAGAGCACTATACAATGAAATGTAAGATAGGGGGTTCCATTGCTAGAAATAATGGAATATAATTGCTCACTTCACTAAGACAGGCCAAAAAAAATCAATAAAATTGTTCTAAAAACACTTTGAGTTCAAAAGAAAAGAATTATAAAAATAAGTTCTAACATATAATAGAACTTTCCAAAGACAACTTAGTTCAGGACTCGACTCAACAACTGACAATATTGTCTACTTGTCCACATAGTTTAAATTTATAATGCTATGTTACTGTTGCATGAAGTAAAATATTGGTCTTACAATGTATAGGAAAACCTTTACAAGTAATTGAAGTGTGATATCCACTAACAACCATTCTGAACTAGGGAAGCGTATGTTCTAGAGGTAACTCTCTTAGTCTGAACTCCTAAAAGCCTAGCCTACAAGATCCTACTAGTGTGCTTCCCATTAACAATCAGGCAGGCTAAACAATTAGCTTTTAACAGAGACATTTACTAAAATAACAAAGTAAAAAACAAAACCAGTAGCTTCAAAGCATTCTTCTTATAGACTTGATACATATTTTTCTACAAATAGATACAGAATCCATGGAAAGAATGGGATCAGAGTGTGTTGATATGGTGGTATTTGTGCAAGATAGATAGATATACACTCATCATATATATGTTCGTGTGTGTGTCGAGATAGACATACACACATTATATATATATGTGTGTTTATATATATAGATCCATATATATATGTAACAAAAGTATCACTACTCCTGGTTCTTTAGGGCTTATATTTCATTTATTTCTTCCTGATCATGTCTACCCATCTATCTTCGTTAGATTGTACAAACTGGGTTCCCAAGGTCCGTTTTCAGGGGTCTTATTCCTTGAGGCTTTTTCATTCCTTGAATGACTGCCTTTCTGTTATCAGTGTCAATCTAGAGAACAGTCTGCTTCCTTCTTTTGCCTTGAGATTTTTAGAAATGACAAACTTGAATTAATGGATATGGTATCTGCCGTGAGTAGTTTTTTGCTAGGCTCTGTGGCCAATAGGGAGAATAGGGCTCACCTTGAAGAGGTCTCCTCTACATTCCTCAGCATACATTTCTCTGTAACCGAGTTGTCCCTAAGTCCTTAGCTATTTAAAGAGCTGAAAAGGTGTGACTATTTTTTGCTAGTCCAATAGGATTGCTCCCTTTAATTTTGTTAGAGAAAGTAATTTATATATCATAAAAGAATCAGAGCCTCGATGAATATTTAGAGTTAGTTTAATACCTCATTATCATCCTATGATTAGATTCTAGCCCTTCTGGCCTCTGGGCAGAGGAAGGGCATTCAAAGAGCAACTTCCCCTCTACTCTCCTTTTGCCAAAGAGGATTTCATATAATACATTTAAAACTATTTTTCTTCTGTTGGATTAAATTAGGGTAATTTCAGGAACTGTGAATACACATTTTGGAAAAGAGAGAAAACTGGGAATAGTTTTAATTCTTTTCTATGGGGGTTGGCTAGCCCAAGGGTAATTAGATATTTGCCTGGTTGAAGACAGAGTAACCTCTGTTCTTTGTATTTTTCCATGGAGCTCTGAGAAAGCATTTGGAGCCCTGCTGCTTCTGGGAAACACTGCCCAGAAATTTGATGTTTTGGGAAGTTGCCCAGTCTGATATGAGGAGGCAGCCCTGCCCTGTATAACTGATAAGTATATGGCAGTGGTACAACTTAATAATGGATAACTATAACTTTGTGTTGGTTGTGTATCAAATTGAGATAAGGATTAAAAAAGGTGGTTTCTGAGACTGACTTCACAGACAGACTCATGGCAATCTAAAACAAATGAGACTTTAAGATGTCATGTGCTTGAGTTATAGTTGTTTTCAGTTGTGACTGACTCTTTGTGACCCCTTTAGGGGTTTTCTTGGCAAAGATACTGGAGTGGGAGTAGTGGATTCTTACCTGATGCCTCCCATCCTACATGTGTTTGCTTCATTTCTATCCCACTAGGTTTACCCTTACTTAATTTTTATGCTAGCTTATGTGCGTTTGCCAAACTCAGAAGACTGAGACAGGATGGGTGGAATAAATTCTTTTGGCATGTTAGTCTGTCTATTAGTATGAGCAATGCTGGTTTTGTCATTTTACTAAAATTTACTTTGTACTTTTATCAAACACTTTTGAAAAATATTTAATGTCCCATTTAAACAGGTAAAAGCCTTAGATGAACTCTGAGATTCTGATATAGTGGAATTAAATAAGCTGGAATATTTTTTCCCCAGAGAGCAATTTTTCTCTTTTTATCCCATAGTTAAAAGCACACACAATACTTGGTAGCTGAAAGTGCTTTAGGAGCCAAAAGGCTATGTTTTCGTTACAGTCCTGTTTCTTGCTGGCCATGATATTATGGGCAAGTTACTTTGCTATTCTAAGTTAATTCTTCATTTATAAAAGAGGATATATCTATATTTATAGAATGCTTTATAAGCTTTCATAAACATAACTCATTTATTCCTCTGAATAATCCTGGGATATAGGTGTCATTATCCCAGTTTACATGTAATTTAAATTGATTTGCCCAAGATCATAAATATATATGAAACTATGACTGAAAGCCAAGTCTTCTGTACTAAATCCAATACCCTTTTTTATCATGATACTTGTCTCTAAGTGATATTGCAAAGAAAAGATGAGATAATTAATTTGCAAATACATTATTAATTTTTAAAAAATATTTTGTTTTAATAAGTTAAGATCCAACTTCTTATCTTCCCATCCAAATCCTTTCTTACCTCCAACTGAGAACACAAAAAAACAAAACTCATTATTACAAACACGTATAGCCAGTCAAATTCCCCCCCGCATTATCATGTGAAAAAAAGCATTTTTTCATTTGCATCCTGAATCCTTCATCTCTCTATTAGCAATATGTTTCATTATTAGTTCTTTGGAATCCTGGTTGGTCTTTATACTGATAGGAGTCCAATGCAATAGTATTACATCACATTTTTATACTATAACTTGTTCATTTCCCAATCTATGGGTATCCTATAAAATTCCCATTCTTTGTCACATCAAAAAGAATTAAATATTTTTGTACATCCTTAAAGTTTGCTTATAGTTAAACCTTCTCCTTCCTTGACTCTCTAGGACTTCCCTCTAATTTTCCTGTTGAACAAAATATGTTTTTGAACCCAAATCTGTGTGGATCTGTTTTCTTCCCTCTTTTGATCAGTTCAGATAAATAAAATTCAAGTATTATTCCACTTGCCTTCATCTGCCTGCACTGTTTGAATACATGTCTACTTGTGCTCCTGATTATATGAGATAATTTTCCCTGTTATTTAGTTCCATTCCTCCTAGTATAAATTGTTCTTCTTCCTCTCTCTTTCCATTCTTTTCTTAATATCATCATGACATACTAGGTCTTGTCTAACCGTACTGTCTTTTATAACTCCTCATGATAGGGTCCCAATATGATTCATATGTTTGAATGTAAGGAAATTATCCTTGTTTAGTCTTTTATGATAGCTTGACCATGTTTATCTTTTTTAAAGTTTCTCTCTACTCCTGTGTTAGAACTTCAAAATATTTCTGCAGTTCTTGTCTTCCTTCCTCCCAATCAACAATGTTTGGAAAACCACTATTTCATGAAAAATCCATTTTCCCCATCATGCAGTTTTCCCCTATAGTTCCCATACTTAGTTTTGCTGAGTAAACTATACATGATTATATGCCTACATCTTTTGCCTTCTAGAATACTGTATTATAAGTTCTCCTTTAGAGTGGTGGGTGCTAAATCATGTGTGACTTGTTATGCAACTTCAACTGGGCTCTCACTAATGCTAGGCAATCCTACTCTACCTCCCTTATTTGTTCTCTTCCAACTTTTTAAAATCCCTCTTCAAACCTCTCTTGATTACTCCTCCCTCTAACTCTATCAGGGAAGAATTTATCTCCTTTTCTTAGGGGAAAATGAGATCATCTTCCTTGAGCTCCCTCTTTTGCTCACCTATCTAATCTCTAACTCAGATGGTTACTGACACTGTATCCTCCACTCTAATTTCACATGATTTGAGCTCTGCAAGTTCCTGACCTGGTTTTGGGTCTGAATGAGAATAGATTGCTTCTGGACTCCACTCTTATCATCCAAATAGACAGTTCTATTAGTTGAGAATAACAGGATTATAGGCTTCCTTTTGATCTGGGATTCCTGCTTTGGTTATTTCTCTGCAGGTGGGTTAGATTACGTAAGGCCCTGATTTATCCCTGGGGTTTGCTCCTCTTTGTTGCTCCTTTTAGCTTCTGAACTTCCATCTTTTTTTAATATACCACCTAGGACCTTTCTACTGGGGAATGTCACTATTCTGCCCAAATCCTTTTCTTACATTAACCTGGATTTATCACCTGGTACTAGGTAGTGGACAATAAAGCTGTTATTTGGGACATGTCTACTTCCACTGCCCCAATATGGCTGTCAAAGTCTGAGATCTTTTCTAGCCCTCTTACAGAGCCTCTTCGTGAGGACTGGGGTGCTCTTTGTGCTGCTAACTAATTAATCCCCATCTTCAATGTCTGCAAACTTTCTTGACTTTCTCCCTATGCCAAACTAAACTGAATAAATGACTCACTGTGACTTTTTCTGGATTTCCCCATTAGGATTCTGTCTGGTACATTTTCTAGATCTGTTTGGAGAAGTTTGTGGAGTAGAGCTCACCACATTGCTTCCTACCGCTCTGCTAAGTTGATTACAGACTCCTGCATTATAAATTCTAAAGAATCATGCCTCTGTAGAGTATTATCAACATGATTCTTCTCCATTCTAGCTGGGAAAATTACAAAGTTATTTGTTTGATAATATATATTTCCCTCATCTTCTTCATTGCTACTTTTGTATTTAAAATAGATTGTCTATATGCCTATTTTTGTTATGGCACCTATGATTATTGTCATCCTCTAAAGTCATACTTCAATGTTTCTTTATGGAATCAAGGTGACTCTTGGTTCTCGATGACTAGACTTACAAAATACAACTGCTGTCAGATTTTTCAAAATATAAAATTACACGAGAGTAACCCTTTTTGATCCATAGTCTTCTCTCTCTAATTTTATTGTCTACTTTTTTCTCCCTGAAGATACAAATTTTTTGAGGCAAACTATAAATAATTCAAATTTATATAGCACTTTGAGATTTACAAAGGTTAAGTAAGGATCTGAGAGGCTAAGTGATTTGCTTCAGGTCACCAGTAAATAAATTGAACTAAATTGAACTTTGTATTTAAGCTATGACTTAAAACAAGTCCTGTCAACCAAATATAATAATTTACAGTACTTTTCTTGATTCAGGCATGATAGAATTGGAGTAAGACAGTAACAGAGAGCTCTGGTGCTACTTTTCTAGGAGGGGAAAGAAATAATTAAGGAGGATATGAGTACTAACTGTAATGATTTATAATACACATAATACTGTAGTTGAATTTTTCCCTTGCCTTTCATTAACTTATTGAAACTTATTTTCACTTTTTGAGTTTTGCCAAATACTGAGCAGGCAGTCATACAGAGCCATACTTTCTTACATATTTCCCTGTATACCTCTGGCTAATTCATGGCTCAATGTAAATTATTTCTTTCTAGGTTGGATTTTATCATGCAGTTCAATCACCCAGCTCTATTAGATTACTCTACTTTCTCATGTTTCACCATCATTTTTACTAACTTAATAAATTTGTGTCAGCAAATTTTACCACCTCACTATTTACCTTGTCCCCAAGATCATTAATAAATACACAGTACATCACTGGTTTCAGTAATATTGTACCCTTGGGCACTCATAGTAATAGAAATTCCACATATTTGGTTGTCAGCTATTAGAGTTGAGATGTAGAAAATGTGAATAGTCAACTACTCAATTATTCAGAGGATGATTATCCAATTGGTGAATTATCCTATCCTACTTATTTTCTACCCCATCCTAAGCATTATAAGGTAGGGGAAAGGAAGGAAACAAGCATTTATTAAGTGTGTATGATGTGCCAAGTATTGTGCAAGGTACCTTACAAATATTTAATTTGATCCTCACAACATCATCACCACTTGGGACATAGGTGCTATTATAGTCCCTATTTTATAGTTGAGGTAATTAAGGCAGTCAGCTGTTAAGTAACCTAGGGAATACATAGCTAGTATCAGCTGCTTCTTGTGTAGACCCGGTTAGAAGTCAGGTGCTATAGTTTTTAGTTTGTTTTATTAAGTCAAAATTTGAAACTTTTGAAACAGGAGTTATTGAGATATATTGGGGTTTATTGGCTAGATTTCTTTAAGGACCACACCTGGCTCTCATTAACTGGTCAACAATAGGTCCCAAGTCAAACCCCAATAGATCATTTTTGAGTCCTGGTTCACTTCTAATGAATGTAAATAGCAATTATTTCTGTTTTGGCCAAAAACCTTGAGGGTCTTCCTCTCCCAGAGCATATTTTTTTTGGACTAGGTAAAAGAGGCCATTCTTCGTTTCAGTTCTTACCTAGCCTTAATCATCAAATAGGTGCTGTCTCAGTCAAACTGAGACCTGTTGAAGACCTTAGCTTAAAAAGTCTCCTGTGACATCTAGGGTCATTTCCAGTTGTCCTGATCTATGTCTTGCCATTGAACTTAGATGGCTCTGAAGGGGAAAATGAGACTGGTGACTTTGCCCAGCCCTTTTTCACTTAAATTCAACTCACTTGTATGTCATGGCTTCACCTCCCTGATATCAGGACAAAGAGCCATAACAATAACAACAGTATCTTCAAACTACTCTCTCTCTAAAGGTTTTATACCTTTGTCTTCCTCCATCTTCATTCATTTACTAGGAAAGTCAAGAAGAATCCCAGGCATAAGAAAGACAGGGACCCTTGAGACCCAAGCTTTGGAAGCCTTTGTCCAGTATCAGTCCCCAAAATAATTCTAAATAGATCAGTTAGGAACTGGAAATTAGGCATTATTTACAAATGCTTTCTAACTCTAAGCCAGTTAAGAGGTTTGGAACAGTTATCCTGTCCTTGGTGAGCAGTAAGTTTTGAATATAGTCTTAACTCCTATGACTTTACTGACTAACAGTCAGTGCTAACACTGTGTTCCAAAAGAGCTTGGCCCATGGAAGCAAAGCTCTCCTTTTGGAAAGGAAAAAGTCTATTAGAGCCAAGGCTCTGAGAAATGACAGACTTCCCCGAGGGAAGAAAATAGCTAAAGGGCAATTTTCCCCCTTTTTCTAGTCTGATATTGAGTGTGTGAATGCCCTGTCATTCTAAAGGAGCTAAAGCTGAAACCCTTGGGATGTAGGTTAAAAAAGACATGGGCCACTCAAATCTTTATGTTATGACAAAGAGTTAGCCTCTCAAATGTGCATCTCAGATAAATTTAAAAACTGGAAACAGAGAAGCTTCTGGTACCCAGAAGACCTGGTTGCAATCAGTGTTACCAAGTGCTCAGCAATCAAGGGACCAGAGAAAAACCATCAAGTGGTGATTAGGCACAACCAGCATGGAGATTTATCATACCCTTATACCTAACATGTCAGAGTTGCCTTTCTTCATATGTTTTTTTTTTTCTGGCTATTCATGTCCTTCTACATCTGTACTCTGGCTAAAGGTGTTCTCTATATGTATATATTTGCCTTTTATACTCATTGGATATATAGTTTGAAAGGGATGTACCCCAGATTTGGGCAACTGTCCTATTTCTATTTTTCTTATTGCGTTATTTCATTAAATGTCTTTTGCTTTGAAATAGCACATTTCTTGTTTGATTAGTAATGTTTGTCTTGATAGGGATGGATGAACTTTTTTTTGAGCATATAGACTGTATTTGGATGTATAAATACATAGTGTATCTTGGAAAGTCCTATGCTAATGGACTTTAGAACTTGGGGACTATCTATTCACTTACATACATATGTACATAGACAGGTGGTTCTAATATGACCCAAGGGAAATAACTAGACTAAAGGAGTCAGTAGGAATAGGAAAACAGAATAACTGGAATAAAAAACTGAAATAACCTATTGGAGGATCATATAGATGGATAGGTAGATCCCAAGAGAGCTGCTCCAAATGCAAATGTAAAGTACTATACTATTCTGGCATGCCTTGACTTCCGAAAATCTTCTAGATTTCTTATTATTTTCTTAGTACTTGATTTATTTACACTCTCATATTTTTCTTTATTTGCCTAGTTGTAGGCAACTGATCAACTTGATCCATTGATCAAGTATTGGACCTGAAGTTCCAATCTAGCTTCAGAAACTTACTAGCTAAGTAATTTTGTTGAGTTATTTTACCTCTCAATTTCTACAACTGTACAATGAAGATAATAATAGCACATTCTCTCCAGGTTATTGCAAAAATCAAATGAGATATTTATAAAGCATCTTTGCAAACCTTAGACTGCTACATAAATACTAGCCATTTCTGATTCTTCTATTCCACTTGTACTTTAGTCACAATTCTTACATGTATATTCAAGCTCTTTACCTTAGATCAGTAAGAATTGGCTTCCCTTATGGTTTTGGTTTAAAGATCTGTGAAGATGTATTGGTTTGGGCCAAAAATAGATAATTATTAGATGAAATAGTATATAAATGCATCATAATTGCAAAACAATATGCTATATAAGGTCCAAGGTAGAAAGTAATTTTAATTGAGATAACCAATTAAATCCTTGCAATGATAAATATAACTATCAAGTATAAATAAAAGCCCATATCAGAAGTAAATAATAATAAAAAGTGGTTTGTTTTTACTCCCTTGGAAAATTAACCTCTTTTTAGAATCATACAGTTTGTAGGCTTCACATTCTCAATTAAACAGCAGACTTATAGATATCTGGAAAATAAATTTAGTGTGATATCTTACTAAAGTACACTCAAATCATCAGTATGAGCTTTACTTTTTTTTAAATTTATTTTTGATTATTCAAATCTTAGTAGAGATGCCCACTGACCAGGAATACTTTTTTTAGATGTTTAAAAGTTTATATTATTTAATTCAAGATAACAACAATAATAATAGATCACATGATATAGTACTTTAAGAGAGAGTTTGTTAAAGTAGACAGGCATTTGCCCTTGGGCTCAGATCCCATAGAAGGTGGTGGGGGTGAGGGGCTGGGAGAGTGTAGAAGTGAGTAAGTGGTAGTGGTGGGGGGATAAGATAGTTTCCACTACCAGAATTTCTTCACACAAGATATCACAGGTCTTTATTCCTCTGCACCCCACTCTGCCACCCACACATAAATTATAATAAGCACTACAGCTTGTTAAAATGATTGGAGAGCCTGGGAGCATAATTCCTATCCCTATCTGTTCTTGTTGTGGGTCTCTGGGTAAATCATTTAACATTTCAGTGCTCTAGGCAACTCTCAAAGTCTCTAAATTGAAGAACATCTGTTGATTTGCATTGGTAAAAATGAATTTCCTTACTAGGGAGTTCCTTATATCAATGTATTCTAGGCTAAAATGAGTGTATCTATATATGGGTGTGTACATGATATTTATGTGTGTGTATATCATGTACACACACATGCAAACATATGCATATGGATATGTAAGGCATTGATTTCCATCAATGAGGAAAAAGTCCTATGCCAATGGACTTTAAAATTATCTAGCCACTTATACACATGTGTACATATCAAGGTGGTTCTAATATGACCCAAAGGAACTAGCTAGACTAAAGGGGTCAGTAGGAATAGGAAAACAAAGCTTGCTTTCTTGGTTTCTCACAGTTTAGTCTCAGAATTTCTCTATTGGTGGTGGTGGTGACCCTTCATTTTTGAAGCTGACCAATGATATCACAAAGGTAATGTCTTGATTTGCATGTGAATTAGAATTGCTCTAGAAACAAGATGGTGATGGTCCGGGGAAGTTGAAGGGGGTCAGGGAGCTGGGTTAAGATCTGACTTAGACAAAAACATAAAAGATATTAGTGACTTATGTATCTATTGGTGGTAAAATTTTATTTAAAATTTCTTTTTCAGTTTTCTCTTTCTGTGAAATGATAAACTTTTGATCTAGAGTGGAGATTAGAGATGGACTTATCCCATCCCGCCTCTTTTGTAATAGGTGAGAAAATGACAGCCTAAATAAAACTACCTTAGGATCATATACCTAGTTAGTTATAGTCCCCTACATTAACATGTAGAGTACTGAAAGCCAAGATACACACTCCTGTATTTCCCATGTGACTCTTCCTCTAATGCATATCTACAATAGAAAATATGTAAAAGTCATTTTTAAACCGGAAAAATACAATTTTGGCATATATCACTGAATAAAGTATGATTTAAAATGTATTGAGATGAAAGATTATAAAAAAATTTAAATATTTCCTTCTTTAGAATATTTTGTGTTTTAAAGGAAACTTCTCCCAAGGTGAAAGAGAAAACATAAATATATCTATTGTGTTGTTTTAATATTGTTACTGTCCTGCTTATACTCTTGCAGAATGCTCAAGAATTTGGAAATATGAAACAGAAATTGGCACTGATAGCATACTTTCATACTGCATTGTGGCATGGGGATGACTTCGAGTTCCAAAAAGCTGTGCTTTTTGAGGATAGGCTCTAACAGGTCTCCTTGGCCCAGGGGCAAAGTGTTGTCTGAGAACCAACCTTGCTTAATTTGTAGAGGCTCATCACTGAGTTAGCCACCAGGAATAAATTCTTTAGATCATGTTCTTTTAATCTTGAGTGGGTGCAGTCTCTCTCAATGAAGGGAGAATACATGAATAAAATAAAAGATATTTTTAAATAGTTCAAAATAAAACACACATCTCTAATATCTGAATATATAACTCAGTTTCTTGGTCTAAGTTTGCCTGAGGATAACTTCAATTTCTGAAAATACAAGAGTCTATGATTTTATTTCAAATAAGCTTTTTACAAGATTACCTAGTTCAAGGGGGAGACAGGTAGCACATTAGATCAAACACTGAGCTTGGAATCAGGAGGATTCATCTTCTTTAGTTAACTCTGGCCTTAGAGCAGTTGTGTCATCCAGGGCAAATCACTTAACTCTATTTGCCTCAGTTTCCTTATCTATAAAATGAGCTGGAGAAGGAAATGACCTTTTTTGTCTTCTCAGTTGTGGGGAGAGGGGAAAAACGAAAGGAAGATGGTTCAGAATAGAAAAGAAAATTGAAGGGAAAAAAGAAGTGCTTGTTAATAATTATAATTAGCATTTATGTAGCACTTTAAAGTTTGCAGAGAATTTTTCAAATATTTTCTCATTTTATTCTCATACTCACCCTGGGAGTTAAGTATTATTATTATTCCCATTTTACAGATGAGAAAATTGAGGCAGACAGAAACTACATAATTCAGATATCCACAGAACTACCTAATTGTCTCTTTAAGGATATTTTTTTTGCCTAGAAGAATATGGGCAGGCAATTTAGGGCAACACCTAAGACAGAAGGAAGGGAAAGGAGAGAGTGTGAAAAACCAAAACTAGCTGTTAGTGAATTGATTACAGGATTCTTCATCTTCATACTTCATATTTTCTTTCTTTGAGAAGATATAATTTGTCATCTTTTTGCAAAATTAACTGCCAAGCTCAAAGTCTGAAACAATTGAATTGCATCTTTTGTTTTCTGTCATTAAAAACTGTATATATTAGTCTTTCTATTGACATCCTTTTAGAAACTGATCTCTGGCATTTATTTGGACCATTTAAGATCTAGCCACTGCAGGAGACTGACCAGGGATTCTGCTATAGGAAGCTGCAGCAACAGACTGCATAGATAAAAGTCTGACAGCAGTACGGTAGCCTATATATAGCTTTTATGAATTTTATGAATTTCATGACCTTCTGTGAGACAGAACAAGATGGTTAGCACAAACCTAGCTTTTCATATTAAATTTTCTAAGAAATGGAAATTACCTTCTCTATCTTTTGTAGTGGCTTTAAAAATGAAGGTAGACCCCAAATGACAGTTCAAGTAAGAAGCTTCCAGTTCTCCTGCACTTTGTAGTTTATTTTAAATTTATTTTCCTGACACCCAAGCTCTCTTTTATTTTGGATGGCATAGGCATCTCTTCTTCAAAAATTGGACAGAAGTACATTATATGTTTTCGTATTTTCAAAGCCATCAACCTAGATTTCTCCATTAAAGACAGGTACACACACAAATCATATTATAAATTAGGTATTGAATATTATTTCTTAAGTACCTCTACTCTACTGTGTGTTCATAGGACAGACAGGTAGACAAAAATTTGATGATTTGGTAGAACATGTTATAATATATTAGAAAAGAACATTTGGATGATTGTTAGATATTCATGGAATATAAATGATTTTAGGGGTAATTTATATTTGGGGACAGTAGGCCTAAAATGCTTGTATTTCTGTTTCTAAGGACTTTGCCACTCAATTACTAAGGAACTTCCCTCAACAAGGAAGGGATGGATTTATTTTCTCATGCTGCAAAAGCTCTCTTTGATGTGAGCTTCCTTCTTCCACTGGTGAGTTCCTTTCAAGACCCTAATTTTGGGGATCATGGACCTGGACAGATTATTCTTTGTTCCTTTCTTACTTCTGTTTCTGAGAACTTTACAACCTTTTCCAATCTTTTTCTCCTCTCTCTCTCTCTCTCTCTCTCTCTCTCTCTCTCTCTCTTTCTCTCTCTCTCTCTCTGTTTGTGTTGTCTTGCCCCTTCAAATATAAACCTCTTGAGGACAGGGACTGTCTTTCTTTTTGCCAATATTTGTATCCCCTGCATTTAGCAGAGTGCCTGGTTTATAGTATAAATATGTGTTGCTCACTGAAAATATACAGTTGCTGCCATTATTTGCTTACTTATAATACTTACAATCTATAATACTACAAATCTATATTTATACAAATCTCTAAAACATACACATACACATATGCCTGCACAAACCACACTCAAGCTTTGCTAATAAAAGAGAACTTTTATTAAAAGATATAAGCTAGTATGCTACCAGACAAAGCAAAATGAAAAATAGACTTACTTAAGAGATAATCAGAGAAACTACATTTTGCAAAAAGGGTCTCATAGAAAATGAAGCAATATCGAAAATTTTCACAGCAAGTATCTCTGATAAAGACTCTATTTCTCAAATATATACTGAGTATAGAAATAAGTCAAATTTATAAAAACAAAGCCATTCCCCATTTGATAATTTTTCAATTAAAATGAACAGGCAGATTACAGAAGAAAAAAAATGTTCTAACTCTAAATCACTATTGATTAGAGAAAGGAAGATTAAAATGATTCTGAGGTACCATCTCACATCTATCAGAAATGACAAATGATGAAAGGGATGGGGAAAAATTGGTACACTAATAAATTGTTGGTAGAGTAGTAAACTAGTCTGAACACTATGGAAAGCAATCTAGAACTATTCCCAAAGGGTTCTAAAAACCGCTTGGTCATGTATACTTATGGTGTATCTAATTTATACTTTAATATATTTAACATCTACTGGTCATCCTGCCATCTAGGGGAGGGGGTGGGGGGAAGCAGGGGAAAAATTGGAACAAAAGATTTGGCAATTGTCAATGCTGTAAAATTACCCATATATATAACTTGTAAATAAAAAGTTACTATTTAAAAAAAAAAAGGGTTATAAAAACGTACATACCCACCAATACTACTATTAGGTCTATATCCCAAAGAGTTCAAAGAAAAAGGTAAAGGAGCTATATGTACAAATAATATTATAATAACTATTTATGATGGCAAAGAATTGGAAATTGAAAGGATGCTGATATGATGGAGTGTTATTGTGCTGTGAGAAATGATGATGAGGGGGGGAATGATTTCAGAAAACTATGGCAAGACCCTATATGAACTGATGCAAAGTAAAGTGAGATATACTGGGAGATCATTGTGCACAGTAATAACAATGTTGTAATAATGATTAATTGTGAGAGACCTGGTTGCTCTGATCAATACAACAATCTGAGACAATTCCAAAGGATTCATGATTAAAAATGATATTCAATTCCAGATGAATGCTGAGTGCAAAATGAAATAAAATTTTTAATTTTTTTTTCTTGATTTTTTTGCAATATGGCACATTTCAAATGTATAATTGCTATCTTATTTCCTGCTTTCTCAGGGAGTGGGGAAGAGATAAGAGAGAGGGAAGAAATTTGGAATTCAAAATTTAAAAATAATGTTAAAAATAGAAAAAATAGAGGAAAAATATAAGCCCAAAATAACATTCAATGTCATTTTGGTTCCATATTCTCCTAGCCATCTGAAGATTGATTGACAGGATCCTGTAATGAACAAAAATGGATGATTTTATTTTTAATAACTGTCTTTCCTTCTTTTTGTGAAAGGCCCAAAATATGGACTATGGGAATAAATGGAAAAACTAGAAATATGGGTAATCTGCAAATCAGATCATTTGTTCCTGGATACTTGAGAGTTGGCTATTTTAGTATTCATACTATATTTAGATTTTTGCCCTTGAATATGGAACACCTTTTTTTTCCTACTTTAGTCCAAGGTCATCCTGAAGAGCATTATTAGTTGATGTTATATTTCTAATAGGTTTTTTCCTGCATAGCATTCAGTGTCATATTTTTATAAATGTTTATTAGATAATAGCATATTAAAAATGCCATCTCCATCTCTCTAACCTTTGTAATCCAAAGATATTTAAAGAAAAACAATAGTTAAACTTGCTTACATAATTAGTCTGCTGATGAAGTAGTGAGCTTGATGTCATGATAGGCTAATTATAATCATTTCCACACTGATGTACAAGGTTGAAATAGATTCTTTTCATATGCCACAAGCCAGAGACACTAGGAATGATGCTTTTCCTGTTGATTCTTCCAGAGTTTATTCATTCTTACTCCTTCATTTTCCTCTATTAGTCTTTATGATATTATTACTTCTTGTAATAATAGCTAGTACTTATATAAAGTTATTAATAGTCATAAAATATTTTCTTTACAATAACATTGAGAAGTAGGTGGTGTGAATGTTAGCAGCTCCAATTTACAGATGAGGAAAATAAGATAGAGATTTAAGTCATTCAGCTAAAAAGTCATCACTTTTCTTACTCCAAGTCCAATGCGCTTTATACTATTTTATTCTATATCTATATCTATATAAGTATGTTTGGTTTAGGAAAGTAAAAGCAAACCCAAAACAAAATTTAATAATACTACTTCCCAGGTTTATCATGAGGTTCAAATAAGGTAATATATAAAAATATTTTGCAAATATTAGTGTTATATAGATGACATTTTTTCATATGAAAATAAGAAAAATCCCAACTCATCAGACAACAATCAAACAGCTTATCCAAGGTTGTGGAAAGAATCCTGTATAGAAACTAAAATCCCTGAGGAATGTAAGCTATATGTGGAGTTCAAAGTTCTTCCCCTGTCCCTAATTTGTACTAGCATGATAAAAGATTGAAAGTTCTAGGGACTAACTCCATTTAATATGAAGAAATTCCCTGAAAGTTTTCCTTTGGCATTCTTTGGCCATAAAGGGTTGTTCCCAGTAAGAGTGAATGCTTGGGATGCCCAGTAAGAATAACCAATCAACAATGCAATCTTTGGAATTTAATCCAGCATCATTTCCTATAATAAGGACAAGCTAATTCCTTTTAAATACCTGAAACATGAGAATGGAAATAATCTTTTTCCAGAGTAAAGTTAAGCATTTTCTATGTAATTAGCCAACAATTTTTTTTGAATGACTACTAAATACATAGAGCTATCCAAGGTATTCAAAAGAAAACAAAGGAAGCATTAAGATAAAGTCACTGCCTTGCAGGAGCTTAGATACTAATTGGGAAAACAAGATATGAAAATATGACAATTAATTAATCATGCAAAGCCAATTAAGGGCCGAAATCTGTTAACTGTTAAAAAAAATTGCTTATGAATTTAGAGAAGGAGAACAATCATCTGGGTTGGAGATGTTAAAAAAGGCTTGATGGAGTGGAAGAAGGAACTTGAGTGAGCCTCTGAAGAATAAGGTGAATTGAAATAGGCAAGAGGAACAGGGATGAGAATGAGAAGTATAGTATGAACAAGAATGTGGCTATTGGAAATGAATATAAATGTGTAAGAGAAATTCAGGAGACTTTAATTCCTGAAGGAGGGAATGTTAGGGAGTAGAAGGAAAAAAAAACATTCATAAGAATTTTATTATATATTTAAAAGGCATAGCAAGTTGTACACAATAGATTTGTAGTTTCATGTGCAATATCTTTTTGTGTTATGGAAACACTTGTTTTATTCCATAAAATAAATAAAATAAGGCAGGGTATGACCAAGTTGTGGGAAACTTGTATCTCTAAGCCAGTGATCTTCAAATTCTTTGATGTAGAACACACTTCATTAGAATTAGAGGGAGATAGATGGCACAAAATCACCCCAGCAGGATTCAAGAGGAAAGAGACTTGGGGTAAGGAGAACAATATGATTCTCTAGAATGTAGGATAGCACTTTAAATAAAATAGACACTTAAATATTTGTTAAAATATTGTTTTAAATGGAAAGAGCACCATATCCAAAAACCTGAGTTCATATCTTTCTACTGCAGCTTACTCCCTTTGTGACCTTAGGCAAACCTCTCTGAGTCTCAATATCCTTATCTGTAAAATGAAGAGTTGAATTAGATGCTCTCTAAGATCTCATCCAGTTCTAAGTCCATGATCCCAATGTCCAGTCCAATTCTGTGGTATTGTCTACCTTATATTATATATATATATATATATATATATATATTCTCTAATATTATCCCTATTGTTCCTTCACTTAATTGAAACTCTTTTTTTCTTTATAAAAGGTTTTGTGTGTGTGTGTGTGTGTGTGTGTGTGTGTTGAAGGGGCAATTTGGACTAGAAGATATTTCAGGTCTTTTACAGATATGTGAAATGCCCTGTTGCTCCCAGTGACCTCAGTTCCCCAAACCACATTAGCAGAAAGGCTTAATTTTTTTTTTTTTTTTAAATCTGGACATGTGTTTTATTTTCATGTAAAATTTAATTACTCAAAGGTGAGCCAAGTATTCATTAGTGCAAATGAGTTGGCTGGTATTTTTCCTGTGTAGGCCCTGGAGAATATAATATAGTGTTATTTCTGTTTCCCTTTAATTCTCTAAACATGAAATGATTAACGCTGAACTTTGAGAAGTGTCTCCCTTTCACTAGCAAGAATTATAGCTTTGGAATCAACACCTTGTTCTATGAATGGAAAAATACACAGCAGCAAAATTTTCAAATCCACATGGTGCATCTGTTCTGCCAGGAAAAACTTTTGGTATCCTAGACAATCTGCTTCTTGTGCAAGTCCATTGGGTAATTGAGCATTTAGCTAGCCATTTACACACACAATTACCCAATTGGTGCAAGATAATGCCTATTTTTTGCATATGTTTTCCCCCAGTAATCAGATATACATATGCTCTTGCTATGTATATATTTGTCCAAAAACAAGTCCAAATTTTTCCATCAGCAATATAGCCCTAGGTTTGGCTTGAGCCACTCAGTAACTCCTAGGCCAAAGAACCTGCAGTTTTTGTTATTTACATAATTTCAATGATCATATGAACAGTAAGACTGTGATGTGATTTTTTTCTTTTGTAAATCTACAGAGGTCCTATAAGGTAAAATTTGAAATCCTTAGCATCAACAGTTTAGAACTATAGACATCATCTAGTACTGTGGTGTCAAATTCAAATAGAAACAGGAGACACTAAATCTTATTTAAGGATCTCTATGGTCAGCATATTGACTTAGAAAACCACATATTAATATTGTTGGTGTTCTGATACGTTTTATTCATTTTACTACATATTTTCCAATCGTATTTTAATCTGATCCTGTGTCTACTTGCCTGTTAACACTTGTAATATGGTCCAATCCCCTCATTTTGAAGCTGAGGTAACAATTTCAGGACTGAAGTTCAACTTTTTGAAAGGGAGGTGAGACCTACAAAAAAGCTTTTTTTTTTTTAAAAAAAAAAATTGAATAGAATACCCAGAAGAGCAATAGCTGCTTTTAAGTTAAATGGATTTTTTTAAAAGTCAAAATTATTGCACCATTCCCATTCACACAAAACCTTTTTTTTTTTTTTGATTATCATGGAGATAAAATGGCTCAGTGGATGGAATTCCAGGTCTGAAATCGGGAAGATTCATCTTCCTGAGTTCAAATCTTGCCTCAGACACTAACCAACTATGTGAGCCTCGGCAAATTATTTAACCCTATTTGCCTCAGTTTCCTTATCTGTAAAATGAACTGGACAAGGAAATGGAAAACCATTCCAGTATCTGCCAAGAAAATCCTGAATGGGGTCATGAAGAATCAGATGAACAACCACAATATTCATGACATTTTTAGTGGTGCATGAATAAAGATTTTATCAATCATTCATTAAGTGCCTATTATGTGCCAGGCACTGTGCTAAGTCCTAGGAATACAGACACAAAAAATGAACCATAGGACATACTTCATCTCTTTTAAAGAGTTTACATTCCAACATAGACATATTGAGAAACAAGGCTGGACAACCAAAGATGTGCAAATAGGCAGTTTTCACATCCATACCTAATAACACATAAACATACACAACCACAAATCCATACCATTTACCCTCCTACACAATCTTCTTTCTTTGTTCTCTTTTTCTTACTTTGAATTCCCCTTCCTTCCTAGACAACTAATTTTTAAAATTCTTCCTCCCTTCCCCTTTGTTCAGAGAGAAAAAATCTGATAAATGAATTCTAATTTTTTTTTGCATAAGTGGTTTACCATTTGGGGAGTATCACTAGGAGACCTAAAAGGATGAATCTCAAAGGATGAACTATCAAAGATTCTTGGATAAAGGAGATATCTAGTGGCAGTGGAATTTTTTGGAAGTCTGAAAAATCGTGCCATGTAGGTTAATGTTTATTCCATATTTATGTAACTGCAGTGAGGTATATAATACATTAAATTAAAAAAAGATCTAGGTTTTAGAGGCAGTTTGATTTAGTAAATAGAGTGCTGGATTTGAAGTTGGGATTATTGTTTGTCCTTCATTCTTGAAGAGGACCATGGCATCAGGAAGGTGATGCCATGGCATGTAAGTGAATTGGATTTAAATTGAGGGAGGCTGTGCAAGGTCCCCTGCCTCACTACTCCCTCCAGAGCTGTTTGGATCCAGTGGCAAGATATAGATCAGAATGACTGGAGATGGCCCCGGGTGAAATGAGAGACCTTAGCCTTTTTAAGCTAAGGTCTTTACCAGATCTCAGTTTGACTGAGGCAGTACCCAATCAGGGATTAAAGCTAGGTAAGAAATGAGACAGAAAATGGTTTCTTTTACCTAGTCCAAAATACATGCCTGCATGCCTGCATGTATACATTCATATGTATATTCACACATACTCATAAATATGGAAGGCGAAGACTCAGAGTGTTTGGCCAAACTAGAAACAATTTCTATTTGCATTTACTCTGAGCCAATCAGCCCAAACATGGACCAATGGGATGGCCATCAATCAACAGCCAATCAATGAGAACCAGAATGATTTCAGTTTAAGGTATGGTTCTTTAAGAAAAAGAGAAAAATCAGGAAGACAATTGATCAGATGTTTCTTAGCTATGATCATGCAGAAGTCTCTTAAACTCTGTATGATTAATTTCTTCATAAAAGGGGCATAATGAAATTGGCAGAACCTACAGAACAGGGACATTATAAGATCCAAATGAGATAATATACAGCATATAATGCATGTTGCAAACTTCAGATACAAAATTACCTCTATGGTCATTTTCTTTATTTATTTGTCTTATGATCTATATGTGCTCTGTATTGTCACTTAAATATTAGATGGTAATTATAAAGTTCTTTAAGGTTTACAAAGTGCTTTACAAATATTATCTTATTTGCTTCCCTATAGCCCCGGAACTATTATTATGTCAGTTTTACAATTGAGGAAACTGAGGCAGACAAAAGTTAAATGATTTTCTCAGGATCATATTTTAGGAAGTATCTAAGGCTGCACTTGAATTCAGGCCTTTTTGACTCTAGCTCCAGTGCTGTAACTATTGGACTAGCTACTGTCTGTCAGGTTATAACTAATATAACAAAAAGCAATTTAAAAATACTTCACAATTTGAATGTATAATGCCAGTTTTTATTAATCCCCATATCCTGCCCTCACTAAATAGATATATGAATTTGGGAAAAATTACAATTTATTTACTTTAGTTTCCTCAACTGTAATAAAGGGACAGCCAGGTATATTTCTTTGACCTGTTCCCCTCTTTTTTGTTATGAAAATCAATTAAGATAATTCATGTAAAGATGTTTGGAAATTGTAAAGTGTGATACCAGTGCAAGGTATTATTGGTAAGAATGGTCTATTGACTTGGATTCAGGTGACAGAGTATTAACAATAAACTGAATTGTGCATAATATTTGCAAAAGAGACAGAAAACACCTGGTATGCATTGTTACCTCATTAATCTAGAAACTGCTAATTTGGAATGCATGATCATTCAAACTCTGTCTAGGCTGAAAGTTTACCTTTGTACTATCTATGGAAAAAAGTATTTGCTAAACAAATTAGTTATAGGGTGAATATTTAATCTACTTAACCAAGAATTTCTTTTAAAGCACTCTTCAAGCCAATGTGGCAATAACCATTGTTTGCAGACTAGTAATGTGGGAATTTCAAAGGATTCTCAATTATTCATGAAAGTAGATCTGGCTTGGCAATGCTTGGTAGGCAGTTTAGGCTACTTTCTGTTTATAGTGAATGAGAGCAGATGTCCAAGGTTAAGGTATGGCAGGTGTGGACCACCTGTCTTGAGGAGGTTGTAACCTGGTGAACACAGGCGACATCTGCTCCAGAAAGCATCAGCTTCTCATTGTGGTCCAGATAAGGAAGTCACATGTCTAATTTCCTGATTGGACCTGCAGCTATTGACTCGAGTTTGGCCCCCTCCACTTTTCTTATGAAGTACCAAGAGACTCAACATGTGGAACCAAAGGTAAAGAATTTCTGAGGAGGGGTTGAAAAGGCAGTTGGGTGTGGGCCAGGATTTGAGAGGAAGAAAGTTTGATGGTGGCAGTTGGAAGATAACAGCTGCAGAAGCCCTGGTTGCTTGTGTGTGGGAGCTACACAGCATGAGATGGGATTCAAACATCCCAGGATGACTGTCTGAGCTGATACAGGAGAAAGGGGTATGGAGGAAAAACAAAACAAAACAACAAAAAAAAAAAAAAAACAACTCAGCACTTTCAATCCCTCCCTGTTTTGAAAGTTTCTCTGAAACATGAGGTATTTGCAAGAAATAAAAGAGCATTTCTTTTCAAAGTATTCTCTAATTTACCTTTTTCATTGTTAAATTGGCTTTTGAATCTATTGTTCTGAAGTAGTGAGCTTTATTTTGGAACATATTCCTGTCATGGTATATGTTTTATTATTACTGACTCACCCTCATATTTCTGGGCTTTGCATAGAGAGGGTCAGATGAAGTAAGAATGGAATTACAAATAAAAGAGATCACAGTTGTTTCAATGTAGTAGGCATTTTTAAAAAAGATGATTACAGAAGGGATGTACTGAAGTAATAAAAAGTAACAGTAGAGAGACTGAATTATAGTATAACATCACATGATTATAAAGATGAAAGATACAATCTCAGAATCGACCAGCTAGTGAAATTTTGGAACTTGAATGGTTTCATGAAAATTTCCAGGAGAAAGATACTGGAAGAGAGTAGTCAAGAATGCTATTTGGTAAGGGGGATTCACCTTGGAACCATCCATTTAGGTGTTGGGGTGTCCTAGAATTTTGTTTGTCAGTTTTGCCTTCTAAAGAGAGATCAAGACCCATGGTTACTATTGCTACTATAACAGCTGATGAGTGCTTTGTTTTTTGGTGTGAATCATTGGTTGTTGAGCAACTCAAATGTATCCCTTGGGATAAATTTCTAATCATCATCGGATTTGACATCAAGTTGGGGAAGGAAGTTACTCCCATTAATTGAGTCACTCCTGAAGGGTTCTAAGCACATGGACTAGCACTGGTTGTAAATTTTTCCATGAACATAGTTATCTATTTTGTTCTCTTTTCTTTCATCACTATTATTTATGTCCCTTATGTAAAGAAAACTCGTAGCCACTAATCTATATTTGCTCAATGTCAAACAGATAATAAAAAGGTAATTGCTGAACCCAGGTTTTCTATCATTAGAACCTTATTTTCTTCCCATCATGGAAAAGAGAACAGTGGTGTCATTAAACCATTAGTTTGTAAAGGGCTGAAACTCTTGAGTTGATGCACTGAGGTTGGACAACCAAGCACTTAAGGCTAATTACTGATTGGACAATACTCTATTAGCATATGCTTGGGAAATGGCCCTTCCCATTATTCCATGTAGACTCGGTAATTGGTGTATATAGAGAATTGTAGGAGGGCCAGAGTCACTTTTGGGTGGGAGATGGAGAGAAGTCGTGGAGATTCTGCGTCCATCCAATTCACTTCTATCCCTAAAGACCAAGAATAAAGACCAAGGACTTTTGCTTATCCTGACTCCAGCTGATTGTAAGGTATCCAGGGTGGTCTTCACATTAGTTTTCCACATGAAATGAGAAATATGACCAATTCAGAGAAAGCTGGGAAGACTTGTATGAACTGATGAAGAAGTACCAGAACCTTCATCATATAAAGGAAAAACAAAACAAAACCATAAAGGACCACATAAATCTGGTCAGTGAGTAATCAGGACTTCAGAAAAATGATGATAAAGCGTGTCAGCTTGCTGGAATAAAGATGCAGAATGAGACATATCTCTTCAGAAATGGAAAATAGATTCAATAGTTTGCTTGACTGTATCTGACACCAGGGAGAGTTTTTATGGGTGAAGAGATGGAGTTAGTGGCTATCCACAGAGAATATTTAAGAAGGAAACAAAAAGAAGTTTTGAGGAAAGTCATGAACAAGGCAATTTTGTCACTGCTATATTAAAATGAAAAGTTAAAAAAATCCTCCTTTCAGTCCTTGTTCTATTAGGGTCGGTGCTGAATCTGTTTATGTTTCCTTGTTCCCTTCATCTCCCCTCCATCTCTCTTCTGTCTTTGTTCTTCATAGAGTAAAGGCAGTGTTCAGCTCTTCGCGGCAATCTCAGAATGCTTCACAAATACACAAATAGAGGTAGTGACCTACTTTGTGTTTCTGTTGTATCAAAAGTGTCCTTGTACACCGTCATTTTGCTTGTCCTCTCTCCCTGCTCTATTGTGCATTCCTTATAGGCAAGGTCTGTTCTGTTCATTTCTTTAAATGTCCCCTGTGGAGACTAGTGCGGTGATCTGCAATATGGATTTATCCTCTACACTGTAATTTTTATGTAAGACAGAGAAGCCAACCAGAAGAAATTGAATTAATAGAAAATGTTTATTACCTTAAAACAATTATTAAAATACATACTTCTCCTCCATGTCTCAATTAGGACACCATTATAATTTTGCAGCGTATGTGATAATATCCTTTTTCTTTCTTCCCAAATAAAATCAGCTCCTTTGTTATCTTATTGGAAAATAAATCTTGATCTAGAGTCAATTTTCCATTTATCTTCCTTACACATTCCAAGCATCTTTTAATATGATGGTTATGTAACAATTGATCTGCATTATATCATTCACATGTAAAATAAGGGTTTTGGTTTTGGATAATTTTTCAATAGTTTCCTTTTGAGATTTTTTACAGGGGGGTGTTGTGTGTGTGTGTGTGTGTGTGTGTGTGTGTGTGTGTGTGTATGTGTGTAAAAGGAGAGCTTTCTCATAGAATTCATTTCATTTCAGTTGTTATATAAATGGCCCAGTGATGTGATTGATTTAAGATGATTTTTTTTAATCCCTTGGGGTTATGTATCCTACAAAGATATTAAGGAGCTTCATCCTACTGATGAACAATTTGAATGCTGTAATTTGCTCAAGTCTTTCTGTAATCACGCCAGAGCACTCATTCATCCTATAAGGTCTCTTTGCTTTCTGACTTGCAGCAATATCAGGGAAGTTTTCAAATAGTGCCCACATTTTAATTTTGCTTCTCTGAAATAGTATGTTCAAATTTTCCACTGAGATGAAGTGGGTTTTTTTCTTGAGTGCTGGTGGTAACCTTTATAATTTGCCTCAGAGTGATGTGATAATTTGAAGAAGCAGCAATTTTTCATAGCTGGAGATTGTTGCCAGATTTGATAAGGGAAAGAAAATCAACAGTATCATGACATTGGCTGGTATTAAAACAGGAGGTAGAGTCAATTCACCAAATATGAAACTTCAGCAACTATGTCTGGCCTTTGAACCTTAACGAAGAAATCTGTTAATCAATCACCATCAAGAAATATATTGACAAGCTATTATTAAGGGTCTATTGTGTGTCAAATACTTTGCTAAGAATTAGAAATATACTTCTATCAGATTTAGGGCTTATTACATACACAGCACTATATGGGATACTAACGCATACAAAATATAATCTTTACCATCTAAGGTACTAACTTGTGAAAACCTGACTGCTTCTTTTAAAATAAATACTCATTAAGGGATTTATATAGATTATTCTGATGAAAAAATGCTAAAACATACATATAGGTAAACAGTTATTAGTGTTATTAGTCCCTTTTTTGGTAATAATATCAACAATAGCATCTTCCTCTCCCTTCAGATACCTTGAGAATGATTTCTCAATGCCTTCCTAATAATATCATCTCCCAGACTGCCTTTTTGTTTATATGATTTAGTCTAATTACTTTCCCCTGTCATTGTTTTCTTCAATGCCATTTATAAGCACCTCTAGTATATTATGAGTTTGTATATATGGTTAGCCAAGTGTCTTTGGTGGAGAAAATAGTCTGTTATATAAATCTTTATAGAACTTTCTTCTGTTTGTTGACCTCCTTCTAGTTTCATGATCTTGTGAGAACTTTGCTTAATTGCTTTTTTTATGAGGTGATACTACTTATAATCTTCAACTATCCTTCCCTGTAAATGTTTACCAATCATTTTACATTCTAAATTGGGTTTTCATTTGGCTAAAATATTTTTCCACTTAGTAAGAAGACAAAATATTTACAAAGGCACTTTTGAGATTCTTTTGGTCTGCTCCTGATGGAAAAAATTGTTTTATGTCAGTCAAAATTTTGCATGAATCTGTCATAATTGGTGTCAATATCTTTTTTTCTCCATGCATTTCCCATTGGGTAGTATTTATAACTTGTTTCAATGAATGAGGTTGGAATGATTTTAATTGTACGTCATACCATTTTAACATTTTTATTCTAGTTTGTAGCTAATTGTTCCTCTATGTTAAGTTAGTGGTCTGAATATATACATACAGCTGATTTAGTAATTATTTATTTGCAATAAAATATAACCAGTTTTTTTCTTATGATATTTGATGTTAGCATGTTAATGTCACCACATTATTTTCTGAAAGAAAGAATGCATTAAGTATTTCTTTAAGTAAAGCTTTTGTGTAGCCTACAAGTCTTTCAGCCTTCTCATTCCCTACTCCTAAATCATATTTTCCAACATATTGTTTGCAACCCTTGCCTATTTCTATTTTTAATTAAAATTGCTATGTATCAAAGTACATATAAATTTAATTTAAAGGGTTTGCTGAGCTCTTCATATAATTTTTCTACCTTTTTAGCCTTTGTAACAGATGTTAATATATAAACTGTAATTATTTTTACAATGGTTTTTAAAATTTTTTTATTTTATTTTTATTATAGCTTTTTATTTACAAAACATATGCATGGATAATTTTTCAACATTGACCCTTGCAAAACCTTCTGTTCCAAATTTCCCCACCCTCCTCCCCTAGATGGCATGTGGTCCAATACATGTTAAATATGTTAAAATATATGTTAAATTCAATATATGTATACATATTTATACAGTTATCTTGCTGCACAAGAAAAATCGGATCAAGAAGAAAAAAACAATCCTAAGAAAACAAAAATGCAAGCAAACAATAACAGAAAGAGTGAAAATGCTATGTTGTGGTAAACAAATAGATATTATGTACACTATCTTTGCAAGAAGATCAAATGTGATGGGGAGCTGATTAGTATAGAATAGAATCCTTTTTATTGGCAAGTAAATCTCTTCTTCAGTGTTTTAAATAGAAACCTAAATACATAAGTAATGAAGGTAAGCATTGCTAATCTGCTAATTACACCTCATTTTAAAAGGAAATCCACTTCCAGGCAACTAGGTAGTTCAGTGAATAGAGCACCAACTCTGAAGTCAGGAATACCAATTTCAGGTGTGACCTCAGACACTTAATTCTTATGATCTGCTTAATCCTGGGCAAGTCATTTAATCTCAATTACCTTGCCAAAAAAATAAATAAATAAAAACAAACAAACAAAATAGATCCATTGGTTGTTGTTGTTGTTGTTTTAATCCTCATACTTTTTAGTCCTTTATATTTTATGGAATGTTTAGTAACTTAGTTCAAAATGATTAACCTTAATTTTTTTTTGTTTGTTTCTTTTTAACTACACATCAGATTGCTGTTACTGATTGCTATTTTCCTGGATTCCTCAGTATCAAGAGTGTTAGGAGTATTGTACAATACAGAAAATTACGTTTGAATTCAGATAACTTTGGTTTTGATCCTGACAGTGCCAGTGACCTTGGGCAATAAACTTTACAAATTCTTTTGGTCCTCAATTTCCTCAATTGTCAAATGAGGAGGCTGGACTAGGCGATTTCAAAGATATCTGCAGTCTCTAGAATGCTGGTTTTAAGATTATTTCAAATTTGATTGAAAGTTAATTTATGCTTTTGTTTCTTTTAACTTTTAAAAGCTTCTTAGATGCTCTGCTGTTGTCCATCATCCACAATTCCTAGTAGAAATATGTTGCAGTAAGCTTAACTTTAACTATTGCTTAGTTTGGAAACTTTGCCAATTGTTTACTATTAGGCATTATTTTGATTTTTAAAAAAATATTACTTATTTTTGGCATTTATTTGTTAAATTTTGAATTCCAAATTCTATCTTTCCCTCCTCAGCTACTGAAACAACAAGCATAATGACATCAATTATACATGTGAAACATATTTCCATATTATTCATGTTTCAAAAAAATCAAGAAAGATAAAATATGAAAATGATACTTTAATTGAACTTGGATTTCATCAGTTCTCTTTCTGGAGATAGTATTTTTTCATCATAAATCTTTTAGGATTGTTTTAGATTATTGTATTGATTTGAATAGTCAAGTCTTTTAGAGTTAATCACCATTACAACATTGTACACAATGATAATCCAGCCTTCTCACTTTACTTTGCATTAGTTCATATAGATTTTGCCATGATTTTTTGAAACTATCTTCTCATTTCACATAGCATGTTAGGACTTTTATCACAATCAAATGCCACAAGTTGTACAGCTATTCTCCAACTGATGAACATCCCCTCAATTTCCAATTCTTTACCATGACAAAAAAGTGTTATAAATATATCTGGTCAAATAAGTAATTTTGTTTTTTCTTTGATCTCTTTTGGACACAGACCCAGTACTGGCATTGCTGTATCAAAGAGCATGAACATCTTTATAACCCTTTGGACATATTTCCAAATTGCTCTCTAGAAGATTGGACCAATTTACAATTCCAAAAACCATTCTTATTTTTGGTACTTTCCCCCCCCCCCTTATACCTGTTAGCATTTTTCATTTCTGATAGATGTGAGGTGGTACCTACCTCAAAGTTGTTTTAATTTGTCTTTTTCTAATCAATAGTGAATTAGAACATTTTAAAAATAGGACCATAGATAGCTTTGATTTCTTTCACTGAAAACTACCTATTTATTTCCTTTGATCATTTATAAGTTGGAGAATGAGTTTTATTTATATAAATTTGACATAGTTCTATAATCAGCTTATATTTGAGAAATGAGGTCTTTATCAGAGAAACGTTATAATTTTTTAATATTGATTCTTTGTATTTGTCTTTTAATTAGTTCTATTATTACTTTTTTGCTTTGTCTGAGACCATAATTGTTACCCTTGCATTTGTTTTAGTTTAGCTGGAGCATTTTAGTTTCTTCTGCAGCCCTTTATTTTAACTCCATGTGTTTCTGTCTGTTTCAAGTGTGTCTCTCATAAACTATTTTTGGATTCTGGTTTCTAATCTGTTCTGCTATCTGCTTCCATTTTATGGGTTAACTCACCCCAAAATAATTATTACTTGTGTTTTTTCTTCATCCATTTCTTTCTTTCTTTTTCTCTCTTTTTATTTTGTCCCTCTTCAAAAGTCTTCTAACACTCTCTTTCCTTAATCTCTCCTGTTTTTAAAATCATCCCACCTTCTTTTATTCCTTTTCCCTCCTATTTCTCTATTGGATGCTACATTTCCATTCACAATTTAGTGTGTCTCACACAGATAGATCTCTCTATCTATCCTTTTGAATTAGTTCCAATGAGAGTGAATTTCAAGCATTTTCTGATATTCTCCCAACATTTCTCCTGTCATTGTACAAACCTCTTCCTTGAGCCCTTTTTTTATATCAGCAACTTTCCCCATTCTATGTCTCCCAACTTCCTGCTCCCAATTCATTCATCTTTTGTTACCCTTTTATATTTTTAAATCATTCCAGTATAATTGACTTATATACATGCCCCTAGTGTATGTGTATTCCATTTAATTGTTCTAATAATGATGACTTTCTAAGAAGTTACATGAATCATCTTTAAAGGAATTTTAAGGAGTTACATATAATCATCTTTATAGGAATGTAAACAGTTTAACTTTATTGCAAGCTTTACATTCATTTTTATCTTCTTTTGAGTCTTATATTTTAAATATTAAATTTTCTATTCTGCTCTGATCTTTTCATCAGGAATCCTTGACCTTTATTTTGTTAAATATATTTTTCTTCCTTGAAGAATTATGCTCAAATTTCACTGGGTAGGTAAGTGTTGGCTGTAATCCTACCTCCTTTGCCCTTCAGAATCTCATATTCCAAGTCCTCTGTATGTAGGAGCAATTAAATCTTGTGTGATGCTGTCTGTGACTCCATAATATTTGAATTGGTTCTGCCTGATTGAATATTTTCTCCTTGATCATGAGTTCTGGAAGTTGGCTGTAAAATTTCTGGGAATTTTTATTTTGGGATCTCTTTTAGGAGGTGATTAGTATATTTTTAAAATTTCTGTTTTACTCTTTCAATCTAAGATATCAGGGAAGTTTTTCTTCATAATTTCTTGATATATGATGCTAGGGTCTTTTTTTGATCAAAGCTTTCATATAGTTCAATGATTCTTCAATTATCAATCCTGGATCTATTTTCCAAATAAGATACTTCATATATTTTTCTAATTTTTTCTTTCTTTTTTTTTTACTTTACTTGATTATTTTTTTTAAAGATCCAACGAAGTTATTAGCTTCTGCTTTCCCAATTCTAATTTTTAAGTAATTATTTTCTTCTTTAAATTTTTTACTTCTTTTTCCATTTGACAAAATCTTTTTTATGTTGCTATTTTCTTGTATTTTTGTGCATTTTTACCAAGCTGTTAATTTTTTTCATAATTTTCTTGTATCACTCTCATTTCTCCTCATTTTTTCTTTTCTACACTTACTACTTTTTAAAAAAACTCTTTTAAAAATTATTATTGGGCATGGATTCAATTAGCATTTTTCTTTGAGGCTTTGTAGATAATTTTTTACAGGGTTGTCTTCTTCTGAGTATATGCCTTGGTTTTTCCCTGTAGTAGCTTCTTATGGTCAAATTATTTCTTGTGCTTATTTTTGTTTGCTTAATTTGTTTTTGTTGATGTTTGCTCATTTCCCCAATCTATTTCTTGACTTCGAACTTAATGTTAAAGTTGAATTCTGCTAACCTGAGGTGGGAAGGAACTCTCCCAAGTTTCAGACTCTTTTGTGTTACTGTTTTCAGAGTTTGTTCTGGAAGTCTACTAGTTTTTGCTACTACCAGAGTAATATTATCCTGGGAGAGATATGGTCACTGCTTTTCTGCTCTGTATTCTGGCCTTTAAGCAAGGAAGGACTCTTAGTCCCCTGTAGGCACAAGTACTAGTACTCCTTTTTATTTTGTAACTGTCATGAGGCTAACTGCTCCCTCATGACTGATCCCCAGAGCTTCCCTGATCTCTGAACTAGAACTCTTGATTCCAAATTATTTTTGGTAATACAGATGCCAATCAATGCCAGCTGTATACAGGACCAGCAAAGGGTCTGAAGGTATAAGAAGACTAAAAAGACAAGAAAGAGTTTTAAGTTCTTGAGAAAGAATTTTATATTTGATTTGAAAGATAATTCATTGATAGCTACTGGAATTTGTTGAGTGTGATGGTAACATGGATAGACATGTGCTTTAGAAAGATCACTTGGATGACTGAGTGGAGTATGAATTACATAATGAAAAAGTTTGAGAAAAGGAGATTAACTAGAAAGCAATTGCAATAGTTCAAGTAAGAGGCAATGAGAGATTGTACAAGTATAGGAGCTGTCTGAGAGATGAAAAGGGGATGTGTAGGAAACATGTTGGGAAAGTAGCAACAACATGGTTTGGCTGTAGATTACCTATGAGCTAAATGAAAAGGAGGATTTGAGGATGACACCATGATTTTGAGCCTGGGAGGGTTATGGTATCCTTGACAGTAATAGAGAAGTTGGAGAGAGGGAGGGTTTGAGAGATTTTAAGTTCTGTTTTAGACATTTTGAATTTTTATATTCTTTGAGATATCTAGCGAGAGATATTCAGTAAGCAATTGGTAATATGGGCCTGGATCTCATAGGCAGATTAGGACTGAATGCATATATCTGGGAATCATCTGGACAGAAATGATAGACAAATCCATCTGAGCTGATGATGTCTTCAAGCATAAAACATAGAGGACAAAGTGAAAAGGAGTTTTGAGGAATACATCTGTTGTTAGTGGAACCTGATCTGGGAAAAGATTTAGCAAAGAAGACCAATAAGGAATATTCATATAGGTAACCAGGGTAAGAATCAAGAGTGAGTAATAATCATGGTAACCTAAAGAAGAGATAGTATTCAGGAGAAGAGGATTTGACAGTGTCAAAAGCTTTCTCAAGGAGTCTAGCCAAGAAGGGGAAGAGAAGTAAAGAATAAAAACCAATTGAAATGATCATATCCAATGAGGGTGTTTTTTTTAAGGTTAGTAAAAACATATACATATTTGTAGGCAGCAGAGAAACAGTCTTTAGCAGAGAGAGAGTGAAGATTTAACAGAGCTACAATGATAGTATGGGCAATCTGTTGGGGAAGACATGAGTGGATGTAATCAAAGGTACATACAGAAGGGTTTCCCTGGGAAAGAAGTCCATTTATCAACCACATTAGAGGCAGTA
Organism: Sarcophilus harrisii; assembly: GCF_902635505.1. NCBI lineage: Eukaryota > Metazoa > Chordata > Mammalia > Dasyuromorphia > Dasyuridae > Sarcophilus > Sarcophilus harrisii. The sequence goes on from NC_045428.1 coordinate 205,665,251, forward strand.
TGCTAGTCCTTGTTATCACTCATAAGCTACTTTTATTTAGACTGTTATAGCCAGTGATAAGGCGCAGAGACAGGACAAAAAATGCCATGGATGAGAACCGGCAAGTAGGCCAGTGTTGTTGGATGGTAATGAAAAGAAGTGAAAAAGGTTGGGGGAATGTAGTGAAAAAAATGAAGCATTAATGCATTGCTGATGGAGTTTTGAACTGATTCAAACCTTGTGTATAGCAATTTGGAACTATGTCTAAACGGCTATAAAACCATGCATACACTTTGACCTATCAATATCAATATTAGATCTGTATTCCAGAAGAGATTAGCTCTTTTTTTAGTGATAAAGTGTAGAGGGCCACAGATAGTGGAAGAATTCTGGGTAGGGTATAAGATCCTTCAGCCCAAAAGGAACCTGCTATCAATGTTCTGGTTTGGCTCCTCATTTGCCCTAAGGGCTCTCAGACTTCCTGAGAAGGCAGGGGCAGTGACAACCTGTGTTGTGATTGAAGCAGAGGGGTAGTAGGTGGAAGAGTGATACCAGGTGGCAATCTACATTGTTTATGTGGTCCCACATGGGCAGTGTTGTTTTTGTTACATTATAATAAATAAATGGACTCCATTTTTTCCACCATCCTTGGGAGTCCTGCCTCATCATTTCTCCACTAGGAAGGTATATTTTAATCACCCCAGTGTGGAGGCTCTAGAAAGCAACAGTGTTTTATCACCCCAACTTGGGGGCTCTAGAAAGCAGGACCCAACATTTGGTGCCCAATGTGGGGCTCTAGGTGAGGTCCTATACAAATTAGTTCAACTGACATGATCAACTGAGTTCAGTGGAGAAGTCCCCGTGACCCAGAAGGGTAAGTATAGAAATAAGCTAGTGGGAAGAATCAATAAGGGGTAGTCTAGTCACTTTCATTTTTCAACCAAAATGAGGCAAATAATAAGAAATGAGACTCCCTCTTGAGGGAAGTAAGAAACAGGCTTACTTAGATTAGAAGCAAGATTTGTTAGTAACTCAGAAGCAGATCACCAAGTTCTCAGATGCTCTGGAGTGCATGTCTCTGTGGCTTTGTAAGAAGGAGAGTTTGAAGACAGAGATGTGGAAGTTAGTGGGAGAACAACTAACTGAATACAATGAAGTAAAATTGATTTTAAGGTATCCTACAAGTTTTAAAACAGGAAAGATTTGAATGTGAGTAGTCAAACCAAGGAAGTATGAGGAGAAAAACAAGCAGAGGGTTGGTGCCTGTAGCCATGGAGGGTACAGCACATGGAACAGCTAAGGAAGTCTTTTTTAGTATTTTGCTAATTTATGTTGCTTTTTATTGCTCTAGGAGGTTTGCAGGGCATTGCTTGTTGGGCACAAAAGGAATTAAGTACCTTGCTGAGGAGCTTGTTTTTCACCTTCAAAACTCATTTTCAATTCTGCCTACACCTGAGCATGGATACTTAGAGTATTCCCCATCTCTTGACCCTCCTCCCTCAACTCCACCTTCTTGGGCAGCCAGGGAAGAAGGAGGGGAAAGAGTGGGTAGGGAAATGACACCTTTGGTGCTGCCCATGAAGGAGTTTTGCCCACCTGCTATGTCTTCATTTCAAGAGGCCAGGCTGGACTCCAGGGCCCCAGGCAAAAAACAGCCCTGGCTTGATGACAACTGCTAATACATGCAAAAAATCGTTAAGCAAGCCTGTGGGGGAAGGGGATTGCAATAGGGAGAATAGAGCTGTATGCCACTGGCACTGCTGAGATATCCCCTGGAGAGCTGAATATTTTAATCACTCCAGTGTGGGGATTCTAGAAAGCATGACACAACAATAAAGAACTGGAAATTGTTGGACAAATTATGGTTGGCGATTGTGCTATAAGAAATGATGAGCAGGATGCTCACAGAAAAAAACTGGAATGATTTACATGAAGTACTGTATAGTAAAAAGTCTGTATATATAAGTAAAGGCAATATTATAAGATAATCAGTTGAGAATGATTTAGCCATTCTCGGCATTAAAATGACCCAAAGCAATTTTGAAAAATTTGTGATGAAAAAAACATCCCCAGAAAATAAACTGATAATGTCTGAATACAGATTAAAGCATACTTTTAAAAAATTACTTTTTTATTTTAATACACATTGCTTTATGAATCATGTTGGGAGAGAAAAATCAGAACAAAAAGAGAAAACCATGGAAGAGGAAAAAAAAAACAGAAAAAAAGACATGAGCATGTGTTGATATACATTCAATCTCCATAGGGCTTTTTTCATTGTTTTTTTTTTTTTTTCTAGATGCAGATGGCATATCCTAATCAAACTCTATTGGGATTGCTTTGGATCACTGAACCATTGAGCAAAACCAAGTCTATTGATAGTTAATCACAGCACATTCTTGCTGTTATTGTGCACAATATGTTCCTGGTTCTGCTTGTTTCACTCAGCATCAGTTTATGCAAATCTTTCCAGGCCTTTTAAAAATCAGCTTGTTCATCATTTTTATAGAACAATAATATGCCATTACCTTCATATACCACAACTTGTTCAGCCATTCCCCAATTGACATCTATTCATTTTCCAATTCATTTGCTGCCACAAAAAAGAGTTGATACAAACATTTTTTCCACATGTGGGTCCTTTTCCCTCCTTTATGATTTCCTTAGGATATAGATCCAGTAATGGTGCTGCTGGGTCAAAAGGTTTGCACAATTTTATACCCCTTTGGGCATAGTTTCAAATTGCTCTCCAGAATGGTTGCATCATTTCACAACTCCAGCAATAATGTATTAGTATCCTAGTTTTCCCACATCCACTCCAACATTTATCATTATCTTTTTCTATCATTTTAGCCAATCTGAGAAGTGTGAGGTGACACCTCAGAGTTATTTAATTTGCACTTCTTGAATCAATAGTGATTTAGAGCATTTCTTGAATCAATAGTGATTTAGAGCATTTTTTTTCATATGACTATAGATGGGTTTAATTTTGTCATCTGAAAACTGTCTCTTCATATCCTTTGACCATTTATCAATTGAAGAATGGCTTGTATTCTTATAAATTTGAGTCAATTCTCTATATATTTTAGAAATGAGACCTTTATCAGAAACACTGGTTGTAAAAAAAATTTTTTTCCCCAGCATTCTACTTCCCTTTTAATCTTGTTTCTGTTGGTTTTGTTTGTGCAAACCCTTTTTAATTTAATATAATCCAAGTTGTCCATTTTGCCTTTCATAAGGCTCTTCTTTGGTCTTAATTTCCTCCCTTCTCCAAAGATCTCATAGATGAATTATCATTCTTTATGTCCAAATCATACCCATTTTGACCTTATTTTGTTATGGGGTGTGAGATGTAGGTTTATGCTGAGATTCTGACATTATTTTCCAGTTTTCCCAGTAATTTTTGTCAAATAATGCATTCTTATCCCAGAAGTTGGAGTTGGGGGTTTATCAAATACTAAATTATGATAGGTCTTGATTATTGTGTTGTGTGTATCTAATCTATTTCATTGATCTATCACTCTCTTTCTTAGCCAGTATCAAATGGTTTTGACGATTGCTGTTTTATATGGTTTTAGGTATGGTGCTGCTAATCCACCATCCTTTGTATTTTTTTTTAATTAATTCCCTTGATATTCTAGACCTTTTGTTCTTCCAGATGAATTTTGGTTTTTTTTTCCTAGTTCTATGAAATAATTTTTGGCAGTTTGATTTGTATGGCACTGAACAAGTAGATCAATTTAGGCAGAATTGTATTAGCTCAGCCTATCCATGAGCAATTGATATATTTTTTAATTGTTTAGACCTCACTTTATTTGTGTGAGAACCATTTTGTAATTGTGTTCATTACTTGCTGGGTTTGTCTTGCCAGGGTGACACCCAAATATTTTATTTTGTTTACAGTTATTTTAAATGGAATTTCTCTTTCTATTTCTTACTGTTGGTTTTTTTCAGTAATATTTAGAAATGCTGATGATTTCTGTGGGTTTATTTTATAACTTGAAACTTTGCTAAAGCTGTTAATTTTTTCAAGTAGGTTTTTGGATGATTTTCTAGAATTCTCCAAGTACATCATCATAACATCTGCAAAGAGTAATGGTTTTATTTCTTCCTTGCCTATTTTAATTCCTTTAATTTATCTTTCTTCACTTATTGCTAAAGTCAGTATTTTTAGCACAATGTTGAATACTAGTGGTGATAATGGACATCTTGTTTCAGCCTTGATCTTATTGGGAATGCATCCAGCTTCTCTCCATTACAAATAATGCTTGCTGTTGGTTTTAAAAAAAAATACTGCTTATTATTTTAAGAAGGCTCCCTCTATCCCTATGCTTTCTATTGTTTTTAATAGAAAATTATATTTTGTCAAAAGCTTTTTCCGCATCTATTGAGCTTATCATATGATTTCTGTTGGTTTTGTTATTGATATGGTTGATTATGGTTATAGTTTTCCTGATATTGAACCAGCCCTGTATTCCTAGTAGTGTATTATCCTGATGATAAGTTGCTATAATCTCTTTTCTCATATTTTATTTAAAAATTTTGCATCGGTATTTATTAGGAAGATTGGTCTATCATTTTCTTTCTCTGTTTTAGTTTTTCCTGGTTTAGGTATTTGTATCATGATAGTATTTCTTCAATATCTATTTTTCCAAATAGCTTAAATAGTATTGGAATTATTTGTTCTTTAATAAAGTACACTTTTTAAGCTTTATTTTTCTTGAGTTTTTTTCTATATTTTCTTTCACAAGATAACTAATAAGTAAATACTTTATATGACTATATATAATCTCTATTGAATTGTTTGTCTTTTCAATAAGGGAAAAAATGAGGAAGGAAAAATTTGGAACTCCATTTGGGACAAATGTTAAAAATTGTTTTTACATGTAACTAGGGCAAAATAAAAAAATTAAATAAAACTAAATTAAGATTTTATATTCAATCTTAAAGATTAGATACATTTCTATTTTTTCTATTTATCTCTCCTTTTCCCTGTCTGTCTCCCCCCCCCTCTAGACACACACACACACACACACACACACACACACACACACTCTGTTTGATCCCTTCCTACCTTTGTGATCTTAGACCTACCACCCATCTGTATAATCTGCAATACAGTGACATATTGGCCTCCTTGCAATTCCTAGACTAAGACATTTCATCTTCTAGTTCTGGGCATTTTTACTGGTTACCCTCCATCCCTCCTCTTCTCTACTTCCTACTTTCCATAAGCAGGTTTCCCTTTAATCTTAGTGTTTTCTGAAATCATCTCCAATTTTTCTTGTATGTATCTACTTTCAATGTTATATGTTTGCTTTCTCCATGAGATTATGAGACCTTTGGGAATAGTGATTAATTTTTACAGTACTCTGGTCCGATAAATGCTTGTTGACTTGAGAATAAGATGAGATATTCTTTGTAAAGCACTTTGCAAACCTTAAAGCACTATATAAATTCTCTCATCATCATTATTTTTTATCAACTTTTGGTTCAACTAGTGATACTACAGAGCAAATTTACAATATTTTCCATTGTCTTTGTATATATTCGTGTTTGAAATTCTCCCAATGACCCTGAATTTGATTGCAAAAGTGTCATTATAACCTTTATAGATAAGGACACTGAAAATCAGACAGCCTAAATAAGTTGCTCAACGTCATGGCCCTATTATGTGTCAGAGAAAGGACTTGAATACAGGTCTTATGAATTCATTTTCAAAATTCTTTCCACTATAACAATCAATTAAACTTAATTGGCTTATACATCTAGAACTGGAAGGAACCTTAGGGGCATCGAGACTTTTACAAATGAGGAAGCTCATCTGTAGAATAAGAATCAGGGAGATTAAGGAACTTGCCCAAGATCATATGGGTAAGAAGTCTCAAGAGGCAGGATTTGAATTCAGGTCTTCTGGTGGTGAAGCCATCCTTTCCACTGTTTCATGTTGCCTTGAGGTTTATCTGAAACTTGTTGTCCATATTGACAATATCCTTTCTTTGTACAAAATGATCTGCTGACCTTTCTGTTTCTGTATTTCCTCATCAGCACATTATTGGACAGTGTGCTGCCTAATTACAGGATTCAAAGACAGCTTTTGGCTATTTATATTTTCAGCCTGTGCAACCTCTTGGGGGTTATGAATTCCATATGCTCACTACCCACTGTGTAAAGAACTGCTTATTTTTATTTGAGCTAAAGCTACCTCCTTGAAACCTAGATGTCCCTTTAGTGTTCTGGGATTTGTTGAGATCTTCCTAGAGATCATTATCAAGGTCACATAAAACTTGAGTATTTTGCTTTCTCTCCTAATCTATTTCTGAAAATATTTATAAAAAATGTATTCTATCATTACTAGTTAATTGAACAAGCAATGTATATTTGAAATACTGTAATCAGTTGAAGCACTGAGCACTTGTGCCAGCATAGTGCCTTGCCTATGATGTATATTTTAAAAAATGTATATAGGGATACCATTAGCCTCATCAATAAGCATTATTGAGCAATCACCATTTCCCAGGCACTGTGCTAAGCACTAGGGGTATATATAAAGACAAAAATATAGTTTCTGATCTCAAGGGACATTCAGTACATACATACATACATACATACACACACACACACACACACACACACATATATATATATATATATATATATATATATATATACACACAGATACACCATGTATAAAGGAAGAAAGAGGAAAAGTACTAGCAATGGGAAGAAAGAGGAAAGGGAGGAACACCCTCTTTTCAAAGGTAAAATTTGAGTTGAATTTTGAATAAAAACAGGAAGGTAGGGGTAGGAAGTAAGGAGGAAAAGCATTCTAGGCATGGCACAGAGTCATTGAAAAAGTACAGAATTAGTCATTATCGTACAAGATACAGCAAGGAAGCCAGAGTTATCAAATCACAAAGTGTTTTGAGGGGAGTAAGATATAAATAGATTGGGAAGATAGGAAGGGTACAGATAACACAGGGTTTTAAAAGCCAGATGATTTTATATTTGAGGAGGTAATAGGGAGCTAATGGAATTTATTGAGTTGGTTGGTGACATAGACATATGCTTTAGGAGTATCACTTTAGTAGCTTGGTGGAGAGTAGATTGGAATTGGGAGAAGTTTGAGACAGGGGACCATTTAGGAAGCTACTGGATTAGCTCAGGTGTGAGGTAATAGAAGTCTGTATAAGGATGGTGGGTGTGTGAGTACAGAAAAGGACATCTATAGAAAAAGTTTTGCTATATGGAGTAAATGAAGTAACAAAAATGACACTGAGGTTTTAAGTCTGGCTTTCTAGGAGTTATTCTTGTTAAGAAAAATTTTAGAAGAAAGAAAGGGTTTTTGGGGAAGGGTGGGGGGGGGAATAAAGAGTACACTTTTTGAAATAGTGAGTTTGAGATGTCTATGGAATATTCAGTTCAAGGTTTGGAATAGATAGTTGGTGATCTGAGACTGGAGATCAAGTGAGAGATTTGGGCTAAATAAATGAATCTAGGAATTACTTGCAGAGATAGATTTGAAATAGGAAATAATGGATGAATACATTTGAGTGATAGATGTGAAGAAGAGAAAAAGAAGGAATTGTCAATGAATGCTCTCTTTTTTCCATGCAAGAATAAGGCAAAATCTTAGGCTGGGAAGGTGGGGAAATGAGGCAGCATGAGAAGTTTGAGGAGGGATAAAAAATGTTTAGTATAACCTCTATAGTGACTGGGATAATAAATCAGTTGGAAAGCAATGAAATGAGAGCCATGAGGCAGTGAGGGCCCAGGTGAAGTTATGTAATATAAATTTATAGTTTTATACTCATTAAAGTTTTATGGTTTTCTCCAGCTCCATTCAGCAGCACATGAACAAGAATAAATGTGGGGTAATTGTGGGATGTAGTCCAAATTTGAAATTTAACAACATGTAATCAACAATAAGATATGGGAGCAATGATGTTAACTGTAAAGGATAGTGCAGAGTTGAATTGATTCACCAAGCTGCTGATAAAAGAAAGCGTAATAAGTATAAACAATACATGAGTTATGATCAGATAAAGACAGGGGTACTGGAGTGGAGAGATTAGCAGTCACGATAAGAATATGGAATAGAATGAATGGTAAAATTATGATTAGATATAGGAATTTCAGAGTTCATAAATATGGAATTGGAACACTTGTGGGTAATGGCAAGATCAAAGATTTTCCCATCTCTAGAGTGGTATGGAGAAGTAGATCATGGGAAATCAGGATAAGAGTGAAAGTACAATCAGTATTTGGTAAAGTGGTCAGGGATGCTATTTCATCAAAAGAGAGGCAGGTCTTAGAGAAAACCTGAAGATTGTGTGAATGTGAAAGGAAGGGTTTATGATAAAAGGAGATTTGTTAACTATGGAGGAGGATTTTTAGAGGTCACAGCAAAAAGGTGGGTAGATCCAGAGTGGGATAGATAAAAGTAGAATCAAGAAAGATAAGGGCAAGGGAGCAGCCAATTGGGATTAGAGAATATAGCTTAAAAATCTTAGCTCATTAGGGCATAATTTCTGGAAACAGTTTCATAAGAAATAACCTTCAGTATGGTAATATCATCTGACACAGATACTGACTAGATGTAGGAGCCTTGCAACTGGGAGATTTTAAAAATTCCATAGAATCCTTTGAGAAAGATTGATTTGAGAAAGATTGATATATGTGGCGGGAAATTGTTTTAGAATACAGGTGGTCATGCCATCCCTGACTACTCAGGGAGGTGAGAGGAGGTGATCATTACCCCCTCCCCGACTTCTCAGGAAGGGAGGTGAAACCACTAAAAAGGAGATGATCACACTCTCCCTGATATCTCAGGAAGGGAGATGAAAAGCACCAAAGGGAAGTGGGGATTGCTAGTGGGTTTTTGGGCTTGAGGGTCTTATTAGAAACAGGTATGCACAAACCCATCAGCATGGGAGGTATTACACGAGCACATAGCAATAACACACAGGCTATTAGTGATGACTCTCCCCACAGTTAGTGCAGGCTCGATGTGGTATAACAAACATGAATTGTACATACAAGTAGTGATATAACAAACAATACAAATCAATATGGTATTGTAAGAGATTTCCAGAAGTCCTAGAAGGAGGATATATAAACAACAGTCACACACATGCCTTCTTCAGCAGCCAAGAGATAGTCCCAAACCAATCTATTGTCCATTGCTTCACGTGTCAGAGAATCCAATGATCCCTGCAAATTTTTGAAGTCCTGCAACAGTCTTTTTTATGTGTTAGGGAATCCAATGATTTCAGCAGATTTTGAAGTCCTGCAACAGTCTTATCATTTCTCAGAAAATCCAAGGATTCCTGAGAGTTTTGAAGTCCTACAACAGTCTTGTTTCAGAGAATCCAGTGATTCCTGAGGGTTCTGAAACCCTACAACAATCTTATCATGTCTCAGAGAATCCAATGATTCTTGAGGGTTTTGAAGTCCAACAATTTTTGATGTCCGTGAGTCAAAATGCCATAACTGCCATGTTCATTCAGTGGTGGGCACAGTCAGCAGTGGAACCATTTGCTGTTTTTTGGGTCTTCTCCTTTGTTTCAAGGATCTGCTCCATCTCTCTGTGATGTACAAGATGAATATGGCTCGTTGGCACCCATTGATTCTTTCTCCACCTGTGGAGATACAAGCAAACTCTCTTCCCCAAGCAGTTAACCTATTTGGTGCCTTCCATTCACCATTTTCTGGGTCTCTCCACATCACCTGGCGATTATCTAAATCTGGAGCTGTTGGCACTGGACACTTCCCTTCCGTTGGGTTATAAAACCTGTCTGCCGGAGCCAGTGCATCTTTGTCAAAAATCAAGAAATTAATAGTAGAAAGAGCTAGATTTAGAAGTTCTCTAGGGTTATCTGCGGCTCCCCCTTTCTTTTGTTTTCTTTTGTCTCTGTTTCTCCTCTCTACTATTGTCTGTCCTTGAGGATTAAAGGGTATGGCAATGGTGAGTAAAATCTTATACTGTGCAAAAAAGTGTGCAAAATGTTCAGAAGTATATGCAGGTCCATTGTCTGTTTTATGGCTTATAGCACACCCATAATTGCAAATGCTTGTATAAGGAATTCAGTGGCCACTCAGGCTGTCTCTTTTGCTGCTGGCATTGCAAAAGTGAATCCTGAAAAAGTGTCTACCACAACATGGATAAAAGACAGATGATCAAAAGATTTATAATGGGTCACATCCATTTGCCAATTTTCATTGGATCTCAAACCATGAGAGTTTTTCCCTGGAGGCAGTGTAGGAGCATGGAAAGGAAGGCAAGCTGTACAGGCTTTTACTATGCTCCTTGCTTCCTCTCTTGTTATTCCAATTTGCAAATGTAAAGCTTGAGCAGCCTGATGATATTTAAAACGAGCTTCTTGGGCTTCTTGAAATAAAGGAGTATTGGCCAGCATAGTTAGAAGGCTATCTGCCTTTGAATTGCCATCAAAAATGGGACTTGGAAGTGCACTATGAGAATGGACATGCAAGATATAAATCTTACCTGAATGCTTTCTCACTTGCTCTTGAAGTTTCTTAAAGAGCTGATATATATTAGAGGCTGCAATTTTATTTGGGCTGGTAACTTTTGTACCACACCTACTGAATAGGCCAAATCAGATATTATATTTATGTCTCCTGGATAATAAGCAAGAGCTAGAATGATCAGCAAATTCATTCTGCTGAGTGGACTTGAAAAGGAGTTCTGACTACCTCTTTATAGTTAGATCATGAGAGTACACAGCATAAATATTATGTTTGATGCATCCGTGAAGATAGTTGGTCCTTTAAGAGGAACTTTAGAAACTTTTCTTCAAGAATCCATTGCCAATTATATAATAGTCTGTTATCTTTAATGGAGACCATGTATAAATTTGGAGCCATGGCTAATAAAATTTGCCACTTAGGATGGTCTCACAACACACATTAATTTGTGTATTGGTATAAAAGGCATATATATTGTCAGGTCTTGTCCCAGATAATTGCTACTGCTTAGTGGCCTTTAATAAAATTCTAACAAGCACTGGGTAGGTTAAGGCTTTTTCTGGTTGTGGGGAGGTTCTCCACTGATCACACTGTCTCCTTGATGGAAGACTGTGGGGTGCCTCTTTTGGTAAAACTGATATTTCCAAGGGTTTTGGTGACCTTTCAACCATTGGATAAAGCCAAATTCCTCAAAGCCCTTGAGCTTCTTTTTGTAAGCTGGCGGGAATTTAAAGCATGTCTCCTTAAAATGTCATATAACGGTTGTAACTGATAGATAGTCAACCTAACACTGGTCGATCCATTGATATCTCCTTCTTTCTGAAAATCATTCAATGTGTTTAGCTTTTTCTGTTCTTAAGGCGTTTTGAACTTGACCTTGGATACTTCATATCCTAAATATTGAAAAGGAGCATGTCTTTAATTTTTTTCTGGTGCTATGTATAATTTGTAATTCCTTAGTGTTTCTATGGTCTTTTGTGACATGTTTAACATTTGTTCCCGGCATATCCCAATATATCCCATATAATGAATAGCATAACTTTGGGAATGCTTTTCTTCTGGAGCAAAACAGCAAATACATTTGACACATAGTAGGGCTGTTTTCATTCCTGGCCGTCCATTCATATCTTTTATAAGGTCAGCTGTTAAGCGGGCACTGAAAAGGCAAATCTTTCATATCCTCCTTATCCAGAGGGATAGAATAAAACAATCCCCAAATCTATGACCCAAAAGGCCATTCTCTAGGCAATTGAGTAGGAGATGGAAGTCCAGGCTGAAGAGTTCCCATAGTTTCCATTTGTTATTCCCTTCTTAAATCTGTTAAACCTCCATTTTCCAGATTTCCTTTTTTTACAACAAACACTGGGGAATTCCAAGGACTTAGAGAAGGTTTTAAGTGTCCTTGGTCAATGCCCTGTACCATATTTAATAAGGCCTGAATTTTATTCCTAAGGGCCACTGTTCTATCCACACTGGGTACCATTTTCCAATGAACAGGGAGGGTGTGGCAGGCCTTCAACAGCAGCCCTGCCTAAAAAAAACTGAGGTGCCATTTTTAATCCTAATTGTTGTAAAAGTCTCTTCCCCCATAGATTTGGGGGTTTTTCAATTAAAAAGAGCAAAACCCTGTTTCACCAAAAGACATCTCAAAGGGGAGCATAACTTCAGCTGCTATTGATTCCCCCTATGCCAGACGGCAGGTGTCTGTTTTAATCTTGGGTTGGGGCCAGTTGTCACCTGTAATGACTACATCTGACCTGTGTTCAATCCTTCTAATGGTATGCCATTTCAAGATAGTGAGCATAGGATGGTCAGCCACAGCTGCGTCCAGATTTCCTGGATTTTGTTGCTTGGAGTCAGAATCTGGGCAATTATCACCAGATTGCTTATTAGGAGTCTGTATTAGTAACCTTGATGCTACTACTTCTCCTGGGTGATGTCACACATTGTCTACCTGTATTAGTGACTGGGATATTATCTACACATTCCCTAGTTTCCCACATCAGTGTATGGATGGATACTGTTTTATAAGTACTCTCAGGAGGTGAAATGGTCAAGCCTACTGTGCCTGGAGGCAAGGGATCCATAGACTGGAGAGGAACAGATTTCACTTCTCCAGGGGGTATTACAGTTGTCCCAGCTGCATACAACTCTATTCTCCCCAATTGTAATCTCTTTATCCCATCAGGTTGCTTCCTGGCTGGTTGATTGTATAATCTCCTTCTCACATCATATGGCTTCCTGGCTGATTGGTCATGTCTGGGTACTGGACTTCTAGGCACTCTCTGGGTGTAGCATCAGTTGACATCATGCCCCAGGTATTTTTTGTCTTGGGTCCTGGGGCTGGACCCCTCATCCCATTTCCCTGAATCAGTCTACATTCTGAGGCCCAGTGGAAGCCTCTGTTGTATTTTGGACATGGGGTATTGGATCTTGTTCTCCCACCCTGTTTTCTCATTCTGTCTCTATGCCAACATTGAGCTTTCAGATGCCCTACTTTACCACACTGAAAGCAGTCATGAGTCTCTCTGGAAGTCCCTTGCCAAAAGGGACCCTGTCTTCCCATGTTGGAATCTTGGGAAGTCTGCATCATAACCTGGCTATAAAAGGCATTTGTGCCCACTGTGGCAATCTCCTCTAAAGGAGCATCCTTGTGTAGTCCTAGTATAATTCGTCTACAAACCTCATTAGTATTTCCTTTAGTAAGTTGCCTTATCATAATGTCTGTTACTGCATTTTCACCATTAGTTTTTATGATAGCCATCTGCAGATGTCCCATAAAATCAGCAAAGGGTTCGTTTGGCCCTTGTGTTATTTTTGTGAAGGCTTCACCCTTATTGTTTTTATTGGGAAGAGAAGTCCATGCTTTGATAGCAGCAGCAGCAATTTGCCAATAAGCTGCTAAGGGGTAATTAATCTATATTGAAATTTCTGCATAATAACCTACACCTGTTAGTTGGTCACAGGTGATTGAAGGATTAACTCCACTATGACTATTTTGTTGGGCTTGTAGCCTACAGAGCTCACTATATTCAGAAAGCCACAATAAGTTTTGTCCAGGTTCTAAGCATGCCCTTGCTATAGATTTCCAGTCACTAGGGGTTAAGACTTCATAAGCCAAATTCTGTAATAACATCTTAACATAAGCTGATGTAGCCCCATAAAGAGTGCAAGCCTTTTTCAAGTCTTTGAGGATTTCTATATCAAAAGGAGCTATATCAAAAGGAGCGTATCAAAAGAAGCGTACTTTCTTGACGTGAAGAGTCAAACTGTTGAATCACAGGATACATTTCCAGTTGCAAATCACCTAAATTCTGGCCTTCTTTGGTGGCTTTAAGTACTATTTTTGCAATCTAGTCATAGGAGGGGGTGATTTGGGGGAGGGGAGGTGCTGGTGGTGTCACTGCCCCTCCTACTACTCCTACCCCCTCCATCCCTGAAGGTGAAGTGTCAAGAACCAGTTCTGGTTTAGGTGGGTTAAAGCTGCCTTGTGAGAGTGAAAATCATCATGCCCTTCATCCTCACAACTCCCTGTGCCCTCTGGTGATATCGCTTTTAATCCCTCCTTTGTCCTCCTCATTTTCCTCATACTTTTTCATCTGGCCATTCTTAGAATTTTTCTTTTTTCTATAACTTGCAGGATTCTTTAAGGCCAATTGTATTATGTTGTATGTATAGAATGTTTCCTTGGGAAATGAACGAGGACCTTTATCATTGTAGTATTTGCATAATTGTTGTCCTACTAGCTTCCAATTATTTAGCCCTATCTCCTCCTCCTTTAAGAACCAAGGGGACATGTGTTCTAATGTACCCAACAGTCTAGCGATCTGCAATCAAGTTACAACTAAGCCTTGTCCCTTGATCAGCTTAAGTATGCTTTCTATAGCGCCCCCTTGGGGCGGGGATAGGCGTGGGGCTGGGGGTGGGGGTGCAGCTGGGGCTGGAGGAGAATCTTTTTCCAATATCTGCCCCATTTTAGCTAGAAAAGGTTACTAGTTTAGCCCTTAACAAAGTAAGTTCCCTGTTTATTTAAATACTCATCCTATTTCTTGGTCACCAGAGACTTCTTCAGTGAAGTTAAGGTCCTCGGGCTCCACATTGGGCGCCAAATGTGACAACTGCGTTATTACCCCAGACACCCCAGAATCAGCTGGAGTCAGGATAAGCAAAATTCCTTAGTCTTTATTCTTGGTCTTTAGACACAGGATTGAACATGATGGAACCAGAATCTCCTTGACCACCTTCTTCCTTGTCTACTGCAAAGAGTGACTCTGGCTTGTCTTACTCCACCCCCTAATCCCTCCTACAATCCTCTGTATACACCAATCATTAAGCCAGCACAGGATAGTGGGAAGGATTATTTTCTAAGCATATACCCATAGAGTATTGTCCAATCAGTAGTTAGCCTCAAGTGCTTGAACTGACCTCAGTGCATAGTTCCAAACTGCTCTCCAGAATGTCTGGATGTATTCACAATTCCACCAACAATGGATTAGTTTCCCTGTTTCTCCACATCCCTTCCAACATTCCACATTATCCTTCCCTGTCATTCTAGCCAATCTGACAGGTGTGTAGTGGTGTCTCAGAGTTGTCTTAATTTGCATTTCTCTGATTAATAATGACTTGGAGCATTTTTTCATATGGCTAGAAATAGTTTCAATTTCTTCGTCTGAGAATTGTCTGTTCATATCTTTTGACCATTTATCAATTGGAGAATGGTTTGATTTCTTATAAATTAGAGTCAATTCTCTATATATTTTGGAGACTAGTCCTTTATCAGAACCTTTGACTGTAAAAATGTTTTCCCAGTTTATTACTTCCCTTCTAATCTTGTCTGCATTAGTTTTGTTTGTACAAGAACTTTTCAATTTGGTATAATCAATTTTTTCTATTTTGTGATCAATAATGATCTCTAGTTCTTTTCTGATCATAAATTTCTTCCTCTTCCACAGGTCTGAGATGTAAACTATCCTATGCTTTTCCAATTTTAAAATAGACTTTTAATTTTTTTTATTTTTCTTTCTTGGATTTGTTTTATTTTAATTTTTTGTTTGTGTTTTCTTTCATAACATGACTAATATGGAAATATGTTTAACCTCTATCAAAATTCTATATAAAGGGCAAGAAAAGAATGGAGGAGGAGAATTTAGAACTCAAAATTTTAAAAAGGAATGTTAAAAAGTTTTACATGTAATTGAGAAAAAATATTAAATAAAGAATGACTACATTTTCTAGATTTAAAAAAAAACTTCTTCTGGAGTAAGGAAGAAAGAAGCTACTTTTATATTGTCATAGGGATAGTTTGTTATTTGATTCATTTTATTAGTATTTATTTTGTTATACTGCCTTAATTACTTTTTGCTTTGAATTCATGTATCATTTCATATGAATGGAATAGTATTGGTGGGGACTTTAAGCCACAGATTTATATAGATTAGTTTTTAATTTTTTTTGGTCATGCCTTTGACAGATTAGTAAAGCCTATGGATCTTTTCTCAGAATGATATTTTTAATTGAATGCAATGCTCAGTTTCAGATAGAGGTTAGTGAAATTAAAGATTATTCTATTTTTCTCTCTTCCTTTTTCTTCTTCTTTTCTCTCTCCTCTCTCTTTCTCTCCTACCTTTTCCTTCTCTTTCTCTCTCTCTCTCTTTTTCTTTTTATCTCCTCCACAAACAGATACAGAAACAGTGTTGGATATCATTTTCATCTCTAGCAAAGACAAAAATAAGTCATTGCTCACAGTTTCTCCCCAAGTACCTCTATTAGCCCCTAAATTGTTACTAGTAAGCTCTTGAAATTCTCAAAATAATGGTATTTTCTTGAGGCAAAATAAAAACACTTTGAAGTAGTTCATAGCAAAGGAAGTGTTATGGGAGAAATATCTCCTTTTTAGTTCATGTAGTAGATAATTACTCCCAAAATAAAATTATCATATTGAAGAGATTCTGGACATAAAATCCTAGATTTTTATTATTCTCAAGCACAGGTTCAGGGGAGAATAGAAATATAATTTCTGAAAAAAATTTAGGATTCAAAAAAGGCTTTTATAGACAAATTATGTCATAGTGACAGAAAAATACTTCTTTTACATAATATGATTTTTAACCTTCTTTTAGACTGTAAAAATTTTTTAAAAGATTTATAATCCCATGCTTCCTTCAGTGTCATAAATGTTGAACAAACTTCTTTAAATAGTGTCATAATCTTATTTAAGCAGAGTATATATACATCTCCCCCAAGGAAACAAACTTGGTTAAGCAGAGTCTGTAGGTAAACTTAGGTTTCAGATTAAATTATATTTAGAGGGTTCACAAGGTGATTGGAAAGGAATATTTAAATGTCACCAAAATAATCAGAGTTGGGGATAAGATTTCCTCTGGTTTCTTGTCTGAGGAATGTTTGAGGTCTTAAGTAAATTTTTACATCCCATAGGAGAGGTTTCAGCTAACTCAATAATTTCAACTAGGAGACATGTTCTTGATTCCCCAAATTAAAAAAAAAAATTGATAAAATGAAAAGATGAAAAATTATTACAGAAGTAATTGTTATTCAATTCATTGTTATTTAAACAGGAAGAGTAACTTTTGAGTTAAAAGAAATAAAATGTGGCTCTCCACCACCTTCCCTGCTCAGTTCTTCTTAAAATTAACTGGAAAGTTTTCGAGACTTCTAAATATTGTAAAGAACAGACATAGATCCACAGACATTTTTGTGAGCCTACTGATGATCCTACCTTTATCACATATGAGACAGAATTTTAATGATTGTGATAACCCTGAAACTTTCTGATTTCTGTTAAATTTCCAGTGTTGGTGATTCCATGTGAAGATATTTTTTTGGTTGCATGTGTTAGGTGAGCAACTTTTAAAAAATATGATTGATTTATATTAATTCATTATTTCAAATTTGAAAATTGAACTTCTCATTACAAATATTTTAGGCAACTATACGATAGTCCATACTCAATTAAAAGGAGACATGAAGTATGGGATACTGTCAAGTTTTTTGTTTTGTTTTTAGTTTATATTTTTGTACTATTTGAGATAACTTTTTATTGAAGTTCTCAATTTCCCTTCCCTATTGTCTTTTCCTTTTAAACAACAGTTATTTCAGAGTCAATGATTGATCAACTGAAATAAAGATTTAATAATTATAATAGTAAATTTCTGGGTTGCAAAGCTCTTTATAAAATCATTTTATTTTATCTTTACAACAACCCTAGGAGGAGATACTGTTATTATCTCCATTTTATATATACGAGAATGAGGCAGACAGAAATTAAATGTCTTAGTGTCATATAGGTAAGACTCTATTTGATACAAGTCTTCTTGATTCTTAAGTCATTCTTTTATACCTTGTACCACCTACTTGACATGTCTTTAAATAACTTTCTGTCATGAGAAGGGGGACTGAATCTAACAAAAATTTATTAAATGCCTGTATAATACACATCTGTCATCTATATGTATTAAAATTATTGTCTACAGAACATTAAAAATATACAAATATCATTTGTGTGATCCTGACCAAATCAATTAATTTCTCAGTAACCCAGGCAACTACCTAAGACTACAAGTTTCTTTTTTAAATAAAATTTTTATTTTTAAAATTAGGTTTCAGAGAATATATGCTCTGTATAGATAAAGGGAATTTCCTCACTGGTAGTTTTCTATTCCAAAGAAATTAAATATCAAGTCAAAAGAAAAGAAAAGAAAGCCATATGTCAGGCCCTTTGCTAGCCTATGCTAGTCTATGCTAGGTGCTTAGGATCTCTTTGGGTCTCACTCTCAAGTTCTTTCTGAGGAACTTTGGTATTGATTGCATGACATAGGAGACTGGCACAGAGACCATTTAGCATGCCGTGCTCTCTTCAAAGAAGGTGCTCTTCTCTATGAGCAAAACAGAGTTGAAATAACTCAAAAGAAATGCAAGATGCACAAATTTGAGAATCCACCCCAAAGAATCACATAGATGTGATCAACCTATGGTAGAGCACTTTGAGCTCATATTACTCTGATTAACCAGTCAGAACACAGCATAACCAGATTTTAACATAGAGATGTCAGTTTGGCTCTCTTTGAGAACAAAGGACAAAAATCAACTGTTAGGAGTATAGAGTCCAAAATGAAACATCCCTT
Organism: Sarcophilus harrisii; assembly: GCF_902635505.1. Taxonomy (NCBI): domain Eukaryota; kingdom Metazoa; phylum Chordata; class Mammalia; order Dasyuromorphia; family Dasyuridae; genus Sarcophilus; species Sarcophilus harrisii. The sequence goes on from NC_045428.1 coordinate 205,683,859, forward strand.
ATACTAAAAGCCTTTATATTCTATTGAAGGAAATGCATACACATATAAATATGGAGGAAATATAGGGAAATACAATGAATGACTTTATTGTTATAGGACATTCTTAGATGTGGAAATTATCTTTCTCATTGCAGGTTGGTATCTTCTTTGCAACTCAGAGTCAATCTGAAAAGGTTTCCTTGAACACTCAGAGGTTAAGTAACTTATCCAGGATCAGACTCCCAGTGTGACTAAAAAAGCAAGATTTCAATCCAGAACTCCCAAGTTCCAAGAATATTTTCCCTACCCATCACTCCACATTGCCTTTTCAAAATAAAATATATAAAAAAAATAAATGCAGGGTTTTGGTTTTGCTTTGTAGGGAAATGATGGAGTCAGTAAGAGCTCTCTCTTTTGTAGGACTGGTTGTCAAGATATTTTGGATCAAAAAGAAGATCCTGGAAATTGAGATTATTTAAATTATAAAGAATTTTTAATATATGGAGAAAGCCCTCAAGCATCTGGATTGAAGAAAGGAGAAAACTCCAGAAAGTATATGGGTAATCTACACGTGGACAAAATAAAACTTACTGTAGCATAATTTCTATTGCACAGTCTCCTTAGGGAATGAAATAGAGTATTCTGACTTCAGAGACAATTAGCTTCTTATTTGTGATGCTTTTGTCTTATTTGGAAAGCATACAAACCAATGAGATGCTTATTTTAATCATAAAAATATTATATGAAACTATATTTGATTCATATGAGTAAATTAATCAAATTTTTCCTGATTTTACCATATGAATGTCTGTGTACTGTCTATGCAAACTTTTTATTACTTTTTTTGGCTCTACATTACCAGATCAAACTTAAATCAAAGGCAGACATATTTTCAGTCATGGTTCCTATTTCTGGGCTCACTTTACCCTATATTTCCAACTGGTGGCCTAACATGCATAGCTGCCAAACCACAAAAACACAAAAAGACTAATATTTTCCTTGCTTTTGATTTTTAAGTGTATACAACCCAGGTTTATGGGAATTTGGTTCTGCTAACTAAGTTTGTGTTTTAGAGGACTTGGCCCCTTTTTCCTCTCACATTTCACAATGCATTGTTTATTAGTACTTGAAATTACAGACATATAATGCACATACATGATAAACAGTCACATCATGTGAAAAATGTTATTAATGTTAAGCACAACTTCTCTGTGTGATCATAACCTATATAAATTATCTCTAAAAATAGAAAATGAAAGTAGGTTATATGTGAAACTGCATTTTCATATGTTTTCTTCTTTCTTCTGACATCAATATGTCTTGAAATCTGATGCAGTTTGCTTTCACAGAATCAATGGTTAAGTAATGGCAGCATGATAACAGGAATATATCACTGTGATAAATAACCAGTATCTCCAGATCATCTATATTGCCCTTGTGTGTGTAAAAGGAAATGCATTTATTTAAGTGTCATAAATGGCCACTTTGATTAATGTTATTAGTTGCCCTGAATGAGATGCTGAGATTAAGGAACTGGGTTGTTAAACTGTATTCATTCATGATTTTGAAAGAAAGAAAGAACCAAACATTTTTATCTCCTGGATATTTATGAGAAGGGTAACAGTATCACATGGAGGAGAGAAAACAATTATCCATTTGTCTGAAGCAAAAAAAAGGAATAATTCATGGATGCTTTTTCCCCCTAGTGAGATTGATTCATGTTCAATATAGCATAGCAATAGTACAAAATCACAGATTTAAAATTATGACAATGGTCTTATTTTTAAATGTTTTGAATAAGAAATAGAGAAATGTTTAAGACTGAATGATTTATTTCTTTTGAGGGGATTTATATGAGTAGAGCTTTTCCTTACAAATACCTCAAGCATTGTGATATCCTGAGGAAGTAAGCTGTATTTTCAGAAATTTATCCTATTGTTTGTGAGCTTTATGGAAATAGTTAAATATTTACTTGGAAATTAATAAACTGAAATGATTTTTGTTCATAGTCAACAGAAGCACTGATGTCATAACAATTTTCTAAAAGTCACCCATCAGTTAATATCTTTAAAGATGTTAATTTTAGTCAATCCATACTTAGATTTCTTGAAGGTTTGGGGTCCTAGAAAACTGGATGCACAAAGGACAAAACCCCAAGGAAAGCTATATTCACAAAAAATGAAAGCCATAAAGTTCAAAGTTAATTTTTCCCCAGGTCAGTAGTGAGAAAACTTGCTACAAAGAGGTATATAGCTTCCTTTCAGGTTCATTTCAGGGGTGTAAAAAAGAATGCTCCTTTGATTTATTTCCTCAATCTGTGTAGCAAAAATGTGTGTGGATTGGTAAATATGTTGTTTGTTTGCCAGGCAAGTTTATCTTGCTTTTTTTTCTCCTGGAAAATGGCTCTGAAGTCTCAACAGCTGTGTTGACCAAATGAACTAAACCCACCTGGTCCAGACTGAGGATAACAAAAACCAAAGTTGGGAAGTTCAAGCAGTTTTAAGCATATAGCAGGAGAAAGCTGTGGTATTAAAAAGGCCACAGAAGGAGGCAGCTATGAAGTCCTACAAAGTCTCAGAGAACAACCAGGTGCCAGGGCCCTAGGGTTAGACTCATGTTTTCAAGGGATGATAATTATAGCATAAAATACTGAGGCTAAGATTTGGGCTGGAAATGTTCCCCACCACCACCTCTAAATTTAAAATAAACAATCAACTCTGGGCTCTGAGAATGGGAATTTAAAGACCATAAAGTAATTTTTTTAAAAAGGCTGGCTGAATTTTAGTCCTAGGTAATGTTCAACAGAGAGGTGAAGGGCCAACTCCCACTCTGGTGTGGATGAAAGAGTCCTGGGTTTGGTTTGAAGCTTAGTTCTGTTTCTTACAAGCATGTATAATCTGGCACATGCTTCCTTTCCTTTCTGGGTCTCAGTTCCATCACCTATAACATGTGAATACTCTCACTACCTCATCGAGTTGTTGTGAGGACCCTGTGAGCTAATGTGTTTTTAACCACAAAATGCAATGTAACTGTGAACCATACATAATTGTATACATGTGCATTTCTTCTGTAATCTCTACTGGCAGCATCTCATTCTTGTGCCAAATTCATAGTTTCCCTGGAACATATTTGTGGCCAGACTGCTGAATGCATGCATTCCCCAGCTGTTGGCTTCCTTGTAAATTTTTTTCATATCTAATCATTTAGGAAAGTGCTATTAGACATAAAATAGTATTTTTATTCTAAAATCATGCTGTAGGTACTCTACTGACAAAATGGGAAAAAAGAGGAAAATTGGCAGATGGTTTTGAAATAATTTATTATAAATCATGTGAAAAGCTGAGTAGGGGAAAGGTGTAGTCTTATGACTCATAATGCTTAATTCTGCATACTGGTAAAATGAAAAATCAAACTAAACTTCAAAAATAACATATATCACACTATTAAATACATTCAACCAGAAATGGTATTTCAGCCTAGAATTCCTTGACCTTACTTACTCCTTATCAATTCTTGACCATAGCTTAACAATCATTCAAATATTCCTGAGTTGCTCAATAATATTGGGGAAAATCATTGGATCTGCTATAAATTCATACAATAGTCCTCTGTGTTGCATGACAATCTTTTTTTTTTTATCAGCAAACCTCTCTGATAAGTTCTTTTTCCAAATTTTTATATGTTTTCCCAGATATTTTATTCTCTGTTCTTCAATCATCCATTGCCATCTCCATTCTGCTTTCTCTTAGATGATTTTAACTCCAATTTTACTGAGCAAATGAAAATAATTTTCCATAAATCTTATCATTTCTTTTATACTCACACCTCAAAATCTCTCTTACATCATTATCTATGCTCACCATTTTTACTTCTGTTGGGGAAGATGAGTTGGTTCTTCCCTTTGTCAAGTTCAATTACTCTATGTCTTGTTCTCATTGCCAATAATTTCCAGAGAGAAATTCTACTCAGAGAGAAGACTATTTCTCTTTTTTTCTTATCTTAAATATTTTACTTTGTTAGTTCTTTTCCCACTGTTTACAAATATATTCTAGTTTCCCCAATCTTTAAAGAAGAATGTCTTGTGTCTACTCTACACAAGTTATTTTGGGGATTGAAACTAAGATTTGCCACTTACTACCTGTGTGACCTTGGGCCATGTCTCTTATCCGCCTTCAGCATGAATTTTCTCCTCTGTAAAATGATGGGGTTGGACTAGAAGATCTTTGAAGTTCTTTCACTTCTAGATCCATGATTCTCTAATCCTCCCTTTCATTATTAAATCCTTTGAAAGAATAGGCTATACTTTCCGCCTAACTTCCTCACCACCCACTCACTCTTCTATCTTTTTCCATCTAGTTCTTGCTTGGCCTAGCATTTTAAACATAGTCAGTACTTAAACTGGTTACATTATGGAACTGGAGCTAACTATGGATATGTACCTATTCATTAGTGAAGGGAATTGAGAACCAAGGATTCTGGAGCTGTATTTAGATTTTGAACTCTGGCCCTGCATCATTAGGTATGACTAAGTCTGGATAAATTGCTTAACTTCTCAAGACCTCAGTTACCTCATCTGAAAAATGATATGAATAGGCTTGATGGTCTCTAAAGCCTTATTCTATGATCATTTAGATGGCAGTAAAAAAAATTACAAAAAAAGCAATTACAAAAAAGCAAAGCTTTAGAATGCATGCCTAAAGCTGTTCAGGCATGCGTTTTTCCTCAGTTCATACTCAATTTTAACCTCAAGATTAAAATAGTCAATGAACTAGCAGATGTATGGCTTTCAACAAGTTTGCCAGTCAACTGTTTAATGGTATGAAAACCTCACAAATATGAACTAGGAGGGGAAAAAAATTGGAAAATCAATCCCTCTTAACTGTCATATTTTTTGGTTTTGAATAATCAAAAATGGGACCATATTCTTTTGGAGAATCTCTACAAGGTCTAAAACAATATTCTTCTTATATGATGACTATCAATTGAATCTAATAATATTTCATAATTCCTTACTCTTGGAAAACGCTGAGCTGCTTTTGAATTGTCAGCTAAGTCATCACCCCTGTGTGAGTGATAACAGACCAGGCCAGGACACAGGCTAGCTGCTGAGTCAGTTTGGTATGTAAAACTGGAAACAAAGCTTCTTTTTTGAGAGTTAAAATGTTTAATTTTATTTTTGTATTTGGCTCTCTTTGGTAATTTGATGAAGACTATGGACTAATTCTCAGAAGGATTGTTTAAATGCATGAAATTAAAACATAGGATTACAAAAGACACAAATTTTGTTGAAATATAATTATCAGTTGTAGAAATATGTACAGAAGAATTGTACATTTTAACATATATGCGATTACTTGCTATCTAGGGGAGAGGGTGGGGGAAAGGAGGAGGAAATTTGGAATACAAGGTTTTGCAAGGGTCAATGTTGAAAAATTATCCATGCATATGTTTTGAAAATAAAAAGCTTTAATAAAAAAAAGAAAAGAAATATAATTATCAGATTACTTTTAGAAATAAATTGATGGACTCCAGGTTAAGAACTCCTATTCTACAGTACAAGTTCAGAAAATAGATCTGATTGTAAAAAGAAGTTCAAAGAAGGAACATTTCAAAAAGAATGGAAGGAAATAATTATTTATTAAGTACTTAACAAGGATCCTCAAACTTTTTAACTAGGGGGCCAGTTCACTGTCCCTCAGACTGTTGGAGGGCTGGACTATAGTAAAAACAAAAATTTTGTTTTGTGGGCCTTTAAATAAAGAAACTTCATAGCCCTGGGTGAGGGGGATAATCGTCTTCAGCTGCCGCATCTGGCCCGCGGTCTGTAGTTTGAGGACCCCATCAGGCACTATATTAAGTACTTTAAAAATACTATCTCGTTTGATCATCAGAGAAAACTTGAGAAGTAGTGTTATTATGATCCCCGTTTTATAATTAAAGAAACTGAGGCAGAAATTAAGTGACTTGTCCAGAAAAACACAGCTAAAAAAATGTCTGATATCAGATTTGAATGAAATTTTCCTGACTCCAAGCCTAGTTCTCCATTCACTGTAACAACTAGCTACCTGGAATTCAACAATAATGCCAAAAGAAAATTTGATTTATTGGATATCATCTAAACAAGGGTAGGGCAAGCTGGAATATAGCCATACAGACAGATGGAAAATACTTTGCAGGTATATCAAGAGGTTTGGAGAGATGTAGTTTCTTTCTTTTTGGGGGTGGTGGTGGTGAGGCAATTAGAGTTAGGTGATTTGCCTAGCGTTACACAGCTAGTGAGTGTTAAGTGTCTAAAGGCGGATTTTAAACTGAGATCCTCCTGACTTCACAGCCAGTGTCCTATCCAGTTTGACATCTAGTTGACATCTTTATACATATTCTCAAAGGTCAAAACATAGTCTTTGGATAATCCTATAGCATCAGTAAGAAAATTCAACCAGTGAAAGATAATGGTACAAAATGAGAAAACCCAAACTCTGAGAGACTAGTCAACACAGAATCAACATCAAAACTGCCCTCATTCTTAGCTGTTTAACTTCCTAATTAAGATTCTTTGCATTAATCCCTACTCTTTCAGATTTGCTCCTGAAATTAGGCATGAAGATGTATGCAGCTGCTAGGGGTAGAAGAGCAATAGTCTGGGCACTAGGCATGCCATGAACATTTAAATTTTAAGTATAGTCCTGGAATATAAAAGGACAACAGTTGCAAGAGATGAACAGTTTCATGATTGGGTAACTAATATATTTTGTGCTCATTTTTAACCAATAATAATGAAAAATATGTAAATTTAACAAAGGAAGCAATATGCCTTTGTATTGCCTTCTAACATCAAGCACAACGATTTGTACTAAGGAAAGTGACCTAGTCATAACAAACCTAAAACTATACCATAAAGTGGCAGTGGAATAGGTTAGGTCAAGACACAACAGTCAATGACGACAGTAATATAGTATTTGATAAACCCAAAGAACTTCTGGGATAAGAACTCACTAGTTGACAAAAATTGCTGGGAAAATTGGAAAATAGTATGGCAGAAATTAGTCATTGACCATCATCCAACAACCTATACTAAGATAAGGTCTAAATAGGTTTATGATTTAGACAGAAAGACTGATAGTATAAGCAGATTAGGAGGGCAAAGGATAATTTACCTGTCAGATCTGTGGAGAAGGAAGAAATAAATAACCAAAGTAAAACTAAAGAACATTAAAAAATGCAAAATGGACAATTTTGAATATATTAAATTAAAAAGGTTTTGCACAAACAAAATCAGTTCAGCTAAGATTAGAAAACAGAAAGCTAAAAAAACAAATCTCACAGCCGGTGCTTCTGATAAAGGCCTCATTTCTAAAATATATAGAGAACTTGGTCAAATTTATAAGAATATAAATCATTCCCCAAATGATAAATGGTCAAAGGATAAAAAAAGATAATTTCTAGTCATATGAAAAATGCACTAAGTCACTCTTGATTAGAAAAATTCAAATTAAGACAACACTGAGGTATCACTTCACACCTTCCCAGCATGGTTAAGATGACAGGAAAAGATAATGATGACCATTCTGGGAGGTGTGAAGTGATACCTCAGTATTGTCTTAATTTGAATATGATCTTAAAAATGATTTACAAGATTCTACTGGATAAAACATGATATATGTGGTTAGAGTCTGAGAAATAGTATATGGTTTTTAGATAATTTATTTAAATTACCTTTGGAGACATGGAGGGCAGCTAGGTGATGCAGTGAATAGAACTGTGAGCTTAGATTAAAAATTATCTTTGTGAATTCAAATCTGGTTTTAGATACTTATTAGCTTTATACTCCTTTTAAAAATAGTATTTTATTTTTCCAAATACATGCAAAGTTAGTTTTGAACATTCACCTTTGCAAAACCTTGTGTTTCAAATATTTCTCTTTCTTTTTCTCCCTCCCCTCTCCCCAAGACAGCATCCAATAAAGATTAAACATGTGCACTTCTTCTAAATATATTTCCATACTCATCAAATACAAGATCAAAAGTGGTTTAAAAAAAACCCTCGGAAAAGAAAAAAAAACAATAATAACAACAAAATGTGAAAATGTTATGCTTTGAATCACAGTCTCCATAGTTCTCTCTCTGGAGGTAGATAGTACTTTCCATCATAAGTTTATTGGAATTGCCTTGAATCACCACTTCGTTGAGAAGAGGCAAGTTCATCATAGCTAATTATCACATAATCTTGTTATTACTGTGCATAATGCTCTCTTGGTTCGGCTCACATCACTTATCATCAGTTCTTGTAAGTCCATTTCCATTTTTTATTATCTCTTTGGGATATAGATCCAGTAGAGACACTGTTAGATCAAAGGGTACGCACAGTTTTATAGCCATTTAAATATAGTTCCAAATTGCTCTTCGGAATGATTGGATCATTTCAGAAATCCACCAACAATGTGCTAGTGTCTCATTTTTTCCACATCCCCTCCATCGTTTATCATTATCTTTTCCTGTCATCTTAGTCAGTCTTAGAGGTATGAAATTGTACCTTAGAGTTGCCTTAATTTCTAGCTATATAATCCTGAACAAGTAATTTAATCCTGTTTGACTCAGTTGCTCATCTATAAAATGAACTAGAGGAGGAAATGGCCAACTCCTCCAGTATCTTTGCAAAGATAATCCTAATTAAATCATGAAGAATCTGACACAACTAAAATGACTGAACAAGTACAAAAAGAGCCCAGAAGACAAAGTCAGGGGTGAAGTGGGGATACTGTTATTTTATGACTATGATGGCTAACAATACTGAGTAAAATATAAAATGAAATAAAACTCCAAACTATTCATACAAAAGCCACCATCACATCAATTCACTCAAAATGACCAACATTTGTTTCTGCTCATTAGTGAAGGAATTGATGGCTAGAGGATTATTTAATTGAACCTTTTTTGAAGTAGCCCATATTTCATCTCTATATAAATTCTAAGTTCTCAAATGCAGCTGACTGAAGAATATTATTCATTGTGTTCAAAGTTCCAAATAAAAAGAAGTCAAAATGAAATTAGTAATAGATAACTCAAGCCAAAAGAAAATAAGAATTTGAGTGAATTACTTATATAGGAAAGATTAGTGCCTCAATTGCTCTCCAGTTTCAAGATTATAGACACCTAAAATGGAACCATAGAAAATAATAAATATTAGAAGCTTTCCTAGCTTTTATGAATGTAGCTATATTATGACATATAGTAAGATATAGTTTCCAGGTTTTATGAATAACTTGCCAACTCTCTCTATTTGTTGTAAGTTGTTTTATTGTACATTTGGAATCTAATTTCATAGTCAATGAAGTGCTTGAAGCAAAGGTAGAAAAGGTATTAAGGAAATCAAAGAAAGGAAAAGCATCTGAATTGTAACAAACATAAATAAAGATAATTTATGCTTAAAGTGATAAAATTGTGGGCATTGAGCAAACAATACAGAAAGTATCTGAAAGGAGGGCTAGATAACAAAGGCTTGGAAAAAAGTCTCAGGGTCTTACTAACACTGAAAAAAAGGTGAAGGAGAGAATATTACTAATGAATAATATATATGTCTATTTTGTTATCTAAAAAATTCTATATGAATCATCTAAACACATGCTGAGAGTATTCTTGATCTGGTTATTCAGAGAACAAGCAGGCATTTGCAAGCACCATTCAATTATGATATATCATATCCTTACAATCTCACAAGCAAGATGCAGACACTATTCTTCTTATTGTCTGTTGATAACAGGAAAACCACTTAATTTGGTCAAAGAAAACTATTCCTTGTAAACTCTTTTACAACAAGATGTTTCTCATCCATACATCAAGATCATTTAGGATTCTTTAGAAAATCTAACAGCAGAAATAACCCTGGCCAATAACGCCTGAAAATAAATTACAAAGTAGGTATAAAATAAGATATAAAATTGTTTACTTTTACAATGGAGGAGAAGTAATATAAAATTCCTGGTTGAAGAGAAATTCTCTGTGAAGAATGAGGTATTCCAAAAATAGATTTCTATTTGTGGATGATACTATACTAGTTTCATTGAGTCCCAGTACATTAGTGAAATTCATAGAAGAAATCTATAATCTCCCAAAGGAATTTCACCTATCTATCCACATAAGAAAAATTGAGCTAATGAAGAATGTTTATAGATGAGATGGCAATATATTTGGATAGACGCTATACAATTTGTCTAACATATTTGAAGTACACACTGCAAGTGGACAAAGTTTAATAGAAGAAGGAGAATTTGTTGGCTTGCTTTCAGGAAATTTGTAAAATAAGATTCTTTTAATGATTCTTTCCCTTGAAAGCAAAACCTCTGTTTTCTATGCTAACATTTTATTGGTATTACTATATAGCAGCAAGAAGTGAAGTACTGACTCTAAAAAACTAAAGATGGATATCACATAGAGATAAATGGAAAGACTGCAAAATGTAAACAATGAGGAATTCTGAAAACACAGGAGCAAAATATGCCAACAAGGAATTTTATGATAGGAGGAAAAATGGACTAGTTATGAAGCAAGAGAGGGGAAAAACAGATGGCTAGTCAGAGTGAGTCATTGGTTCTTACATGATTTGAAGAAAAATTCAGGAAGGCCTTCAGCATGTTAATTGGAACCCCTATGGTGAATTTTTAGGAGAATATGGACAGGAGCTTCAGGATGGGAAAGTATGAATGACTTGTGATGTGAATTTTGGAGGGAATTCCTGAATGTATGAAGTTATTTGAGTATTTTTGAATGTGTACCCCATACCTCATATTTTAAAGACAGCCAAACCTCAGTTGAAGTGGAAGGACAATATTCACAGATAATCTTGAAAATTAATAATTATGTCTCAACTCCCTCATCACATTTCTATTATAAGCTTTATAAATTAATAATGAAATTGTCTCATTTGAATTGTATACTATTCTTTGTGCTAAGAAACAAGTTAGAAGACTTAAAAATAAATTGTTGGGGAGAAAAGAAGAAAAAACAAATGGCCTGGATAGACTTAAGTTTAACATTTAACTCTTGGATAATAATGTATAAATATATTAAAAAGTATGAAGTTCACTATAAATCTAAGCTAGTATTATTATTATTTCATATTTCAATCAGACAAGTGAAAAAGAGAATATAATAATTAGAAGAGAACTCAGTAACCGTTTAAGTCCTAACACTATCTGAAAATGACCATTGAAACATGATCATTCCATCTTCTCTTGAAGACTTTCAATGGAGAGAAGCCACTAATTTTCCAGGTAATCCATTCAATGTTTAAAATTAGCTTTCACTACTTAAAAGATGTTCTCCTTTATGCTAATGTTGCCTTTTTGCAACTTCTACCCATTGTTCCTATATTAGGTCTGTATAGTTAAACAGAAAAGTCACATCTTTCCACAGGACAACGTACTTGAAAGATCACTCTCATGTCCTTTCTGAGTCTTCTTTTTTCCAGGTTAAATCTTCCCAGTTCCTTCAACTGAAATCCAAAGTCTTACTTATGTTTAGAATTATGTAAGTTTCTGATGATTAGCCAGTTAACACAAGAAGTTTATAGCTAGCAGATAGTAAAATAAATGAATAAAAATTCCTAGAGTATTTTACTCTTCAGAAGATTCTTCTTTGAATCTGTTTCACAATCTATTCTAACAGTATCTTTCCCCCCTTGTATCCAACAGGATCTCTTTCCAAGAGTCTAATATATAGTATAGAAATCTCAGATGAGAAATATAAAAACTTAAGATTTCGGGAGAAGAATTTAATATTTGATTTTAAAATGTTGGGAAAACTGGAAAGGAGTAGAGCAGAAATTGAGAACAGACAATATCTTACATAATTTATGAAGATAAGGTTCTGATGTTTTTCTATTATATCTGTTTTTGAAGGATTATAGGATCACAGTATCATATAGTTAAGGTTGTAAGAAATCTTAAAGCTCACCTAGTCCAACTCACTCATTTTATAAAAGACCCAAATAGAAGTGACTTGCCCAAAGTAACAAGTATTAGTGGCAGAATTGGAAATCAGGTTATTGGATTCCAAATTCAGTTGTACTAACCCAAGTAGAATGGATAGAGAAGAAATGAGAAAAAAAGCTAAGGGGTAGACAAAGGAGTATCTTACCAAAAGTAATAAAATCTCCAAGGTAGAAGAGAACTCAAGCTTCATAAACTGTGGGATGGATTTTAAGAGATCTATAAAATTGTTTTTAAAAAATAATCTGATAACTGTATTTCAATGCAATTGGTTTCTGTTCCTATGCATTTTATTTTATAAATTTAAAAATATCATTCTAAGTCCAGAGACTTCACCAGACTATATGAAGGGTACATGATATAAAAAAAGTTAATAACTCTTTCTTTAATCCAACCCATACTTATGAGAAATTCCTTTCAGAATCCTAACAAGGAGTTATCTAGCCTCTTTTGGAAGAATTCAGTGATGGGGCAGCTAGATGGTGCAGTGGATAGAGCACCAACCCTGAAGTCAGGGTGAACAGAGTTCAGATCTGGTTTCAGACACTTAACACTTCCCATCTGTGTGACCCTGGGCAAGTCACTTAACCCTAATTGTCTCAGAAAAAAAAATAGAAATGAGGAACACACTATTTCCTATGGCAACTATTCCATTTTTGACAGTTCTAATGAGTAGGAAGTTTTTCTATCTTCTGGAATTGACCAAATGGACCAAATAAAACCTGTTTAGTTGATTGACCTTTTTGTTCCCTTTTATATTCTATATCCTGTTTCCTATTCTCTGGGCTAAACATCTCCAGTTCCTTTTACCCATCATAATATGATATATTTTCCTATCCCCTCACCACCCTGTCTCCTCTACTTCTAGATAGGGCAGGAGTTTTTATTTGTCTTAACCCAGGATTTCATTGGTTCATACATAAGCTTTTAGTGAGGAAACTCCTTCCACCAATACAGATTGGCCTCCATTTTGCAATTTATAATTTTATAGAGTTACCTGCAGGGCACAGAGAATTACACTTTATATCAGCTAAATTACATTTAATTAGATTAGCCCCATTTTTCTTAGTCTATCAGGAATGATAGCTGACTCACACAGAAAATTGGATAACTAAAAAACAAAGCACAAAACCAAAAAGTGAACAGTGTGACAGATCAAAGCACAACACTAGACTTTCTCTCTAGGTTGATATTCCATTAAGCATAGCTCTTTGGTTTGATTAACTCCAAATCTACCTATTGAATTCTCATCCTCGTATCTCCCCATTATCCCCAAGGATTTTATGAGAGCAGCTTTGTATAATGCCAAAAGTCCTAACTCTTTCTTAAATCAGAAGGCCTGGATTCAAATTTGCATTTAATGATTATGTAAGTGACCACGGAGTGAATCTCTTAATGTTGCTAGACTTGAGTTTCCATATAAATGGGATGAACTAGATGCCCTCTGAGTTCCTTTTCATCTCTAGATATAGAATGAATATCAAATTCTCTGACAATCTTGCTTAACTATATCAGTAGCATTTCCTGATCTAGTAGTCCTAGGGAAAAAAAAAGCAGAAAAAAACATAGTCTGACAAATTTTTGGTTGTCACCATCATCATCATTGTTATCATTTATCTAGTGATTACCATGTACTAGGCATTGTGTAATTAATTTCTGTTAAACTGCTTTCCAGTTTTCCTACTATCTAATGCCAAATAGGAATTCTTTCCTAAGAATGCTTACATGAATTTTTAAATAATTCAAATAGTATTTATTAGATAATTTAAATAATTCCCCCTTTTTCTTCTTCATTAGAATGATTTTTGTTTATGTCACAAAACTCTGTACAGAAGATTTGTCCTACAGAATCTTAGGACACATGATCCCAATTTTCCTTTTCTTTAACTCTTTGAGATCTGCTCTCCAAAATGTATAGAATGAATATCATCTACCCTCAGTCTCAGCTTCTTTTTCATTGATAAAGCATTCTAAGTAGTCATGGTCATTTTCTTCCAAATTCCTGTCATTTCTACTTTTGCAGCCAATTCTTCTTTAATGGTAAGAAATAGTTTGGTAGAAATAGTTTGGTTTAAAACCTGGTCCTTAAGAAAGAAAGCCAGTAAACCCCAAGATATCTCAGATGGTTTAGAGGTGCAAAAAACAAAAATAAATGCTTTTAATAGCATCTTTAGGTAATACCCTATGTGGACAGAGGGAGATAAGGAGGGAAGGAGAGAAGGAAGGAAGGAAGGAAGGAAGGAAGAAAGAAAGAGGGAGGAAGGAAGGAAGGAATGAAGGAAGGAAGGGAAGAAGGGAGGGAGGGAGAAAGGAGGGAAGAAAGGAAAGAAAGGAAGAAGGGAGGGAGGAAGAAAGGAAGGAGGGAAGGGAGGAAGGAAGGAAGTAGCAAAGGAGGAAGGAAGAAGGAAGAAAGGAAGGAAAGGAGGAAGGAAAGAAGGAAGAAAGGAGGGAAAGGAGGAAGGAAGGAAGGAAGGAAGAAGGGAAAGGAGGAAGAAAGAATTTATCTGCAACTCTGCTTTTGGCAGAAATTCAATTCAATTGAAGAAACATCTATAAAGCTTCATCTATGTGTGAAGATCGTGTATTTTTAAATCAGCAGGAATCAGCAATTCAGTTAGGGGAAAATCGTCAGTCTTTATTCTCAGTGAAGAAGGATCAGAGGTGGAAGAGAATCGGCGATGGCAATGTATGCAGCTGAGTCAAGAAGCTAACTAGACCAGCAGCCACACAACCAGCAGCTTGGAGTCTCGAACCCAGGCCCAATCTCTCCCAGCTTCTCTTCCTGTCTCTCTCTCTGCCTCCACCCACCAAAATCGTCATTTCCTATACAACACATCAGGACTTGCACGGAGAGTGGCAGGACCATTCTTTATCCAATCATGTATATTAATAGAGTATAGCCCAATTACTATTTAGCCTCACTTACTTGGGACCTCAGTGCATCAACTCAAACCTCAGCCCATTACATCTCCGCTTTCTTTTATTTTAGAACACAGGTGGTCATGCCATCCCCACTCCTCAGGAGGTCAGAGCCCCAAGGAGGAGTGATCACAGCCTTCCTAACTTCTCAGAGAAGGAGGTGAAAGCACCGAAAAGGAGGTGATCACAGCCTCCCTGACTTCTCAGAAAAGGCAGTGAAAGCACTAAAAAGGAGATGATCACACCCTACCTGACATCTCAGGAAGGGAGATGAAAAAGCACCAAAGGGAAATGGGGGTTGCTAAGCGGGTTTCTGGGCTGAAGAGTGCTATTATGCACAAACCCATCAGCATGGGAGGTATTACACAAGCACATAGCAATAACTCCAGAGGCTATTAGAGGATGACCCTCCCCTCAGTGCAGGCTCGAAGTGAGTGTAACAAACATGAATGTGTACCCATAAGTAGCGGAATAGCAAACAATATAAATCAACATGGTGTTGGAGAAGATCACCAGAAGTCCTAGAAAGGAGGGTATGTAAACAACAGTCACACATACACCTTCTTCAGCAGCCAAGAAGATAGTCCAAAACCAATCTATTGTCCATTGCTTCACATGTCAGGGAATCCAATGATCCCCTGAGTTTTTGAAGTCCTGCAAAAGTCTTTTTATGTGTTAGGAATCCAATGATTCCAGCAGATTTTGAAGTCCTGTAACAGTCTTATCATTTCTCAGAAATCCAATGATTCCTGAGAGTTTTCAAGATCCCATGTCTCAGAAATCCAATGATTCCTGAGGGTTTTCGAGTCCTATGGCTCAGAGAATCCAATGATTCCTGAGGGTTTTCGAGTCCTGTGTCTCAGAGAATCCAATGATTCCTGAGAGTTTTCAAGGCCGACAATCTTTGATGTCCATGAGTCAAACGCCATAACTGCCACGCTCTTTCAATGGTGGGCACAATCAGCAACAGCACCACCCGATATTTCTTGGGTCTTCTCCTTTGTTTCAAGGGTCTGCTCCATCTCTCTGCGATGGACAAAGCGAATATGGCTTGTTGGCACCCATCTGATTCCTTCTCCACCTGTAGAGATACAAGCAAACCCTCTCCCCAAAGCAGTTAACCTATCTGGTCCTTTCCATTCACCACTTTCTGGGTCTCTCCACATCACCTGGCAATTACCTAAAGATAGTGGAGCTGCTCGCACTGGACACTGACCTTCCGGTGGGTTATAAAACCTGTCTGCCGGAGCCAGTGCATCTTTGTCAAAAATCAAGAAGTTAATAGTATAAAGAGCTAGATTTAGAAGTTCTCTAGGGTTACCTGTGGCTCCCCCTTTCTTTTGTTTTTGGAGGAGCGTCTTAATATCTCTGTTTCTCCTCTCCACTATTGCCTGTCCTTGAGGATTAAAAGGTATACCTGTGGTGTGTAAAATCTTATACTGTGCACAAAAATGTGCAAAATGTTTTGAAGTATAAGCAGGACCACTGTCTGTTTTTCTTGCTTGTGGCACACCCATAATGGCAAATGCTTGTGTGAGGAATTCAGTGACCACTCGGGCTGTCTCTTTTGCTGCTGGTATTGCAAAAGTGAATCCCGAAAAGGTGTCTACCACAACATGGATGAAAGACAGACGGCCAAAAGATTTATAATGGGTCACATCCATTTGCCAGATTTCATTGGGTCTCAAACCACGAGGGTTCTTCCCTAGAGGCAGTGTAGGAGCGTGGAAAGGAAGGCAAATCGTACAGACTTTACTATGCTCCTAGCTTCCTCTCTTGTTATTCCAAATTGTAAACATAAAGCTCGAGCAGCCTGATGATTTTTAGAATGAGATGCCTGAACTTCTTGGAACAAAGGGTCATTGACCAACATAGTTAGAAGGCTATCTGCCTTTGAATTGCCATCAAATATGGGACCTGGAAGTCTACTATAAGAATGGACATGTAATATATAGATCTTACCTGGATGCTTTCTCACTTGCTCTTGAAGTTTCTTAAAGAGCTGATATATATTAGAGGCTGCAAATTTTATTTGGGCTGTGGCAATTCTTTGTACCACACCTACTGAATAGGCCGAATCAGATATTATATTTATGTCTCCTGGATAATAAGTAAGGGCTAGAATGATTGCATACAATTCATTCTGCTGAGTGGACTGAAAAGGAGTTCTGACTACTCTCTTTATAGTTAGATCATGAGAGTACACAGCACAAATATTATGTTTGGATGCATCCGTGAAGATAGTTGGTCCTTTAAGAGGAACTTTAGAAACTTTTTCTTCAAGACTCCATTGCCAATTATGTAATAGTCTAGTTATCTTTAATGGAGAACCATGTAAAAAATTTGGAGCCATGGCTAATAAAATTTGCCACTCTGGGATGGTCTCACAACACACATTAATTTATGTATTGGTATAAAAGGTGTATATCTTGTCAGGTCTTGTCCCAGGTAATTGTACTGGTCGCTTAGTGGCCTTTAATAAAATTCTAGCCACAAGCACTGGGTAGGGTGTAAGGCTTTCTTCTGGTTGTACTAGGAGGTTCACCCACTCTATCACACTGTGTCCTTGATGAAGGACTGCTGTGGGTGCCTCTTGTGTGCAAAAACTGATATCTCCAAGGGTTTTTGAGTGACTCTTTCAACCACATTGGATAAAAGCCAGTTCAACTTCTCTCAAAGCCTCTTGAGCTTCTTTTGTAAGCTGAGCGTGGTGAATTTAAAGCACTGTCTCCCCTTAAAATGTCATATAACGTTTGTAACTGATAGGTAGTCAAACCTAACACTGAGTCGCATCCATTGGATATCTCCTATCAATTTCTGAAAATCATTCAATGTGTTTAGCTTTTCTGTTCTTAAGGAGAGTTTTTGAATTGTAAGCACCTTAGGGTATACTTCATATCCTAAATATTGAAAAGGAGCATGTCTTTGAATTTTTTCTGGTGCTATGTATAATTTGTAATTCCTTAGTGTTTCTATGGTCTTTTGTAGACATGCCTCTAACATTTGTTCCTCAGGTGCACATCCCAAAATGTCAACCATGTAATGTAATAGCATAACTTTTGGGAATGCTTTTCTTACTGAGACAAGAGCAGCAGCAACATACATTTGACACATAGTAGGGCTGTTTTCATTCCTGTGGCAAAACTGTCCATTCATATCTTTATAAGTCTCAGCTAAGTTAAGCTGGGCACTGAAAAGGCAAATCTTTTCATATCCTCCTTATCCAGAGGGATAGAATAGAAACAATCCTTAATATATATGACCCAAAGAGGCCATTCTCTAGGCAACTGAGTAGGAGATGGAAGTCCAGGCTGAAGAGTTCCCATAGTTTCCATCTGTTCATTCACTTTTCTTAAATCCGTTAACATCCTCCATTTTCCAGATTTCTTTTCACAACAAACACTGGGAATTACAAGGACTTAGAGGAGGTTTTAAGTGTCCTTAGGTCAAGCTGCTCCTGTACTATATCTAATAAGGCCTGAATTTTATCTTTACTTAGGGCCACTGCTCTATCCACACTGGTGTATCAGTTTTCCATTGGATAGGAACAGGTGAAAGTGTTGGCAGGCCTTCAACAGCAGCCCTGCTTAAAAACCAAAGTACTCATTTTAACCCTAATTGCTGTAAAACGTCTCTTCCCCACAGATTGATGAGGATTTTTCTACTATAAAAGGAGTAAAAACTCCTGTTTTGCCTTCAAAGTCCATCTCATAGGGGCAGCACTAACTTCAGCTGCTATTGATCCTCCTACACCAGACATGTAGGTGTCTGCTTTAATCTTTGGCCAGTGACTGGGCCAGCTGGCACCTCAATGACATCCGATCTGCACCAGTGTCTACCAATCCTTCCAATGGAAGGCCATTTATATAGATCGTGAGCATAGAGTCGGTCCAGTTATTACAACTGCTGTCAATATATTGCTGGATTTTGTGATCTGGAATCAGAATCTGGGTGACTATCACCAAAGCTGCTTATTAGGATTCTGTATGGTAAACCTGATGCTACATATTTCTCCTGGGTGATAAGTCACATTGTCTGCCTGTATTGGTGACTGGGATATTATCTACACATTCCCCAGTTTCCCACATCAGTGTGTGGATGGACACTGTTTTGTCGATTACTCTCAGAGGTAAAATGGTCAAGCCTACTGTGCCTGGAGGCAAGGGATCCATAGGTTGGAGAGGAACAGATTTCCACCTCTCAGGGGTATCTCAGTTGTCTCAGCTGCATACAACTCTATTCTCCTAATTGTAATCCTTTCTTCCATCAGGTTTCTTCCTGGCTGATTGATTGTGTAATCCTTTTCTGCCATCATATGGCTTCCTGGCTGATTGGTCATATTGGGGTATTGGCCGTCTAGGCACTCTCTGGGTGCACCATTGGCTGCCATCATGCCCCAAGTGTTTTTTGCCTGGGGCCCAGCCAGGGCCCCTCATCCCGTTTCCCTGAACCTGTCTACATTCTGAGGCCCAATGGAAGCCTCTGTTGCATTTTGGACATGGGATACTGGGTCTTGTTCTCCCACCCTGTTTTCTCACTCTGCCTCTATACCAACATTGAGCTTTCAGATGCCCTACTTTACCACACTGAAAGCATTGACGTGTCTCTCTAGAAGTCCCTTGCCGGAAGGGACCCTGTCTACCCATGTTGGGATTTTGGGAAGTCTGCATCATAGTCTGGCTATAAAAGGCATTTGTGCCCACTGTGGCACAGCGTCTTATGAACTCCTCTAAAGGAGCATCCTTGTGTAGTCCTAGTATAATCCTTCTGCACACCTCATTAGCATTTTCCTTAGCAAGTTGCCTTATTAAAACATCTGTTGATGAATTTTCCCCATTAGTTCTTGTGATAGCAGTCTGCAAATATCCACAAAGTCAGCAAAGGGTTCATCTGGCCCTTGTGTTATTTTTGTGAAGGCCTCACCTTTGTCATTTTTATTGTGAATCGAAGCCCACACTTTGATAGCATTAGCAGCAATTTGCTCATATGCTACTACTGGATAATTAATCTGTGCTGTGACGTCTGCATATGGACCTATACCTTGTAGTAGGTCACAGGTGATCGCAGCATGAACAGCATTTAACTATTTTGTTGGGCTGTATCCTACAGAACTCACTATATTCAGAAAGCCACATGCAATTTTGTCCAGGTTCTAGGCATACCCTTGCTATAGATTTCCAGTCATCAGGAGTCAAGATTTCAAAAGCCAAATTCTGTAACAGCATCTTAACATAAGCTGATGTAGCCCCATAAAAGAGTTGCAAGCCTTTTAAGATCTTTAATGATTTCTAAGTTAAAAGGCGTTTCTTGACTTTGTTGACCTGAGGCATTAGACTGGGAAATTACAGGACAGATAAGTGGCAGAAGCTCCCGATGTCCAGCCCTTTTCTTTGGCCTTCATTAAAGCCCTCTTGCAGCCTACTCAAAAGGTGGATACTGGGGATGCTGGGGGAGGTGCTGGTGCTGTCCTGCCCCCACTGCCCTCCTCCCTCCATCCGGGAGGGTGGGTTGGTGGAGGAGAGTCAATCACTTGCTCCTGGGGTGGGGCTGAAGCTGCCTCCTGGGGGGGAAGGTCACCACACCCTTGCTCACTTAAGTCTCCATGCCCTGTGGAGATATGGTCATTAATCTCTTCATTGTCTTCCTCCTTAATATCATGGCTAATTTGAGAAGGAGTAGAAGGAGCCATGGGTTTTCTTTCTTCTAGGGATAGGGTTTCTTAGTGCTAACTGAAATACATTGTATAAATAAAATGCCTGGATGGAAATTGAATGAGGACCACATTCTCTGAAATGCATGAACATCTCTTGTCCAACCTGGGACCAGTTATCTCGAGAGTTCTGCTCCTCCTCTACGAACCAAGGGGAGATGCAGTTTAATATACCCACAAATCTCGCTATCTGTTCCCCAAGTTATAAGTAACCCATGTGATTTCTATCAGCTTAAGCATGCTTTCTATAGCACCACTCTTGGGTGGGGTTGGGGGCGAGGATGGAGAGTCTTTACCTAGCATTTGTCCCATTTTAGCCAAAAAAAAGATTACTGGTTTAGTTTTTAAGAAAATAAGCTCCTTATTTGTCTATTAACAATACTCACCCAAGTTCCTGGTCACCAGAGACTTCTTCAGTCCTTGGTTCACCGTTGGAAGCAAATGTGAAGATCGTGTATTTTTAAATCAGCAGGAGTCAGAATTCAGGTTAGGGGAAAATTGTCAGTCTTTATTCTCAGTGAAGAAGGATCGGAGGTGGAAGAGAATCGGCGATGGCAATGTATGCAGCTGAGTCAAGAAGCTAGCTCGACCAGAAGCCACACAACCAGCAGCTTGGAGTCTCGAACCCAGGCCCAATCTCTCCCAGCTTCTCTTCCTGTTCCTCTCTTTGCCTCCACCCACCAAAATCATCATTTCCTCTACAACACATCAGGACTTGCAGGGAGAGTGGGCAGGGACCATTCTTTATCCAATCATGTATATTAATAGAGTATAGCTCAATTACTATTTAGCCTCACTTACTTGGGACCTCAGTGCATCAACTCAAACCTCAGCCCATTACATCTATGTATCAAGTCCTGTGGTAAGCACTAAGTATCCAACAATTAAATAAAAAAAAGAATTGTTGCAGATATCTGGACAGCTGAATTTCTTCATCACTGTAAAATTTTACTTCTGAATAAACTTTGTTATCTGCCTCTAGAAGTCACTATTCCTTTCCTTAAATCAGACCTTAGACTGTTTATGGTGCTGAAAAACAGTCTTTGAAGTAAATTATAAAACAGGGTGTTCTGAAAAACTATTGAATAATAGTTTGAATACTGGAATAAATTCATTATCTACCAGTGAGAACACTTTCAAAGATAAAATTTCTGAATACTGAAGTTCTTGTATGTTTGTTACAAAATAATTTTTGTTTATTCTTTGAAAATTCTTTTAAATGCTTAAATAAGTAAAAGTGCTCTTGAAATAGTTAAAATCGATAATATAGAGGCAAAGTCATGGATTAGTGGCTGATAAAGTAAAACTTGATTTTATGAATTTAGGATCAAATATGCTTAACTAGAAAGCTCTGAGGATTATTTGATTTCATTATTTTGTTGTTGTTTGTTTTTACATTGTCAAGCAGCAACTGATGAGTGATCTGCCCTACATTCTATCCCTTTCAAATCTTCTTCAATATATTATCCACTCAATCATTTTTCCCTGCCTCTGTCTTTGTCTTTCTCTTTCTGTCTTTTTCTGTCTCTCTTTCTCCTCTGCTTCATTGTCTCCCTATGTACTGGTTCCTTCCCTACTTCTTTTAAATTTCCCAAGTCTTCTACATCCTTAAATCATCTTCACTAGATCCTACTATAATCTAAAAAATACTTAAAAAATGGAGGTATTTATCATCTCCACTTTGCCACCTCTCGCTAGCTCAACTTTTTGTAATATGTTTTCTGTTTTTATCATCAAAGTGAAACTATTTTTCTATGTTATTATGATTCCTTAATTGATAAATATGATTTTTTCTTAGTCTTCTTTGTTCTCAATATATCTGCTACATTTTTAATGGTGCTGAACATCCTCTTCTAGGTATACTCTTCTCTCTGGATTTTTCTAATAATACTGTCTCTTGCTTCTGCTCCTACTTGTCTCACTGTTTCTTCTTAGCCTTCTTTATTGGCTCATCATCCATAATTGAAGTAATTATGAATATTCCCCAAAGCTCTATCCCACATTTCTGCTCTTCTCTTTTTTATATTTTCTCTTTATGACCTGAGATCTTACAAGTTTGGTTATCTCAATGCAAATAATTCATCTCTCTGTCTATCTATCTATCAGTCTTTCTATTTAGCCTCAGGATTTCATCTGGAGCATATAACAAAAACTGCTTATGGTGCATTCCAAAATGACTACTGCAGAAACATCTCAAACTCAAAACAACAAAAACAAAACAACAAGCAGAATGAGTTCAATTTCCCCCCAAACTTGTCTCTCTTCCAAACTTCCTTATATCTGTGAAGGTACTACTCTTCTTTCAGTTTCACTGTTCATAACCTCAGTATTATCCTTGACTCCTCACTTTTCTTCACCACATACACCATCAATTGAGTACCAAATTTTGTTATTTTTTTTCTCCAGTACATTTTCCCTATCTAATCCCACCTTAGCTCAAGTTTTCATCTCATCTACATTGTTGCATTGGCCTCCTAATGGGTTTTATTGCCTTATATCTTTCACCAAACATATCCATCCTCCACTTATCTTTCAAAGTTATTTTCCTTAAGCCCAGATATGGTCATGTCATTCTCTTACTCATTAAATTCCATTGGCTTCTTACTGTCTCTAGGATCAAATATAAACTCCTCTGTTTAGTTTTTAAAGCTCTTCAAACCTCCCTCCAGTCTATCTTTCCAATCTTTATTGGACCATCATCCATATAATAGCACCTAATTATGACTATTTCCCAAAGCTCTATCCCAGGTTTCTGCTCTTCTCTTTCTTATATTTTCTCTTTATGACCTCACTCACTTTGCTTTACTCTGCAGTCCTGCAAATCTGGACGTCTCTTTTATAACACCCATAATTCTCTATCTCCTTTTGCCTCAGATTTTCCACTCCTGGTGTGCTCTCTCTCCTGTCATTTGTATACAATTCCTCTCTTCCTTCAAGGCACAACAATACTACCAACTTTTATGGGGAATTTTTTTATTACTCCCAATTATTTGTGACAATCCACACAATATACCTTGCATTTTCTAATGCAAGTTTTGTTTATTTTTTATATTCTATAATGTGTAATTATGGCTCTTCTGTTATAATGTGAACTCCTCACTTTATTCATTTTATTTATGTCCTAGTGCCTGAAACATTTTAGGTGCTTAATAAATATTTGTGGATTATCTTCCTATTTATCATCTAGATTCCTATATACTTGCAGTATCTTTTAAGAGTTTTATTTTTACTTAAAAAATAAATTTGTATTAAGTTCTAGGATGTAACTAGTAGAATCAATGGAAACTTATTACTAGTAATCTTCCCACCCCATCAGGAGAATAAAGAATTGATTCATGAAGTTCTCCCAAAGGAATCTTTTCCATCAACCATGCTTTAAGTCTGTAAACAGAAAGGCACAGAGGGCAGAAACTACATGGGAAAATATGACTGTTCAATACTTCACTAAAAAGATGGACTTTAACCACAAAAGAGGAGTATAATACTGCTGGTGACTGAAAAATCTTTTAGATTCCTACTGTGAATTCTCTGCTACTTCCAGCTTTCTCACTTCACTTAAACAAGAAAAACTCATTGACCATTGCTTACATTCCATGTTTATGGACTTGCATGGTAAGTGCACTGGATGAAAAATCATCCTTTAACAAGTATGGTGGTATTAAACTATAATCCCAGTTATCAGGTAGGGTAAAGGCGGCAGGAGTTCTGAGCTGCAATAGGACATTCTGTAGGACAGTCTTAAAGGGGCAATCAGAAAAATAAGCATTGCAAGCTACTGTCTTAATGGATAGTGCGATTGGGGTTGTGGGTAGGCTCTGACTTTCCAGAAATGGAGAGATCCATTTTTTTAAAGAAACAAAACAAAATAAAACAAAGAGATAGACAGAGATACATAGAAAGAGACAGAGAAAGGAAGGAAGGAAATAAAGAAGGAAGGAAGGAAGGATATTTATACTTTTGTTAGGTAAGAAAAATCTTTCAGATACAGAATAAAAAATTGCTTGTCACATTTCTTGTTCTACTCTGTCTTACAATTGGGCTAAAGTAAATACTGGATCATTTTCATGACTCCTACACAGTTATACACTTTCTGGCTACCAAAAACTAGAAAAACTTCAATTTTCCATTTTATTCATGTGACGTCAGACTTTCTTCTCATTGTTTTTCATATCCACTTTCCTTCTTTAACTACCTCTCAGTACAATAATTCACTCTTACACCATACTCTTTCAGAGTGACATTTCAGAGAGAATCCATCAGCCAGACATCCCTTCTTGTCTGATTCCAAACTACAGAATAGAAACAGGTAGAATAAGTTGTATCACTGGGACAACTATACACCTATGGAGTTTAAACTTTACAAGGTACATTTACTTAGTTAGATATCTGAAATATGGAGAAATAAAATACACTAATTGTGCCAGCACTGAGAGTTGTCATGAATTTGCTTACTAGGTATGCCTATCTCAAATTCTATAGGCAATCACAATTTGATTGAGCCTCTTCCCCCTCCCATCTCCCAACCTTCCTGACAGTTTATAAAGCATAATTGCTGGATCCTGAAAGCACTGACATGATGCTAATCACTAGCTTTCTCTCCAATCATTTTAGAAGAGAAGCAATTCAATGTGTGTTGTCTTTGGTTTGTCCAAGCTTGTTGGTAGTCTTACTATAGAAGTGCTATATATGACTGAGAAGCAATGTGGCATAGTGAGTAAAAAAAAAGAAATCAGACATGGAGTCAGAAATACATACATTCAAATCCCATCTTTGTCTTATATATTTTTTTGTAACCATAGGAAAAGCACCTAATCTATTAGTACTCCAGGCATTTTTTTGGTATTGCAATTTAATTTTTTTTTAATTCATGGAACAAAACCAGTATTTCTATAACATAACACAATAAAAAAGATGATTGCATATAAACTACAAATCTAGCATGTACAACTTATTATTCTTTTTAAATATACAATAAAGTTATATGTATTTCTTTTTTTCCTTTTTCTCCCTCTTCCCTGCACACCTTAGAGAAGACTTCCATTTGACACAAATAGGTGTATATATACATATATATGTATTTATACAAATACACACATATATATGTAAAATTATTCTATACATGCTTCTCTTTATCAGTTCTTTCTCTGGATGCAGATAGTGTCATCCTCATATCTTTTTTTTTTAAATGTATGTATACTAGTCAACACAACTTAGTCACTCAAAGTCATTTTAAAAATAATATTGTTGTTACTGTATACAATGTTCTCTTTCTGCTCACTTCTGTGAATTCTGCTCATTTCCCTCTTCATCATCCTACGCATAATCTTTTCCTGCCTTTCTAATATTCAACTTGTCCTATTTCTTATAGTATAGTAGGTTTCCACCACAATTATACACCATAATTTGTTTAGCCTTCCCTCAATTGATGAGAATTCCTGCAATTTCCAATTTGCCACTACAAAGAGAACTACTATAAACATTTCATTCACATTCAAAGTAATGATTACCCTTTGTGAATTTCCCTCCATTTTATTTTTACTATTTTTTCTCTGTCCTTTATTTTATCGTCTCCCTCCATCATCCAACCCCCTCCAAGAGTCCTCTCATTTCCTCCTCCCAATCTCAATCTAGAATCCCTCCAAAAATTCCTTCACTTTCCCCCAACTCTCCCAAATTACAATCCACACAACTTTCTAGAAGTCCTCCCCTGCCCTTCAGTTTTCTTGCCTGTCTACATGTTCAGAAGACTATGTCCTGCAAGATATACAGATTGTCCTACACAACTTTAAGAAAAGTTATATAGTTGCATTAGTAGAATGCATTTCCACACTGGGAGGTTTCCATACAAATAAAATCACATATCTGAAGCACATGAGTACACACACACACACACACACACACGCACACACACACATACAACTTAAAGTCTTAAGATCTTAGGGTCACAGGCAATGTGTCAGAGAGATTTGAGCCTAGATCGTTTTTTAATCTCTGAAGCTATGTCTTAATCCTTTATGTCATGATGACTCTTGCTAAATCTTCTGTGCCATAGTATATGGGCAGTAGGTTTAATAGAATATTAGATTGCAGTTAGACTCTCTTTTGAGATATACCTTTGTCCCTAATTAGCTATGCAACTTAGAGAAAAATAACTTAACCCTATCCAGTGCTTTTTTCAGCTATAAAAATATGATTTTTGTTTCTAAAAATACACATTTATTGCTGGGAAGAAATGAGATCTTATAAAGATAAATATATATATATATATATATGTATGTGTGTATACATATGTGTATAATTATTCATCTCTATATAATATGCTTTTACACGCAGACAGATAAATAGATAAACACACATATGGACAAAAATATGAGCAGTATTGTGCAAAACCTAGACATTTATAATTATTTTGGATTGACTGATATTTTTGACTGTGTGTAGGATTATCCCTTAATGATACATATTATTTAGTTAATTTTTAGATATTTTTAGCCATGATAATATTGAAAAGTATAATAATTTGGAAGTACAAATTGAGGAATGCTAGTCCTGATTTTGCTAATAAAAGCTGTATAATTTTGAACAAGTCAATCACAAACTTTGTGGGCTGTTGGAATCTTTACAAAGTGTTAAGCCATTAGAGTTGATAGAGACAATAATTATCTAGGACACAATAAAAGATCTGAACTTTTATCACCTGGCTGTGTTTTGGAAAAAGAACACCACAGTGGGCCTCAGTTTCCTCAAATTTTTTAAATAGTGTGTATGGGGAAGGATTGAGTTTAAAAGGCATGAAGTGCTAGGTATCTTCTAGGTTTAAGATTTTTACATTATATGACTTTTGTAAGCAAGTTTAAAATGCATTTATTCCATAGCAATAGGCTAATCATCAGCTTTCCATCTAGTCAGAAGTCATTTGGATAAATAGATAGCTCCAAATTTTTAGAAACCAAGGCTTAACATAAAAATATTTTTGTCTGGTTTTATAATGAAAAATGCTATCCATTCCCAGACAAAGAATTGATGATATCTGAATACAGATTTTTTAACCTCATTTTCTTGAGGTTTTTTTGTCTATGATTTTCTTTCACAAAGTGACTAATATGGAAATATGTTTTGCATAACTATGTATAATTAACTTATATCAAATTGCTTGCCTTTTCAATGAAGGGGGTGGAGAGGGTGGAAAGGAGAGAATTTGGAACTCAGAGTTTTAAGAATGAATGTTAAAAATTGTTTTAACACGTAACTGGGGAAAAATAAAATACCAAACAAAAAACTTTTTAAAAAATAAAGAAAAATATTTTTGCCTTACTTTCCATAGTACCATGTAAAATCATTAAGACATTATACCTCAGTAAATAGTACTTAAGAATAAGTTG
Source organism: Sarcophilus harrisii (assembly GCF_902635505.1). NCBI lineage: Eukaryota > Metazoa > Chordata > Mammalia > Dasyuromorphia > Dasyuridae > Sarcophilus > Sarcophilus harrisii. The sequence continues at coordinate 205,711,832 of NC_045428.1, forward strand.
AAATGTACAATATGAAAACCTCCATTAAATAGAATGCAAATAACCCAGAATCCTTAAGTGAAACAGAGTCAGTCACTCTAATATTCCACTTCATTTTCAGGAGAAAAGAGACAAATTATGACAAAGCAATATGATAGCAGAGATTTAATAAAAAGCTAAACTCCCATGAGATATCCTGGACTCAGTACACATTCAGCTCAATTTCTTACAAATTCTACATCTTCAATGCTGTATAGTAAGAATTTATGTTCAGAATGATGGCCCTGAGGCACTGTGAGATCCTCAATGGGAAAGCCAAGAGTCAATTATGGTCAATAGACTATACTTATTAAGGTAGGGAAGCAGACCAATGTATTTTGTAAAGATTTTCAATAGCCATGGTTGAAATGAAAAGGATTTTTTGCTCAACCCTCAGTGAGTTTGAAAATGAAACTACTGAGAAACCCTGAAATCCTCTGTGAATTAGTTAATTAGGGTTTGGGTTGGGTTTGGTTTTTTTTTTTTTTTTTTTTTTTTTTTTGGCATTTTCTCTTCTTTTTCTGTACAATTAAATATATTACTCTTTCATCTTTGTATTAGAAACATTGCTATACTAGGTACTTTCCTTTTATGCCCCTCAAGAAGTCAAATCTAGGACAGGAAAAGTCCTTTTCCCAGATCCATCAAAATCTTTTCTCTGAGAATAGCGCTTCTTCATTAGGTGTGGGATTTTAATGCAGTGAGACCAAGATTTCTTAAACTGGAATGTATATATTCAAATGAAAACTCTCCATTTCAAAGCAGTCATCTTGGAAAGCATTCTATAATCTCCAGAGTATTATCATTGCTCAAATCATTTTTGTAAGTTTTCACTTAGAATTATCCGTGGGCTCTTTCTTTTCAGAAAAGTATTTCATTCTCCCTGAAAATTAGATTTCCCCCCTCCCCCAAATAGTCAAAAGTTATTGGCAATCTTGTGAGTCAAGTAAATGATTAGCCTGGGTAATATTTTTAAAAATATAAATAATACCCATAACAAATAATGGCTCTGAAGTAAACGAATTTATTTTCTTCTCTGGACTGCTGTGAGGGTCAGTTTTGGATAGCACAATAAGTATATTATCTTCCAAAGTAAAAGATGGCTTTCATTTGGATATACAAGTCTTGGCACGTTTGTTTAAAATCTTTTGTTTTTCATAACTGAATCTTAGTAAAAACAAACCATACATATAAGTCCATTAAACCTTTTTCTCAGATATGGCTATGTATGTGTGTTTGTGTATATGTTGATATGTGTGAGTTGAGTGGGATGGGAGGAAACAACATTTATTTTTACTAGTTACGTAGTTATAAATTGACTAGTTTAAGAAAATGCATACATATATACATATAGATATATATTTATTTATCTATATCTACCTATTCCTGTCTCCAAATGAGTGTTCCATTACCATATAATTAATGAAAAGTTACACTTTTCTGTTTATAATGGAAATAAAGGAAGTCAACTTCTTCCCTTTAGTGAAGGGAAGGACCTTCTTATTTATGTAGTTCAACCTTCTTTGCAAAAGCACATGTATATTGATGTTTCATCTTTAGTGTAAACAAGCGTTTCATAAACACAGATATGGGATTTTTGCTTATGATTTGGATAAAGTAAAATATGTGATATTGATAGGTATTAGACCTATGATTTCAGCGATGTAAAGGACTTCCAGTTGAGAATACTTCCTCAGTGAAGTTGACATCTCTCTGGCATACAGTTTCAGAGAGTTTTCGAAGTTCTGAATTTTTAAATAACTAGCGCATTGTCACACAATCAATCAGTAAGTATTTATTAAGCACCTCCTATGTACAAAAAGAGGCAAAAGACAGTCTTCCCCTTTCAGAAAACTTATGATATAATGGAAAGGCTTACAATCTAAGTTTCTGTCAGAGACAGGAAGTATTCCTGCCTCTGAGGTCAGCTCTAAATATTCTGAGGTATATTTCCTCCAGGATACAAAGGGACAAATAACTCACATAAAATGAAAGTGTCTTCTCAAAGGCAAATGTTTTCTTATCTAACATACTCATGCTTCATATGGTAATGTTTCACTCCTGAAAGTATAGATATAAGGGTTTTTAGCAGCTTTTGAGGTTATGAGGGAAGGAATGATGAGACATTTGAGTCCAACCTCTAATTTATACTTGTTGTGCACTAGCCCAAAAAGAAGGAAGACCCATGATTGGAAATCAAAATATTTCATAAATTTTGTTATAAAGGTCCCTTCCAAGCTGAAAATTATTCTAACTCTATGATTATCCATCTCTGTATGGGAGTTGTCTTTTTCTCTTTTGGTCAGAGAGATGAAGTAGAAGCTCCATCTATTATGCTATAGAAATAATATTGGATTCGTAAATGTCTTTAGTTGACAACCCCAACTGATTATTAATCAGTTATCAGAAGAAAGCTTCCATTATAATGTCAAGCTGATAATCTTTAAGAACATAGCTAATGGAATATGATATAAATAGGAAAATTGATGCTTCAATTTTTGGACTCCAGTAATTATCATGCTATTGTAATTAACATCTACTCAGCTGTGTTAGATTCTACAAGGAATGATAAAAGATAGTCCCTATCCTCAACAATCTTCTGTGTTTAGGATGTCTTATATAAGATGCATTTTTAAAATAGCAGAGTCAGGGCATCTAAATGATAACAAAATAAAAATAACTTTATGTAAGAGAAAAAAATAGTGCATCTTTTCCTCTCTTTCACACAACCACATCCATTTAGCTTGGGTGTTCACAGTCAGATTCTCTTTTGCTATTCATTTGAAGATTATTTGTTTGGAGTGAAAACTTTCTGAAATGTCTGGATAACACTGTAAGAACAATTTATTCATAGTGTGTCCTTGGTTTACAGATGATTATCTCTGTTGTTGCACTTGGCAGTGAGCATCTTCGTCTCAATTTGTTTTGAAGTTGTAGTCTAATGCAGTGAGCATCACAACTCTAAGATTGGGGTGAAGGGGCACTAAAGCCACTTGGGACTGACTGGACAGTTCCATGCCATGGGGTTACTTAGAGATCAGCAAATAGATTTGTGTGGGTAAGATTTTGAGCCAAAGAATTACAAGTGGATAGTAAAATTGTTTGTTTCCATGGACCTACATTTGGTCTCAATACTTGGACCTATTCTCTTATGCATTCTTTGCCCTTTCCATTTAGTAAATAATAACATTTTCTATCACTTACCTCCTAGAGATTAATTCAACAATGCATGAAGCTTGCTCTCTCATGAACTAGATTTAATGATCACCATAATGACCAAAAATCTTACATACACTATCTCTTTCAAAAATTTGAAAATGGTTACTTCAAAAGAATCTTAAAAAATGTGGATGGAAGACATTTCACTTTTCATTTATGTAGAATAAAACATTTAAAATGAAATAAGGTATGTTTGCTCAAGAATTGCTTGGAATGCTTTCCTTCCTTTCTGCCATCTCTGCTTTATAAACATTTTGTCCATTCTTCAAGGTTTAGCTCAGAGTTTTGCTTCTGGATGAAATCTTTCCTAACTTCAGTTCGCAGTGTGATCCTTCCTATGATTCTTATTATTACTGATAACACTCATTCCACCCATATAATATCTTGTATTATAGTTATTTGTATACCAATCTTACCTTCTTTTTACTATATTATAAACTCCTTATGAGCAAGTACTGTGTATTATCATTTGAGGCGAATTTAATAGTTTATTCGTATGTTACCTCATTTACAATGAATTCTCACTAAATATTTGTTGAATTGAACTGAGATGTCTCACCTGCTAGCACTTTTCCCTTTATGATCTACTCTATGTTTATCTTGTATGTCCCGATTTATGTATGTGTTACTTTTCCCTATAGAATATAATCTCATTGAAGATTTTCTTGCTATCTGTGTATCCCCAGAGACTAGTACACTACCTGATATTATAATTTATTTATTATAAATACTCAAAATTAACTACAAAGGACCATGTAAAAGAACTGCTATTGGCATCCAGAGAAAGAACTGATAAATAGAAGGAGGATTAGAATGATAGAATAATGTACAGAATGTATGTGTATATACATATATATATATATATATATATATATATACATATATATGTATTTGTATCTAATGATTGCTATCTTTGGGGAGTGGGAGGGAAGAAAAAAAGAAAATTTATTATATATTTAAAAGGAATAGTAAGTTGTTTATGATAGATTAGCAATTTCATGTGCAATCATGTTTTTAAAAAATTATGTTATGAAAATGCTTGTTTTATTTCATAAATTAAAAATAAGCTAAATTTTAAAAATAATGCTTGCTGATTGATTGAAGGCTTTGTGAGAATAAATGAAAAAATTAACTTTTAAATTATGTTAGTAGCCCCATTAAGGGAAAAGGCAAAGAATTAGAAAATAATTCAACAAAACAAAATAAAAAAATCCCAAAATACATACAAAAGAAAACATTATTCAAACAGAACTCCAAACCTGGTTCACTCCCTGTTTCTGATTGAAAAGTTTGTTCTCAACTTTCCATTTGATTTCCTTTGCAAGCCATCTTACTCCAAATCAGATTCAGTCAAGACTCTGGAACTCCTTCTGGACTTTGCCTTCAATAAAGATATCTCCCTTCTTCATTAGAATATAAATTCCTCTATTATTGTTTTGTAAGAAATGACCAACAAGATGATTTCAGAAAGACCTGGAGAGACTTACATGAACTGATGCTGAGTGAAATGAGCAGGACCAGGAGATCATTATACACTTCAACAACAATACTATATGATGATCATTTCTGATGGACATCTTCAGCAATGAGATGAACCAAATCAGTTCCAATAGAGCAGTAATGAATTGAACCAGCTACAGCCAGGGAAAGAACTCTGGAAGATGAATATGAACCATAACATTGAATTCCCAATCCCTATATTTTTGTCTACCTGCATTTTTTATTTCCTTCACAAGCTAATAGTACACTATTTCAAAGTCCGATTCTTTTTGAATAGCAAAATAACTGTTTGGACGTGTATACATATATTGTATTTAATTTATACTTTAACATATTTAACAGGTATTGGTCAACTTGCCATCTAGGGGAGGGGATGGGGGAAAGGAAGGGAAAAATTGGAACAAAAGGTTTGGCAATTGTCAATGCTGTAAAATTACTCTTGCATATAACTTGTAAATAAAAAGCTATAATAAAAAAAGAATATAAATTCCTCGATGGTAGGGAATAGGTATATTTGTATGTGCACATACACATATATCTTATTTTGTCCCCATTACAGTCCTGGGAGTTAAGTATTACTCTATCCATAGATGAAAAAAGTGAGGCTGAGAGAGATTAAGTAATCTGACCATGATCACATAGTGGTATGACTTGAATTTGGGCAGGATTTGAATTCAAGTTTTAATGATTTCAAGTCCAGTATTTTACTCATCTAGTTAGTTAGGCCTTCTAATTGCCTGAGAAATATATGAACTGTGAAATGTGATGTGGAAGGATAGGAGAGGGAAAAAGCATTTATTAAGCACCTACTATGTGACAAACACTATGCTAAGTACTTTACAAATATTTTCTCATTTTATCCTTATTTGATAGCTATTTGGAAACCTAGATTTTATCTTTTTAAAGAGTACACATTAAATATTAGAAGATACATATAGTACTTTATATATATCATTATATAATTTTATCTTGCAACCACATTGAATGAAAGATACTGTAGGTATATTTATCTCCATTTTGCAGTTAAGGAATCTGAACCCCAGAGATCGTCATTTACAGTCACAGTTAGTTAGGTGTTGGAAACAAAATTCAGACTCAAGTTTCTCCTGACTCTAAATCTAGAATTCTTTGTGCTACATTCTACCAACTCTCAAAATCAAATAGCCAACTCAAAATTTTCCATGATAACAAGTATAAAACAATCACTAAAATCCCTAACCAATCAAAATCTCATTTAAAGCAAAATTTTAAAACTTTGGCTTCATTTAAGTTCCATATAAAGATTATTATAAAAATATAAACACATTTACAATCTAATTTAATTAAAATGTAACTCTCATAATTTTCTATGTCCCTAGAAGCAAATTGTTAGTCAATTGTTTTGTTTCCTCCCCACACATCATTTACTGAAACTACAAACTCTGAACTGAATTTCTTTCCCTATTATTTTCCTTTCCAGGGCTGTGAAAGGGGATGCTGATCAGTTTAAAAGGGAGAGACTAGAGAACAAAAGGCACAAAAAAATCTATAATTGACTAATCAATTACCTACTGCCTTGAAAAGTCATAATATCAATGCTAAAGATCAATAATAACACATTGTTAAAATTACATAATATGTATTGTTTTTCTCTTCTTCATAAAGTCAGCCACAGCTGTGGGAGTTAGGAAAGAGAAGGCAGTAATTGAAGACTAAGGAACAGATCCATCTTTGTTGATGACACTTAAATTTATAAGTTTGAATTTGGGAACTGCAGGGTCCAGATTGTTCCAATGCAAACCATTGCACTTTCAGAGCATGAGTCAGAAAGCTGGCACATGCTAGACCTCAAATGCAGTTTATTCAGAAACTTTGCAAGAGTAATTGGCTAATATTTGCTTAAATGTTCCTCTGAAAGACTAGAGCTTGTATATGAATGAATGTTTTTGCATGTCCTGAAAATAGATCCCACCTGTAACCCTTGGGAACAAACAGAACTGAGAAATTTAGATTTGCAAATGTTTACATCATCCCATAATAATGTTTACCTATTAATCTGGATCCTCAGTGTTTGACTTTCACATTACTCTTGTTCAAGCACAGTCTGGAAAACAGGAGAATGAGGAGGCATGACTTCAGGTGTTCCAAATTTCCGACACCCCACCAGCCACATTCCTAACCAAATACTCTTTAACTTGTTACCTAATACCTAAGGCCTTTAGCAAAAGACACTTTTTATTTTCATAGTTAGATATTTCTTAAAATACAAATGCTCCTTCTCTTCCTCTTAGCTAGCACTTATATACATACTTGCTCTGTGCCATGCACTATATTAAGTACTTTTCACAAATATTTCATTTGATTTTCACAATAATGCTAGGAAGTAGGTGCTGCCATTATCTTCATTTTATAGGTGAGGAAACCAGCAAACAAAAGTGGAATGACTTGTGCAGAGTCACACAGTTAGGAAATATCTAAGATTAGGTCTGGTTAGTCTGATTTTCCTGATTCCAAACCCAGTTCTTTATGTAGTTGCCTTTAACAGAATTAAAACACATCCAAAAGAGATTGAAGAGAGGAACAGCATGAAGACATGAGGGAGAAGGGTCAAAAATAGATAAAAAGGGAACAGTCAGCTAGCAAAAAGTCAAGGCTAGAAATACCAAAGGAAAACATCAGAACTACTTCTTGGACTGGCCCTAGTTCTATCTGGGTTCTTTGTAATTTCACAGAGTATCCTATCTTTTTGAAAACCATTATTCTGATGACAGTAAAGTCAAGTGAAGTCATTAGGTTGGCTTAGATTTTTATCTTTCAATACATGACAAAAATCTTTTCAAGTAGTAGTAGTAGGAAAAATGAATGACTGCTATTCTTATGAAATTATCATTTCCAAGACAAAATCTTTTGGGTTTTTTTTTTTTTTGATAAGTTTTGAGCCTAATTGTGACGATCATTCCTTATTCCATTAATAAAAGCAATAGACCTGTCAAATGCTATTTAATTTCAGGACACTGAATGCAAAGATAAATGGATCATAGGACTTAGAATTAAAAGAGATCCTAGATCCATCATTTAGTCCATCCCTTTCATTTTTCTTATACTTTTGCAAACTAGGAAAAGGACCTGCCTGGGAGACTAGAGCACTATTATCAAGTATATTATTTATTTAATTGATGTAATTTGTATGATATGTTGATATAGTCAATTTATACTTTCCTATGACATGTCATTTGTAAAAATCAAGTTAGGAAATTTAGAATTTAATATAGAAACTTTTATATAGCACCTGCATTAGATGTGATATAAATAAAGGAAACAATAACAGGAGATTTAGGGGTCAGTTATGACTCTTGCTGGATCTTGTGGTATATCCATTTTAGCAATGATAATTACTATTCTGAATAAATTGAGAACTCTACAGGTCTTTTTTTCCCCTTTCTTTCCAATTTTGTTTTGAAAGTTCTTTTGCAGATAATTATCATATTCAACTTTTAGAAGATGTGCATATTTTAGATTTGGTAGCATCTTAGTTAAATTTCCTCTGCATGGAAAACATCTTAAAACATTTCAAAGGAATTTTAAAGTGGATAAAAATTAAAATCAGCTCAATTGTCTGCCTCCCAGAGTGGAGAGCAGACGGTTAGAAATCTACAACAAGCTGTCATAAGCCTTCAAGGCTAACACAAAAGAACTCACAATCGCCTTCTACCTTGTAGAAACTTAGCCACATAGCTCTATTTGAGAATGTAACTGGAAAATGTACACATGTCTGCACATTTTTATGGGTATTCAGTGGTTGGTAGTTTCTTTCCAACAGACCTACACTAGTTTCTTATGCTACAGGGAAATGTGTTTTAAAAAAACTCACCATGTATCAATTTTGTAAATATTTTATATATACATATGTGTATATTTTGCATTCTTTATCTAGACTATACACTTCTTGAAGGCAGAACTATTTTCTTTTTTGTCTTTGTGTGCCTATCACTGGGTATATTCTATCTACTGTATCATCTATTTGTTCTTGGCAGATAGTTGGCACTTAATCAATGCTTGTTGAATGATGAATATCAATGATTAATCAAAATCAGATTTAAAGACAATTAAGCACCATTTCAATCAAAAGACTGAAAGAGAATATAAGTATATGTGTGAATAATGGGACTGAGGGTGGAGAAGAATTTTTTTTTTTAATGGCTTTTGATGGTATCATTGTAATGAATGTCTCTAGATTTTCCATCACTTTGCTAATTACCAGTGGAATGAAACAGGTCTTCTCAATAACTCATTTAATTAAACCTTGTCTATACAGTTAAAGGATCGTAGGACTGAAGATGATATGATAAATCTGTAAGAGGCTTTCAAGTTCCTCTAGTCTAGTAGTTTTCAGTATGTGATGTGAGACCCTCTTGAGTCCTATTTTCATAAGAATACTAAAATATTTTAATTTCTAATATAGTAAATATCAATAAAGAGATATATCTAGCCTTGTGCTGGGAAATGTTTAACAAGTGGATCTTTTAAAAAATAAACATGGTGGGACAACTAGGTGGTGAAGTGGATAGAGCGCCAGCCCTGGAATCAGCAGGACCTGATTTCAAATCTGACCTCAGACATTTAACACTTCCTAGCTGCATGAACTCTGGGCAAGTCACTTAACCCCTATTGCTTCAGAAAAAAATAAAATAAAATAAACACGGCACACTTTTTTAAATTAACAAAGCAATAAACAAATCCCAATTTGTAGCATTTCATGATTTTTGAGGTGTATTGAAAATATTACAGTTGTTTCTTACAAGCCAGTATGAGCTGGCTCCAGCACAACCCTGGATAAAATTCACATTTAAAAAAACATTTCTGGGAGAAGGACTCTCAATAATCTTTAAGAATTCAAAGGGACCTTGAGAACAAAAAGTTTAAGAACTGCTCCTCTAATATGATTTCTTCATTTTAAAGATGAGAAAATTGAAACTCAGAGTAGAATTGACTTTTCTGGCTAATGAGTAGCAGAGCCCAAACTTCACAATTCCTAATGATGTGCTCTTTCTACTAACTCCTGTTGCCTCACGTTTCCTGGCACCACAACAAGGGCCCAGTATGATGATGGAAGAATATATTTTCCTGCACCTGGAAAATATTCTCATTCAATGAGATAAAGCAGCATTAAAGATCCTAAAGACAGACCTTCAGGAATTTTTTTATGTAAATGAGGTTGTACATATGGAAAAGGTGGAAAACTGATTGGAGACTATCCTGTGAAATATGTGAAAAGATATAGAGAGCTACTAGTCTACAGAGGTTTATATCTGTAAACCCTTACGAAGGCTATATTTTCAATAGGCTCAGGTTTTCATTGTAAAATTAGAATTGAAAATCTTCATGGTATATTGTTAACAACACATTATCCATTGCTGTGCTTATATTGAAGGAAATGCAAAAAACCTAAGTGAGGAATCATCATGTTCTTTCAAAGTTTAACAGATATAATGGAGAATCTATTATTTAGTGACCAAGAATAGATGGTGGAAGAAGCACCCAAAATCAAGAACAATGGAAAATATTAGATGGGTTTCCTGGAACAAATATTGGATGGAGACTGATATCATTGTTGAGGAAAATAGTTTAGATCAGACCTAAGGCAGAGTTCCTACAGAAGAAGTTGAGGAAGGATCACTAAAAATTAAAGTTGGAGTTTAAAGGAATAATTTTATGTAATAGATAGACTATTATAATTGAAGACAGGAATATCTGATTTCAGATCTAACTTAGACATTCACAGAGATTTTAGACCAGTCTGTTCTCTGATACTCAGTAAATTCATCTATAAAATGGAGATAACAATGTCATCACAGAGTTGTTGCCAAATGAGCTAATTTTTGTAAATTGTTTTGCAGATCTCAAAGCATTATGTGATTCATAATTTGAATGAAGGAAATGGGGGAGGAGTGAGTGAAAATGCATTTTCTGCTATTAGATGCTAATATTGTATTAGCATTTACTTGCTATTTATATATCTCAAGAGTTGATTCAGTGCAGGGTCAAAAAGAGGTAACTGGAAGTGATAATAGTATAAAAATAAAAGATGCCAATAAAAGTGGAGGGAAAGATAAAAAATCCTTTTCTTAAGACTAAGGTTATAAAGCATGCCCTCTATATAATTTTTCCCATTTTCCTAGCTGTTAGTGATGTGTCCCCCATTCACAATGATAGCACATTGGTAGAATTTTTCTTATGCATTTAACATATTTTAAATTCTAGCTTGGTTGATTCCATACTTATCTTTCCATTTCTGCAAGCAAGCAGGCTATATATTTATTATCCAGATTATGATATACATTTGAATAAGCAATCTTAAGAACTCATATGTCTCTGTATGTATATATATATATATAATATCATATCAGTATAGTTCAATCCTGATCAAATTAAGAGTCAGAGAGACAGACAGAAATATGGATAGACAGATAGATGCATATATAGATATATAGAGAAAGATATATAGATAAATACATAGAGAATAGATACATATTAGAGAGAATCTGCAGATGGACAATAAATTGGGTCCAGAGATGATGACCTTGCAAAGTTCTGGATAATTGCAAAGTTCTTTTTAATGATTCTGAGCATATCCCTAGAAAAATAAATGATCATATTTCATAGTACCGATATCTTTCCAATTATGATATACAGGCTATGGGTTATGGATCATAATTTTTCCCCCAAAATTAAATTGGGAATTAACTAATAGATAATGGAGTCTATATGATTAATATGGTAGGTTATAACATTAAAAAAGGGAAGGAGAAATAGCAAAAAGAGGGAAAAGTATAATAAAAAGGATGGTCTGGGAATTAGTTTAAAGTATAAAATAATCATTTTTTTAAAAGTCATGTCATTAAATGCTATCTTCAGGATGTCAGAAGAACTGGAGGAAAGTTCCCACAATGTTGTATGAACACCCAATATAACTTATAGGAGAACATGAACAAAAGAAATCTGGAATGATAGGCATGAATGAGTTGTAAAACTGAATCATTAGATGTAATATTCACATCAATATGATCAGATAACCATCTGAGTAGTTGTAGAGAATTGGTATGTTTTACTTTTTAGTTCAGGAAGGAAACCTAGAGTACAAGCCAAAAAGAGGGGATGATTTGACCAAATCATAAAAGATAAGGGGTTCAGTTTGGACATATTGTGTTTAAGATGGTTATGGATATCCAATCTGAGATATCTAATAGACAGTTGAGGATATATAAATCTTGCATTAAAGAAATATTAGGGGTAAGTCAATAGAATAAGTAGAAGAAAATCTGAGAATCATCAGCATTTTATATATATATATATTATATATGATATATATATATAATATGTATTGGAATTAATGAGATCACCAAGTGAAATAATATAGAGGAAGAAGTCAAGAGGGCCCAGAATATATTCACCTCTAGAGGTTGTGGGGTCCATAGCAATCACTTTTAGCTTTTATATCCTGAGTAATGATCAGAAAAATAGGAGGAAAACCAAGTGTTATCAAAATCTAGAGTGAAGAGAGTTGCCAGTTGTGGAGGATAATCAATAGTGTCTAATACCACAGAGAAGTTAAAAAAAAAAAAGAAGAAAAACAAAAAGAACAAGGTGAGAATGGCAAAAAAGGCAAATGGATCTGACAATTTAAAAATATAGTCAATATATCAGGGCAGATTTGAATCCAGGCTTTTCTTACTTCCAAAGCTAGTCTTCTAGCTAGTCTTCCTGTTACCTCAATGCCCTCTGGAATCATAGATATGCAGAACTGAAAGATACCAAAATTCTTTTTATATTCTGATAAGGACTATGGACTCCTTTTCACCAAATATATATTTGTGTGTGTATATGTATGTGTGTATATATGTGTGTGTGTATAAATATGCACATGTATGTATACACAATTTATATGTATATAACATATACACATTACACCTAATACATATGCATACAATACACACATATTTACCATACATTCCAATTTAAGAACAACTTCAAGAACATCTAGTTCAATCCAAGTACCTATTATGTTCAAAGCATTGTGCTAGGTTATGGGACTACAAAACAATGCTTTTAGTGACTTTACATTTTACTACATGAAGGCAATATGTAAACAAATAAAAGATGAGTATTTGAAAAGAGAGAGAGCATTAACAAATGATCATTGTTGAATAAATTAAAAAGGAGGTAATTACAAGCAGATTATGCAGAAGAAACATCTCATGTATCTGGCATGCAGTTTATGTTTTGAATGAGTTTTAAGAAAAAGAATCATTCAGAATATAAGGGGCATGTTGCAAATCCTAGTGACTGACCGTTTAGAAGATGATTACAGTCACTCAACCAAAGAGCAGGCTTTACAAATGCTTAATGAAAAAAAGATTCTTAGGATAAAGAAGAATCATATGTAGTAAAAGAGCTATAAGGAGAGAAATTAGGCAATGAATTTTTAGAGAAGATACCTAAATGGATATAATGACATTTATTCTTTTTATAATAAAGAAAAATGATCTTTAGATTAGGAAGGATATGGCAAAAAAGCCAACGGATTTTTAAGGTCATGAAGGCCTGTATTTATGAACTAGACTTCCACTTAACAACTGTATCTCTTTGGTAAATCACCTATTTTGTAGGGGTCTTAGTTTACTCATTTATAAAATGTCTGGGGAGACGGGAGGAGTAGCGATTTTAGACTTTAGTAGTTTTTTTATTGTTTTAGTCATGTCTGACTCTTTATGACCCTTTTTAGAGTTTTCTTGCCAAAAACAAGCGAATGGTTTGTCATTTCCTTCCCCAGTTTATTTTACAGAAGAGTTAAGTGACTTGCCCAGGATCACACAATTAGTAAGTATCTGAGGCCTGTTTGAACAGGTCTCCCTGTCTTCCAGTTCTGGTACTTTATCCATTGCTATGGATATTTGACTAAAATTCCCTAAGATTCCCTCTATGTCTAAAATTCTATTTCTCTGAGCAATCAGGGAAAAGATGGTAACAAAGTACTTTGATCCCCTTTTTTCTGAAGGTTATAGTTGAGTTCAGATCACCAGACCTAAAAGGATTACATTATTAGTTACTCCTAGTACTTACTGCTTAGGCACTATAAGTGATCACTGAAAATAAATAGAGATTAAGAAGAGTCTGTCTAAAAGGACTAAAAAGCCTGGAAGCAAATGTCATCACATTTTTTAAGAGGGAAAAATTGTGGCATTTTCAAATTATAGGTAGTGAGCAAGAATTCCCCACAAAATTCTAGAATTAATTATTAAAGGAGTGGATTGCGAGTCCTTAGAAAAGGAATCATTTCATTGTTCATCATGGACAGACTATCCTCCTTTCTCTTTTTGGAACTGTTTCTAAACTGGTAGCACAGAATAACATTATTAACATAGTATCTCTGAAGTTTAACAAGATATTTGACAAAGACTCATTATATTTTTGCTGACAGGGTAGATTGATGTAGACCAGATAGTATAATTTCTTGGAATTAGGACTGGTTGAATGGTAATATCCAAAGAGTAGTGATTAATATAGATCAATGCCAACGAGGAAGGGAGTGTCTATTGAAATGCCTCAAGTATCTATAATTGATTCTATTTTTCTCAACATTGTTCATTAAACTTGTATAAAGACATATCACATGCTATTGCTTATTTCTGTTGACGTAGCCCCATGTATTCAGAGTAACTTGAATGTTATGATATAAACATTTAGTACAGGTTTATTCACAACTATACAGAGCTCACTGAGGCTCTGGGTCAAGTATAATTTTTTAAGCTCAAATGAATTTTTTTGATTTTTGAAGAATTTTGTATATTGAATACCACCCACATGTACATGGGAGCAACCCTCATATTTTTTACTGTTCTGTCCTCTTTGATCCAACTAGTCCTGATCAGATCCAGTCCTCCATATATAGATTTTAGGGAGAAATTCCTTTGCAAAAGTGTGTGCCTACTTAGTGCAAAGTACTCATGATAAATTATAAACTTTTCTTTGATGCACTCATACCTTATGAAAGAACAAGATAAATGTTGAAAATAATGTTGGTTTGTCAACTTTCTGAATCAGCAGTCTTATACGAGCTAAGAAAGTAAATGAAATGTTGGGATATGTATGTTTGTGTTTGTATTTCTGTGTTTGTATGTATATATATGTATATGTGTATATATATATATATATATAAAAATATAAGGTATAGAACTAAGATGGTAATAATCCCTTTGTACTACTGTACCCATTAGATCAACAATTATATTCAGATTGTTGCTTATAGTTCTCAGAATTAGAGTTGGGAATCAGAAAGAGGGATAGGAAAAAAAAGAGGTTGGGAAAGGGCACTATGAGACTGGGAAAAGCATAAGAGAAGAAAAATGCCAGAGTGCAGAATCACAGGGGAGGGAAATCTGAGTTACAGTGGAAGATATGAGCTATAGCTGCTAGGGGCATTTTGTGGAGATGGCTAGGAAGTGCCATGGTGGATCTGGGAACATGATGAGTTAAGGGGAATGAATTTTCACCTATCAGAATTCTGCTACATCAATGATTTTATTATTGCCAGACCCAAGTCTCACTTCTAGGCTACAGGATAGCATATGTTAAAACCAAGTTTAGTTTTTTCTTTAAAGTTCATTTATATTACATTTAATTCATTTGACTGCCTAGATAAAGAAGTAGTTATAAAGAAGTTATAAAGAAGTATTCATTATAAAGAAGTATTCATTAGTGTGTGCTTCATCATTTGTGTACTGGGAGTTATAAAAAGGGAAAACCAGTGGAATAGATAATAAAGTTAAATGGTGAGAAATTCACACCTCTTATTTCCTTAAAATAATCAGCATGGGGCAGCTAGGTAGCAGTGGATGAAGCATCAACTCTGAAGTCTGGAGGACCTGAGTTCAAATCTAAAAATGCACCGACTGAATCCTGATGGGGAAATTCAGATTGCTTGCTACTTGGGGAAGGGGAGATAGAAGGAGGGAGAGAGGAATTTGGAACTCAAAACCTTACAAAAATGAATGTTGAAAAATGTCTTTACATATAATTGGAAAATAAAATACTATCAAATTTTTAAAAAGTGTGGCAGAGTCCAGCTCTAACATCAAGTCTAAAATCAGAAAATAGACTGGAAGAATATGTAAACAAACAAATAAAGAAGTACATCATAAGGACTTGTTACAGTGTCAGGGAAACTTAATACACAAACCCAGAAGAAGAGAACGATACCAAAGCCTCTACAAACAAAGCCTCAAAGTAAAACACAGTCTGGGCAAAAGTTCAACTGGAATTCCTGGAAGAGGTGAAGCAAGATTTTTTTAATGAATTAAAAATGCTTTTATAAGTGAAATGAGAGCACTTGAGGAAAAAAATTGGAAAAGAAATGAGAATTATGTAAGAAAGAATTGGAAAGAGCGTTAATAGTTTGGCACAAAAGATACAAAATCTCGCCCAAACAACAAACTCCTTGAAAATGAGAATGTTCCAAATAGAATTTAATGATTCTATGAGGCAACAAGAAATACAACAACAACCAAAAAAGTCAAAAGATTCAATAAATAGAAGAAAATGTAAGGTTATCTCATAACAAAAACAGTTGATCCAGAAAACAGATTGGGAAGAAAAAAAATTTAAGATTCATTTCACTGTCTAAATACCATGATTAAACAAACCAAAAGAAAGCCCAACATACAAGAGCCTAAATAGCCTTTTCCAAGAAATCTTAAAAGAATGTTGCACCAATCTCTTAGAAACAGAGGGCAAAGTAAAAATAGAAAACACAGTGTGTGTATATGTATATGTATATCTATGTTTGTATATATATCTCTATATATGCAATCTTGGGGTGTGTGTATATGTGTATGTATGTGTATGTGTATATATATATATATATATATATATATATATATATATATATATATATGGTATAGAACTAGAACTGAAACTCCAAAACAAAAACTATCAAAAACATTATAGTCAAAATCCAGACATTCCAAATCAAAGAAAAAAAATATTGCAATCAGAAGAATTTAAATATTGAGAAACCACAATTAAGATCACACACAATTTAACAGCTACCAATTTTTAATAGAGGAAAATGTAGGATTCAATATTCTAGAAAGCAGAGGTTGTGAGTTTATAGTCAAGAATAAGTTACCTACCTAAACTGGGTATAATACCCTGAAGAAAAATGAACCTTTATTGAAATATAGGACTTTCAAGCATTCCTGACAAAAAGATCAGAGCTGCATAAGTAACTTTGAAGTTCAATCACAGTACTGAAGAGAAATATTAAAAAAGTAAACATAATCTAGCAATCATAAGGGACTAAATGAGGATAATTCCCTTATATTCAAATATGGAGAGATGAGACAGGAACCCTATCATCATAAGGGGTCATAGAAGCCGTTCAATTAAACAAGATCTATGAGTGATTAGGTAATGTTATGATGATGTAAAAAAAGACTAGAAAGAAAGCATAAGAAAAATATAATACATTAATAGGGATAGATGTAAGGAAGGTTAAGGGAAACACTGATATCTGTTCAATCTATAAAAGGGAATAGTAGCATTTGAACCTCACACATTTATACTGGTCAAGAGAAGAAGGAATGTACACACAGAACTGGATAAAAAAATACATTTCATTCAACAGGGAAATTAGAAGGAAAATGGAGAAGAGGGAAGGGGGATTTTGAGGGAGGATATATTAAGGTAGGAATTAATACTAAACAAAACAAATTTTAAGAATGCAGAAAAATATTTATGTCTTAAAGAAAGGAAATCTGAGCATGTCCCCATAAAACTGAGGAATAGTTGAACAAGTTATGGCATATAATTATGATGGAATTTTATAGTATTATAATATTATATATTTATAGTATTGATCCCTCTTCAACATAATGACCAACCATGATTCCAGGGAGCTAATGATACACATCTCATCATACTGTAGAGATGAAAGTCTCAATGCAGAATAAGATTTTTTTTTTTGGCAGGGGTGGGGGTAGGAGAGAAACATGGCTAATGCAGAATTTCTTTTTGGAATTTACTATACATGCTAATAATGGGCTTTTTTTTTTTTTGCATTCTCAACTGGGGATACAGGAGAATGGGAGGGTGACAGTCAGATTTTAATTGGTTAAAACAAATAAAATACCCAAACCAAAAGCAAAGTGTGTTTTTGAAAAAAAAAAAATCTGGTAGTGACCAAATTCTAAGAAAAGGGCCACCAAAGGAGTAGGTAGTTTTAGAAAACTCTTTCCTCTTAGAAAACTAATTCCTGTGAAGTCTATAATTAAATAGATTTTGAGGTTTTTTTTTTCCCCAACTCTGATATTCTATGAAAAGTGAATATCTGATTGTACTTTAAAGCAATGAGGAGTAAGATTCTTATCAAGGCCAAGAGTTTAGGATTAGAACCACACTGAGCAGAAACAAAGTGGATAGAAGAATATTGATATTGTAATTTCAAATGTCCAGGAAGTGATTTAACTAGTTTTTAGGTCAGCCTTATAACAAACATAAGTTCACTCCTCTATAATCCCTACATTACTCCTGAAAGACGATTTTAGATTAGAAATGACCAGGATTTGAAACAGACCCTCCACATCTAACTTAGTCCAAGCTAGTAAAATCATGGCCTGTCTAGAATCATACTGACTTTTAAAATAATGTGAACAGAAGGTATTTCTTGGCATGGATGCTCATATAGAAAAACAAAACCATTTTATTTTATCTTAACCAAAACTGATATGTCTATTCAGCATTAAATCCCACTCCTTAGGATTTAAAGTATAAGACTGCAACAGATTTGGGGAAAAAAACAATTTATGGTTCATACACTAGATGTATAAAAGTAGAATATTGTAATAATTGGCAGAGGCAATATTTTTCCTATCTTTTTATTCTAAGGCTGTGCCAAATTTGCCTTAACTATCTATCTTTTTATACATCTGTTCAATCTTTCTTCATTAACATAAAGACAATATCCCTTTGTGGGTGGCTCCATAGGGCTTTAAAGTCACGATTTAGCCTACCACTCATTTAATTCCAGTTCTGCTGCTTGCCTTTTATTCATTCCCTGTGTATCCCTTACCAGTAGTCAAATAACCAAGTCAACAAATCAAATATAGAAAGGGGAAAAGGAACCAAAAACAAATTAGAATGAGAGAAACAAGTCTAAAAAGACAGGGACAAAAATACAAATGAAAAAGAACATCCCAATGCAAAGGACAAAGGGGAAAAAAGACTAACATCTAAATAAGAAAGAGAAATAAATGTATGTAGGCAGATAAGTGTGAGAAAATACAAAGAAGGGAAGAGATAATGACATGGGAAGAATAGGAATAGGATGTTGATTTATTTTAAGAAAATGATAGAACAAATAGAAAAAATACAAAAAGCCATTATTGCTGTTCTTACAATATTACATTATTAAAAGAAGGAAGACAAAAGAAATTTCGGAGCAAGAGTAAAATCTGTTAGACAGAGATGTAAGAAAGGAGTGAATTTGACAGTGAAAGCATTGAACATAGCTAGGGATTGGGGTCTTTCAACTGGTTGCTTCCTCCTTCTTGAATGGAATCTTAGCAATCCAGTGAAAAAAGGGCAAATAGAGATGAAGTTGTGAAGAATTTATTTAGATTATTATATGAAGTTATTTATATTTTTGGCCGTAGCAACTCGGTAAAAATTGCTTGTTTTAAAACATGGAAGAGGCATGGGATACATTGAAAAAGTGAATACCCACATGAATTTAATTGTGGTGCCTTGAAGTGTTAAAGAATGGTACCTTCTACATGCCTCTCCAATAAAGAAATAGAGGGATATAAAAGATTTCATCAGAGAAACTATAACCAGAAAAATTATGTAGCAAAACCGAAAAATCATTGGTGGACAAACAACAGTCTTCATTGATAATCAAAAAATGTCAGGATATGTAAAGAATGACTGTTTCTACCTTACTGGGTGGACACCCTAAGGAGAATCCATAAATTCAATATAATAGAATCTATAAATTCCATGGACAAGAGTACTACAGGATGAGAAGTCATACATGAATCATTACTTGCACTGTTGGAAAGAGAACCAACATTGATGAGATCACAGGTTCATGGGAGTACCAAAGGTTCTACCAAGAAAAGTAGATAATTTATATTATCCATTCAGGGTACTCTCTCATCTGGAATGTACTGAAAAAAATAGTCATAAAATTCTTTTTCTCTGCCTCTTCCTCCTTCTCTTAATTATTAAAGACTATCCATTATTTAAGTACATTTTTTTATTATAACGCCTTGTTTTACTCAAAGCTCTTTCAAAATGTGCTTCAATTCCCAGATTTACAGATTTTTTAAAAAAAATTATTGTTAAAGACCCATGCTTCCCAAAGACAGATAGGCAAAGACATTAAATCTTTCCAGTAAGCTGTGTTTGAATCACTTGCAAATGAGATACTTTCCTTTAGACAGTTTTTCTTTTCTTTTCTTGGTGAATTGATTCTTTCTGATCACTTTCCTAGATTTGAGGGTTCATCTTTCTTTAGAAAGCTGTGCTATACAATAACCACTAGCACCTCTGAAATTTTGTTAAGCAGGGTAAAAAGGAGAAATACTAAGCTGAAACAGCTCTGGAGGCTGTCACACAGAGCACTAACTTTCAATATTGAATAAAATTACCCAGACAATTTTGGAATCATTATCCCTTTGTAATCCAGTTGAGTACAGCTCAGAGTTCAGTTATTTACTGGAATGATAGATATTGCATAGCTTAGCCAGTAGCTTTTATCTCTTAAGGAAAATTCCAAATAAAACTTTGTCTTTTCAGGACCTGATATAGGCAACATATAACTAGATATCAGCAAAGCACTACACATGAGACATTTTCTCATGCTATTCTTCCAGAGAGGGCTGCGAGAGATATAAACTAGATAATGCAGTACACTTAGGTGAATTCAGAAAATTTTGAATTACTGGACCCAAAATGAAGTCATTAATGGGTAGAGGTCAATTTGGAGAGAGATTTTTAGTGGAGGCCCTCAGGGATTTGTGCTTGACTCTGTGCTCTTTAACATTTTCATTAATGAATTAGATAAAGACCTGTCTCTAAAGACACAGTGTTAAGTGTAGCTAGTATATTAGTTGATATAGTTAGGATTCAAAATGTTTTCAATAGACAAGAAAGATACTGAATAAGACTAAATCTAAAAAGCGATAAAGATAACATTCTAAATTTGTGCTTTAAAAAATCAACTTCACAAAGATAGAAAAAATATATCTGACCAATAAGTCTTGTGATAAAATAAGCACAAAAAATTCTAATGGATCACAGTGGGTCAAAGGTATGATATGGAAGTGCCTTTTCCCCTTTAAAAGCCAATGTAGTCTTCAGCTTTATTAAGACAAGCACCTTGTATGAAACAGAGGAGATGATAATCCCATTGTATTCTGCTTTTGTCTACATCATATTAAGATTACTTGTTCAGCCCCAGAAACACATTTTGGTAAAGATTCTGACAAGCTAATACAGAATAATACAGCAGAAAGCAAAGAAGATATTAAGAGAACTTGAAATCTTGACTCTGATATTTTTTGTTTGTTTGCTTATTTGTTTTGTTTTTTTCCTCCAGAAGAATAGAAGGCCTAAGAAAGGACTTGATAACTGTCATTAAGTATTTGAAAGCCTGTCAGATGGAAGAGGGATTTGACCTATTTTGCTCAGGCCCCTGAGGGTGGAACTGGGAGCGAGGAGTAGAAATAGCAGAGGCAGATTTAGAATGAATGCAAGAAAAAACTCATGACAAGGAGAGCTTTCTGAAATTGGAAGGGGTTCCTCTGTGTGTTTTCCCTAACTAGAGATTTTCAGTGGAAAGATGAGAAAAGTGGAAAAGTGATTCTTATTCTGGTACAGATTAGATTGCAAGCCCTGTGAGATCCTATGATTCTGTTTTTTCCCATCCCATTCACATTCCCATCTTTCTATATCTAGATTTTATTAATTTAATCAAGCCTTTAGTTGACTATTAATTGTAGAATGGTCCATTTATCTCTTGTTTCTTTTGGAGAAACCTTTTTGCCTTTCTAAAATAGCACAAAAAATTCACCCTTTCCCTTAAGGAAGAATCTGGGATTCATTTTTATTCCCTGGATACAGTTGGATATTTATTTATTGGCCTTTCTGAAAATTGATGTCTTTGTAAGCCACTTGAGGACCAGGGCTGTCTTTTCCTTCTTTTTGCATTCCCAGCACTTAATAACAGTGTCTGGCATATAGTAGGTATGTAATTAATGTTCATGAATTAATTGTTTGCTCATTGATTTGACTCTTCACAGAATAAGAAACCAGGGAGAACAGAATTATTTGACACTAAAATTATATCATAAAAATTAATATTGCTGTTTTCTTTATTCCAGTTCCCTCCCTGTTGGAGTCAAAAGGGTTTCCTTGCCTCATCTTGTCCAACCTCAGAAATACTGAAGGGTTGCCTGCTATGATTTAGCAGCTTGTTTTCTAGTTGGTATAGAGTTTTTGTCCAAGAACTAAAAAAACTAAAAAGAACTAAAAATTTTTTTCATGTGGCTCAAAAAAAGGCTTTGTTTTCCACTTATCATTTGACATTGATTATATATTTTTTTCCATTCAATGACTCAATTTCTTCTATCCTAGAATTTCAGATTTTCTGAAATAGAAGGATTTAATTTTTTTTTTAATCCATATGTTTCAAGCCCTTTATCCTCAGGTAAATGTGAGAAGTATTGTGTTTTTCCAGCACTGTTAGCAAATCATAGCCAGGTCCACCACATGGCATTTATTCATCACAGCTGGGTTTTCCTTGATTACATTAATCGCCCAATGAATGAGTAAAGGTCATTTCATTTCAATCACATTTATTAATCACTCACATTTTATACTCATTAACATTTTCCCTATTTACATCAAGCTGGTCTCCTAAGTGATTCTATCAGGGCTATTAAGATGTTAATGTCAAATCTGGCTGCATTAAGAGGAGTGCTCACTGAAGGTGTCAGGAAGAAGTACAACATTTTTTCTTCTAAATTATATTTGTTTTCATTTGGCAATTATTAAATATCAAGGTCAAGAACAATAATAGGTCAACTGGTATAAAGATTCATTGGTACTTGAGAATAAAAATCCTTTATTTTTTTCTTGAAAAATTTATTACTGCCTGTGTATCTGAATGACCACATCTTTTTTTTTTTTTTAATCATATACTAGCTTATAATTAGAGACATCGATTTCCATGTAAACATAGTTGTCAATTTATAGGTACTGAAGATTTGGGGACTAGGAACTGATCATATTCTAGCACCATTACTTGTTTACTGACTTATTTCCATATATGTAATACTGCAATATATGAAGTAGCAAACAAATTCTTGAGTAAATATTAACCTGTTTACTACTTCTATAATATGCTTGAGAATATTAGACTTAATATCAAAAATTTAAGCCATGAAAAAACTTAATTCTACCTTTGTTCTTTGTATTGCCATGAAACATCTTAGGAGGTAGGGGTCATCTGTACAGAGGGGTGATCTCCTTTTATACATAAATATTTAATGGAGTCCACCCAAGATCATGAGACCAGGTCTCTATCTTTCCATCCCCAATATAAATGCAAGCTCAGCCAAGGAATGAATCAAATTCTCTTTCTGTTTCCATTTCTCTCTCCTTTATCCATTCAACCAATAAGAATATTCAAAGATTCCCAAAGTGTATATGTGGGCACAGAGGTGATATATTGCTTTTCTACCAATTCCTTCCCTTGAATCTGAGAAACAAGGAAGAACTGGTGAAACTTCCATGTCACATATCAAAAAATGGTACCTTTCTTTGTTTCATTGCCCCACATTAGCCTATTATTAACCAGGGCTTCTTATACTTTTTCCATTTGCGACTCCTTATTGCCCAAGAAATTTTGACATGACCCTGGGCATATAGGCTTATAAAATAGATATACAAATCAAACATCTACTGATCATAAATCATAACTTCATGATCCCCTCTTTCAGTTACAAGACCCCATATGGGGTCATGAACCACAATTTAGGAAGCTAGAATTTAAATAAATGACCAATCAGTAAAATCTACTTTGAAATGCAGATCTGAAGAACTCTATCATTCTTCATATCCAGGCTTTCTGAGGCCTATGTTAAGTTAAATATCTATATTGATATCAATAAAGATAGATATATAGGTTTTTATATCTTATCTATATCTATGTTTATGGGCAGTGAGTTGATGCAGTGGATAGAGTGCTGGCCCTGGAATCAGGAAGGCTCCATCTTTCTGATTTCAAATTCAGCCTCACATACTTTCTAGCTGTGTGATCCTAGACAAGTAAGTTTCCTCATCTATAAACTGAGCTGGAGAAGGAAATGGCAAAACAGTCCAGTTATCTTTACCAAGAAAATCTCAAAAGGGGTCACAGAGAGTCAGACATGACCAAAATGACTGAACAACAAAATCTATCTTTATAGGTACAGATAGAAATATCAAATATAGATCTAATATAATATGTTTTATGTGATAACATAAATAAATATATCACATATATTATACTAGATATATAGATATATAAATCTCACTTGAATATAAGGGGTATGTGTATGTAGTTCCTCTTCATTTTCCTAGTGCAGATTCTAAATGAACATGGTTGAACTTGAACAATAAACATTCATTTGTTTAAAGCATTTTATTTTTTTTTCAATAATGGTAGTTCACTTCCACTTCCCAATGACCCTCTATAGATCAAGAAGACATTCTGAAAGGCTGAGAGTATAAAGGAGTACTAAGGATTCAAGCCAGATATTTGGGTAAAGGAGTGATTTATTAGACAAGATATCCTTTTTGCCATTTGTGGGGCTAGAGAACTGTCTGTTGGTCATAGAACTATTGTTGGCCCAAGGCTTGGAGACAAGAATCACAAAAAGGAGCCCAGCAGTGTGCATTACTAAGGAGAGTCAATTGCTAAGAAGAATGTCTGTTTATCTAAGATATTATTTGCCTTTAACACACAGACTCTTAACTCCTTAATTATTGTTTATTCTTCGTTTAGCAAATTACTTTTAGATTCATTGATATGAGACAAATAGGTCCTTAAAATATAACCTGGGACAAAGGCATTTTTAGCCTTTGTATCTGTTAGCTTATAGTAATGAAGGTATGTAACCAGTGGAAACAGAAAGTAAAATTGTAACAAAGGAAACAGAAATATTTTTGCGATATCAAATGAGAAAATTTTCTGTTTTTAAAATAAGACATTTTGGAGAAATGCTTAAATTCACATTATTTATTAATTTACCTTTTTTCCGATTATTCCAGTTATTTTCTTTTACATGGCCTACTTTATGCTCAAAGTGTTCTTTTTCATTTTTCTTTTCTATAACTAATCATTGTCTCCTTGCATCTACAACTTTGCAAAGATTTTTCCCCTTCC
Organism: Sarcophilus harrisii; assembly: GCF_902635505.1. Classification (NCBI taxonomy): domain Eukaryota; kingdom Metazoa; phylum Chordata; class Mammalia; order Dasyuromorphia; family Dasyuridae; genus Sarcophilus; species Sarcophilus harrisii. The sequence continues at coordinate 205,737,033 of NC_045428.1, forward strand.
CTCCCTGCTCCAATCTGTTTTATACCCTCTTTTTAGAGGATATAATCTCTTTGCCTTTTAGAATCCTTAGTTCCCTGCAAGGCTCAGCTGAGTTGCCACCTCTTATGGGAAACCTTTGGAGGCCCTCTTATGCTAGTTGTTAGTGTATTTTCCCTCCCCAAATTATCTTGAATTTACTTTTCTTTCTATGTATAGTCTCCTTCAGTAGGATGTAAACTCTTTTGGGGTTGGGCTCTTTTTTGTCTTTGATGTCATTGCTTTGTATATTGCAAAACAATTAATGCTTGGATCATTGAACTAAACCAAATGAGGTAAGAACTGTGTGTGTGTGTGTGTGTGTGTGTGTGTGTGTGTGTGTGTGTGTGTGTGTTTATGTATGTGTCTCCAGATAAGCTAAATTTTAAGGATACATCCCAATAACACTGATTTAAACCCTTCAAGCAGTTGCCCAGGGACTTCTGATGCTATTCCTCCTAGACAGGGTAGAAAACAGACCCAATAAATAGGTTAAGCCTGTAATTGCTTTGATAAATACTCTAACCCATAATGTCTGAGCTACTTTTTATGGTTCCCTTGATCTTTTGGCTGTTTTCCCAGAGATAGCCACCCCTTTCAGACCTTCTTAAATTTCTTCTTAGAGCACATAGTACAATTTGCAAATCAGAAGGGCCATGTGTTGACTAAAAGGGAAAATTTACCTTATCTTATAGTCTCTGATTTCACTCTATCACCTTTGGTCCAGATCACACAAGTGTAAAACTCCAAATCAGAAGCCAGAACAATTGTAGGAGGAAGAAGAATTAGGAGAAAGGATAGGGAGAAGACAGAAGCTTCTTGAAGTGAAACTTTTTCCCTCCTTGGAGGCTCACCACTTCTAGCTTTACCACTACTTATTAGAGATGCTTTCATTTATTCCATTAATTGGAAAAATGAATATTAATTAGGTATCTTCTATGTGCCAGGCACTGTGCTAATAATTGCGATACAAAGTAAATAAACAGAATTAAAAGAACAATATATAAAATAACCACCATAATGCAAAGGAAAACAAAATTAAAAGATATCAGAATTAATATCCAATGCAGTTATCAGTCTTGACCCAAAGAACTGATGATGAAACATACCACACTGCTCCTTTCAATAGAGGAAGAAGTGGGTATAGAATAGGGTATGTGATTAGATATGTTTTTTGTGGTGGTTTGTTATATTAATCATACTTTATCATTAAAAAAGAGAATACTTAAGGGATGAATAGTGGTATTGGGATATGTCAGTAAAGTCTTAAAATTATCTAGTAACATTTTTTTTTAAAATGTCATATGAGAGGTAGGGTTAAGATGGCAAAGAACAGAAGCAGTAAAGCAACACTCTTTCTCCCCCAAAAGTCCTCAAAAATAACTAGAAAATCTACCAAATTGAATCTTGATGGGGGTATTTTTCTTAAATATTGACTTAAATAAATTAACTTCTTAAATAAAAATTGACTCTAATAATGAGTCAATTATCCAACCTGGGTCAGAATTGGGAGACAGACAGAAAGATCTATGGACAGTGGAGATGGGTCTGGCAAGATATAGCTGAACTGAGTATTGCAAAACATAGGGAGAGGTCATATATACCCAGACAAGAAAAATTTCCAAAAAAATATTAGAGCATTATGAAAGGAACAACTTCCAACTGGTAGCTTTTTTTGCCCACAACATAGTCGCGTGTCATAAGTCTAGAGTGAACTGAGAATGGGATCTGCACTAGTAGTGGTATTCCTAAATAGGGAATGATCCCAGGCTCTGGCAGACCACCAAGAGAGGTACAAATTGAGAAGCAAGCAGTGGCAATGTAGCTCTGATTCCAGAAAGAGAATTTGAGTTTAGTTCCAGCTTCTAGCCTCATCTAGATATTACAAAAGAAAAACCAGGTTAAGGTAACAAATGAACTCTATAAGAATGTGTGTGTGTGTGTGTGCGTGTGCGTGTGTGTGTGTGTGTGTGTTTTCAAAAGACTGAAGAAATAGAATATGTATGATATCTCATTGCAAAGACAACTGAACTGATAAATAGATGAAGGGGGAAAACATAGAAATGATTAGGACATGGGAATATACTAGAACATATTGGGAATAGAATAAGGCTACTCATTCTCTCTACAATCATTTAATGTAATTCTGGAAATGCTCGTGATAACAATAAAAGAAGAGGAAGGAATTAAAGGAATAAAGATAGGTAAAATACGTAGAATATTTTTATAAATAACAAATACAAGAAGAAGTAATAGAAAGAGAAATTCTATTTCAAATAACTACTAAAATATCTAGAGATCAACTTCCCAAAGTACATAAAAGACTTGTATAGATTCATTAATCAAGCCGTTCTTAAGGAAATAAAGAACACCTAAATAGCTGGAGGAATATTCAATGCTCATGGCCAGGATAGGCCAATATAATAAAAATGATAATAGCACCCAAATTAATTTTAATGTTACATCAGTCTAATTTTCAAAGAATGCTTTATAGAGCTTGATAAAATAATAAAATTCATTTGGAAAAACTAATGATCTAGACTATCAAGGAAAAGACTGAAAAGAAGCAAGGATAGCACTCTCAGACTCTAATTATAGTATAAAGCAAACCAGCTGGTATTGGCTAAAGAACAGAAGGATCAATCAGTGGAACAAACTAGACAAGGGAGATTCAGAAACAATAGAACTCAATAGCTCAGTGTTTGACAAAGTTGAAAACATAAATTCCTAGGGAAAAACTCCTTACTCATAAAAATTTCCAAGAGAAAACTGGAAAAAAAAATCTGGCCAAAATTAGGTTTAGATGAAATGATTATACCATGCTTCACAATTCATTCTAAATGGATATGTGACCTTAATATTAAAGATCAATCTATATTAAAAATAGAATATCATATGCATCTCACAGAGGAAGGTTAGAAAAGTATTCTTAACCAAAGAAGAGATAGAGACAATTACAAAATAAAAAAATATATAACTTCGATTACTTAAAGTTGAAAAGCATCTGCCCAGACAACATTAATGCAGGATAAGAAGGGAAATGATTGAATAGGAAAATATCTGCTCCAAATTTCTCTAATAAGGGTTTGCTATTCAAGATATATCAATATATGCATACATGTATATAATGAAATACTACAGTGCTGCAAGAAGTAATATGTGTAATTAATGCAAAGAAACATGAAAAGATCTATATGAACTGATGCAGTGATGTAAGCAAAGCCTAGAAAACAATATGTGTAGTACTTATAATAACGTATGTAAAACTAACAACACAAAAAAAATCAAAAATAAATTTAACAAAATTATAAAGATAAAGAGAAATTCAAATGAAGAAATAAGAGAAGATACTTCCCAATCTATCTCTTCTGGGAGGTGGACGATCTGCAGGTATAACATGTTGTACATATTTTTAGACTTTTCAATATATTGATCAGTTATGTTGACTTTTTCCCCTCTTAAAGATATTATTTGTCATGTAATGTAATTTGTTATATGGCTTCAAAGAAAGCTAGGAAGATTTTTATGAGTTGATGCATGGTGAAATGAATAGTAACCAGAGAACAATTTATACATTGGCAATAATATGCTAAAGACAAATAACTTTTAAAAGCTTTGTCTAATCACGAATTACAACTCCAGAAGACTAATTATGAAACATGTTACCTACCTCCTGATAGAGAAGTAAAGGACTTAAGAATCCTGAATGAGACACCTGTATATGTGAATTTATGTATCTATGTATGTATATATTTGTATATACAGCTGGATATTGCCTATGTGGAAATTTGTTTTTCCTGATTATATACATTAGGAGCAAGGATTTTGTTTTTCTTCTATCCTCAACTCAGGCTGGGGATAGGTAGAAAGGAGAGAAGGTAGGTTGCTGCTAATGGAAAAAAGTAAATGTAATTTAAAAGGAAAATTTAAAAGAACATCAAATTTATTGAATATAAAACATCATATTCATCCCATGCATTCTAGTCTAAAATAATGAACTACTTAATAAGCAAAAACCGGAATATAGTCTTGAAAAAAATGTATAGTATTCACTTGAAATTTAATCTATTTTTACCTTTGCTTTGATTAACAAAATGAACATATTAATGTTAGTTTTTACTGCGTTCATATTATGATAATAAAGAAATATAATAGAGAGATTAGTTTCTTATCTATACACATCTAGTAAAAGATAAGATTTTATAAGGAAGTGTTAATATAAATCTGTAGGTTAAAAAGATATTCTTAGAAAACATACCATTTGATTTCTAACTGGTTAAAGAAAGAAAATGTCAGATCATGATTAAATCATTATTTAATAACCTAACATGATTATAAAACCATTTGCTAAGGTGATATATAAATACAAGGTATTCTATTATCATAGCTTATTTCCATGACTACCTGATCTTTTTGCCACTTCAAAAGTACTTATCTTCAGATATACTTGCAACAGGATTCTTACAAAAGACACTCTTCATATTTAATGAGAAATCACTAATTATAATAGCTAGTAGAACTGAGGCTCCATACAATTTTTGATCTTGAACGATTTTAAAAAGTTGTCACTTATATCTTATAAATGAAACTAAGACTTTCTTGCATTCTGAAAAATGTATGTCAAATGCAGGCCCATCCTACATTATGTTTTATTCAGTCTGGCTCCTTGACCTTACCTGATGAGGTAAAACTCTTATATTCAAAATCAGAAGGTAACAAGAAGAGAAGCGAGAATATACAAAAGAGGAGGAAAGGCAAGGACTTCCTTCTAGTAATTAGTAACATTTACATCTTTTGGTCTTACCATTGCTTCTGATCTTGATATTTAAATAACCATGAAAATGATTATTAAAATGAAATAAAATGGAAATGAAAAATAAAGACAAATGCAACTTGGAAGAAAAGAATAACTGTGATTTTCAAAAGCCTCACTGAAGATGGACTATTCCAATACTTTCAAATATCCATTCTGTTTTTTTAAATTTGGTAGGAAAAAAAAAAGAATGAACTTTATAATCATTTTATCTTGGTGGAATGTAGTCTTAGAATCTTTTGGTCCATTTAATTCTGTCTGTTAGGTGTAAATTTATTCATAGCCTTGGGATTATTCTGGGTTGCATTTCAAAGAAATAAATTCAGATGAGAGAGTGGGTAATTTCTGTTTGCTGGGATAATAGCAAGAGAACATATATTATTTTTTCACAATATCTACTCAATTTATGTGATCTGGGCCTAACCTATCTTATCAGCTTTATTTCCCACTTTATGCAACATTCTTTCTTTCACTCATAGTAACTATTTTACTGTTTCTCAAATATACCCTAAACTGTGGTACTTCTGGGTCCAAATTCACATTGGAATGCCTCCATCTGGAATATCCTTTTCTTCATCATCATTTCCTCCATCTCTACCTGTCAAAAACTTAACTATTTATCAAAAACTAATTTAAACACCACTGTCACCATAAACTCTATTCTAGCTAGTAATCTCTCCTACCCCAAATGACATTGCTGGTATCCTTACCACATGCTTATCACATTCTACCATATATTATATTTATTTGTGTAGCTGTACTTATTTGTAAGCTTCTTGATGATAGAGTCTTGTTCAAATATGTATTCCAAATAGTGCTTAGCCCAATTTCTTGCATATAGTTCAATAAATGATTATTCAAATGAATTATAACAAGAACTACTTAATGATGGTGCATTTAAACCACAGAGGGAGTTGATTTCTGAGACAGGGTTGTAGGGGAAGGAAGTACCATTTATGTTCCCTGCATATTGTAACCTCTAATGAGTGATCTCTCTATTCAACCTTTTTCTAGCTTAAAAGATTAAAACAAGTTGGTCCAATTTTTTGCCTTGTTTTTGACTCAGAACAGCAACTTGATTTAGGCTTCCCATGTTGTTATTTTGTATTTTAATTAAAATTCTATTTGCTACCTTTGCTCCTCCTGGATCTGGATCTCTATGCCTCTGATTCCAACTTTTAAAATTGGCCCTTTTCTGTGATTGCTCCTTAAAAGCAGTGGCCAATCTTAACTTCAAAGGATTGAATTTTGAGTTCATTATTTCCATTCAAAAAATCTCCACTTGGTCTCTACTGTGTACTGAATATAATCATAGAACTTTAGGGTTTTGAAGCTAGAAAGGACCTTAGAGATTATCTTAATCAATCATTTTATTTTATTAATTAATCATTTTATGTTTCAAGAAACTGAGGCCCAGAGAGGGAAATTCATCTATTGAAGGCAGAAAGGCTTGGACCTGATTAGTTTGAGCAATGAATTCCCTGAAGGAGTCACATTATTGGAATTTGCACTATATGTTTCCATTGGGCTGGATCAATTACCATATTACATATAATTATGATTTAGAATAGTGTGAATTTGAGTACATTTCAGGGGAGTCATTATTCACACTAATCCTGACATACCTTTGGCAAAGTCAAAAGTCAGATCCAGGTTCTCTGCTGCTGTCTTCTACTATACTCTAAGGTCATCTGCCAGCATTATCTTTATGCTAACATTTCCTGAAAATTGAATCTATTTTCTAAGGCAGATATGTTAGAACAACCAGGTGAATAGCACTTTGGGACTGGTGTCCCAGTTAACCAATCTTGGAAAAAAGTAATAATCACGACTTTGAACCCAAAAGATTTTTAGGTGATTTTGGGTAAAAATAAAACACCCTACTTTTTAGTGATTAATTGCATGATCTCATATAAATGCTTTAATTACCTTTCATAATTCTCATTAATCCTCTGAACTTAGCAGGGGTGAACACTTCTAATGAACACAGAAAAACATATCCTTAAATAGGTTATGCTGAAGTTTTCTTATAACATGGCAGGATCCTTTGGTAGACATTTTTGGTCTAGTGAAGATACCCAGGTTTGAGACCAGATCTTCCTACTCCCTTGTGACCTTTATTAGATTATCTAAATTTTCTGAACCTGTTTTCTCATCTGTAAAATGGAGATAATAATATTACCTTTGAGTCTCCAACCAAAATTGTTGTAAAGACCCAGTTAAAAATGTATATGAAGTATACTTGAAATGTCAGCTATTTTAATTATTATCCTCTTTTATATGAGTCCTTTTCTATAATCACTATTAAATTATTTTGGTTTAGCAAAATGATTGTTCTACAGGAAAACATACTGGAAAATATTTTTCCTTTTTTAGTGCCAAGTAGCAGCCCAAACCTGTCACTCTGATGGGATTTTAAAAGCTGTGTAAGCTAAGGAATATGTTTTGCCTTGTTCTTTGTTCTAAAGAATAAGAACTCTGATTTCAGTCTGCTTCCGCTGAGAAGAGCAATTCTCAGTCGGGTGAAATTCGTTAGTGGAATTGGAGCCAATTGAACCACAGTGATATCCTTAATTAGTGAAAGCACATTGAAGAACAGCCTCATGATTTTCAGTTCTGTGAAACATATGAAAAGGAAGCAAAGCAAAAGCAAAGAAAGGGAGAGAAATTTCTGCAACACCAGACCATAGGGGAGGGAGGGGGGGTGTATGTGTATGTATGTGTATGTGTGTGTGTGTGTGTGTGTGTGAAACCAAAGATATTTTTGAAACTTTTCATAATGGAACATATGTGTATAGCATTTTATGAGTGGGCTATTTGCATTTCCAAATTTCTCACTCTTTATCTGGTTGGCAGGTATGTAAATTTTTTTTTTTAATTCTAAAAAATCAAGTTGTTAGTCTCTTTGGAGTTACACTAAGTTATTATAGCTTGAAGACATATATGAAAAGTGAACTCTCTCTTTGCAAGATGTCAATGAGATGAGTGGAATACTTGCAAGCATTTTGAGCACTGCCATATTAGGTTTCCTTCAGAATCTTTTATATTTTCCTGTATTTTGTAAAGAATTTCCTTAGAATATCTAATAATGAACAACATAGTGCCATCTAGTGTGGGAAAAAATGCAAAAAAAAGAAGAATAAAATGATGTTTTGATCATGATTTAATGCCCTATCAAAAACACTTAATGAATTAATCCTAAATTGGAAACATTCTCTCTTCTCCAGCCTCATGGATATGTGCTTATGAGGAATTTGCCCTGCTGTCTAAGCCTATAAAAGAACCTTTTTCAAGACTGCATTTGAACAAATGAAATCTTTCATTTGGTGTGACTAGGATTTTTCAACTGATAAAAGGGGTTTAACAGAGAGGGTGACTCATCTGTAAATGATTTTTATGTCACTTGCATAACCTATTTTGTCATGTTGAGCATCAAATGAGGAACTCACCAAAAGTGGCTAATTAGTGAGTTATTGACCCTTTGATCCCTTTATATACAAGAGCAAGATTGGTCTTATGTATTAGTAGAATAGATGGTTGCCTAGACAGTGTTATTTAAGAGCTCCTTGTAAAGATCCTCTAGGAAAAAAGAAAAATAAATATAAACCTTACTTGTCTGTTCCACTTTTCCTGCCAAAAAACTCTCTTCCTTAGATATTCATTTCATTGGGATAAAGGGTTCTTAAATATTCTTGTATCTAACAATCTTTAAAATGAAATACAAACACATTTAGAAACGGTAGTACATTAGACTATTTATATTTTAGAATGAATTAGTAGATCAAATATTTCCAAGTCACTCATCTTAAGATATACAGATACACACATATGTATGAAATACATGGAGTTGTATATATGGTACACACTATATAGGTATATGCTACATACTCATGCATTTATACATACATACACAAAAATGTTATGTATGTAACATAGTAACATAGTTCCTAGTCATTTCTCTCCTCAATTTAAATACATATTCTTGAAGAGTAGGGACTGGTTTTGGCTCTCCTTATCTCCCTTAGCACTTAATTCAGTGCCTGGAAGTTACTAAGGGCTCAATAAATGCTTGGTGATGGTCTAGCTAGTGAAAAAATAATTTTTTACATATTTTTGAGCTTAGAAAATATTCAGCCAGACCTCCAACCTTCTTTGTTGTATTGCACTCTACAGTGATAATTGATTTCTAGAACTGTGACTTTGAAGTACTCCAAGATCCTCAATAATCAAGGGAAGCTGAATCATATTCATTATTGTATTTACTAAGGCAGAAAACTAGATTAATACCTCTTAGAAATAATTTAACCAATAAATGTTGAAATAAAAATGATTTTTACTTACCTTCTAGGTAAACTTCAATTAATCAGAGGTCTTTATTTTCTAAGTAGTTTGGATCTTTGGAGTTTTAGAGCATTAAGTCGGTTTCTCTATTTGACATATAGTCATTTTTAATTATACCCTCCCCCGCCAAGAACATAATTTGAAATAGAAGAGAGGCACAAAGTTAAACTATTCATTTGTCCATGCATCTGTGGTTCCTTCTGTGTTTAAAGATATGATCCTATGAACTATGGTAACCCAGGAGAGATCTCACAGTTAATCTAATTCAGATCCATCATTTTATTGATGAGCAAATTGAGATCCAAGAAAGTTCAATGACTAGGCCAATGGTCACAAAGGTGGAATCATTTATTTATAATTGTTTCCCCCCCATTTCTTATTTGATTTAATGCTACAAATATGGTTACTAACCACACAATTTATATACACAGCTATACCCAGGAATTTGGGCTGACTACATTTTCAGTCAGATTGCCCTATAGAGCCAGTATATTTATCTATAAGACATCAGTGTATTTATTTACAAGACATCAAGAAATTGTTTTATTGAAAGAGAAAGATGCAATGTGGTCCTCTTCCTATTTACATATTAGTGTCAACAATCTCACTGGTTTTAAAAGGCATTTTGTTGAAGGGTATTATGAAGAACATTCAGTCCAGCTGTGGATCAAAGGTATTTTAAAGAGATATTGCCTGTTAACAGGTAATAGAGATTGAACACCAATTAATTACTCAGGATAATGGAGAGGGCTCAGAACTTGAAAACAAATAGAATCTGAAGAGACTAAGGCAACAAAGAAAATCTTTGCAACAAAAACCTTCCTTGAGAGTTCAAAGAATCTCTAAAACTAGAAGGTCATATCATATTGTCCGGTCTCTTGAATGCAGGCAGGTGTAGACACAGCATGGAAAGCGTGCGAGATTCCTGAGACAAAAGATATAGTTTCTAAATTCTGCCACATGTGTTATCTTAGACAAATCATTTGGACTTCAGTTTCTTCATTTGTAAAAAAAAGAAGGAAGAAGGAAGAGGAGGAGGAAGAGGAGGAAGAGGAAGAGGAGGAGGAGGAGTTCATTTGTAAAAAAAGAAGGAAGAAGGAAGAGGAGGAGGAAGAGGAGGAGGAAGAGGAGGAAGGGAAGAGGAGGAAGAGGAGGAGGGAGAGGAAGAGGAGGATGAGGAGAAGGAGGAGGAGGAAGAGGGGGAGGAAGAGGAGGAGGAAGAGGAGGAGAAGGAGGAGGAGGAAAAGGAGGAGGGGGAGGAGGAGGAGGAGGAGGAGAAGAAGGAACTTCATCCTATTTACCTTATTTTTCTCATCTATAAAATGGAGAAGAAAATGGCAAATCATTCCAATAGATTTGCCAAGAAAATCCCAAGAGGAATCACAAAGAGTTGGACATGCCTGAAAAACAACAGAACAGTAAGGCTTCTTCCAGTTTGAAGTTTATGATACTGTAAATAAAACATTCAAAGTAGATGGCTCTTAAAGATCTCCATGAAGACTTCTAGAAAGAAAACTTTATAATATTCCTTCATTAATTACTAGATTAGCATCCTCCCCATCTCCTACATACCTTGGTGATAATTTTCAAGTGTAAGGACTGAAGCAGGGGAAGGATAAAGAAAGGGAAAGAATGAAAAGAGAATGTAGAGTATTGATTTCATCAAAGGAATGAATTGGAAACCAAAAACTTTCATCCTTTTTTTCTCACATATTGGGGGACATAGGGGATGTGTGAAAGAGAAGAAAAATATTGCATCCAAAAGAATCCATCTACTAAAATTCAATTCAATTAGGTCCTGAATAATGTGAATAATGAATCCTCCAAAATGGGTCATGTTATTCGAATTTGCACTGCATATTTCCACTGGGCTGGAACCAAATACCTTAGTTTACATAATTATAACTTTGGATATTACAAATCTGAACACTTGCAACCATGTCAGGGGATTCATTATTCACACAAATCAGCACCTAATGTACACAGCCAAATCATACTGATCCATAATGCTGTTGATGAGTATCCTGGGTAGATCAGAAAAATTTGGAAGTTATAGAATATTTTTCAAAATAAAATCAGCTTTATTATTTCTTGTATTACAAGGCCTATCTATATTCCAAACTAAATGGGCATATTGGTATCTTTCATTTGGCAGCATTTTCATTTCTGCTGAGCACTGGCCGCCTGCCTTGATCAGAAATGGGAGGCATAATGCCAATTCCTACTCTCCCCATCTTGAACTTGATGACAGTGCAAAGCAAGGAGAGTAAGAGAGTCACAGAGACAGAACAAAGCAAAAATAGCATTTCCCAGGTTCCTATTAGTGGGGCCTGAATTAATGAGTTTTTATTAGTATCTTAATCTATATATTTAAATGAATGAATGAATGAATGAATGGTTGCTTTGGCCATTTACTCAACCTGTATTCTAGAAAATGTAATTTTAACTTAATAAGGAATGCTCTCCTAACAAGACTGGCCTTATTAAAATTAAATTATTTCAAGAATGTGCTTATAAAATGTATCATCTACAGTATAACACATTCATTTCAACATAATTCATCTAGAGTTTAATGATTAACTCATCAAAATTTATATCCATTATATTTTTCTGAACATACTCCTTTATTCTGGCATAGAGATGGTAAAGAAATATCTCTATTTGTGTCATGTTTTAGGTTTGCAAAGCACACCACAAATGTTATGTTATTTCAGTCTCACAATAATTCTAGGATGCTAGGATGCTATCATTCTCATTTAGCAGAAGAAGAAATGGTACTAGGCAAAATTTAGATGACATACTCAGGATCTAGCAGTTACTAAATGTCTAAAGTTGGATTTGAACTCAGGTCTTCATTACTCCAGTTGCAAAATTTTATCCACTATATCTTCTAGCAATCTCAAGAAAATCAATGAAGATCCAATTCAATTCTGAAGTTGCTATCCATCTCCAGAGAAAGAAATGGTCGTGTCTGAATGAAAACTGAAGCATACTTTTTCTTTACTTTCTTTTTCTGTCCATGTTATTTTTCATAGTACAACTTACATGAAAATGTGTTTTGCATGACTACAAATGTATAAGCTATATCAAATTACTTACCTTCTCAATGGAGAGGAAGAAAGCAAGGGAAAGTTTAAAATTCAAAATTAATAACATGTTAACGTTATTTTTAGATGTAATTAGGGGAAATATTAAATTATGCCATGTATAGATCGCATGAATCCACTTGCAATATTTTTCTTCATAGATAGTATAAAAACTATCTTCAAGTAAAATCCAAAATTGCAAATCATTGGAATATACTTACTGACTTTTAAAACTTTCTTTCAACTTACAAAATACCTAAATTTTAAATCGAATGAAAGATTATGGGAAGATGGTAGAATAAGTAAAAAATTCCAACCTGCAGATTTCCCCCACAAACAAAACAAAACAAAACAAAACAAAACATAATTTTGTTTAAAAAGAAAAACAAAACAAGCAAGACATATGAAAGAACAGGAGTCCTCCTGGGACAATATGAAAAAACCTGAAGGACAGACATTTAACCCATATAAAGTGTAAATACCTCCTGGCCAGCTCTGCTGAAACAGATAAAGGGGTATTCTGTGACTAGCTGGGTTTTGAAATAGCTTAGGTCCCAACCATAGGAACTTTCACTTCTCTAAAAATGTAGGAAGTTGGGGGTCTGAGTCTGGGAAAACTGAGGGAACCTCAGCTTATAAGGAAGCAGGGATGCTTCTGGCTACAGGAAGTTGCTGGAGGGTGGAGTTCTTGGTTTTGGGTCAGAGGTAAGAACTGAAGTAAAGCAAGAGGCATCATCCTTCCTACTCCAGAATTAGAAGTAGTTATACTATTAAGTTTTTTTTTTTTAATGAACAAAGGACAAAGAACCCAGCCACAGATGAGAATAGAAAGACCAAGGTTCTTCTTCAGTGGAGGATGTTGAAAATTTTTTTAAAGCCTCTGTTACCCCAAAGCATAATGTTAATGGCTACCTGCCCAGAAATAATATAGAAAAAGTAAAAAAAAAAAAGACTAAAAATCAAATGAGAAAGATTGAGGAAAAACTAAAAAAATAAAATAAGAACCATCCAAAAAAAACCCAAACCCAAACAAGTGCATTATGAAAAGAAAGTCAACCAACAAGATAAAAAAAACCCAGAGTCTTAAACAAGAAAATAACTTTTTGAAAATTAGAATTGGGCAAACATAATCCAGTAAAGTTATGGGAACAAGAAATAATAAAACAAAATACAAAGAACCAAAAAAGTATGAAAGAATTTGAAACATAAGAAAAATAACAGATCTGGAGAAAAAATCAAGAGTAGAAAACATAAGAATAATTGGATTACTTGAAAGCTATGACCAAAAAAAGACCTTTGACACAATAATGCAAGAAATAATTAAAGAAAGTTATCCTGAAGTGATAAATAAGAGGAGAAAGTAGAAATAGAAAAAAATCCTATCACCACTCAAGAGATCTTACAAAGAAAACATATAGAAATATCATTGCTAAATTTCAAAACCCCCAGATCAAAGAGAAAATTTTACAAGCAACAACAACAAATACAATTCAAATATGCCAAAGCTACAAAAAGAATTGCACAGGATTTATCAGCAGCTACAATAAAAAAAACTGCAAGTTCTGACTTATTCTATATTGACGATCAAAAGAATTAGGGTTGCAGATGAAAATATTATATCCAGCAAAATTAAGTATAATATTGAACCAAAAAATGGACATTCAATGAACTTTCAGATTTTCAAGATTTTGTCTCAAACAAACCTGAACTCAATAAAAATTTAACATATAAGAGTCAGTATTAAAGACTAATTTCAAAGGACTCGATAAGAAAAAAAACTGTTTATGATTTATATGTGGAAATGTAAACCATATGTCTAAGATCAACATTGGTAATTGGATAGTCCAAAAATTATTGGGGTAGAGCTGAGTATAATATAACTTTAAAAAGCAAAATTGTCTAGGAAAAGGTAAAAAAAAGTAATTATTCTATATGAATGAGGTACAAGAACAAGAACCAACACAGAGGAATTAGATGGAGGAGAAGGGTTTTTACCCAGCTTTCTATGAAGACAAATGGACAAAAAAAGGTAAGGAAAATAAATTTAATATACAGTAAGCCATTATAATGTAGATGATATACCTTAAAATAAATGCTTTATAAACATTGTAGGTAATTTTAATTGTAGGTATTTTAAAAGTCTCTGCTCTAAGCAATCAGAACCAGGAAAAGAGGATCAAAAGTTTTGAGCAAGATGACATTTAATTGAAAAGGAAAAGGATGTTAAATGATTTTCTCCAGAGTCCCAAGTATAGCAAGTGGTAGAGATAGGATAAATTGGTTGTTTCAATTTATTTCATTTTGTTTTATAATTATTCATTATTTTGTTAAGTATAGTTTAATTATAATCATTTATGGTAATGTTTCACAGTATGCTGCTAAAGACATTTTTTAATGTATTCATTTATCTAAAACTTAAATGCATAATAAGAAAAAAACAAAACAGAAAAAGAAGAAAATAGATTTCATGTGCCTAGCAGAACATCAGGGAGGATTCAAAATAGGTAACAATAAATTTCCATTTCAAGAAAGCATGTATAATAATAGAAGACATTGTATTCATAACTCTCCATGTTTGCTTCTTTGTAGGCGTTCTTTTGTTCTCTGCTGTACACTTTTTACTTCATTCTTTTTTCTCCTTTCATTCCTCCTACTTCCCCCAAGAAGGCTATAGTTAGGCATAGATATATTTTAATACATTATAATGGCTTACGGTACATTAAAATGTATTTTCCTTTTTTTGGTCTATTTGTCCTCATATACATCTGGGTAAGAAACATCACATTTCTTTCCATTGAAGAAGTGTTTTGATTTTCTCTCTGATTTCAAATTTAATCAGGAAATTTTAAGAAAGCTAAATTGTTACTAAGAAATGTTACAAATGAAAAAATGTCTTAATATTGTTATGTGCAATTATTATATTTCCAAATCATATTATATCATCAGAAATCAGAATAACACCATTATACTCTGCAATTACATGCTTTAGTGGCAACTTATCATGTGTTTACTGTAATTACATCATTTGACTAATTATAGCAATTATGTCATTTAGTGGTTTAATCTTTAGCTGTGAATCCCATTGATTTGGTGGGCTTTCTCAATAATTCAATGGGGTTTTGTGCCATGAAAATTGGTGAATATAGGAGCTAAATCTACTTTACTGAGATTATATTTTTCTATCTTTCATATACTATAGCTATGAGCTTTGGGAATCACTAGGCAGTTGATAGGTATTTGTGATTGTTGCTAAATCATAGAGATGTAAATGGAGGCAGATGGAAGGAAGCAATGATAAAAGATACCTTCTAAGAACAGGCATCAAATCTATATAAAGTATAAAGATCTACAAAGATCCCTGGTGCCCAGGAATGAAGATGGAATGGAATAGAGTATGGAATAAACTATGGAACTGCCTTTACTTTTATACACTTCATGACTGTCTTTACACTGTGTTAGCACACTGTTTGATGTAGCTGACTGGTGTTTAGTTGACATGAGAAATAAATTTTATAATAAAAAACCCATATCCACATAACAATCTCTGTGACTTAACCTCCTATGCCCCCTTTAAATGAATTAACTATTGGTATAATTGTATTAGTCAAAAACACTGGAATTGTCAGCATCCTCTAGAGATGTTACAAATACCAATCATCTTCGTGCACTGATATAATTATAAATATTAAATTAAATAATTTACTATTAGAGTTTCAGAATCTCTTGATGTATACTTTGGCTTACTTTTTCCCATGGACTCTGAAGAATACATGTTCATGAAAATAATATGTAAACAAAAAGCTAAATACAGCCAATCTAACCCTTTTGACAAATCTCACTTCCAAATCATAGTACGTCACTGCATAAAGGTGAATTTATTTGGGGGATCCAAAAAAGGCATTTATAGTCAAAGTCAAATAAAGCACAAATGAAGTCATCTGCACAGTTGATTTTTCTGTTTCAGAATCATGGTAATAATGATTAGATAATCATGTAAAAGCAGCAGAAACTTGAAAGTAAGTCTTAGAAAAAGCATCAAATACTTAGAACTTAGAAAAAGTCAATAAACAATAGGAGAGCATAGCAGAATGCCACATCAGATTAGTTTTACTCTTTTGTATTTATGTTGCATTTTATATTTCCAAAGTGCCATTTAATCATTAATTAGTTATGAGGCAAATCACTATTATTATATGACTACAAATAGAAAAGAGAAAAGGAATGTACAGTGTATATGTGACACCTATATAGCTTCCTCATAATTTGATAATCAAGCATTAATAATGGATAATAATTTATGTTAATAGGTATTCATAAAATAGTTTATATTCTTTTTGCATATTCTGAATGAAACCTTCAATTTATTGTGCTCCATTGTCTTGTTCTACTTACTGGTGTAACAGTAGCATAGGATATTGCTACCCACATTTGTTTTCTGGTTACTTTCTGTTCCTTAGCATTTTCCTGCTGAGATTGCTTTTTACCCAGCTACAATAGTGAGCATCTACAAAGCCTTCAAGGAGTAATTCAAAGTGACTTCAGAAAGTTATCTTTATCCTCTGATCATTTATTTCTGCCAAGCTTGTTAACAATCATTTCAAGTTGACAATAATGGCTGAATTAAGCCAGATTGTCCTGGAGTTCAGAGCTGTGATAAAAATAAAATGTTATTTTCAATAGCAGTTTAAGTATGAGCTTACTGTACATACACAGCAAATTGCTTGAATAATGTTCACTCCAATATAATAGTAGGATAGAGTTTTACTTTCTAAATCTCTAGCTCAATTTAAGCTTTATCTGAAATTAAGCCAATTCATTCTCAAAATTCACAAAGAGCACTTTAGTATTTTAATACAACCCCCCTAAATCCAAGAAGCCCACTTTCCAGTTTAATTTATGTAATCTTATAATTTTAGAGGTGGAAAAAAAACTAGGAGATTATTTGGGTCAGTCCTTTCATGTTAAATTAAATATGAAGAAATTTAGGTCATTGATTGACTTGCCCAGGATCACACAGTAAACAAACATAGAACAGAATCCAGCTCTCCTAGCTCTCAGCTGTTATTATCCTTTCTGCTTGCTTTTTGGCTTACATTTTAGTGGACTATGTATGAATTAAAGTCAGGAATTGATTGCTAGTCTATTTCATTCTAAATTGAGTTTTCTTACAAAGAACTTGATAAGGAATAATTTCAGAATGATTGTAGAAAATAGTAATTTATCCATTTTTAGTGGATTTATTCATCAAGGTTTTTCTTGTTCCTTTTGTTTTTTTAGTAAATATTCCAAGAAGTTGTGATCACATGGATGTAGGTCTTTCCTCCAATCTTGTTGACCTAAATCTATCAATGCCTGCCTGTCCTAAAATCCATCATCCCATACATTCATTCTCTATAGAGAGTCTTCCTAACACGCTGAGAGCCTTCATTTATTTCTCTTGATATGGTGAGGATAACAAAGGAGCATTACAGTCTGTTTCATAGTCATCCCTCCCTCTTGACACATAGCAAATTCATCTTTTTCTTCAATCATCTCAGCATAAAACAGGAAGATATATGCTCATCAATGTTCAGCACTCTCATGGAGGAAATAGATTTAGGAGTTCAAATAAAAGAGAAATCTCCTTATGTGGGAAAGGAACTCAGATGTTCCTTCTTGTACTAACATTGGGCTGTTAGCATAAACTTTTGGAGCATTTCAGACCTTCTAAATGAAATCCAATTGTCATTAGAGTTTATCCTCATTACACAGAGGTGAAAAAAAAAGTGGATGAAGAATACCTATTATCTAGACAATGTTTGACTGAAAATATCAGTGTACACACACACATACACACTCATACATACATACATGAGTATAACATGAAAATTTCAATAGAGAATCAACTCTTAGAGAAAATAGATAATTCTATACTGATAAATATCATTTAATTCCCAAATTTTATAGTTAAAAGGCACATTAGAAGTTGTATAGCCCAATCCCTATCCTTTCTATAGGTATCTTTTCTAAAACACTAAATAAAACTATTGCTTGAACAATTTTAGTATCATGTGATTTATATAATTAAAAATTCAATTGCAGAATTTTACTTATTTTAATTTCATCTTGCTGGTTTTAGACCACTCTTCTGGACTATCAATATCTTGAGTTTGTTGTCCAATATATCCTTTACATCTTATGGCTAGTTCAAAAATGATAAATATAGCCTCTCTACTTTCTCCAAGTTAGTCATAAAAATGGTTCTTCAATTCTGTTTATAAATCAAATACTGCATGTTATGCTGTCTGTAGACCTGGACACTTGTATGTACTGAAATCAAGCCTTTCTTCTATTGATACAATGGATAGACAATTGGAATCAGAAATAATAACAATAACAATAATAATGATGATAATAAAGACAGCTAGCATTTATACACTGCCTTAATGTTTGCAAAGTATTATACGTATGCTTATCATTTGATCTTTACAACAACTTTAGAAGGTGAGTACCATTATTATCTCTACTTTATATATGAGGGAACTAAGGCAGATAGAAGTTAAGTTTCTTGTCCAGGGACATATTTTAATTTGTCTGAGGTAAGATTTGAATTCAGGTCTTGCTGACTTTAAAACTAGTGTTCTTATTTATTGTTCTACTTAACAAGACCTGGATCCAATTCCTGAATTCGATATACACTGGCTGTGTGATCCTGGTAGCCACTTAACTTTCCTAATATCTTTAGACAAATCTTGATGACTATAGGTATAAAAATTTCTCTTTACAATGACACATCATAACTCTCCTTATTAAAAACAGGGCTACATTATTATCTATTCTGCATTTGAGGATTCAGTTCTCCCAATATTAATTGTCTCTCCCTCTCCCTTTTCCCCCTCTTTCTTTTTCCCTCTCCCTCTCTCCCTTTTTCCCACTCCCTCTCTCCCTTTTTCCCTCTCCATATCAGTTTAAAAACCACCTTTCTGGACAGAAACGATAAAAGTGAAAAACATATTCAGTAATTCTGCCTTGTTTTCATTTCCTATCAGCTGTTAGACTTCTGGATTTGGCACCAAGTGATACAGGAATCAAATCCTAAACTCTGCTATCTCTTGTCCTTCTGCTGGTTCCATTTTAGTCAAGTCACTTAACATGTCTGGATTTCAATTTCCTCATTTGTAAAATGACGGGATTGGATTGCATTTCATTTGACTCTTTTCTAGCCTTGAAAGGTTCTGTAACTAGATGAACCCTGGGGACTGTGATACTATCTCCATTTAAAGTTCAGTACTCAGTTATATAGTTTACACTGAGTTAAATCCTGGTAGTCATCTCCTCCCCTTCCCCATCCCAGAATCACAGGCACAATTTTAATTATTGGTTCATGTTTAGGGCGTCCCCAAAAAGGAGGAGTAAAAAAACAAGTTCTCAATGAATACAGAATATGAATCAGATATGAGACAATTACTTTATTCCTACACACAGAAGGAATGCTAACATAGGATTCTCATAAAAGTGAATTTGACAAAACAAACAAAAAACTCTGAAATAGGATTCAGTAGCTTCATTAATAACTACTGCTAAAGTCTCTTAGGAGGTTATACTTAAATTTCATCTGAACATAAAGCAGATTAGAGTACCTACTGATACTTAGATATTGTAGGTCTCACATTAGCATTCCACCGTCCAAGCTACTCCCAGAATATGTTTGTTGGTAAAGCTAGTAGACTTGGGGCAATCCTCTCCTTAGAAGTTACCTTTTTCGTAATAGAAGCTTTCCTTTACTCTATCCCATCCCATAAATGCTGCAAACAATCACTTCTTCATTGACCCTAGGATATTTGAAATTCATAAGGTTCACTTCCAGGTCTGGACACATTCAATAAATAACTGGTCAACTAAATGGAAAAAGGAAACACACAGCATAAGCTAGCAGAGACTCAAGTTGAAGCTTTCCTAGTTGAGTCTACATTATACATGGGAGTGGTGAAGAAAATCCCCAACTCTGACTGGGAGAGTGATAGAATACAAGTCACTACTTGACACATGGAGAGTGTCTTCCAAAAAGGCTGAACTGGAAGTTGCCCACTCTTTTAAATAACACATGCTGTCACATTCAGTACTTTTAGCAT
This sequence comes from Sarcophilus harrisii, assembly GCF_902635505.1. Classification (NCBI taxonomy): domain Eukaryota; kingdom Metazoa; phylum Chordata; class Mammalia; order Dasyuromorphia; family Dasyuridae; genus Sarcophilus; species Sarcophilus harrisii. The sequence goes on from NC_045428.1 coordinate 205,757,399, forward strand.
CAGGTCAGTCAGTCAATAAGTATTTAAGTACCTAGTATGTGTCCATCAGTGTGCTGATGAATAGGGATACCAAAAGAGACAAAACATAGTCGGTGTCCTTGAGAAGCTCACCTGAATTCTGAACCCCTGGGAGGGGTGTATGGGGAATGACATATAACACCCACTATATTCTGGTTATTGCCTAAGCCTAGGCTGTACTTAAGTAAAAGATTAAAAATTATTGTTTTTAAGTTATATAATACAGTTATTATGCCCAAAGCCAAAAGGGAAAATAATGTTTAGATGTGCCTTCTTGGATTACTGTTTCTGCTGAAACCTAATCTCCTTTCATAATATCATCTTCTGATGAAGTTCATCATGTTTCATGGAAAAATAAAAACAATTAAAAAACAAAAGAAGAGGGGAGAGAGAAGGACAGACAGAAGGAAGGAGACAGGAAAGAAGGGAGAAAGGGAAGGAGGGAAGAGGAGGGAGGGAGATAGAGGAAGAGAGAAGGGAGAGGGAGAAAGGAAGAGAAGGAGAAGGGGAGAGGAAGAAAGGAAAGGGGAAGAAGTAAAAAGGAATATGGGATGAGGGAAAGAGAGGGAGGGAAGGAAAGGGAAAGAAGGAGACAGAAAGAAAGAAAGAGGAGAGGGAGAGGGGGAAAGGGAAAGAGAGAAAAGCAAAGAAAGAGAAGGGGAGAGGAGGAAAAGAGGGAGGGAGAGAAAGCAGGATAGGGAGAGGGGCAGAGGCACAGGGGAAAAGGGAGAAGGAGGGAAAGAAAGTGAATTTAACTCTCTTTAAGCCATCTTCAAAGCATTTCTAGTATTGATATAGCATTTCAAGTCATCTTTAGGCTTATACAGTTTGCTAGATGAAGTTAAATTAAACTAGGTTACTCAGAAGCCAATTACTCTTTAAATCACTTGTAAAGTACTTTATTTTTTTAATGTCTAGAAATTTACATGTGAATGGGTTTATATTCATTAGCATTTCACAGACTTGTCTCTTTGCAGGCATATCAAACCAGCATCACTTTTCTGGTTGAAGTAGGAATTTCTCTCTCTTCATTAGCATCCTTGAGTAAGTAATCTGCTTTGCTTCTCAGGAATTCTTCTCTGCTCTTATTTTCAAGAAGTCATACTCTGTGGTTTTTGTTAATGAGGGGAACAAAGCTTCTCTGCTGTATAAGGATTTGTGCCTTTCTCTCAGGGGGACATTCTGAAGGCAGTAAAACAGTGAGTTTAATACTCACTTAGTGGCAACATGGGCTTGCAAGTTCCCTTATGCTTAATGGCAGTGTAGGCAGGCTTGCTTTGCTTTGCTTCTGGGGTGGTCCGTGAAAAGTTGTTACAATGGGGGAAAATAAGATGCCTTCATAAGGGTTTATGTGCCATGTCTAGATTTTTTAGCATACTATTATGGACAGGACCTGTCGAAGGCCTAAACCAAAATAGCAGTTTGAGGTAAAATTGGGGGACTATTAGGGCAGATGCACTCCTCAGAATACTGCCCCACTAAATCTGTTGACTTGTTGCTTAATCCTCAGCTCTAGCATTAGCATTCATTAGTGATGAAAACATTGCCCCTTATTGAAACAGAAATTATGACCTTATGATTCTTATAAATCTTTAAAGCATCACATATCTCAGAAAAGCAGACCTGAATAAAATCCTTGGGCAGACTTTATGTTATTTGGTATTAGATAGTTGGGTGGAGGAAGAGATTAAGATTTCTATGTCCAGAGGAGTGAAAGGAACTAAAGATAAACTTCACTTTATTGAGTTTCCCCTGGGTTCAAATTGGGAAATTCTAATTTTCAACCTTGTCATGGGTGAGACTATCAGTTCATCTAATCTTGGTTACTTAGGTGATATAAATGACTGTCATGACACTAATTAGGAGTCTATAAAAGAATAGTGTATAGTTGTTAAGGTCAACTAAATGGTGCAATGAATAGAGTACTGGACCAGGAACCAGGAAAACTCTTCTAGTTGAGCTCAAATCTGACCTCAGATACTAACTGTAAGAAGCTGCAAGTCACTTAAACTTGTTTCCCTCAGTTTCCTCATCTTTAAAATGAGCTGGAGAAAAAAATAACAAATTATTCCAATATCTTTGTAAAACAAACAAACAAACAAACCCAAATAAGATCACAAAGAGTAGGAAAAACAACACCAATAGTTGTGAAACACAGGAGGATGTTTTATCTGGTTCTCCTTTGAATGAGTCACAAGACCTTCCTCTATCTTTCCACAGAGACCACGTTTAGGTGTTGGCAAATGCAGCCAGCATGGAAATGAAGGATTTCCCTTGAAAGGAACTGTCTTGGTGAAGGACTTTTATAATGCTAAGGGGAATGCCAGGGACCACATTCCTAATGCAAAATGCTTTATTATGTATGAAACAATGAAATTTTCAAATTCTAGGTTGCATATCCAACTCAGGCTACTGGTCAGCATCATTCCTTAAGTCCACATGTATATAATACTTTTTTCTTCACAGTCCAGAAATTTCAACCTTGAAATTCTAACTGTCACCATCTCAGCAATGGAGAAAGGGAAGGTGGAAGACAGAGATAGATTTTGGAACTCAAAACTTTAAATAAAAATTAGAAAAAAAAGAGAAATTTTAGTTGTTAAAAGTTCTACTCAAAACTAGGTAATGGGAAAAGGCTTCAAAATGATCTGTCCTATACCTTTTCCTTCTTTTCTCCACATTCCTTACAATTCTTTCCTTGTCTCTTCCAGATGTCATACATTTCTATAAACTCTCAGAGATTCTTTCAAACTTTTATTTTCAAACTCTTTGTCTTAACTTTGTCAAACTTTGTCTTATAAACTTTAACCCAGCGAACCTATTAAAACACAATGAAAAGTGCTCTGATATCATGTAGAGAGTTGGTTTCCTCATTCTCCTGGCTTTTGACTTTGGAAAAGTGGAAATCTTTCTCTCTGTCTGTCTGTCTGTCTCTCTCTCTCTCTGTCTGTCTCTGTCTCTCTTTCTCTCTGTTTCTGTCTGTCTGTCTGTCTCTCTTCTCCTCTCTCTTTTCCCTCCCTCTTTATGTATATATATATATGTACATATTCATATATATTTTCACTTCATACACACACACACACACACACACACTGCAGTAGTATACTAAAACCAGTTCAGAATATTGAAAAAAACATCATTAGAAGAATAATACAATAATAGAATTTGGAATTAGAAAGGCCCTTATTCATCAACTTCCTCAACCCCTAATTTTACCAGAAACAAAATTGAGACCCCAAAAGGTTGAAAAAAAACCTTATGTCACTTCACGTGAATAGGAGAGCCAAGCTTTGAACTAAGATTAAATGAATATAAATCCAGCAATATTTCCAATGCAAGGAATAAAACTAAAACTGAAACAAAAAATAAATTCAACCTCATTTTTCCTCCAAATTCAGGATTCTTTTCTTTTGTTTAATGTAAATGATATTTTATTTTTTTTCCAATGACATGTAAAGACAATTTGCAACATTCATTTTTATAAGATTTTGGTTTCCAAATTTTTGTCTCTCCCTCCTTTAAATTATAAGAAATTTGATATAGGTTATACATGTCACTCTTGTAAACATATTTCTACATTAGTCCTGTTGGGAAAAAACAAAAGAACAAAAGGAAAAAAACCATGAAAAACACAAAGTGAAAACAGTATGCTTTAATCTGCATTCAGACTCGATCAGTTCTTTATGTGGATGTGGATAGTAATTTTAATCATGAGTCTTAGATCATTGTATTATTAAGAAGAACTAAGAAAATCATTGTCCATCATTGCACAGTGTTACTGTTATTATGTACGATGGCAGTTCATGTAAATCTTTCCAGGTTCTACTGAAATCTGCCTTCTTATTTCTTATAGCACAATTCCATTACATCCATATACCACAACTTGCTCAGTTATTCCCTAATTGATGGGCTTTCCCTCAAAATTCTTTGCTACCCCAAAAAAGAGCTGCTATAAATATTTTAAACAAATATGCCATTTTCCCTTTTTAATGATTTCTATGGTGTAAAGACTTAGTAATGACTTAGTAAAGACCTAGTATTGCTGGATCAAAGGGTATGCAGTTTGATTGCCTTTTAGGGTATAGTTGCAAATGTTCTTCAGAATGGTTGGATCAGTTAACAACTCTACCAACATGCATTAGTGTCCCAATTTTCCCACATTTTCTCCCACACTTATCATTTTCCTCTTTTGTCATATTAGCCATTCCGCTAGGAGTAGGTGGTACTTTTTGTTGTTTTAATTTTCATTTCTCTAATAAATAATGATTTAAAATATTTTTCATATAACTATAGATAGCTTTGATTTCTAGAATTCTTTCCTATATCAATTTTATTCTATCTTGCGGTTCCCTTAAAAAAAAAAAGTTGGTAATTTGAGATAATTGATTCTTCTATTACAATAAACAATTATACTTTATTGAAAGAGCAAGAGCTAATTTGGTTCAAAGCTTGCTTTTTTGTTTTCTCTGTCCTAAAAATGTACATTCTTAGTCAGTCTTGAACTTGCCAACTTCTCAGGTGAAGACACCTTTCCCAGTTTATTTGTCTATTCCTCCCTGTTCTTCATGACATCCAAAGTTCTGTAATACTGCCAGGCAAAGGGAGGACAAATTCTGCTGTGAGACCTCCTCCAAGTGACTCTCAAATATGTCTGGTCCTTTCTATTCACTCAGCCTGTATTCAAGTTCAGATATCCATAACCTCTCTTCTCCAGAAGAGAACCGCTCTTCTGGAATATTGTACTATTCTCCTAATTTGTCTCCCTTTTCCAAGTCTCTTTCCTTCTCATTTGATCCTCTTTCTTTGCCATTTCCTTCTCCAGTTTATTTTACAGATGAAAAACTGAGGCAAACAGGATACATGAGTTGCCAAAATCACACAGCTAGTAAGTTGTAATATCTGGACTAGTTTTCTGGAGGTCCTATGGAAGGGCCTTGATGTCAGCAGAATAGTCACCATGAGAATGGACAAGAATAAAGTCCAAAGTCTTTATTGTCTCTTACACAGTCTGTGTCTATTATAGTCTGACCTAGTCTCCTCCAGCAGTCTGACAGTCTTCCAGTCTCAACCAGTCTCTTCTTGAGTCTGACTTTGTCCCCAATTTAAATACCCTATTACAATTATATCATTACAGTATACTGGGTATCTGTGAACTAGAGAACCATTATCTCATCAATTCCACTGAGTTAACACCTTGTTTCAAGTATACTTCTTTTAAGTATACTTCTCCAAAGTTCTGCTCTCTACAGTAAGTGTCGATTTTGAAATCAAGAGGATGAGCCTTTTTGACTTTAGGCCTGACAATATTAAGTGAGCTACTTAGCCATGGTAGGCAAAAATAGAAACTTCTTATTTGGCTATAACCTGTTGATTAACCTGATTGCTATAACCTGATGCTATAACCTGATTCATGGAACTTTCCTCATGAGGAAGGATAGATTATTTAATTATCTGTTCTGGAAAGAGGACTTTCTTACCAGCTTTAATCCCTGAATGGGCAGTTGCCTCAATCAGACTGAGATCTATTAAAGATGTTAGTTTAAAAAAGACCAAAATTTCCTGCTGTCTTCAGGGTCATCTCCAGTCATTTTAATCTATGCCCTATGCTGGACTAGATGGCTGCAGAGGAGACTGATTGCACAGCCCTCCCTTAAATCCAACTCACTTGTATGTCATAGCATCAGTTCCTTGATGTCATGATTCTCTTGAAAAACAAAGATCGAAAAACAACAGTAGCCTGAATGAAGAGAAGAGTTTGAGGATGAGAGCTTTGAACAGAATGTAGCTTTTTAAAAGAGAAAGGCACATAATTCCAGATTCTTTTTAGGTCTCTGAAGGAGAAAGAATCTAGGAAGAAATAGATATGTGAGAATCCATCACTTAAAACATGTCCCTATCTCTAGCTAACACTAACGAATTCACCTAATTCCCCCTTGGGTAGAACTTGAATTTTCTCTTGCATGAGTTGAGATATCTTGCCCTTCATGGTAAAACTCATTTACTCTGTTTATTGTGGGCTATATATTCTCATCTGTATACCTTCTTTGATTTCCGTTTGCTACTAGCTTGGACAAATGGGTTTATTTGCTATTTGCTGTGTTTTCACTGTGGAACTAGCATTTGGTAGGAAGTCAAGTTTTAAAGATATAGCTTGGGGACATTCCTTCTCCACTAAAGCATAACAATTAAGAATTCAGCTTGAGTCTACAGATATTTCCCCTAGACTAACAATATTTAGAGGATCAGATAGATATAATTCTAGTATGGCATCCCTGCTGTCTGAAGACAGCAGAGTGGACAGATGCTAGCCCCAACCTCCTGCTTCCTCTCTTAGTAGGAATCAAAAGTCTCCTTTGGAAAAGGTCAAGTGGAAGAGACTGTAGAAATAAATATCTCCTCATGTCTCTCTGTGATCCATAGCTGATCAGAGCCTTGTGGACATAGTAACCTATATGGGCTACACAACCCTCATGCCCTCCTAATGATCATCTGTCACCTCTCACAATTTGACTTCTAAGTACCTCCTAGTTTTTATCTCAGATGATTCCCTTTAATTATACTCCATTCCAATTAATTTTGCCTGTTAGAAGTACCCAATAGACACTTATCTTCTGCCTTTTCACCCTTTCTCAGGCTCTCTTCTCATTTCCTCTTAGAATCCTTATCCTCCTTTATAAGGACAGCTTAAACACCAAATATCTCTATACAAGCTTTGTCCCAATAATTGTTGATGCTCTCTTCCTCTTGAAATTATTTTTGTCTCTTAACATTTACTTCCCTGTGTGTGGGTTGTATCAATCCAATTAGATGTAATTCCTTTGCATTTTTATAAGCCTGGTACTTAACATAGTATCTTGCAGATAGTGAGTACTTAATAATTGTTTCTTCAGTCTCTCCTTATGGTCTCTATCTTTTTATGTGTATACCTAGAGTCAGATACACTTTACTTTTCCAAGTTACTCCATTAGGAGAAGATTAGCAAAGACGAAAACCCAAGTATTATTGTATTATTTTTTGTATGCACCTTATTTTCTTTTATAGACAATAAGTTTCTTGAAGAAAATACACATGCCTTCGTCATTACTGTAATCCTAGTCCCTAGTACAGTGCCCAATACTTTGTAGGCAGTTAACAGATATTTATTGACTTGAAGGGTTATAATTACATGTATTCTATTATATACTTTTCCCTAATATTTGTTTATAATTTGTATTGGTTTGATTTCAGATAAAAAATAAAACATATGCTTTGTGTTGTTAACTTTTGCATCTTCAGAAATATTCTCCATGGGGAAAAAAAGCAAATACTGGAATTCCTATATGAAATTGTTTCATCACTAAACAATAAAATGTGATAAATATATTATACATAATGGTAAATGTTAGAATTAATAAGCTGAAATGTTGATGTATTACTGTTTGTATACTCGACATCTAATAATTGCTTCATTTATCATCTGAATCTGGCAATCTTAAATAGAGAGCATTTATAATTAATTTTCTTCCTCTGGAAAGTCCAATTCATTCCACATTCAAAAAGAATCAGTGTTAATTTCTTTTCTATCAGCCACAGGCCACAAGTTAATGTATTAAAAATCAGAACATTTACAATAACTGACTAATTAAATTATTTCCTCTACTGTTGTAGAAAAACGTATGGCTCTTCTGGAGATAATCACTCACTACAATAAACACCATTTAATTCTCCTTGAAAATCCAGTTCTTCCCATTGGCAATTTTAAACTGTCAAGCAAGTTGAGAAATTCACTGTGCTCTGGTAATAAAGAATATTGACTTTTGCATATCATTATTGTTAACACACTTCAAATGAGAGTGATAGGGAACTCATTAGAAGGAGCATTTTTTCAATAGATGAGTTTCAGTCATCATTCAACATTGTGAAGCTAATGGGGTTTGGGGAGAGAGGAACTATGGTCTAAAATCTGTGCAAACCCTGGAACAAATTTTGAAACACTTGTGCTTATAAACTTGCCCTGTCAAATATAATTCAATGACAAGATATTTTTAAAAGTGACATAAGATGATCACATAACAGCTTTAATGCTTTCAGTTTTAAACAAAGGTCTGAGCTACTAACAGCAATAATAATTCTAGATGACAAAGGACAAGTACAGATATTTCAGGTTGTGCATCATGGAATACTGCAATCTCTGAAGAATCAAAATTGCATGTACCATCTGACCTCAATTGGGTTATACCTGCTCTAGAGCACTCCTTTTATTTATTTTTTATTGAAAACCTATTACAATCCACAAAATGGCTTTTCCAAGACTTTTCTTCATTTCTCAAGTCCCCAATTCGATTCCCTCCTCCAAATGACCTTGAATCCTGACACGAACTCCCTCATTCTTCTGTTCTAAACACCTCAAAGAGTGTACTAATCCTTCCCATTCTAAGAGAGAGAAATGACCATCCTCTATGCCAAGGTTAAACACTCTATCTTAGCCCTAAACTTCATCCCCAATGATTTTTTCAGTGATTTTACTGCATCGATTGCCCCCCTCTCCTCAATCAACTGGGCAGTGAGATGGCACAAGGGATAGAATGTCTGGCCTGGACTCAGGAATGTTCATGTCTCTGAATTTAACGCTGGATCAAGTCATTTAACCTTGTTTTTTTTTCAGTTCCATTATCTGTAAAATGGGCTGGAGAAGGAAATGCTGAATTATTTCAGTACCTTTACCAAGAAAACCCCAAATGGGGTCACAAAAAATTGAACACAGCTGAAAAATGATTGAACAACAACAAGACAAATACATTGTACAGAGATAAACTATTGTGTGGGAGGTGAGAGAGCTGTTGAAGTGCTTTAAGACAATTAAGAAGGGAAAGATTACTCATGGCTGGAGGGTTAGGGAATGTTTCAAAAAGGAGGTATCACTTAAGCAGAAATTTGAACCGAGATAGGTGTAACAATAGTAACTAGAACTGTGATTTTATGGGTATAGGGATTTTTCCAGATGAAGAAATTGTCTTTACCAATGCAGGTTATCTCCTCTTTGGCAACTTACTGTCTTAGAGAGTTGCTTCAAACATTGACAGATGAAACAACTTCTTAAAGTTACACAGCCAGCAAGACTGGAGCAAGAGCAGATCTTTGGGTCTTCCTGGCTCCAAGTTGGACTTCCTGAGCATTATGCCCTATTGCCTCTTGAAGGAAGATAAGGATTCTAAAGAATGGGGGCAATGAAGGAATATGTTCTAAACATTGGGGACAACCTTTTAAATACCTAGAGAAAGGAGACAGCATATCAAGTTAGGGGAACGGTTAGTAACCTAATATAACAATACCAAAAAGAAATATAAGATACCATAAGGATAGTATGTAGCCAGAATGTGAGAATTTCAAATACTACACTAAAGTTTATTTTGTACAGGAGATAATAAGGTGGGTTTGGAGACAGGGTAGTTATACAGTCATAATTATATCTTCAGATAATTATTTTTGGCTCTTTCTGGAAGAATAAATTTGATTCTTGAGACACTGATGAAGAAAGTTCAATTAGCAGGTTATCTTAAGGATCCAAGTTTCTGGTGATGAAGACTTGAACTGGTAACAATGTAAACAGAGGAAAAGGAGATGTAGGTATGGTGTGTGTGTGTGTGTGTGTGTGTGTGTGTGTGTGTTGTGGTGTGTGTTTCAGTGTTGGAAGCAGGAATTCCATAGGACTTGGGAACTGATGGAATATAAAGGATAAGGGAGAGAGAAAAATCAAGGATAACTCCAATTTGTGAAAAACTGATGGTGCATTCATAAGTGATAGGATAATTTGAAGAAGGGATAGATTTGAAAGGTAGAAGTGGTGATTTCCCCTCCTGTCTCGTTAAGCTTCAATGGACATGCAGGTAGAGATTCAGTAAGCAGTTGTATATGATCACTCAACATTTATAATAAGTTTTGGGCCTAGATACATAAATCTGGGATTTATATCCATGGGAAAGCTAGTTGAATTCATGGTAACTTAATTCAAGGGGAATGGTATAGGGAGAAAAAGGGGAAAATGCTCAAGATAGAGCCTGAGGGACCCCCACATTTAAGAGCTGGGAGATAGATATTTAACCATCAAAAAAAAAAAAAAAAAAAAAAAAAAAAAAAAAAAAAAAAAAAAAAAAGAAGGGAAAAAAATCCCTGACTCAACAGACAGGTTAAAAAAAAATACAGGAGAGAATAGATTAAGAGAAGCCAAGGACAAAGATCATATGTTAGAGAAGTATTACAATCTGACTTTTACCCTAACTATTCTCCTGACACAGCTCATTCAAAATAACTAATTAAAAATCCAAGTTCTGTCTTCATTCTCCTTGAATTCTTGGAAGCATCTAACACTATTATGCCTTTCTTTATTAGCCTTCTTTTGATTTTCATGACATACCATTCCCGTATTCCTTCCCTACCCTTGTGATTATATATATATGCATATATATGTACATATATATGCATATATATATATAATACATATATATGTACATATATATGCATATATATGTGTATGAACATATATAATGAAAATATATTTTTATATTATACAAAATAGTTTGTGATGTATATATGCATATTTGTGGTGGATTGAGAAAAGTAAAGAAGATAAATATTTGGGAATCATAGTTGACTATAATTGATAGCTATTAAAAATTATATGCTGTTTGGAAAAAAATAAAATGGATATATTCTAACATTTTCCTTCTCTTTATCATTTGGCCTGTATAGTACAGTGGAGAGAATATGTATATTTAACACCCCTTATTCCACATACTTAGACACTTGGAACTTGAGAAGTAAAGTAACAGGCAACAAATTGAAGAAATGATATTAAAATGTTAAATCTACCTGGGAATTTATACTACACTACACCATTCAGAAATTATATGTAGAACCAGGAAGTCCTTAGTAAATAATAGATGACAATAATGAAAATAGTTATGAAGACATAGCTCTACTGTGAAATCTCTGATTAATACCACTCCTGAATCAGGTAATTCCATTGATGTCAGGATCCCCCTCCCCTAGCTTTTTAGTCTGCAGTTAAATATACAAATCCATGACATTGTATTGTAGATTATACTTAATAGGTTTGTTCCTCATGTGATTGTTAATCTATTTTGAAGAAAATGTTTTCATCTTATGTCTACATCAGGCTATTATCTATATGAGGGAAGGGAACTTCCATCTAATTTCAGAGGGTTCTGAGCACAATAGGTATTCAATAAATATTGATTTAATGATGGTAATTCTTTATTGAAAGGTAATCCTGTTCCTGAAATGATATTTTAAAAATTGATAATAAGCGAAAGAAGCAGTCTTAGCTTTTTGTTGTTGCTGTTTTTCTTGCTTAAAGAGAGGACTTATCTTAGGATTTCAAGTCTCCTCAAATGCCACAACTTCCATTAAGTCTTCCCTCTTTCTTCCCGTTAGAAGTGACATTTTCCTCATGACCTTATAGCATTTTTTATTCCTTCTATGTACTTAATCATTTTATTGTTCCTATTAGATAATAAGCTTCTTCAGGGCAGGAATAATGTCATTTATCTTTCAATTCAATTCCATAGAAATTACCTAAAAGGGAATGATCTGCTTAGACATGATAGAAGAATCAAACCCCAGACCATATAATTTTATCAATAAGATATATGATTGTCCAACATTCTTTATTAAATACCTGAGTTCAAAGAAAGAAATCAGAGACTCCTCTTAAAGGGGATTACAGTCTATAAGGAGAAGGACAAGGTATATATTCATAATTAAAAGGAAATAAGACATTTACTAACTGAATGATGTTTTCTGAGCAAATAATTTAACTGTTTGTCTTAGTTTTTTCATCTGTAAAATGAACTGAAGAAGGAAAAAGCAAACTACTTCAAGGAACTCCCTGCTGCCCCACCCAAATAACTGAACAACAATAATGAAATAAGTACAAAAGAATTATCAAGGAAAAGCACTGTGAGGAATTTACATAGAGGTCTATTTTCCTGGATATGGGACAGGGAGTATAAGAGAAGCCTTAATGGAGGAGAAGTAATTTGAATTGAACCTTGGGAGATTGCTCAGAAATTAATGGGAACCATATATGAACAAAGATAGAGGTAAAGTGATAGAAGTGTGGTGAAGAATAGTCTGGCATGGACAGGCTATGCATACATATATAATACATGAAAGAGTGTAATGATGTAAAATAAAGCTGAATAAGTAGGTTAGAACCAAGGCAGCTAGGTGATTCAGTGGATAAAGCTTTAAGGAGTTTAAGGAGAAACAGATGAGGATCTGAATAAGAGTAGCTACAAAAATAATGAAAAAGAGTATAGAAAACATGGGTAAGAAGAACATGACAAGTGAGGAGAAGGAAGAGTATAAAAAATGACCTCTAATTTAAAAACAACCTAAGTGTCTGAGAAGAAGGTGATGTAATTAGTAAAAAGAGAAAAGTTAAGAAAAAGGAAAAGTCAATAAGCTCAGTGTGAGTAACATTGGGAGACTGAGGTTGATATTTTCATTTCAGCAGCTGGAACTATAAGAATAAAAGTATGAGGAGAATTCGGAGATGGAGATATGGATATAATAATAATAATAATAATAATAATAATAATAATCAAGCCCTAGAATGTCATAAAACTTTATCAAAAGGTATATGATTAGGGGCAACTAGGTGGCACATTGGATAGAGTACCAGCCCTGAAGTCAAGAGGACCTGATTTCAAATTTTGCCTCAGAAATTTAACACTTCCTAGCTGTGTGACCCTGGGCAAGTCACTTAGCCCCAATTGCCTCAGCCAAAAATAATAAAATAAAATAAAAGGGTATGATTATTCAAAGGAGGTCAACCTAATAATCAATATGGGAAAAACTAAATGGATGAAAATACTCTTTTCTGTGCTGAAAGGTGATTTAATAATTTAAAAAAACACAAAGATGGTGTGAGAGAAAATGTGTGTGTGTGTGTGTGTGTGTGTGTGTGTGTGTGTGTGTGTGTTAGAGAGAAAGAGAGGAGAGACAGAGAGAGAGAGGAGAGAGGAAAATCCAAAGTGTGCCTTACTGGAAGAAGACTGGTCCTCTGAGTTAATGTATGAGTACAAAAATCTAGAGTAGGAATGATAAATGGATAGAAAAAATTAGCAGAAGAAAGAAATTATATTGAATTGCACTTGGGAAATTTTTCAGTACTTCCATGAAGGCCAGATTGATGTATTGAGATCTCCCTTGCTAACTAGGTCATTCTATGCAAATCACTCAATCTTTCTCAACTTCAATTTCATCATATATAAAATAGATAATGTTAGCAAATACCTCACAGGGTTGCTGTGAAGATCAAATGAAAAAAACTCCTTAAAAAACTAAAAGTATTGTAGAAATATTAAATATTAGTGTCACTGCTAATACCACTGCTATTACCACTATCATTACTGCTACTGCTACTTCTGCTTCTCCTGCTACAACTACTAACACTGTTATTACTATTGCTGCCACTGTTCCTACATTAAGAATCTGTTCCATGGAAGAAAAAACATATTTATGTATTTCATATACATGTAAATATATCTATGAATAATATGTATTTGTGTATATTTATATAGCCATTTTTGTTCAGTAGTTTCAGTTGTGACCAGCACTTTGTGACCTCATTTGAGGTTTTCTTGGGAAACATACTGGAATAATTTGTCAGTTCTTTTTCCAGCTCATGTTACAGAGGAGAGAATTGAGGTAAACAGGATTAAGTGATTTGTCCATGGCCACCCAGCCATACATATATTCACACAAAACATATACATAAAATACAAATATTCTCCCAGTCATGCTCTGTGTTTACAAATTATGAAATACCATATAAAGTAGATAAAAATCAAGAATAGTAGTAACAAATGCAAAGAGAAATAGATTTCTGTTGTGGTTATGTAATCAAATTAATATTATTTATGTTCCTATGTGCACATATGTGTATGTGCTCTTCAAAATATATTGAAGTTTGGGGAGATTATTTTCTGCTGAGAACAAAGAGAAGAAGCTACATGAATGTCTGCAAGATGTCATCCATATATGTAGGTATATGTGTATATGTATATATGTGTGTGTATATATATGGTATGTATATATGTGTATGTGCATATAAACATACCATAACTACACACACACACACACACACACACAAACTTTTTCCAATTCTATTTTATGTTGTTAGGTCATTGTTGGCTGGCCAGGCTTTGATACATTTGACATAGAAGACAATAGAGAGACTCATGATAGGTATAACCATTCATTCATTCAACAAGTATTAGTCAAATATGTACTGTTTCAGGTATTGTGCTAGGTACTGAGAATATGAAGTCAAACAAGAAATTGTTCCTGCCTTCAAGGAGCTTACATTATATACAGGGGAGGGAAGAACAACATGTACATAATATAAATAAATACAGAATACAGGGATAGGAATGAACCTGTGGTTTCATTGGTACATTGATATAGTTCCCAAAGAAAGGAACACCTCTACTAATATTAACAGGTTGCTACCTTTTCTCTTAGTTTAGAACACTAAGAGGTGAAGTTATTTGCTGTGAGTTATCCAACCAGTATGTTTCAGGGGCAGTATTTGAAATCATTCCTTCCTGACTTTGAGAACAGCAGTATTCCATATTGCCTATCTCCTTCTTCGGCCCCCATTCCCTGTTTCTCTCTCTGTCTCTGTCTCTCCCTCTCTTCCTTCTTCTCCCTCTCCCTTCCTCCTTCTCTCTCTCTCTCCCCCCCCTTCTTTCTTTCTTTCTTTCTTTCTTTCTTTCTTTCTTTCTTTCTTTCTTTCTTTCTTTCTTTCTTTCTTTCTTTCTTTCTCTCTCTCTCTTTCTTTCTCTCTCTCTCTCTCTCTCTCTCTCTCTCTCTCTCTCTCTCTCTCTCTCTCTCTTCTCCTCCCCCCCCCCCAACACACACATTTTCTCTCACTCCATCTTTGTGGGTTTTTTAATGATTAAATCACCTTTCAGCACAAAAAAGAGTAAACAAAACAACTATTAAATGTTAAAAGTTTCCATGTGATTCATCTGTCAGGCCCCAAGTGCCACTGACTAAAGAATGAACTATCAGTAGTTAACCCTATTGTTGCTAGAGTACAGAAGGGGCCCAATCAAGGACCACTGAAGCCCAGCCATATTTCCATTGTTCCAGTTGAATTGTCATCACATACTGTTTCCAGTGTAGAAAACAGGCTGAATTTGCCTGTTTTATTTAGGATCCAAGGGTCCAAAGTCATAGACAACAATAAGGTGGGAGGACGATGGTCCTCAGGTAAATCAATATGGCATGTTTCTTCAAAATTAACAAAACATTCCCAGTGTGGTTTTGGAACTACAGTAAGACAGATGGTTCTGATAACAGTTGAAAGACCCTAAGTGACTACTAAAAACAGGAAGGGGACATGGGAAAGAAAAATTAGCATAAAATAAATAAAAATAAGCATAACTTATAATTCTTGTGTAAGACTTTAATTATGTGTTTTGAATATAAGGTAAGACTATAAAAACAAGTTGCTTTATCACTGCATAGGGTTTATGGACAGTCTCATTATTTCAAAGTCATGACTCTCCCTTGCACAAACTTCGTGAGGCTCCAAACAAAGTGATTTAGATAGTATTGCTGCCCCCAAAGGAGTCTCAAGCAAAGCTTTTCCTTCAGAAAGGCTCTATCTCTATGAAATGGGCTGACATTTGATGCTGGAGCATCATCTAAACTGACATTCACCTGAACTGGCATTCTGCCATACTTTATTAAAATTGGATTACACAATCCTAAACCTGAGTCAGTTACAGAATAGCTTTTGATGAAAGAAGGCAGAAAGCTTCTCTTATTTTGACTTCTTTTCTTCAATAATAACTCATATAGATTCATCTGAGGCACATAATGTTAAGCTATCAGCACACATTTTAAGGAAAGAATGATTATAGCATGGAATGAAATAAGGTCAAAAAAATTCCATTGACTTATCACTCTTCTTTCTCAGACTTTTGGAATAAGAAATTTAATAATTTAACTCCTGCTGCTTAAAGCAGCCCAAGATGAAGGTTAATTTATCTTCAAAGAATTTTTTTTTCCTTTTCTATGTCTTATACAGTATTAAGTAATTTATTTTTTCCCTAAATTGGGGCTGTTCAGTTGGCAATGTGGATTGGAAAAGGGTTATAATTTGCCAGTATCATATACATTCCTTAACTGATAAAAGTTAAACAGGCTATTTTCAACTCATGGTAACAATTGATTTTAAATAATAATAGTAACTCTACTAGGCTTGTCTTTTACTTCAGGAAGGAAGTGATTTCAAGTATCTCATTTTTTCTCTTAAACTTATATAAATCTCTGGACGTTGCCAAAATGGGAATTTGAGTTATATGTTGTATTTTGTTCTACAACTGTAACCAATAAACCATTTACACAAAGCCCATAACCATGTAAGTTTTAAGTTATTACTAGTTGTAAACTTGTGAATGACTTCTAATCGTTAATATCTGCCATTCTCTTGGAAATCTACTGGAATGTGAAAACTCTGGCTAGAGTCACAAAAGTCCTTCCTGTGCCTAAGGAATTTATTATGGCATGAGCTGAAAGGCAATAAACCTTAATGAGCTTCAAAGGCAAAACTACAGCATATAGGAAGGTGTGGAAGTTGACTTATTAATTACTTTCTTAATTTCATCTACACTTCTGGGAAAGTGTAAGTAGAAGGCAAAATATATTGAGGTTTCTTCTGAGGGCAAAGAGAAGATTCTTCCTATCTTGCTACATCAGTTTCTGAAAAAAGTCATCCCAAATGAAAGGTAAAGTTTCCTTGGTTTGGGGAATGATGGAGACATACACACACACATACACACACGGAGCCAGAGAGAAACAGAGATGGAGAGATAGGACACAGAGAAAAAGAGGGAGAAAAAGCTCTAGCAAGTATATGGGATAAGAATATAGAGACTGGTAGGTAGAGTATGGGAGTGGTATTTATGAGATTAATGTCAGAACTCTACACCTTGCAACTGTCCACAATATTAATGATCAAAATGAATTTTAGAAGGCATTAAGGCAAGAGTGATTGAGCTACTACTGGATGCTAATATTCCATTCAAGAAAACTGGTTTTAGGTAGTGAAGTGGCCACTTCCCCCATCCTCATCTTCTTCTTGTTATCTGAGATTGAAGAAATGCATTTTTAAATTGTCTTGTTTTTTTTATAATACCTGACTTAATTGTACTTTAACTTGAATTTACTCTAGATAAAAATATAATCAATCAGAGCTTATTTATGAATAGTGGATAGTAAAAATGGTTTTGGTATACAGGCTAAAATGAATCATCCATAAATTTGAATACTCACTGAGTGCCCAGGAGCATCATGAGATAAAATGATAATTATTTATTAATTGTTATAAATGTCTCAAAGTAGGTGAAGCTTGATTCAGAGATTTTGATTTCAAGTGAAAGCAGATTAGTTGCCCTTGCTAGCTGGTAGGAACTAGTCTGACAAGTCATGCTTCCTTCTCCATTGTTAACCTGCTCTCATACATGATCAGAGAAATCTTGCAGTAAGGTGGAATCAAGAGCAATGACTAGAGTGTAGGTCATGCTGGGGGAGGGTGGGGGTGAGACAGAGACAGCACAAAGGCTACATGAGGATCAAGATGGAGTAGGTTATTAGAAAAGACAAGGTTTTAAGAAGCTGTTAAACTCTAGAAGCTTGGCTGGTCAATAAGGTAAAACAGCTTTGGAATAGCTGCTGACTGCTTGTAAACAATGGCAACAGACAGTCATGCAGTTCTAGACAAGTGGAGAGAGAATGACTC
Organism: Sarcophilus harrisii; assembly: GCF_902635505.1. Taxonomy (NCBI): domain Eukaryota; kingdom Metazoa; phylum Chordata; class Mammalia; order Dasyuromorphia; family Dasyuridae; genus Sarcophilus; species Sarcophilus harrisii. The sequence continues at coordinate 205,775,235 of NC_045428.1, forward strand.
ATTTTAATTAAAGGCATCTAACAGGCTCTGAGCCAAAGAGGCAGAACTTCAGTGAAAGACCCCATAAAGAATAGCTCACCCACATATTATGTGGGAATTTATCATGGAAAGTGACACAGTCATTCATATAAATATCAACAGTGTTAGCAACTTTATACACATGCAGACACTATATTTATATATAAATGTATGCATATATGTAATAAATAGAATGTTTTATATGTGGTTCAATGAATGCATATTAATAGATTATGTTGATTCATTATTATAAATTACCATTATAGAATCCAGAGCAAAATGCTTTACAAACTCTTTAAATACCCTTAGTGTTGGATTTTCTATATCATTCCCTTCATTGAAAAAAAATTAAATATATTTGTCTGAGAGATTCTGCAATATTTCCACATAATTGAGCATTTTTATTGCCCTTTCATTAAAGAATTGGCTTGAAAAGAGTAGCACATATTGAGGTCAATGAAGTGTAATAAAGTTCTAAAATATAATAATCTCTGCTGCTTTGGAGAAGATATATCAAAATTTTCATTTTTTAAATAAAATGCACCATTGTAAAACTAATTTCAATGTAGAGAGGTGCTGCATATTGTTCAATTTATGAGATGATAATTTACTTCTAAGATCATTTTACTAATAAGTAATAGCTAAGACCAATATAAAGGAATTAGATGAGACTACTGGTTGATAAATGACAGAGAAAAATAATTTAGGACTATAAATAGCACAAGTATCTCAGGCATAAAAAAGATTTATTTTATATAGCATGTATGAACTAGTCACTTTTACATTTTAACTATCATAACCTATAATCTTAACCACTAATCTTCTGGGCCAGTTTCAATCTCAAAAGCTTCACTCTAAAATAATCTCCTTTTTGGAGGGGGGGCTCATATCAACACAAAGGATTTCCTCTGGGGAATTCAAAATTTGGCCCATGCCTACATCTCCAAAACAAAAGAAAAAATTCCCATGTTAGCCTTCAGGCAAAGAATACATCAACTATAGCACAACTATTAACCCTGACCAAAAAAAAAAAAAAAAAAAAAAAAGATGAACCTAAACTCATAACTGTTCCAACTAATTTTCCTTTCTCCTCCTTATTCTGGAGACCCATTCAGTATGTGAATTAGCTGGGATAAATATTTTAATTTTGATATGGTTTCATTTCATTTTGTGATAGCAGTTACCATCTCTATGTATTATTATTAATATTTGCTGACTCAGTGTGTCCTTGAACAGATGAAACTGGATTGAAGTGGTTTCCTCACCTTTAACTAATTCCCTATCAATTCAATGCTAGACTTTTTTTCTTTTTGGCCATTTATATGTCTTGCTTTCTTTGATTGTGTTTTGTTGTGGTTGAATGGAATGGATTTTTCAAAAGACTTTACACATTTATGTTCATCACCTGACCATATTTTAGTTGCTTTAATATCTTGTCTCCAAATTTAACAAAAAATAGTATATTGTTTTCCATAACATATCAAGGCTACTTGGGTACAAAAATCAAATAATGGCCAATAATTCTGAAATGTCAACTACATATAAAAGGTGCCAAAATAAATACACAAAATTCTAGAGAATAAATATTAACAATGCTTTTGGGTTTGCTTTCATTATCATATGTTGAATATTTGATAACTTTCATGTATGTAATTAATCTAGCAGATAAGAATGCTTTGCTTTCAATAGAAAATGTCCAAAGAGCACAGCTAGGTGGCACAGTGGATAGAGAACCAGCCCTGAAGTCAGGAGGACCTGAGTTCAAATTTGATCTCAGACACTTAACATTTCCTAGCTGTGTGATTCTGGGCAAGTCAATTAACCCCAATTGCCTCAGCAAAAAAAAAAAAAAAAAAAAAAAAGAAAGAAAGAAAAGAAAAGAAAGAAAGAAAGAGAGGAGGGAGAGAGGGAGGAAGGGAAGAAGGGAGGAAGGAAGGAAGAAAGGAAGGAAGGGAGAGAAAGAAAGGAAGGAAGGAAGGAAGAAAGGAAGGAAGAAAGAAAGAAAGAAAGAAAGAAAGGAAGGAAGGAAGGAAGAAAGAAAGAAAGAAAAAGAAAAGGAAAAAGGAAATAAAAGAAAGGAAAAAGAAAAGAAAAGAAAAAGACAATGTCCAAAGAAAGCAGACTTTAGGGAAATATCAGTACTCATAGATGTAAAACTAAATGAATCAAGAAGGGAAAAGAATACAAGGAAATATACTTCTTAATTTGTCAGTGACTATAAAGGATGTTACTGTGGCTCTTGGTTTGGGGAAAGCAAGCAATTCAATTAAAGGATCATTCATGCTTATGCTAAAACAGGATCAGTCTCTCTGAAGGACAAGGGGAAAATAAAATTGAAAAAAGGACAAAAAATCCAAGGAGTAACAAATTATTATTGTCAAAGAGTCCAATTATTCCAGATAACACAAACAAAGACCTTTAGGGAGATCTGGAATCTGCAAGGGCAGTTGCTGATTTTTTTTACAGTGTAGGATAAGCTACTTGAACTTGGAAGAATGGAAAGACTAATACTACTCAAAAAGCCCCAGATGCTATCAGTTGCCATGGAAAAAAAAAAAAGATGCTTTTCAAGAGCAAAAAAATACCAATAATGGAATATTGAAGATTGGGGGAAAGTAATTTGTGTTGATGATGTTCTTCTTTTCTTTTTTCAATATATCACTAACACATCCTTTTTAAAGAAGTCCAGGTGAACTTCTAAGATCTAGGTAAGACCTTAATCAGAGTAAAAGATTTTCATACTTTTAATAGTCCTACAAGTTTTTTTCTTCAATGAAGAAATGCAGAAACGTTGATATATTATGAAGGACATTTTTTTCTGAAATAGAAATTTCCAAAAAGCAATATACTAATGCAATATGATCTTGTACTATATCACTTCATAAAAGTTTAAGAAATATATCCAAGAAATATGGGTAAATATAATGAGATATATTTCAATGATCTGAGAACTAGCTTTGCTTAAAAGCCACTAAAAAGATACATGTTGAAATAAAGGTGAAATTTGGAAAAATGGATTCTTCATCAAAGTTGTATTTCATATTTAATATTAAAAAAATCTTCATGATAAAGAATTAATGAATCCTGTCAAAACCTTATGAACTCAATGCCAAATTATGTAAAACAAGTGATTGTAGTAAAAGAACATATTGTATGTGAGAATTTTTCTAAAAAAAATAAAAATCTGTAAGGCTTTTAAGTTGACAAATTTATTTTATCCTGTCCAAGTTAATTTGCACACCAATGTACCACCAAAGTTGAAAGTACCCAGAGTGGGAAAATATTTTAGGTGGGTAAAAAGGAAATCTACCTTCTGTTGATCACCAACTGCTCCTAGAGCACATACGATCTACAGACATATAATCCCCTGCTAATGTTGAGCTTCCACCCATTTCCAACAAGTAGAAAAAAAAAACAAACAACAACAACAACAACAAAAAAAACAAAAACAACGTAAATGATTCAATTATTGCTTCCCAATACCGGACGGTACTCATACATGGGCAAGGGAAGAGTTTGTTCCTCTTTGCAGAGATATTGTCACTTATTGCTCTCTGCCCCAACTCCCATTTGGTATAAGCACTCAGAATTATCTAAAACTCCAGTGCATTCGCAGGCAGTTTTGTCATTTCCATTGCTCTGACATTATTTTGTACCTCTGTTGCCATCTCTGGAGCCCTGTTGTTTCTCCTCTCCTGAGGCCATATGGTTCTCTGACGTGCATTGTTCCATAGAAGGGCCACCTGGTTATGTTGGCTTCCTTCCAGGGAGCTGTATGTCACACCATCTTCCCTCAGCCCATTTCAGCTCTGTTTCTCATATTGCAAAAGACCAAACCCAAAGATTTAGCTCAGATATTAACTTCTTCAGCAATGAGGTGTTAAATGAGTGATAATTACCAGGGAACTTTTATCATTGAAATGACCATTACTTTAGAAGCAGAGAGGGTTCAAAAGTGTTCAAGATAAGATCAAAACAAGTTCACATTTTTTCAAAAACAAATGCCAGTGCCAGAAGAAAGGTATTAATAATAAAGAGTTAATCTTGTCAAGAAAATTTCACTTCTTTAAGTCAATAAAAGGGGAATCCAGGAGGGCTTCAACAGGTTTCTCTTGGATTGATACCATACATTCATTTTGCATTTTTTTTAAACAAAAGGTTCTTTTTTTTGGTGAGAGAGACAGAAATTAAATTCTTGTGAAATGGTTTTTATCTGTATAGGAAAATACCATTCTATAGCACAACTGTGTCCATTTAAAGCTTTGCTTCAATTTTTCACTGTTTAAGCTCAATAAATCTGAGTGCCAAGTCTCCAGATTTGTAAATGGCTATTTCAAAATTCAAGCAATGATTTCCAATTGAATAGAGACTAGGTAAGAGGCCAACTGTACAAAAAATTCTGTCTTTGAACAATTTCCCTGGTCTTCTGAGATTCACTGAAAGAGGATTTCATAGCCCTAGGAATGATATCATTTACATTATGCAGTTCAAAAATGCAACTATAGAGTTTTCCCATGTGATGTATTTTTAAAACAGAGATTATTGAATTTCCATAGATAATTTACTTTCGTCCACTAACAAAATCAAGCACTTAACATGGGTGCAGTTTAGAAAAGTATCCAACTATCTCTCCTGGGAATATTATTCCCTAAGTCTTCAGGGAAAAAATAATAAATCAATCCTGGCATCCATGTATATTGAGCTTAAGTGTGTGGTATGTGTCATCTCTGCATGTCATCATGCCACTTGCAATCTTACTTTTTAAACATTTTCAGTATTCTTGAAGCTAAAAGCTCTGTCTTCTCAGCCTGTCTGAGGATTGGACCCAATTCTCAGGGTCTGCTCTTTCTTTTGTTCAGTACTATCCCCTAGAAGATTGTGATGTTCCTGGGCTGGTAATGGGGTTAGTCTTACTAATTCCATGCTGCTCCATTCCTCCAAACTGTAGAGAGGACAGAAAGATACCAAGAAGATAGGAAGATACCCAACTTTAAATGGTTGCTGGAGAAAGAAAATGGAACAATGGCTACCAGCTTTTTCATTCTTTTTCAACCACCCTAACCTTGTAATTTGCACAAAATAAAGGATTATTATGGGTTAAGTTAAAAGATTAAATTTTCCAGTCACTAATGCTTACTATCTGTGAGACCTCTGACTAAAAAATTTAATCTTTTAACCATTATATTTCTTTATCCTATGTAAATTACCAGTCTCTCTCTCAGACTTAGTTTCTTCATGTGTAAAATGGAGAACTTGAATTCATAGTCTTGGAAGTGATTTCCAGTTGTAAATTTATGAACTTCTCATCTTCAGCACATTTCTCGTTTCTTTTTCCTTTTTAGGAAATGAGCTCTGGTGATTTTTGCTGTAGTTAAGAAATATAATAAAAATAATAAAGTCAATTTTTAGCTAGAATTCATACAAAATTCATAGAAAAAAGAGATTCAGAGGAGGGTTCAAAGAGCAGCTATGACTGTAGCCTGAACATCCCTTACCTTCTCTGAGAATATTGATTGAGAAGAATACCTTCCTAACGATTAGCTAAAAGAAAATTTCATAGCCTTTGAATAGAAGAACTGAAAACTGATTGAACATTAGAATCATTGGTTGAATGAAATGAACCAGAAGAATTATAGTTTTCTCCCAAAGAAGAGAGGCTTACTAAGCCTCTCTAGTATCACTGGTGTACCATGTATTAAGTAACCCTGACTAGCTATATAGCTTATGATCCCCTAGAGTAGAGATAAAATATCTAGTAAAGTGCAATAAAGACATGATGCCTAGAGAAGAGCAGACCCAGAAAAACAGTGGGATAATATCATCAGAAGAGATCAGCTCTGCAATTTGTGAGATATGAGTTCATAATGAATGTATGTGCCTCACTGCATTCATTTCTTGTGCATTCACTTTTCCATGAGGGTGCTCTGAGTACAAATGTTCCTTATGCATATGCTTCAAGTGTGATTTCCATGCCACGTTTTCAATCTTCCATTGAGAAGGTATCAGTGAGGAATTCTGGAAGTAAAAAATAAGGGGAAAATATTAGTGAAAATTATACTTATGTTGTTATGCCAATATTATAAACTATTATAATTGAAAACTAATTAAACTGCTTTCTCTGGGCTTTGTATACTCTTCAAAACAAATGTGATCTCAAAGGATATGAACAGACAATTTTCAGATGAAGAAATTAAGATGACAGAAAAAGAGAATGATTAACGTTGGAAAGAATGTGAGAAAACTGGGGCATTAATGCATTTTTGGTGGAGTTTTAAATTGATCTAATGTTTCTGGAGAGCAATTTAGAATTATGTACAAAAGACTATAAAACTATGCAGATTCTTTGATCTAACAATGCCATTACTGGTACCTTGGTATCCCAAGGATATTACAAAGAAGTGAAAGGGATCCACATGTTCAAAAAAGTTTGATGCAATCTTTTTTGTGGTGGCAAAGAATTGGAAAATGAGTAGATGCCCATCAATTGGGGAATGACTGAACAAGTTATGGCATATGAAAGTAATGGAATATTATTATTTTATAAAAAATGATTTTAGAAAGGTCTGAAAAGATTTACATGAACTGATTCTGAGTGAAGCAAATAGAACCAGAAAAACATTGTACACAACTGCAGGATTGTACAATGATCAACTATGATAGAATTGGTTCTTCTCAGTGGCTTAGTGACCTAATGCAATCGCAATAAACTTTAGGATGAAAAACACATCCACATCTAGAGAAAGAACTATGGAAACTGAATGTAGATCAATCCATACTATTTTGACCTTTTTCTCATGTTTTTTCCCTTTTGTTTTCATAGAGCCTTTGTGTGCTCTTCTAACATAATACATATGGGAATTTGTGAAAAATGAATATAAATATATAAGAAAAAAGTTTTTACATGTAACTGAGGAAAATAAAAAATAATAATAGTAAACATGTGATCATTATGTTTTGTGCAGCAGGAAAAAACATGATATTACCTTTCCCTACTAGTTTATACCTTAAGGGAGAGACACTATAGCATCAGTGAAAGAGTGCTGGAAGAGGCAGAACTAAAATAAGAATAAAGGGAACTCAGCTAAACTCTGCTCCAAATCCTTCCAAATAATGACTCTAAACATATTCTAGAGAAACAGAGTCCACAAAAAGACAGAGTGAAACAATTTTCCAGGCCAAAACAATTTAGAATGTCGATCAGAAAGGTCTGTTGCACTAGGATGACAGAGGAGCATAACGTAAGGACATACCAGTACAACCCTGGCTCCAGCAAACCATGAACAAGATTTGGGATGACTGAATCAGTGGCAGCAGTAGAGATTTATAGGCTTCTTAGCCCACAGATGGTTAGGCAATTGAACAACAGGTCACAAGGAGATTTATGGGGTTCCTTTGATGGAACCAGTACTAATACTCTGTTGTATTGCCTAAATTTGGATCTGGGTCTTAGTCCTTATCTGAGCACTAACATAACAGAGCTTATGGCCACAGGGAAATCAGGACTCTGGTCACAGTTCTAAGGTAGAAAAGAGTAATTGTGGCTATCACAGACCCTGAGTATTGATCAAGAGAGTGGCAAACACACCTCTCCTTATGTTATACCACATTGGAGGAGCCAAAAACTTACAGGTTTATTTCTATACAACAACATGTGTATAAAAAACCTGAACCTTGGAATAGTGCTCCCTCCACTTAGGAAACAGAGCCTCAGTTTAGCATAGAGTTAAGAGTAAAGAAGTAGTCTGGGAAAATGAGCACACAACAACAAAAAAATCTGGCCATAAAAAGTTACTATGGTTACAAATAAGATAAAATACATACTTGGGAAAAAAACAACAAATTCAAATCTCCTACATCCAAAACCTCAATAAAATATGAATTGTTGTCGGGTCACAGAAGAGCTTAAAAGGATTTCAAAAATCAAGTAAGAGAGGTAGAGGAAAAATTGGAAAGAAAAATGAGAGTGATGTGAGAAAATCATGAAAAAGAGTCAATAGCTTGGTAAAGGAGGCACAAAAGTACACTTTAAAAAAGAGACAAGGATACAGACAAACAAAAATCCATTGAAGAGAAGAATGCTTTGAAAAGCAGGATTGACCAAATGGAAAAAGACACAAAAATTCACTGAAGAGAGCTCCTTCAAAAGTAGAATTAACCAAATAGAAAGGGAGGTGCAAAAGCTCACTGCAGAAAATGATTCCTTCAAAACTAGAATTAGGCAAGTAGAAGCTAACAACTTTATGAAGTATCAAGAAACAAATAAAATCAAAAGAATACAAAAAATAAAGGCAATGTAAATTATCTTATTGGAAAAATAACTGACCTGAAGAATAGATCCAGGAGAAATAACTGAAGAATTACTGAATTGCCTGAAAGTCATGATTTTAAAAAGAGCCTAGATGTCATATTTCAAGAAATTATCAAGGAAAACTGCTCCAATATTCTAGAACCAGAGGGTAAAATAAAAGTTAAAAGAATTCACTGATCATCTCCTGTGATTCCAAAAGAAAAACTTCCAGGAATATTATAGCCAAATTTCAGACTTCCCAAATTAAGAAGAAAATATTATAAGTAGCCAAAAGAAACAATTCAAATATCATATAGAGCCACAGTCAGAATAACATAAGATTTAGTAGCTTCTACATTAAAGGATTCGAGAACTTAGAATGTGATATTCCAGAGGACAGAAGAGCTAGAATTATGATCAAGAATTACCTATCCAGCAAAACTGAGTATAATCTTTCTAAGGAAAAAATTGATATTCAATGAAATAGAGGACTTTCAACTATTCATAATGAAAAGATCAAAGCTGAATTGAAATTTTTACTTTCAAATACAAAATTCAAGTGAAGCATAAAAAGGTAAGCAGGAAAAAGTAATTATGAGAGATTTAATAAAGTTAAACTATTTATATTCCACTTGGAAAAATAATATTTATAATACCTAATTTTTCTTTGCATTATTAGGGCTGTTCAATGGAGCATATGATTATCTAAAAGAAAATAAAAGTAAGAGTTGAGAAAGAAGAATGAACACGTCAAATAGGATGACTTCTCTGACATTAAGAAGGCCTGAAAGATTTTACAATGAAAAGGAAAATGGGAAAAGTAGGAAGGGAGTACATGGACTTTACTTTCATTAGAATTGGCTCAAAGAGGGAATAATATACACATTCAAGTAGATATCTATCTTACCACACAAGAAAGGAAAAAGGAAAGAGGATAAGAGAAGTTGGGAAAGCTGATAGAATGGGAGACAGTTTGGGGGAGATAAAAGTCAGAAACAAAGGATTTGGGGGAATGTATAGGGTTGGGAGAAAGAGAGAGAGGAGAATAAATACGAGGAAAATAAGTATGGAAGGAAACACATTATTGGTAATCATTACTTTGAGAAACAATTTATAATAAATTTTTCTGATAAAGACTTCATTTCTCAAATATATAGAAAACTGAATCAACTTTAAGAGCCTTTCCTCAATGGATAAATGGTCAATGGACATAAACAGGCAGTTTTCAGACAAAGTAATCAAAGCTATCTATAATCATATGAAAAAATGGTCTAAATCATTATTGATGAGAGAAATGCAAATTAAAATAACTAAATTACTGCCTCATCCCGTGAGAATGACTAATATGACAGAAAAGGAACATAATAAATGTTGTAGGGATAGTGGTAAAATTAAAAATATTAATCTACAATTGGTGAAGTTGTATAGTGATTCAAGTATTCTGAGAGCAATTTGGAACTATGTCCAAAGGGTTATAAAACCATGCATACCAAAACCATCTCTAGTTTTGTAGATAAAAGAGATTTTTAAAAAGAGATAAAAAAAGTAAAAGGAACTAAGTGTACAAAAATATTTATAGCCATAGTGGTGGCAAAGAATTGAAAACTGACATGTCCATCACTTGTGAAATGGTTGAACAAACCATATATATGATTGTGATGAAATACTATTGCACTTTAAGAAATGATAAACAGGATACTCTCAGGAAAAAAGGGAAAGATTTACAAAAACTGATATAAAAGTGAAATGAGCAAAACCAGGAAAACATAGTCATATTACATAGTAGTAGCTTTATTGTATAATGATCTACCATGAATGACTTAGTTATTCTCTGCAAAACAATGCTCCAAGACAGCTATGTATGATTTATGATGAAAAGTGTTGTTCATCTCACACACACACACACACAAACCCTGGTAAAGTCTGAATGCAGATTAAAGATATTTTTTCTTCATTTTCTTGTTTTGTTTTTTTCGGTTTTCTTTCATAGAATGATTTATATGAAACTATGTTTTGCATGACTATATATATATATATATATATATATATATATATAACCTATGTCAAATTATTTGCCTTCTCAATGAGGGGTAGAGGGAAAGGAGGAAGAGAATTTGTAACTCAAAATTTGAAGGAAAAAAGAATGTTAACATTGGTTTTATATGTTATTGTGAAAAATAAAATATTAAAAAAGAAAAGAAAAACTGCTGGAAATCAAATTCTGGTGAATTTTAGTGAGTGATTTTAGTAGAGAGATGGTAATAAAATAATACTTTTTCTCTGTGGAGAAAAATAGAGGACTGTGGATGTGCACTGCATCAAATTACTTCAGTGTTTTTCTTTGTTACAATGGAAGATTCAATTTTGACTCAGTAGAGGGTATGAATAAAGGAAAATGACAACAAAAGGCAAAAATATAAATTGCATGTGTGGTTGAACTTGATGCTTGGATTTGAATCACATCAATACCATCTGCAGCATACACAGTTGAATGAGCATGTTAAGTTGTACATGTAGAAGCATTTGGCAAGAAGATGAATCATATCTTCAGGTGAGATATAAAAGTAGCAAAAGGTATCTGAATGAGATGAGATGAAATGAGGAAGAGGAAGCTCTTAGAAAATGGCTTTAATTGTTCCAAGAAAACATAATCTCTCTGAAAGTCCAGTTCTTTATTAATAAAACAGAGATAACAATTCCATGGTATCTACCTTCTAGAGTTGTAAAGATCAAATAAAATATATATGTAAAGTGAATTGTAAACCTCAAACAATATAAATATCAATTATTAATAACAATTTGTGCTTAATTATTATTAGAATACTGATACTAGAAATGAATGCAAAATACCAAATACATTCATTATTTAGTAGTTCACATGTTAAACACTAACCTCTTTAGAAAATCATGAATAAATTCATAGGATACCGTATTGTATCAGAGATTATAATCCATCTATTCTTTCTGATTTGTGCTATTCTTGTCCATTTTCCCCATTATAATCCTCTAGAACACAGATTCTTAACCTTTTGTGTCATTGATCCCTCTGTCAGTCTCTTAAAACTTATAATTCCCCATTTTAGAATAATATTTAAAATATTACATATGCATCTAAGTGTATATAAGTGTCTAGATATACTTACTAAGTATATTAATTATATAGGAATATGCTTATCAAAAATTTTTTGGAAAAATTTTTATGAACCCCAGGTTAGTTACTACTGCATTTTAAGTTGTTCCCCAAGCATGCTAGGGGCCTTTAATATCATGTGCAATTCACAGGATATTTGTGGGATATTCATTCTCACTATATGACTGACACATCCCATTTTCTGGTTATATAAACTTTGGATGGTATTTTTACAGTATTTCTTAAACAGAAATCATTTCTAGTGATAACATGCCATCCATTCATGCCTACCTTATATAGATTTTTTCCATTGCCTTCTAGGTGAGGTGAAATTCTGATTCTTCATAAAATTCTTTATTTCATTATTCTTAGTTATGTAACAGTGCCAAGAGAATATTGGTGTTAAAAAGATGTTTTTTAAATTTTTATTTTAGGTAGAAGCTTGCAATTAGTTCTGCCTAATTTCCCAAGTGTAACGCAGGCCATTGTCTTCTTTTTATTGAATTCTGGATCCACAATACTATCCATGTGTGTTTTTCCCAAACCTATGTACCAATAAATGATTAATGTGGGCTATGCACAGTCTACATATCATAGACTGACCAATAGTCATTCTTCAAAACTTTTTTGAATATTTGTGAATTCCACTTTAATGGATCCATAGTATTTGAATTTATATTACTAAAACAATATAATTATTTAAAAATTTTTTACAGGACTTTGGTATCTACAGGAAATCATTCTTTCATTTGAATTTTGCATTAGATATCCTTTGTTGTCAATAACAATTATATACTGTTGGACATAATCATTTCTATTGTTGTATCTGTCAAGGCATCTTACATGTTATTATGTCTGAAGGAGACCTGATTGTGGCAAAATCTTTAAGGGCTAAGTTATACTACTTAACCATTTTTCTGATAGTCAAGACACAATAAATACCTTGGGATCTTGTATTCTCTGATACTTCAAATCAATTATGTGATGGTTAAGATGTAGTTTGTTGGAAATTTTACAATTGTGTGATGGTTAAGATGTGATTTGTTAGAAATTTACTACTAATTTCTGGAGTATAATCTTGATAATGTGAAGAACATTTATACATATTTTAGCAACATCATCTTAATTGTTGAGCAAAGAATAGACAAGTGTAGGGAAAGATGTGAGTCAGGGAGACCAGTTAGAAAGATAGAGCAATAGTTTGGGTAGACATTGATAAAAGACTGAATTAGGATGGTGACTGTGTGAGTGGGATAATACTTAATACTTAATACAAGTACAAATATGCTCCTTTGGTAGGGATGAGAAGACTCCTCCCAGCAACCTCCCCCAATCACTTTCTTCTCATATTCTTGAGATACCTCTGAATGAAAAGTTGAAAACAATTCTAATAAGAAAAAAGTACAAAAGTTATCTGAATAGACTAACACTGATGTACAGACAATGTAATAACTAACTTAGATTGATATATGAGTGATGTTTTACAAATGAAATAGCAATTTGTGTAAAAAAGGATTAGGTATGCAGAAGCAATGATAGTGTGAAATGGAAAATAACACCAATTTAGTTTGTTTTAAATGATTCAGATAATGAACATACCCTTTATGATAACAAAAAAGCTCAGAAGGGAGGAGGGTTGGGAGGGAGGGAAGATGAGTTTTATTTTGCATATACTGACCTTGAGATGCTTATGGGACATCTGGCTTGGAATATCTAAAAGAAACAGTGATTCAGGAATTGAATATAAGGGGAAAAAAGGGACAGATAGGACTTGTCTGTAAAAAGACGGTTATGAATTACTAAGTCAAATAAAAAAGGACTTATTGAGTGCCTGCTATGTGCCATTGAAAATGTCCAGATTGAGGAGAGGGAATGTTTATGTGAAGAACAGCAAAGTCATAAGAATCACTGGATCAGAATACAGAGTGTGGGTCAAGAATAGGGGAAATAAGGTATAAGAAGACTAGAAAGACAGAGAGTGGGGGTAGAGATATGATGAATTTAAATGCCAAATAAAGGATTTTATATTTGGTCCTAAATCTGATAGGGAGACATGGGAGTTATTTGATAGAAATATCAATTCGATGTTTGATTGGAGAGTAACATGGAGTGCAGAAGCACTTATATCAGCTAGATCAGCCAAAAGATTATTGCAAAAGTACAGGTGGAAGAATGAGGGCTTGCAGTGGGATAGTAGCAAATTGGATATAGGATGGTGGTGAGAAAGAGAGGAGTTTGTGAGTGTAGGGGACTGGGAGGATGAGATTATCCATTGGTTAAGGGGGTGTCTACTCCCTGCATATGAAGACTTTCTCTGGTAGTATGAGCAATTGAGAACAATTTGTTCTAGTGGTTACAAAAGTGGCTGAAGCATTTTGATGTAGAGTGCCTAAGCCCTTCTTGATTTCTATCCACAACCTTGATAACTTGAAGAGAGAATGATGCTGAGGAATTTGTACAACTCTGCATTACTTAAATCCAATTTATGAAGGAGTCAAGAGATCACTGTAATATTACTGATTCTCTTTGAAAATGAAGGACACACCACAAACAAACAAACAATAGGAATATTAGAAAGAATGGATGGCTTAGAAGAACATATCTCTTATTGTTATATATTTCTTCTGAAACATGCTTTTGACAATAAGGAAGGAAGACAGGGACTCTGCCTCTCTTCTCCTTCTTTACTTACTATAAATAAAGTACAATAGAAACATAAAAAGCAGGTGTTCTGAAGAGCTGAACACTTTGAAATCACTGTCTATACACCTGAGCCAGCTTGATTTTTAAAAGCTTGAGAAGTATGGCTTGTCCTATGACAACCAGTAAGAAGAAATTTCCTACTTCCCTTCAGTTTCCTTTATCCAAAGGCTAAAGTTTTACATGTTCAGATTTTTAGCTAAACTTCTTTTCACTATGGTATTGTATTGTTTAAGAATGTATACTGTATACTTTGAACAGGATTGATATGATACTCCTCTACTTAAGAAACTAATAATGGAAACATGGAAACAAGTTTTTGGCACTTTTTCTTTTGACTTTATTTATAGCTAGAATGACAACTTCATCTGTCCACTCCATGTAGAAGTCTCCTTGAAGAAGCCAAGATACTTCTCCAAAATGAGTAATTCATTTTCTTCTTCAAGCTTTATAAGTTTTGAGACCTAGTTAAACATGGGCAGATACTCTGCAAATATGATGTGTTTGGTTCCATAAATGACACGAGTGGGTCATCAAAGATGTGGCAAAGTGGCTGGACTTCTGGACATAATCTTGGCAGGCCTTGGAGTCAAATTCCACCTCTTCTCAGCTGTATGTGCATTGGGAAGTCACTTTACCTTCCCAGCGAAAACTGAAAGTCAGTTTTCACATCCTTTTAATGCTAGTGCCTTCTTGCCCCTATGATCATTTCCAGTTTATTCTGGATGTAAGTTGTTTGAGAGGTAGTTGGTGAAGTGGATAGAGTGTTGAGTTTGGAACCAGAAGACCTGAGTTCAAATCTGCTTTCACATATTTTACTAGCTGTATGACCCTGGGCAAGTCACTTAATCCTGTTTGCCTAAGTTTCCTCATCTATAAAATGAGCTGAAGAAAATGGCAAACTACTCCAATAATTTTGCCAAGACATTCTCCCAAAAGAGAGTCACAAAGAGTCAGATTCAACTGAACTAAATGAACAATAAAATAGTCTGTACATAGTTGTTTGCTATCTCCTTTTTTAGACTATTACTCCTTGAAAGAAAGATTTGTTTTTCTATTTTTTGTTTTTACCCCCAACATTTAATATACTATCTAGCATACAGTAAGTGTTTAATAAATGCTTGACTTGACTTGTAAGATCAAAATAATAGTACTATACTTCATAGAGTTATCATAAAGATAAAATGTGTTAATGTAAATAAAATGAATTGCAAACTTTTGAGCATTTCATAAATGTAATTAGTCAATGTTAGTTAAATTACAAAGGACCACAACTATTATTTGTGTCTGAGGACAGTTCTCTTAGGAAGGCGGAACTTCTCTGTGATTGCTTATATATTTTGGGAAAAGAACAGTGTCTGTTTTAGATTTAGGACCAAAGAGACTTTGAAATGATCTATGTAACTGATAATGTTTCTGGGAAAGGCTCTGACTAGACCTTCCAGACTACTCATAATTCCCAGGGACTGATTTTCAATTCCATCCCTCCTCGCTATAGAGAATCTTCACAGAGTTACAGAAGGTTAGAATCATACCTACATAAAATCACACAATATTAGACCTAAAAAGAAACTTTAGACATCTAGTGTTGACTCTGAATCAAAGTAATTTTTGGAGTTGGTTGGTAAAGGTTAGAGTTGTGGTTGTCTAATAGTATTCATACAAAGTATTTTAAGGAAAAAAATGGAATATAACAAAAAAAAAAACGTTCCTTTTGTTACATCTCATTTTAGTTATCTGATGGGGATAAAACTGAATCCTTTATGGTGCCAAAAACTAGAGAAAGAATTAGAAAAAGAAGAAATTTTATATATTTTATTCAAATGTATTCTCATAGCCACCTGTCAGATCGCATACTAATCTTCTATATGAAATAAGGAAGCCAAATCAATGAAGTAAATGGATGGTACTTTTTTAAACCCATATATTTCAAAAGTAATGGAACTATAAAACTAAATAAAATAATGCTGTTTTAATGCCAAAGAGTCACAAGCTACAATAGTTACATATAATGGATAGTAATAATAGGGTTATTAGCTTTAAACTCACCAGTAATTGCTTGTGCTAATTTATCTTTAATCATTATCAGCAGGGTGAATGGCACTGAATCCATGCTGAGTTCCTGAAAAAAAACCATAAAACATTTGGTTATAGGAAGTAGAGAAAATGCCTAAGGAAATCAGGTATAATTCAGTTCTGCAGAATTCTTAAATCTCCTTATATAAATGAATTATATTTTAAAAATTCAAAACAATTTAGAATATCTGGAGTTTATACCCTTTCTTGCAATTTTAAGAAACATGAGAAGTTATTTCCCAAGAAGTTCAAGATGGAACTTCCCTTCCCTAATACCCCCCCAACTCTTACATTACTAGTCAGTGTTTAAACTAATACAATAAATAATTTTATTTTAATTCTATCATGCTTTCCAATGAGGCATGTAACTCCCATGCAAGATATTATACATCTGTGAAACTTGATATAATGGAAAGAGTATTGAATTTGGGAATGAAGACAGCTCACGTCTGAGACAATAAACAGTGTCCAAAGAAGGGAAGCTGTCTGAAAAAAGGACTTATGATCCAAATTATAAGTAAAGAAACTGGTATGTATCTCCTCCTTGGTAAGAAAACTTCCTTTAACAAAGCTAGGCAGCATCTTTTACACAACTTATTGTCTCAGAGAGCTGTCTTGATCAATGAGGTTCACCTTTCCAGGAGTCACATATCTCTCATGTATCAGAGTCAGGACTTGAACTCAGATCTCTCTTGCCCAGGGTCAATTTTCCATCTACTGTTATTCTGTTTTGCATGCAGCACACACTTAAATGTCTTTATTGAATGGAATTTTTAGGAGAGGAGCATTGGAGATGAGGAAGTTTTGGAATGATTCAAGAGGTATTTTTTTAAAAATTATTGATAAAAAATAAATATTTTATTTAATTGTAGATTATCTCCATGTATATTTCTTTGCCCATTTCAGTTCTGAGGGGGAAATAACAAATTTACTCCTTCATAATTTTAACTAATGGGCTGAAGTAATCATCAATAGTTTTTTTTTTTCCACCTCTAAAGTTGTAAAGGGAATGACTGAAATTATGTGAATTGTGTTTACTTACCTTTTATTTTGCAGAAAGTAAATCCATAGGGAATCCATAGGTCTTACAATTCTCTTTTTATTTGCATCTGCCTCATTTCACCTTACTACTAACTGCTGATGACTGCTAATAGTTCTTCAGCTATCCTGAAAAAGCTTTTTAGAGTCAATGCCTCTACTCTATTATTTTCTTCTAAAACCTCTATAATATGGCTTTTGACCTTACCATTTCTTTTTAAACAACAAGCTCATCATTGAACTGGAATTGCTTTCTTCAGGTACCAATGATTTTTTAATTGGCAATCTAATGGCCTTTTCTCAATTCTCATTCTATGTGATCTTTTTGAAGCATTTGACACAGTTGTTTATTTTCTTCTCAAGTATTCATGGGTTTGACAGACTTTTCTATCTGTCTCTGTCTGTCTCTGTCTCTGTCTCTTTCTGTTTTTGGGGCACCATTGTGTCTCTCTCTCTCTCTGTGTCTCTCTCTCTCTGTGTGTCTCTGTCTCTGTCTCTGTCTGTCTCTTTGTCTCTCTCTCTTTGTCTCTCTCTCTCTCTCTCTCTCTCTTTCTCTTCTCTGATCCCTGTCTGAAGGAAGGAAGACATAGGGATAAACCTTTATTTCTAGTATTTCTACTTCTATACATAAAAACAAAACTCCTTGCTTAGTCTCCTTTGCTGTATTTTTATTATTATCATGTCCACTACATATAAATATATCACAAGATTTTGTCTTTGACTCTACTTTTTTCTCTCTATACTTTCTTATTTAGTGAACTCATCAACTCCTAGAAGTTCATTACAACAACAGTTCTAATCTCTCTTACAGAGTTCCAGTCCCACATTACCAAATACCCATTGAAAATTTCAAACAGCATCTCAAAGTCAACATGCTTAAAACAGAGTTCATAATCTATTACTCATCAACCTCCATCCCTTTTGAACTTTCCCATTTTTTATTTGATACTATAATCTTTCCATTCATTTAGTCTTTCAACTTCATGTTTAGCCTTGTCTTCTCACTATCACTCATTGAACTGATCTAATCAGGTATACAGTTTTATTGTTTCTATTTCTGTGACATCTCTCATATACTTTTCCTTATCTCCTCTCAAAGGAGTAGACCTGAGCCCAGTTCAAACTATTATTACCCTTAAACCTGCAATATTGCAATTGATTTTCTCACTTCAAGTCTCCTCACCAATTCCCAATTCAATCCATCCTTCATGTGGTTGCTAAAAGAATTTTCCTAAATTATAGGTCTGATCCTGTCAAAAAATTCAAGACTAATTTTGTTAATTAAACACCAATGATGCTCTGTTATCTTTAAGATAACAAAAAAGATCTGTTTGTCATATAAACCTTTTGATAGACTTGTCTATTCCTAAGCCATGGTCAAAAGAGAAAGTCTAAAAACTCATTCAAAGGAAAATTTGTCAAAATCTGGTACAGTGAAAATAGAACCAGGCCTGGAGTCAGGAAGACTCATCTCGCTTCAGACACTTACTACCTATGTATTCTTTGGCAAGTCACTTAAGCCTTTGAGTCACAGATTACATATCTTTCTAGTTTTTTTTTTTTTTAAACAAATGATTAACCTCTTGATATTCTATGATCTGGTCATGTCATTTCATGAATCCCAAAGAAATGTTTAAAAAATAAAATGAAAAAGACCTCTATGTACAAAAAAATATTTAAGCAACTCTCTTCTCAGGGCAAAAAAAAAAATAGAAACAGAGGGGATGCCCATCAATTGGGGAATTGCTGAATAAATTGTGATAAGTAATTATGATAGAATTTTATTGTTCTATGGGAAATGATGAGCAGGATGCTCTCAGAAAAATCTGGAAAGTCCTCCAGGTACTCAAGCAGAATAAAATGCACTGTGTATAAAGTAATAGCAATATTCTAGGATGATCAGCTTAGAAATGCAATAATCCATGACTACGCTGAAGGACTTATGATGAAAAATCCTATCCATATCCAGAGAAAGAACTGATTGTGTCTGAAAACAGATGGTAGCATCGTGTGTGTGTGTGTGTGTGTGTGTGTGTGTGTTTGTCTGTCTATCTCTGTCTGTCTGTCTCTATTTTTCTCTTTATTTTTTGGAAGATTTTTAAAAGAGGGATATCTGTTTTCTTTCACAACATGACTTATGGAAATGTTTTGCATAATTTCACATGGGCTTTCTTAAGAGCTAGGAGTGGGAATGAGAGAGACAATTTGGAACTCAAAGTTTTAAAAACAAATGTAAAAATGAATTATTAAGGAACTTTTCCAAAAATGTTAAAATAAAATTATATGCCACTTCCTATCATCATGCTCTTGTATAGATGTCCCCTATGACTAGAAGTATTTTCCTTCTCCTAAAAGACTCAGCTCAAATGTCACTTTTTCCAAGAGATTTATCCTAGTATTCCCACTTGCTAATGCCTTACCTTTCTACCTATTTTTTGTATCTTGTATGTATTTGTTTATATATTAATATATAGGCTGTTTCCATCAGAATAATATAAGTCCCTTGAAAGCAAAAACATTTTTCTCATCGTCTTTATATCCCCAGCACTTGACACAGTTACTAATACACCAATATATTGATGAGTATTATACTTTGTGATAACCACAGAAGCTATTAAAAAAAAATCATACCCTGAGCTAGAGGTGTCAAATACACAACAACCATGATTGCATTACTACCTGCAAAACTCTAAAGTCCTATTTGAACCAGATTAAAATATACCTGAGAAATATTTAAGGAAGTAAATATATTATAGAACATAGATAATTTAATATGTGGTTTTCTAAGTCAATGTATAATTTGCAGGAATCCTTATGCAGCATTTAGTACTCCCCTCCTTTCAATTTAAATTTGATATCCCAATCTATGCTATAGTGAAATTACAATTTAGCCATGTTAGAACTAGAATCCTCTACCCTAACTTTGGTATAGGAATGTGGGCATGCTGCCGTTGATTCTTGCTTATTCATAAGTCTATTGTTAATTTTCAGTATGCACTTTTATCTTAGAAAATGATAAATACAAATAAGGGCTTGATTTCTTGTGATTGCCTAGACTTAAGAAAGTGTTAATAATGCAGATAAAACTTAAACTTATGTTGTATGTACATGTTTTTGGTGGGGGATAAGGGAGAGATGAGTGTTACACATTTACCCTTACATCCCTTAGTGGAATAACAGATCTAGAAATGGAAGAACTCAAATAATCAAGTTTTGTCCCTATTTTTATAAAGAAAAAAAAGAAAAGAAACAAACATTTATTAAAGTGATCACTATGTGCTAGATACTGTAAGATACTGAGTTCCAAGATAAAATATTTATTTACTTTATTTCCACTCAGGAAACTAATTCCATGAAAAAAATATCGACTCTTCCAGAGTCACTATATAGGGAGCAAATTTCAGAGTCAGGAGTCAGTCATGTCTTCTGCCCTCCAGAATACAGTCAAAATTATTCCCATAGTACCAAGTAGCCTCATTGCTGTGCCTATTGTTATAATAGTATAATTCCATTTCCTTGAGTCCTGATACTTTCAGTTTTTGAGTTCCTAATTTAAATGTAAATTCCCTCCCCCCCCCCACAACACAGTTAGCCTTTATCATCTAAAGGTTTAGTTATCAAAAAACACTTTAGTAAATAAAGATTAGCAGGTATGGGACACAGGATAAGCAGCCTGACGTTGACAGTTTAGAAGACAAAATTCACCTTCCAGATTTGACCTCAGGCTGAGCTTTCTCAGAATAAAGATGAGACTTAATTTTTCTTTTTCTCTTACCTCAAATAACTATTGGGAGGGAGAATTATAGGAGTAAACAAAGAAGCAGCAGTAATAACAAATGAAACAACAGTCTTTTACTGAGCCTGAGTTAAAAAGATGAAAGACAGAGACAGAGAAAGAGAGAGAAGAAGGGAGGGAGAGAGGGACAGATAGAGAGAAAGAGTGAAAGAGAGAAAGAGAGAGAGAGAGAGGGAGAGAGAGAGAGAGAGAGAGAGAGAGAGAGAGAGAGAGAGAGAGCTAAAAAAACTTCTGTGACTATGAAGGACGGAAGCAAAAGTCAGATGATGATTGGTTTTGTTTGGGTTTAATCTTTATGGTTGTATCAATTTCTTAGAAATAAAGGTTTACCCTAGTGTTTTCCTTCATCAACCTTATAGCCAGGGGTGCTCAGCTCAGCTCAGCATGGGCGTATGGAGCTCATGGAGCTTGACAAGCATGGATATATCTGCAAGTAGTTTCTCCCCTGGGGATGGTACATGATGGAAGACCTAGCTTCTGGGTTTTAAATTTTAAAATGAAAAGCATATCTAGCTCTAGCCCTTCTTCAGCAGCAGAGCACAGATCTAAGAAGTGTGGGCAAGAAAAAAGGAGACTAACCTCTCTCATAATATGTGAAAGAATTGGGAATTTGAGGAAGTTCAAATTTCCCCACGATGATAATGACCAGGGGTGATGATATTCTCTCTCTTTTTTTTAATTTTTTAAAATAATTATAATTTTTTATTGACAGAACCCATGCCTGGGCAATTTTTTTACAACATTATCCCTTGCACTCACTTCTATTCTGACTTTTCCCCTCCCTCCCTCTATCCCCTTCCCCAGATGGCAAGCAGTCCTATACATATTAAATAGGTCACAGTATATTACCTAGATACATGTGTGCAGAACCGAACAGTTCTCCTGTTGCACAGGAAGAATTGCATTCAGAAGGTAAAAATAACCCGGGAAGAAAAACAAAAATGCAAACAGTTTACATTCATTTCCCAGTGTTCTTTCTTTGGGTGTAGATGCTTCTGTCCATCATTGATCAATTGAAACTGAGTTAGATCTTCTCTTTGTCAAAGAAATCCACTTCCATCAGAGTACATCCTCATGCAGTATCGTTGTTGAGGCATATAATGATCTCTTGGTTCTGCTCTTTTCACTTAGCATCAGTTCAAAGTCTCTCCAATTCTCTCTGTATTCATCCTGCTGGTCATTTCTTATAGAACAATAATATTCCATAACATTCATATACCATAATTTACCCAACCATTCTCCAATTGATGGGCATCCATTCATTTTCCAGTTTCTAGCCACTACAAACAGGGCTGCCACAAAAATTTTGGCACATACAGGTCCCTTTCCCTTCTTTAGTATCTCTTTAGGGTATAAGCCCAGTAGTAGCACTGCTGGATCAAAGGGTATGCACAGTTTGATAACTTTTTGGGCATAATTCCAGATAGCTCTCCAGAATGGTTGGATTCGTTCTCAACTCCATCAACAATTCATTAGTGTCCCAGTTTTCCCACATCCCCTCTAACATTCAGCATTATTTTTTCCTGTCATCTTAGTCAATCTGACAGGTGTGTAGTGGTATCTCAGAGCTGTCTTAATTTGCATTTCTCTGATTAATAGTGATTTGGAACACTTTCATATAAGTGGTAATTGTTTCAATTTCATCATCTGAAAATTGTCTGTTCATATCCTTTGACCATTTATCAGTGGGAGAATGGCTTTATTTCTTATAAATTAGGGTCAATTCTCTATATATTTTGGAAATGAGGCCTCTATCAGAACCTTTAACTGTGAAAATGTTTTCCCAGTTTGTTGTTTCCCTTCTAATCTTGTTTGCATTAGTTTTGTTTGTACAAAGGCTTTTTAATTTGATATAATCAAAATTTTCTATTTTGTGATCAATAATGGTCTCTAGTTCATTTTTGGTCACAAATTTCTTCCTCTTCCACAAGTCTGAGAGGTAAACTATCCTATGTTCCTCTAATTTATTTATAATCTCATTCTTTATGCCTAAATCATGGACCCATTTTGATCTTATCTTGGTATACGATGTTAAGTGTGGGTCCATGCCTAATTTCTGCCATACTAATATCCAGTTTTCCCAGCAGTTTTTGTCAAATAATGAATTCTTATCCCAAAAGTTAGGATCTTTGGGTTTGTCAAACACTAGATTGCTATAGGTAACCTATTCCACTGATCAACTAATCTATTTGTTAGCCAATACCAAATGGTTTTAGTGACTGCTGCTTTATAATATAGTTTTAGATCAGGTACAGCTAGGCCACCTTTAATTACCTTGAGATTCTCAACCTTTTGTTCTTCCATATGAATTTTGTTGTTATTTTTTCTAGATCATTAAAATATTTTCTTGGAAATCTGATTGGTATAGCACTAAATAAATAAATTAGTTTAGGGAGTATTGTCATCTTTATTATATTCTCTTGGCCTATCCAAGAGCACTTAATATTTTTCCAATTATTTAAATCTGACTTTATTTGTGTGGAAAATGTTTTGTAATTTTGCTCATATAATTCCTGACTTTCCTTTGGTAGATAGATTCCCAAATATTTTATGCTATCAACAGTTATTTTGAATGGAATTTCTCTTTGTATCTCTTGCTGTTGGATTTTGTTGATGATGTATAAAAATGTAGAGGATTTTGTGGATTTATTTTGTATCCTGAAACTTTGCTAAAGTTATGAATTATTTCTAATAGCTTTTTAGTAGAATTTCTGGGGTTCTCTAAGTATGCCATCATATCATCTGTAAAGAGTGATAGTTTGGTTTCCTCATTACCAACTCTAATTCCTTTAATTTCTTTCTTGACTCTTATTGCCGAGGCTAGTGTTTCTAATACAATATTGATAATAATGGTGATAGTGGGCAACCTTATTTCACTCCTGATCTTACTGAGAAAGGTTCCAGTTTTTCCCCATTGCATACGATGCTTACTGTTTTAAATATATGCTCCTGACTGTTTTAAGGAAAAATCCATTTATTCTTATACTCTCAAGTGTTTTTATTAGGAATGGATGTTGGATTTTATCAAATGCTTTTTCTGCATCTATTGAGATGATCATATGGTTTTTGTTAATTTGGTTATTGATATAGTCAATTATACTAATAGTTTTCCTAATATTGAACCAGCCCTGCATTCCTCGTATAAATCCCACTTGGTCATAGTGTATTATCCTGGGGATGATTTTCTGTAATCTTTCTGCTAATATTTTATTTAAGACTTTAGCATCAATATTCATTAGGGAGATTGGTCTATAATTTTCTTTCTCTGTTTTCAACCTACCAGGTTTAGGTATCAGTACCATGTCTGTGTCATAAAAGGAATTTGGTAAGACTCTTTTAATCCCTATTTTTTCAAATAGTTTATATAGCATTGGTGTTAATTGTTCTTTACATGTTTGGTAGAATTCACATGTAAATCTATCTGGTCCTGGAGATTTTTTCTTAGGGAATTGGTTAATAGCTTGTTCTATTTCTTTTTCTAAAATGGGACTGTTTAGGATACTTACTTCTTCCTCTGTTAGTCTGGGCAAGCTATATTTTTGAAGGTATTCATCTATTTCATTTAAGTTGTCTAATTTATTGGCATAAAGTTGGGCAAAGTAACTCCTAATTATTGTTCTAATTTCCTCTTCATTAGTGGCGAGTTCTCACTTTTCATTTTTGACTAACAATTTGATTTTCCTCTTTCATTTTTTAAAATCAGATTTACTAAGGATTTGTCTATTTTATTGGTTTTTTCATAGAACAAACTCTTAATTTTATTAATTAATCCAATAGTTTTTTTTTTTACTTTCAATTGTATTGCTCTCTCCTTTTGTTTTTAGAATTTCAAGTTTAGTGTGTGACTGGGGGTTTTTAATTTGTTCCTTTTCTAGCATTTTTAGTTGCAAGCCCAATTGCAACTATTTTATTGCAATTATTTCTCTATTTTATGCAACTAGGCCTCTAGAGATATTAAATTTCCCCTTATTACTGCTTTGGCCGCATCCCACACATTTTGGTATGATGTCTCATTATTGTCATTTTCTTGGGTGAAGTTATTAATTATGTCTGTGATTTGCTGTTTCACCCACTCTTTAGTATGATATTATTTAGTTTCCAATTATTTTTAGTCTATTTTCCCCTGGCTTTTTATTGAATGTAATTTTCATTACATCATGGTCTGAAAAGGATCCATTTACTATTTCTGCCTTACTTCATTTGAGTTTGAGGTTTTTATGTCCTAATATATGGTCAATTTTTGTATAGGTTCCATGAACTGCTGAGAAGAAAGTGTACTCCTTTCTGTCTCCATTTAATTTTCTCCAGAAATCTATCATATCTAACTTTTCTAGTATTCTATTTACCTTTTTGACTTCTTTCTTATTTATTTTAGGGTTTGATTTATCTAATTCTGAGAGTTCAAGATTGAGATCTCCCACTATTATAGTTTTGCTGTCTATTTCTTCTTGCAGCTCTCTTAATTTCTCTTTTAAGAATTTAGATGCTAAACCACTTGGTGATATATATGTTTAATATTGATATTGCTTCATTATTTATGCTACCCTTTAGCAAGATATAGTGCCCTTCCTTATCTCTTTTAATTAGATCAGTTTTTGCTTTTGCTTGATCTGAGATCAGGATGGCTACCCCTACTTTTTTGACTTCACCTGAAGCATAGTAGATTCTGCTCCAACCTTTTACCTTTACTCTGTATGTATCTCCCTGCTTCAGGTGTGTTTCCTGTAAACAACATATTGTAGGATTCTGGCTTTTAATCCATTCTGCTAACCACTTCCTCTTTATGGGGGAGTTTATCCCATTCACATTTATGGTTAAAATGACCAATTCTGTATTACTTGCCATATTGTTTACCCTTGTTTGTGCTTTTCTCCCTTCCCACTTTTCCCCCTCCCCAGTATTAAACTTGTGAGCACCACTTGCTTCTCACAGCCCTCACTTTTTAGTATCCCTCTCCCCACCTTAGAGTTCCTCTCCCTATCTTACTCCTTTTCCTCAAAATTTCTGTATTCCCTTCTGCTTAGCTTATTCCTTCCCTTTTCACTTTTCCCTTCCCACTTTTCAATGAGGTGGGAGAAGTTTCACCATAAATCGAATATGTCTAAATTTTTTCTCTTTAAGCCACTTCTGATGGCAGTAAGATGCACACTATATTCATCCCCCTCCATTCTTTCTCTCAGATATAATAGGTTTCCTTTGTGTCTTCATAAGATTTAGTACCCCCACTTTACCCTTTTTCTGGTATAATTTCTTTTCCACCTCTAGTTTCTAGAACAAGGTATACATGTATTCTTTATACATCTTTATAGCAGAAATAAAGTTCCCAAGATTTCTTTTTACCTTTTTAGCTTTCTCTTGAGTCCTATATTTGTAGATCAAACTTTTTGTTAAGTTCTGGGTTTTTCATCAAAAATAGGTGAAATTTGCTTATTTTGTTGAATAATCATCTTCTTCCTTGGAAAAAGATGCCCATTCTGGCTGGGTAAGTTATTTTTGGTTGCATACCAAGTTCCTTAGCCTTTCGGAATATCATATTCCAGGCCCTTTGATCCTTTAATATGGACACTGCTAGATCCTGGGTAATCCTTATTATGGCTCCTCTATATTTGAATTGATTTTTTCTAGCTGCTTGCAGTATTTTTTCCTTTGTCTGATAATTCTGGCATTTGGCCACTATATTTCTTGGTGTTTTGATTTAGGATCCCTTTTAGTAGGTGATCAATGAATTCTT
The DNA here is from genome assembly GCF_902635505.1 of Sarcophilus harrisii. NCBI lineage: Eukaryota > Metazoa > Chordata > Mammalia > Dasyuromorphia > Dasyuridae > Sarcophilus > Sarcophilus harrisii. The sequence goes on from NC_045428.1 coordinate 205,802,011, forward strand.
TCAATGTCTATTTTACCATTTGTTTGTTTCTATGACTTCTGGGCAGTTCTCTTTGATAATTTCCTGGAAAATAGTGTCCAGGCTCTTTTTTTCATCATATTTTTCTGGGAGTCCAATAATTCTCAGATTGTCTCTCCTAGACCTATTTTCCAGGTCTGTTGTTTTCCCAAGAAGATATTTCACATGTTTCTCCATTGTTTGATTTTTTTTTTTTTGGTTTTGCTTGACTGATTCTTGTTGTCTCCTCAAGTTGTTTGATTCTGATTTTCAATGAAGTATTTTCTTCACTCACTTTTTTATATCTTTTTCTAATTGTCCAAATGAGTTTTTCAGTGAGTTGTTTTGTTCTATGGAATTTTTTTCCATTTTGCCAATTTTCGTTTTTAGAGAGCCATTTTCTGTTTCCAGTTCACTAATCCTATTTTTCAAGGATTTGATTTCTTTATCCATTCTGTCTTTAAGTGAGTGGCATGATTTCTCCAGACTCTCTTGCGAAGCCTCCCTCTCCTTTTCCCATTTTTCTTCTAGCTCTCTTGTGAGAGTCTTTTTAATTTCTTCTATGAGATTCATTTGTGCTGAGGAACAGACGATCTCCTCCTGTGGGGATTCACTTGGAGACAGTCTGTTTTTAGTCTCCTCAGGGTTTAAAGTCTGCTCTCTATCTGTACAGAAGCTGTCAATGGTTAAGGTCCGTTTAAATTTTTTGCTCATTTTGTCAGAGAAAAATCAAAGAAGTCAAACTAGCAAAAAGAAAAAAGGGAAAAAAACCCCAAATGGAATCTGCTTTTTGGGGGGAGGAGCTGGGTGGTGTTATGGAGCTTCCTCTACAGACTGAGGGGGCAGAAGCAAGGCACTAACAGGACTGTGCTGAACCTGCGCTCTGAGCCTCTGAGAGGGTGCTGAGATGCTGTGGGGGAGGGGTGACCAGGTCCCGGGAAACTCCAGCTGATTGGGGTTGTATTCTTCACCCCTGGTGTTTTTAGCTTCTCTGCTGGGCTACTAACTTGCTGCCAGGGCAAAGTATCCAACCATGTAGCACAGCTCTCCCCGTAGAGACGGCTGAGATCACACCCCAACCCACTCTGGTCTGCTCAGCTGTGAGCTGCCTGCCGGGCTCTCGCTGCTGCTGTCTGCCCTCAGCCTGTGCCTGATCTAAAACCATCCCACCCTCGAGCAAAAACAGATCTTTCCAGGCGAATCTCAAGGATGTCTTCTCTTGGTAACTATTTGTGGGTTTTTTTTTCAGTCAAACACTAATTCTGAGGCTTGTCATGAATCAAATTCTGAGAGAAAACGCAGAGCTTACGCAGCTGTGTGTCTCCTCTCCACCATCTTGGCCAGAAGTCAGGTGATGATATTCTCAACAAGCATTGGTTTCCCTAAAGACAACAAAGTTGTTCCCCAGACCTTTTATCTAATAGTCTAAAAAGTCCCTCCTACAGCTAGGTAAATGCCTGAAGAATGCTCTACCCTGTTTCCATATGGACATGAGACAGACAAAGCTCATAGAAGCTAAGAGCCCCTGACATATCCTTGCTATGTTAGGGCTAAATACCTTGGCTTTGGGGCTAGGTGGTACAGTGAATAGAGTACTGGGTCTAGACACAGAAAGACTCTTCGTGAGTTCAAATCTAGCACTTAAGTATGTGATCCTAGGAAAGTCACTTAATCCTGTTTGCTTCAGTTTCCTCATCTGTAAAATGAGCTGGAGATCAAAATGGAAAACCAATCAAGTATCTTTGCCATGAAAACCCCAAATGGGATCACAAAGAATCAGACAGGACTGAACAACAAAGATTTCATTTTATTAACTCTTCAGTGATTTGTGAGCAGTTCATTTTGCTCCCAAATTGATTCTAAACTAAACGAATGCTGCTCTCAGGGCCTGCCTGTAATACTCAGCCTTGTGTGCATATATTCTATGCCTCTTTTCATTTTATTCAGATGCTCAAGATATGGGTCCAAGTGGCAGCCCAGAGCACAATGTTCACCAAAAGTAGTCTATGTATAAATTAGTATCCATATTCTGGGCACTCTGGCATTTTGTGTGAAGACACCCTGAATAGGATATAACCTTTCTCCTAGGTAAGTTATTATTGCCAAAGGGGCACTGAGATCCTGCACTCTTCTCTCTGTCATTCTTGTTATTATAAGGCCCTCATCTCTATTGCCATGACATTTTGACGTGTTAACTACTATACTAAAATAAAATCTAAAAAACCCAGGAAGAAATAACATCTTTTCTTATCTTAGAAGTCTGAAGTCTTCCCCAATTAAAAATATCATTTTATATGTCACTGTGCTATATCCTTTCCATTTGTTTTTCTCAAAAAATGAAGCATCTTTTAATTCAAAATTCTCCTAGCAGATTTTTTTTGCATGTAAAAGCAATAAAAATAACAAAACCTGGCTAAATAATCACATGTAATTATGGACACTAAGGCACCAAGCAAAGTCATCAGTCCTAAGCTACAAATAAGCAGTGTTCTCCATTACATACCATGCATTGGACTCTAAGACTTAATTATGATCATTTAACACAGTGAGCAAAGTAGATATCACCATGTTATCTTCAGCTGCTCCTGATTTAACAAACTATAATAGAGCTCACAGAGCAGCAGAGCAATGTCTGATTAAGATTTTCAAAAAATTCTTGAATCTTGTAAGATGTAGGAGCCCATAATCCATTTTCAGTATTTTAAGGTGCAACCATTTAAACTATTTTTAGCTGAGATAAATTCCTGCTGCCAGTGTTAAAGCAAAGGGCTATAATCTCATGATAAAGTAGTCTGGCCTCATTAAAGAAAATCTCTCACCCTGCTTTCAAAATTTCATTTTTTTTTTTAAGAGAAGGTATTGCATGCTAATAATACAGTTTGGAATTTGCTGTTTTCCTTCAATATTGAACTACTGATTTTTCCTCTACCTCAGAATGATAGTAGATAGTTTTAAGTTATGCTGATTTTCCTAGGGAGTTAAGGAATTTAATACACAAATAGATTTTTCTTTTACTAGACCTGTAATTTCATTGTATAGAGAATTCCTGATGAGGAATGAGTGACTGCCCAGCAATTTATTACCTAGTATAGAGATCAAGTGATTTGTGCAGAATCCTACAAGTACTATGAACCTGAATGGAACTTGAACCCAGATCTTAGAGAACAACCTTCTATTCATTACACCTTCCTTTCTCCTTCATCCTTTCCATTGTCTTTTTCATCTTTTTCTTATTATTATCTTCTCTTCACAAATGTTCTCATCTAATAAGGTGTCAAACTGTAAAGGCGTTCTAATTTGTTATTTTGGGTTGAAATAGCACTTTCTGCTTTTACCAGGCATCTTTTGACATGCTTCTATACACATGGCTGATTTTAAAATTTATATTATTACAAACAGCTTTTGCTGCTAAATCCCACAAATACCTACAATATTTAAATGTAAGTGTCATCTCCTCAAAGTAATGCCTCAGTAGGCAACCCTTAGTCAATAAGCTCCCTAAGAAGAGAATGGGAGAACTTAATTTGTTAGGTTTAGTGCCTAATCAAAGTGATTAGAATTTGAATTGAATCTGGCCTCTGGGGAGTGGAGTGGAGTTTATTCACCCTTTGTGAAAAGCTATTTTCTCTGCTAAGGACAAAAAAATAAGGGTACCAAATATCCTTTAGTTCTCACCTGGACTAGAGTAAATATTTTCAACAAATAAGTATAGAACCATATTCAGGTACCTCAACTTGAATTGATCAACCTATAAACATTTATTAAACGTTAAAGTTTACTATGGAATAGTTAGATGATTCAGTGGATAGAGAACTGAGTTTAAAGTGAGAAAAACCAGAATACAAATATGGTCTACTAGCTGCGTGAATCTGGACAAGTCACTTAAACCCTGTCCAAAACTGGAAAAGGAAATGACAAACCAGTATCTTTGCCAAGGAAATCCCAGGAACAGTTTGTCCCTGGGGTGGAGATTCAAAAATGACTGAATGACTGAAAAACAACAAAGTTTACCATATTCCAGGGACTACCCTGGAGATAAAAAAGAAAGGCAAAAACCAATCCTCATTCTCAGGGAGATCACATTTTAATGGAGAAAGAAATACAAAAACAACTTCTGGACATACAAGGTAATCTCAAAGGGAAGGCCCTAGCAGCTCAAGTGGGAAAGTTTTCCTCCAAAATGTGAGATTTTTGCCAGAGAAGGCTGCATAGGAAGAAGGATAGCATTACAACTATAAAGAACAATCAATTCACAAGAAACAAAGTTTAGAGATGAAGTGTTGTGTGTAAGAAATAGCAGGGAAGCCAATGTCACTGGATCATAACCCATTTAAAAACATGGCAAAAGAGCCTTGGATTAAATACTTTTTTATTAAAGCTTTTTAATTTTCAAAACATATGCATGGATAATCTTTTAACATTAACCCTTGAAAAACCTTGTGTTCTAATTTTTCCCCTATCTTCCCCCCATTCCTTCCCCTAGATGGCAAGTAATTGGATTAAATTCTTTACCAAATAATATTTGCTTCCCAAATAGGATGGAGTATGGATTTCATACAGCTATAAAATACTCTGGAGGAGGCTGAACCTTTCATGGAATGAGTTCCTTGGAGGAAAACAGAAAACAAGTATGGCTTCATTGTTTCCAGAAAAAAGTCCCATTAATTGCCTTTACTTTATGATGAATGATTCAGATTTGAAAAGGAAAAGCTTCACCCAAAGATTCCTTTGCATACAGAGCTTATTTTAAATGATAAAAATTCAATTTACAATCCAATTTTTAGAAGCATCTTTATCACACAAAATAAGAGAAATGTTTAAGGGCCAAAAAATCAGTTTCTGTACCTGGCTGTCTTTGGATACAGTTGTTCAGTACCTAATTCTTGTTTGGAGAACTCAGCTTTCTCCATGAGGCAATAATGTTTCCTCAGCTGGCAGTGACCTAGTTTTAGTGAAAAGAACAACCAACAATGAAATGCATACTTGTTATTTAGGAAAGGATGTTTAAAATGAATTGATAGTTATTTTCAAAGAGATTTTCTGAAGCAATGAAAATGTTATTCTGCCAAAGTGGACTGACTTTTCAATGCCACTTTTTGTGTTAACATCAGAAAGCACAATAGAAGAGAACACATTTAGAATTCTCCTTTAGTCCTTCATCCTTTAGTGTATTAAATATATCCAAGACTGAGCCTATCTAGGTATTCCCCAAGGCTTTATCCTGGGAACCCTTTTCTTCTCTAAATTCTTTCTTTTGGAGACCAAATCAGCTCCCATGGATTTAATTACTATCTCTCTACCAATGACTATTGGATGTATATATACAGCCCCTGAACTTTAACATCAATTGCTTATTGAACATCTCAAACTGGATGTCCCAGACATCTAACATTCAACATCCCTGAAATAGAATTAATTATCTTTCCTCCCAAATCTATGTCTTTTCTAATGTTTTCTATTTCTTTCCAAGACATCACCAACCTCACCGTCACCTAGCTTCATAATACTGACATTATCATCACTCTCTTTTGCTCCATACATTCAAGCTGTTGCCAAATCTCCCTAACTCTTTTTAATTGTCATATCATCTCCACATATGATATCTTCTCTCTACTTGTAGAGCTATCACCTTAATTCAGGCTCTCCTGACTTCTAACCTGGTTTATTGCAATGGCTTTCTCCCCTCTTTGTGACTCTCAGGAGATCCTCCACACCATTGCTAAAATGATACAGATCTAACTATTTCACTTTCTTAGTCAGTAAACTCCTAGGGCTCCCAATGGCTGCTGGGATCAGGGGTGGATTCTGTTTAGCTTTTAAAGCCCCTCACAACTGTTCCTAACCTATTTTCTCACCCTCATTGAAATTCTTCACAATCTGAGATCCAGCTACACGGGCTTTCTATATATATATATATATATATATATGTGTGTGTGTGTGTGTGTATATACACACACACACACACACACACACACATATATATATATATATATTTATAGTCCTACAGACTCTCACCTCCCATCTCCATTGCCTTTACACAGGCAGTCGTCTATGCTTTCAGTTCACTCCCCCTGTTTCTCATAACATTTTTTTTCTCGTTCAAGATAGAGCCAAATGCTGTCTTCTACATAAAGCTTTTTGTGATTCCCTTTTATTATTAATACCCTCTCTTGGAAACTACCTTACGTTTTATTTCCTTTTTCTTTCTCATAGTTTTTTTCCCCTTTTGTTCTTATTTTTCTTTCACAACATGAATATGGAAATATGTTTAAAATGATGTTACATATATAATCTATATCAGATTGCTTGCTGTCTTAGGGAAGAAAGAAATAAGGGAAGGAGAGAGAAAAAATTTAGAACTCAAATCCTTACAAAGATGAATGCTGAAAACTATCTTCAAATGTAAGTGGAAAAAATAAAATACTACTGAAATGGCCTGGAAAGATTTATATGAACTTATGCTCAGCAAAACAAGTAAAACCAGGAATATATTATACACAATAATAGCAAGAATGTGCCATGACCAACTATGAAAGATTTGGTTCTTCTTAGTGATTCAAGTGATCCAAAGCAATACCAATAGGCTTTGGACAGAAAATGCCATCTGCATCCAGAAAAAGAACTAAGGAGACTGAATAAATATGTTCACTTCTTTTTTTCTGTGTTTTTAATCTCTCACATGATTTTTCCCTTTTGCTCTGATTTTTCTTTCCCAACATGATTCATAAAACAATATGCATTAAAAGTAAATAAATTTATTAGAAAAAAAGATTGAGATGCACACTGACTAGATGGATGGGTAATGAGAAAGTGAAGAGTCTAGAAAATGTTCAGCAATATATTGGACATGAGCAGAGAACACCAGGAAAACTGTATGAAAATGAAAAATAAAATAGCCAACTAGTTATTTTCTTGATAATACACCAAATAAATTTTGGAAAAGTGTTATAGTATTATTGCATAGTTGTATTTTTATATAGATGTTAATTAAAATATATTATCTGTTGGATCACACAAAAATCTTCTGAGGTAGGTGCTATTACAAAAAATAAATATATATTTGGTAATATTAGAGACATAGTAACTGGGACTCAGGGACTTGCCTAGGAGAAAGTGGCTAAGTATCAAAAGAAGTATTAAAACCTAGGTCTTCCTGACTCTGAATCCTTTACTCTATGGACTAAATTCATCTAGATAGTTAGATAGGTGGTGCAATGGATATAATGTCGGGCCTGAGTCAAAAAGACTCATATTACTAAGTTCAAATCTGACCTTAGATACTTTCTAGTTACGTGACCCTGAGTAAGAAACTTAACCCCTATTTACCTCATTTTCTTATCTTTTAGAATGAATTGAAAAAGGAAATGGTAAACTATTTCAGGATCTTTAAAGGTCATGAAGTCGAACATGACAGAAAAATGACCAAACAACAATAACAACAACAAATATTTTTCTTCTACTTTATATATGCTTTCATGGATCCAATAGTTATGTATGATCATCTAGCTAGAACCTTATTTTCTTGAAGACTATGGAGATGACGCAAGTTATAGGTGATATATTCCAGATATTTATGTTTAGTAAATATTAATTACAACTTTGATAATGATATTTTATAGCTTCTGTGGTACCTTGAGAGAGGTTCTAAAATTTTGCTATAGGAAAATATTATGATTGGTCACCATAATTTGAACATTTACATGTTAACTATATGATTGAGTCTTTTTCAAAAATAAATTGTGCAACCCAACTGAGTCATTGAAACCTGATAAAATTAATGGACCAGCTGGAAGCTGCAATTTTTTTTCAATGACTTTTAAAATAAAAAATTTAAAGAGAAATTCTTTAAGATAAATTCTTGAATTTATAAAAGCGAGTGTGTATATGTGTGTGCACATGTATGTTTGCAAAGTACCCAAATTTTGCTTTCTGAATATAAAACTCTACCTTGTAACCTCCCCAAATAAGTATTTTGGGGTACCAAAAGTATAGTATAAGGAAGAATGCCAATCTCAAAGAGAGAGGACAACGAGTTCAGATTCTGATTTCACCACTTACTACCTATATATCATTGTTAAGAACATCATCCCTCCAGTGACCCAGGCTTTGGTGATATCCTTGACTCCTCCTCATTCCACAGATCCAATCTTTTGTCACATATTGTCATTAATTTATTCCCAACATCTTTGTTATATATTTCTTCTTTACTCATGCAGTTGCCACCCTGCTTGGGTTCTCATCACTTCTTGTCAGAATTAGGGCTATTTCAGTAGCCTTAACATTGATGTAACTGTCTCATGTTTCTCCCTTCTTTGATGATTCTTCCATTTAATAACCATTTATTTCATGCCAATTATTCCATAAAAATTCCTTGTTAGAATTTGTTATAACTTTTGAGATAATGATAAATAGTATAGGAAGTTTTCCCCTTGATATCTTGGTGAAAGTCCTTACAGTGATCTTTTGATCTTCTATCTAAACTCTTCATTTTTCCATTTTTAGTAGTCAGGATAGGTCCAGAATTTGGATGTCTCAAGTGCCAGTTTTATATGTAATAGAATATAAGCACTTTTGAGAAATTAATCATTTTATCTTTAAATGAGTATCATAATTTCTTGCATGGAGAAGATGCTCCATAAATTTCCTTTTGGATTGGAAAGGAGTTTATACTGAAGTCCCGAGAGGGAAGGAAAAAAGGAGATATATAAAATCATTGTTTCCAGATATGATTTAACTTAATCTATATTAACCACTAAAATGAGGGGAAAATCTATTTTTCTATACCAAATAACAATCTGATCTTAAAAGTATTAGAGAAAATCAAGGAAGAACCTTGTTAATATGCAATTGATGGACTATGTGATATGATTTGTGCCATGTTGTGAAGTTTCTGCTCCTCCACAATATCTTCCCTTGCATTATGTTACACTGCCTGAAATCTCTTTATTAAAGATTTAGACAATCAATTATGAGTCACAAAATATTTGCTTTTAAAAAGACCTGAAAAACCTACTCCAATCCAAGAAGGTATAGTGGCTTGCCTAAGATCAAGTAGTTAATTATTGCCAAGATATAATTGTCTTATTCCATATTTAAAGTATCTACGAGGTACAAGATTCTGCTATACATGCATTTTAGATAATAACTTCCCCATCATCGGAGGGGTCCAAAAAGACATCCTTGACATTACAGTAAGTATTCTTATGCTGACTAGCCTAATTCTAAAAAACATTCCCTTGTTAAGTGATGAAAATATTCAGCAATGCTTGTCTTTTGAGGAAGAATAGGGCAGCAGAAATGAAATATCGCACCCATAACAGATGGCTTTCTTCTTAAAATAGTTACACTAGATTATATGTAAGTTATTTTATGTCAGGTGAATCCCTACATAATTTAATCAGTCAACAATTAAAGAATAAAACTCAGAGGTTTATATCTTATCATAGTTGATCCCCACAACAGGATAAACATTTTATAATTAATAAAACTGAGACAGGCCAAATGATTTATCTAGTGTCACAATATCTGAGGCAAGTTTTAAACTGAGAACTTTCTGAATCCAAATACAAAATTCTATCTACTGTACCAATTAGTTGTATTGATAGCTTACCTGAACATAATAGCTATCAATAAATATTTGAAGACCTGTGTTACCTAAAGTCTAATCTATAGAATTCTATAAAACAGGGGTTCCATGAAACATTTGATAATTTCAAGGTCAAAAACAATTCTAAAATGAAATTCCCAAATTCAGAAATATCTCTAATGAGTGATGACTGTTTTGAAAAGTACTTAGAATGGTCACAAATTCTCATCTTGCCATCTGGCTTTAGTATTAGTCCAATTACTGTGGCCCAATAGGTATGAGTTGTTGGCTTGATTTTATCTTGTTTGAGAGTATCAAATTCTTGTTTCATTTTCCCTGAGAATAAAAAGGTACATTTCTATCTTTCAGGTGAAACAATGCAATGAACAGATCCAGATGGAATGACACTAGCTCTCCTTTGCAATTGCTCAGAGATCATGATAGGACAACTACATCATGGCATCTGATTTATTTATTGGAGGCAAGAGAGGTGAACAAACTCCTGTGTTTTCTCTATATGGCAGCAAATGCTTTCTAAATGGATGATTTTTGTGGTAAATAATTGGCCATTCTAGAAGGATACCAGAATCACAATCATTCTTTGTCATTACAGTGAACAAACTGAAAGCTTCAGAGCTTTCTCTTAGAGAATTTTCCACTGGTCATTCTTATGACATTGAAGGAATCAGAATGAGAGATATTCATAGTAGCAGAAGATCCTAATTACTGTACAGAAAATGATCAACAGTGTGCACAAATATTCTACTCAGTTAAATATTTTCTCAGAAACTAAGTCATTTGTCCTTTAGGAATCACAAGACCTCAGTCATTGTGCTTGATAAAAAATTTTAGTTAACTTCAGTATTTGCAAATATGTTTATAAATGGTCACTAATGTGAGATGAAAGTTCTCATTATATTGTTATAAAATAGAATAGATATAAACTCCATAGTATTTTTAGACAAGTTTTTTGTATTTTCCACTTCTATTCATCATTTTTATGGCTGTAAAGATATAAAAAAATGTTGTAGGAAATGCTTTTGAGACCCTTCCTCCACTCCCCATTTTTATTAGTGATATCTTCCATTAAACATATCTATCTGTACACATATATATATATATACACATATTATAGTATTATGCACATAAATGTATACCTATGCAAGGATATGTGTATATACATATAAAACTCCTCTAAAGATTTTATATAGGTAAGAAAGGAAGCATATATTCCTTTTCTTCTTTTTTAACTATAAAACTACATTAATGTTATGCAAACTGCAGTATCTCCCAAGGAACAAAAAAATCTGATTTGATATTGAACCTCATAGCTACCTGAGATACATATGTGAAGTTTTGTGGAAAAAAGGACTACTTATATCATTAATTTTTGTGCTCAAGCAAATTTACATATGTACAATACTTAAAGCAAATGAGCTTAAAAGAAACACAATGTTAAGAATTGTCAGTCAAAATTTCTGATTTACTTTTCCATGGGCGCCTGCGTTCACATAGCATTTTCTATTTCTATTTCTAGTTCTTCATATTACATTAGTCTAATGATAATGGGAAGCTGAGGGATTGAAGTATCATTAAAAAAGAAAGAGGTGGCGTTGGTAAATGTGAGCAAGAAAAGGCAAATTTGTTAGTCTATTAATTTGGGGGGGACATTTATCTGCAAGACAGGTAAAATTTATTCCTCCTATGGATTACATATATCAGATATATAATAAGGGGATTTTATTTAAAACTAATCAAACTGAAAATCTAATGGAATACTTTATAGAAGATATTTTTCTATAGAATTTGTTATTATTAAGGATCCCAATTATGGTGGTGTTAATAAATTATTAATTGAGTCTTCATCTGATTGTATGTGATTCTTTGTGACCCCCATTTCAAGTTTTCTTGGCAAAGATACTGGAGGAGTTTGCCATTTCCTTCTCCAAATCATTTTATAGATGAGGAAACTAAGGCAAACAAGGCTAAGTGACTTGTTCAGGGTAACATGAAGATTAAATGTCTGAGAACCAGATTTGAACTCAGGAAGATGAGTTCCTGACTCCAGGTCCAGAATTCTATCTATCCTAAGAGGTTCCATATGTTTGGAACTTTTTCCAAAAAATACATAGGAATTTATAAATTATTCATTGGTAATTCTAATGTTCCTGGCTACATAGTAACCAACAAACAGTTATCATCTGTGGATAACTTAATTCCTTAGATATAAAATGGTCCTTTAAATAAAATGGTGATAAAAGTAAAGAGATTCTGTTTTAGTGCCCTACTACTTTAGCCAAATGACTTAAGATTAATTTAAGGTCCATAGGAAACAACTGAAAAGGGAAATTGATCAGATTCTTGTGTCCATATTCTTTCTTAGCTTTTATTACACCATAAATGAGTGATTTTGTGATTAACTATACTCAGGGAAGAAACACAGGTCATATGTAGAATTTATGTTTATTCTTTGCAACCAATATAGATCTTGTGGAGATTGAAGACAGGTCAGGACTAGTGTGTTTATAGAGGCTTGGAATCAGCTAGTGAGGAAGGGATGGCAACCAATTAGGTGTCGGGTACTAGCACTAAAGACTAGATGGCAAAACACCAGATATGATACAATACCAAAGCAGCTTCCCAGATTTTCCTTCTTATATAAAAAGTTTTATCTCTAATGTAAGCCACGGATATTTCTCATTTCCATTTCTTGGAGATTCTTGGCTAATAGGATAGCATACATAGAATTAGAATACTTTCACAATGTAGAAACCTGTTGTCTATTCCAGGAACTAAGGTGCTATAAAAAGCTACCTAATTAGGACTAAGATCAGCATTATCATAATTTTTGAAAACAGGGAGAAGTCTCAGTAGGTTAGGGGTTTAAGGCAAAGTAGTGACAGGCAGCAAATTGCATAGTTACCTATGCAAGAAAATAAGCCATTGGGGATGAATTCCTTAGGAATCTCCTGCTATTTCTGATTAACTTGACCATTACTAAAATGGGTGGCTTTGATGAACAGATAATAGAACCTATCCTTTAAAGAATTATAGCTTTCCTTTGAGATTTCTATATGTGAAGATCAGCAAAGATTTAAAGAGAGACAATCTTCATGAGAGCCAATCAGCAATCAATGAGCATTTGTTAAATGCCTTCTATTGCTAGATACTGGGGACATAAAGAAAAGAGTGAAATTCTTTGTGTTTCAAAGGAAGTCTAGTGTGGGAAATGACATATGCCTATAAAAGTATATGCAAAATCAAAATATGGTTATTTATTTATTTATTGAGAAGGGGGAGAGAAGAAATAATAATTGGAAAAACAGAAAAGGCTTTATGTAGAAGGTAGTATTACAATTGAATTCTGACAGAAACTGGATGTTTCTGTTAAGGCATAGGTGAGAAGGAAGTGTATTTCAGGCATGGGAGGCAGGTAGAACAAAAGAATGCTGACTGGAGACTATGAGCCCTGGGACAGGAACAGTAAGAGAGGTGGGTGCCAATCTTTGGGAGATGTTGTTCAGTGCTTTCAGTCACATCTGACATTTCATGACCCCATTTGGGATTTTCTTAAAAGAGACACTAGAATGCTTTGTCATTTCCTTCTCTGGCTCATTTTATAAGTGAGGAAACTGAGGCAAACACAAGTAAGTGACTTATCCAGGATCACAAAGCTACTAAAATCTAAAGCCAGATTTGAATACCGACCCTGGAGTCAGGAGGACTTGAGCTTAAATCTGACCTTAGATACTTGCTAGCTATGTGACCTTGGGCAAGTCATTTAACTCCAATTGTCTTCTCTTCTCCCACCAAAAATAGAGTTGCCTAGAGTATTATAAGATTAAGTGACTTGCCCAGGATTGCCTAGCCAGTAGGTATCAGACAGAAGTGGGACTTGAATTCTGGCTTAAAGACTTGTTCTTTCTCTGAAATGATATAGTGTGGCTTGGTTTATCACTCTAGTCATGTATTCATATGTGTATCTATGTATTCATTTCCTTGGAAATAATATCAATTTCTTTAAAAAGATAACATTTTTCCATGCAAAATTTCTTAAATCATATTATATACGTGAATATATGAATACATAAATATATACATATATATGTATATGATCTGAGGAGATTTAAGAACTACAAACCAGACATTATGGAATGTATTGCAGCAGTCAAGTCTAGCTGGCAAGAACACAGATCTCAAGTCCCTAACACCTAGTCAATTGCTTGGCAAGACAAAACTCTTTCTAAAAGCAATGGTAGTTAAAGCATGCTCTGAAAGCATGGTGATATTGACTGTAGTTGAGCTGAAATAAAACAGGATGGAGAAATGACTCACTTTAATACTTCAAGGGTCTATGATTTCATCAGTGTGGGTACTCCCTCCACCCCTGCGGATCATAACCCCTCCATACCTCAGTAGATTTCCTTCATGAATTGCTCTGCTTGCTGAAATTCATCATATGGAGGAAACCCTCAGGGATGGAGAAATAACTGCCAGTGCAAAATATGAGTTTAGTTTCTTTTCACCATCTCTGCAAAGAACAGAAATGCCATGGAAATGCTCTGCTGCAAGGTCCAGGGAATACTTTATTCTTTTAGATAGAGAGAATACATGGAAATTACACTGACCTGAGGATCAATCAGTAGATTCATCAATCAACAAGTATTTATTAAGCACCTACTTTGTGCCAGCAACTATGCCAGGAAATGACAGTATAAAGCAAAAAGAAGAAAAGGAAAAGGTAAATCCTTTAGGAAAGCAAAAAAGAACAAGGAAACCATTGCCTGTTATCCATCTTTTTATCTTTCAGAGAGACTTTGTTGAGAAATGATGTCAGAAACATAATTACAAAATGGCTATAAGAAAAATTTTCTAAAATAGGTTACATATATGTATATATACCCATATGTATTGATATGTGTGTTTGTATGTACATGTACATATGTTTAAATGTGTGTATATATATACATATATATATACATATATACATATATATATATATATATTTGCATGTGTGTTGGACTTGATCAATTGAAGGTGCTAAAAGATCTTTTTAAAGACCACCAGTCTATGGAGGTTAGACTTCCGGGAATAAAGTGATTATGTGGTTACTTGATGGCTTTGTATGTGAGTGCATTATATTTTTATTCTTGGCAATCTGTATGATATATAGTACCTTTAAGGTATACAAACCACAACACATTTTAGCAGAAAGGAGCAGCAGCACTGGCAAACAATTTCAGGCTTTTATCTGTGTGTCCTGCTGCCAACAATGGACTGAGAGGAGGAAGAGAAGGAGGGGGGGATATAGTGGGGAGGGAGAGAGCATCTTGATTTGCAGGTCATTCCTTTGAAGCAGCTAGCTTTGCATTATTTTGCTGACTACAGACCTGATGAAAATCTGATGAATGTGATAAAATATGACCCTTTGTCCATTATGGCACCAGGATGAGAGCAACCCGTATTTGGCTTCTGGGAGCTGTGCAGTCAGTGCACTGCATTTAATATAAAAATATGAAGTGTTCAGAAACTTGGATGGAGTAGCATTTTCTGCTTTTAGAAATTTAACCCTGGGCTTTCAATACTTACAGTGCCATCATCAGGGCACAGTAGGTCAATGCAAAGCCTGAAAAGCAAATACACAGGAACTTTGGCCACTGAGAGAGAATTCTTAACCCAATGATGATGAAGGAGTCAATGTGTGGTAGCTAATATCAGAACTGCATTACTCCATATAGTTAGGAGGAAGAACAATTCATGAGTCAATGAAAGTCCAAGGAACAGAATAATGGTCCTTGTAAAGGGAAGTCATTTATTCCATAAGTATTTATGTGGGCCTACTATGTGTAGGAGAAGAGGAAAAAAGCCAATCTGTTATCCCTAGGCAAGATGTAAAACTACAAAGCTACCATTAAAAGTTGGAACACAACTATAATACAGAGAATGAACATAAACAAATAGCTATAATACATAGAATTTTACATATGAAATACAATATAAGAGAAATAAGATGATATTTAAGATGCTCTTTATAAAGTAACATAATTTTAATACATCATATCCTACATGATTATTCTAAGGTGCTAAGGTTCAAATTTCTATGCGATGACAGGTATAGCACATAGAATTTTATATTTGAAAAAAGATATAAAAAGATAAGATATTCAAGATATACTTTATATGGTAGCATAACTTTAATACATAATATCCTACATAGTTACAATAAGGTATTAAGGCACAAATTTAAGTGTCAAAATACATGGAATTTTCATATATGAAATAAGAAAAAAGAAAAAGAAAAAAAATAAGAAGAAAAAATGTAATTATCAAGTGATAAGATTTAAAATGTAATTATCAGGAAATTTTAATACATATTTTCTATATAGTTAAGGGAAAGGTATTAAGGTAAAAAATTTCTATATATAACAATATTATCTTTATATACAAAGAGATATATATATATAATACAATAGTTATAATATAATTTTTATATGCGAAATAGAATATAGAAGAGATAAAATAATATTTAAGATGCACTTAAAAGATAACTATAATATATAATATTCTATATATGGGCGCATTAGAGAAGTATGAAAGTGTCATGTGAAGCTGAAAGGGAAAGTTTATTACTAGTAGGGTGAGGGTAGGAATGAAGGAAAGATTAATAGAGAAGGTGGCATTTGATTGGGTTTTTAAAGTATTTTTAGGAATTCATCAGAGAAAGTAGGAAGAAGAAATCATAAGCATAGGGATGCATTTAAACAAAGAAATAAAGGAGGAAAAGAAAAAATGCATGTTGGGAAACTAAAAATAGTACATTTTGGTGGAAGCATAGAGTGCAAGAATGGAAGCAAGCCAAGTATAGAAAGGTAGAATAGTATCAAATTTTATAACTTGAATGCTAGCAAAGGAATTGGGACTTTCTTCTTTTTGGTATACAAATCCAATTAAAGAGTTTTGAGTGCAGGATTGGTAAAAGCAGATCTATGCCGAAAGATTAGTCTGAGAGCAACATGAAGGGTGGACTCTAGGGAGAGAGTAGAGTTGTTAAAATAAGAAAGAGGCATCAGGAAAGTTTTATTGAGGATTCCATTTGGGGAAAAACAAAAAAATAAAAACAAACAAATTGTGAATAAAAATGACAATAATAAAACCTTCCAACTGGCCTACTCATCAGAATATTAGAGCTGGAAGGACATAAGGAGGTTATTTAGTATGCAAGTTATATAATCCTATATAAAATTAAGATGGTAATTATATCAAGGGATGCCTTCTATATCATGATACAATGGAAGAAGCATGAGCTCTACAAGCAAAGGTTCTGATTTCACATTCCATTTATGATGATAACGATTTGCATGTGACTCTGGGTAAGTCACACAATCCCCATTCTACTCAGGGTCTCAATTTCCTCATCTGTAAAATAAAAGGGTGGGATTAAATGGTCTTTAAAGTCTCTTCCAGCTCTAGAACAGTGATTCTATTTCCCTTTCTGAGTCTTTTTTTTCTCTAGAAAATCCCCAGTTCATTGAATAAATATGAATAGGACATGGTTTTGAGTACCCACCATCCTGGTTGCTCAACTTTAAACTTTAAAAATTTAAAAACTTTAAAACTTCTGGTTGGTACCAAAAGAAGATATAACATTGCCCATGTGGTATGATCAGGACAGACTATATACAGCAAGACTATCCAATCAATTGATCTGGACACTAGATCTATATTCATGTAGCTCAAGGTCACATTGATTTATTTTCTGTTTTCTATATCATATTTTAACTCACATTAAACTTGAATTTCTAAGAAAACAGTCATGATTTATTTTTCACATGAACTATTATCTAGACACATCTTCATCTTGCATTTGTTAGGTTGACTTTTTTGATTCCAAATGAAGAATTATAACTTTATACCCATCAAACTTTATATTACCTTTAGCACACTGTTTTAACCTTTTGAAATCTTTTTTATTGTTGTTGATGATTTGATTACTCAAAATATTGTTTATTTCTCCCTTTGATATTTGATTTGATATATGAAATTTGATTTCATTTGATAAATGTACCATCTTTTGTTTTCATCCCAGTCATTCTTTAAAACATTGAATGAAACATAGCATTTCCTTTGAGACCTCCCTACAGATTGATTTTCATCCATTTAATCAATGTTCTTTGATTTTAGCTGCTTAATCAGATCTGAATCCCTATAACTGCAAATTTAGCCTCCATCACCATGGTGTCCATAATGATAAAGTAAAATATTTTTTCAGATACGTTATTGAAATCTAAGTGTGTCCTGTTTTCAGACTTTCTAAACTCTAGGTATTTTTATATCATTTCCTATGGTTCTGTCTAAAACAAATGAAGTTAGTTTAGCTTGACTTGTTCCTGAATCAATGGCAGTTCTTAATCTTACTCCCTGTTGTTTTCTAATAGCTTACAAGCCATACCTTAAAAACTATTCTAGACAGCTTCCAGCTTGTTGTTTTAAGAATATTTTCTTCTTTGTTTTGAAAATTGGATGAATGTTTATCTCCATTCCTGTGGCACATCTCCTATTTTCATATTTCAAAGATAACAACTCAGTAATTTCCAAAAGAAATCCAGGGATCATATCTCTAACATGTTCCAGTTTTGGGGGGAGTGATGGTAGTAGTTCGTGCTTTCAAAGTACTTTCACATATATGATATAATTTAGTCTCACAACAAACCTATAAGGTGATTCTGATGTCATAATGCTCATCTTTCAAATGAAGCAATTAAGCTCAGTGACTTTGAGTGGTTGCCAGGGCTTGTCATGTTGGAGTGTGAATTTCAAGGCCAGTGAAAATCTCTATTCCTGTTGGCTAAGCAGGCTTATATATTGAAAACTTTAAAATAAGACAAAAAAAGAAAGGATGACTTATAAATAGGGAATAAGAAAGAGAAAAAGAATCACAGAAGAGAGAAAGATGAAGAAAGAGAATGCAATTGATTTCTGGGTATAAACTTACCTATTCCCTGGTTTTACCCATTTTCACCCCAATTGTTCCCACTTCTACTTCCTGACATCAAAGTAAAATTATTCTGATTTTTCAAGTATTCCATAACTTTTTCTCCTACGTCAAGGACAGGCTTTGTCCTGAGTAGTTCTAAAATAAGTAAAAACTTGAAAAAAATTGTGGTGTACTCTTAAGTCCCTGAATATATATTAGATAAGATTAAATTTAATGAGCTCTCCAGAATGATTCATTCTATCGTTATTTGATGTCATTGATTTATTAATTTAATGATTTCATTTTCCTGTTTTCTTGTTATGTTGTTCATGACACAAATGATTTTGCCACAGTAGTATATCGTGATGTATAAAGCTTCTGAAAGAGTCAACCAAGATGAAATCAAGGAGTGCTAGTTTTATATGCATGTAAATACAATATTTAAAACAAATTGTATTGACAGCCATTTAGGTCACAAAAAATAAGCATAGATTGCATTTTCTGATCCAAGCATCTGTCTCCATTGTCAATGTCCTTGCAAAGAACTTCAACTACCGTCATGTACCAGAAACTAGAAAATGGAAACACTGCCACCTAGTGGTGGATAGTAGAAGATAGCCAAGCTGACACCAGAGAAAATTACAGTCTTGAAGTTTCTAATCATTTATTCTTTTAAAACTTTAATGTTCTCTTGAAAATAGACTATATAAGTGGACTTATCCTTTGATTCTAGCTTTATATTTCATTGCTTTCATCATCAAAAGAGAATATGCAACCAAAAATCCCTTAAAATTAAAAATAAAGCAGTTTTATTATGTCTACTTAATTTTCCTTTTTCTATGGTCATCAGTACTTTGGGTAGATAAGGCTTGGTATTTACAGGAGGAGTTAGACAAGAATTGCAAAGTCAGGGCAGATATGGAATAATTATAATCAACATTATTTAAGGCAACAGTTCTCAAATATTTTTTCCTTTTATTATTTCCTCAATATTATTCTTTGCTTTGAAGAATCCTGATACACAAAGTACTGGAGTTTCAGGAAATACAGCCTTGAACATGTGATTACAAGCATAGGTTCCCTCGAATTCAGATCAGATCTCATTGAAAGTCAGTGTACTTGTCAGATTAAATGATTTAAGGAATACCCATGTAGATGAAATCATAGATACATTGAAGTATCTCTATTCAAACAGTCATTTACAATCATATTTTACTTCTTCTGGGAGTATAGTTGGTCTTGCATAGATTTTAAATTTTTGTTGCTGTTATTTAATAATTTTCAATCATGTGATCCCATGTGGGATTTTCTGGGCAAAGATACTGAAATAATGTGCCATTTCTTTCTCCAGATCATTTTACAGGTGAGGAAACTGAGACAAACAGGGTTAAGTGACTTGCCCAGAGGCACACAACTAGTAATTGGAACTCAGAGGCCAGATTTGAACTAAAAAAGATGAGTTTCTGGCTAAAGACTGGACAATCTATCCACTGGTATCAATAACCCTTGTTATCTTTTTTTTTCACTATTAATAATCTCTTATTTAGCAATGCAATTGGAAAAAGCTATACACTGAGTTTATCTGAAGAGATAGAGCTAAAAATATTTTAAATGTAATTATTGTTTTTATTTAATAGGCTATTTAACTTTAGTAAGTTATTCTTTAGAATTTAATTTCATAAATGAAGGAAAGGAATGTGATTATTGGCACCCCTTATTTGGATCCTTGTCTTCATTATCTCACACCACCCTAGTGACCACAAGGGCAGGTGATAGTGAGAAACCTCTACATCTTGTCAGTTAGAAATTCAGGTTATCTTATAAAAGAAGCACAATACAACATTTTAAAGATAAACTGGAGAACCCTTATTCCCTAATGATTCAAGGTCATTCATTGAGCTTATTCATAGAGTCATTGCCAAGAGATTTAAGAATAGCCATACACCTATTCTTAAAACATTTTTAAGGATATACAATCTAAGACTGTGAGTCCTACTAGAGCTCAGAGGAGAGCTATAAGTGGATGGGATCTATTTGCAACTCCTCCATAATAGGAGAACTTGGGACTATAAGGTCAGTATACACACACACACACACACACACACACACACACACATATGGTCAGAATATCTATATCTATCTATATCTATATCTATATTGTTTCCAAGATGTCATGTGATTCAAATCAGCTTAAAAGATGATCTAGACATATAGCCACAGTACCATTGTTTTCATATTATGGGCATCTTTGTTGAAAACAAATTTTACCTCTTCAATTATTTTCATAATAAATAATTTCACAGTCTGAGAGAGGTCAAGAAGACATCTATCAATAGGTTTAGTTGAAAACTATAAAGAGGAGTTGAGATGAAAACTAGCCTTGTTTCATTAATGAGCAGCAATAATTTCACATATGAAGAAATTATAATCCCTTGTAGCAGGGAATTAGAGAGCAGTTCTGGTTGGCAAAAAAGTAAATTCCAGTTCCACCCTTCCCTGTAGATTTGACTTTTCTTTAGTCAATGACTTCATGTCTGTGCTCTTTAGAGTGGATGAGTCCATTTAACCTTATGAAGAAAAGCAAGTCAAAAGCAAAATCGATCAAAGTTACTGATTCTAATGGCAGCAGCTATTGCTTCTTATTCAGCAACTCTCCTTCTATCACTAAATCTACTTTATCATGGTTCAGGCTTTAATGTAGGAAAAAAACAACACCACCCAAATCTTAGATTCAGTTTTTGCTCTACTTTGAGAAGTTATATAATAATAATAATAAAATATATTTCATTTAGCCCCAAAGTCTCCATCTCAGACGGAATCTCTACAATCCTGACAGAGGATTGGTGTTTTTTATCCTTCTCATTCTTTCCTCATACCATGGCTGTTAATGCTCTTTTCTCAACTCTTTCATGATGAAAGGCATTCAAATCAAGAGCTGTTATAATGGATCACAATTTATTTTAGGCTGACACTCAGTATTAATTAGATAAATATTAAAACAAAATGTAAAGAGCAAAGAAAAGCTTTGGAGCTTATCATATCATATCACTATCATAGTATATGACTCCTTCTAACAGGAATAGCCAAATCACCAACCGGTACCTTCAGAAGTAAGAGTTCATTAGGGACATAGAATCATTGATATCAAGTTGGAAGGCCCTTCAGAGGTAATTTAGTCTAACTCTCTCATTTTGGAGAAGAGGAAAATGAAATCCAGGATAGATAAGGCCTAAAGTCACACAGTTGGTCAGTGATGCTCTCTTTAGAATCTTATATGACCCCAGATGCTGTGGCAGTACAGAGGGCCAAAGACTGTTCAGCAAAAGCTGGACAACAAAATCTATGTCCCTCAAGTCCCCTGATCCAAACTCCTTTAACTATGGAGAGTGATAGCTGACCCAAATGCTAACTGTGTCAGCTACCTCTTCTCTCACTCCACATTCTTGCTTATTAGAATCATGCACTGATGAGAAAATTTATTTGAATCTTTTGTATCCTTTCTCATTTCTTGTGGAATATCCACTTTCTCCTCTTTTTTAGGATGAAGAATGAGTGAACTAATTTTTTTTTCTGCTAAGATAGTTACACTTTTCCTAAGGGCTTACATAGACAGATATTGGGGATTGTCCTTTTCTAGCATCAACAGATCTCCCAGGTTTCACCATTTAGCCTTCCATTTTTCCTTCATGTTCTTTTGCCTCCTTTTTATATCTCCAGTGCTTAGCATAGGGCCTTATACAGTGAAGACACTTCATAAATATTGATTGATTGATTGATTCTACCAGTGATTACTCTAAATGCCATTCACTCCTCCCTACCTCTCTCAATCTCTCCAACTCATGCTGTGAGAACTATTTGGATTTTCCCAAACTCTATATTCACAGGTTAGAAACTCTATTATCTCCTCATTTTGTCTAGTTATTCATGTTTAGAACAACAGGACTATAAGATGACATTTTTCTACTATATGCTGCTTATCTAATATTCCTGCCTAAAAATCTATAAAGTTTATCAGACTATAAGAACAAAATTCTATATTGGTGAACTTTGTAATTTCCAAATTTACTCCATAAAGTGAATTTCTACTGACAACTGCTCCCATTTTGTATAAATGTGCACAATTTAATTTTGAACATGGAACTTAATTTTTCATGCAAGTCATGGTACAAATGAAGAGAGACAAAAGCCTGCATTAACATTTGTCTGTGCTCAAACACATAATAAAAAAATCCCCTCAATAAAAAGCAGCAAATAAATTTTAAAATAAAAAAGGGCGTTTATGAACTGTTAAAGTATCTAATCTGGTGAAGCCCATTTTTATTTGATTAGGTGCAGGTTAACAGATATATCTTAGAAGATATTTAATTTTTCTTATTTCATGATAACATTTAAGGTAGTGAAATACCACTTATTATGAAAAGGCAAATGCCACATGTATTTATCATTGTGTAGTCTTTTCCTTTATTCTACTTAGCTTAATATGTGATGAATGGACAATATGAAAAAAAATTAAAATAGCATATGCAAACTCAAGACCCCTAAGACTCTTAAGTGAAGTTGACCAAAAGGATCTAGAAAAGTACTTAGACAAAAGTAAAAGCTGTTTTTATAAGTTATAAGACTGTGAAGAAGAGAAGGAATAAGTGACTAGTAACTGTATTCCGCTAAATTTATCCTTCCCTATAGTAGCTATGAACAGCTGTCTTTTGCTTTGGTCCTTTGGCAGGAAGCCTCTAATTGGAAATCCAAAATAGCTGAGCAAGCAAGCCCTGGAAGATTGTTCTAAATACATATTTCTCAGGAATCTCAACTGCTGAGCTCCCACTCCCATCCCAAAGGCTTTATCCAATTGGAAATTGGCCATAGCAGTTAGTTCAATAGATGGCAGAAAACTAAGGATCAATGCTCTGATTTTCACCAAATATGGAAGATAGGAAGAATTTATCTTCACAAAATACATGCTATTTATATTTTGCCTCAGCCAAATAACTCTTATCTGTGCTCAAAGAATAGACTAGCTTCCTTTCTATTAAAAAAACAAAACAAAACAAAATCCTCTCAGTTCTCCAGAGTATCAAAAAGAATGACCTTCTCTTTAATAAAGGGGTTTGGTGGGTAGATCAAATTGGTGAACTGAATAGGAGGATAGTATAAAACTTAAGTGAGTGTGGCTATGAAATTTCTGGGTATAAGGAAAGGAAGTTGAATGGTGTGGTCAATTTATTAAGAGTTGATACATATTTGATCCTAAATGTTATAGGCAGGTGCTTAGGGTTAAGTCCACTTATAAGAATTCAAATAAACAAAAATGAAAATCTCAGCCACTGTGTTGGTTTAATCATGGTAAATTATGCAGTGATTTCTATTAGAATATGCCATTATTTTAGTAACTTCTGGCATTTCAAATGTAGACTAAACTTTCTGGGGCAAGAGGCAATTAAGAGACTTAAGAGAATGCCTCTCTATACTTTAAGTTATTAGGAGGAATGAAGAGTTTCTAAAAGAAAGAAAAATAAGCCATCAGTAAGGAAAAAATAGAATCCAATATGACAACAAGGGATGACCCTTGGGAGAATGTTCGTGAGTGAAAGTGTTTTACACATAGAATAAAGGAAGGGGAACATACTATATTACAACAAGGATTTTAAAATAGATGTAAGGCTTTTCCTGAAGAGAATGAACTGAGTATTCTGAGGAAGAAAAAGCTTCTTGTCCTTTCAAGAATGATATCATAGAGCCACATATGCTATCCAGCGAGAAATCATCCAGCTTATGTCAGAAGAGAATTAGTAGTAATTGGTGATCACTAGTACTGAGGCTGCTATTTATAGGCCAACAGCCTAAAGGTATTATGTCTAGGTGGTAGCAGTGGGAGGGGACATATCCTGGACAATGGAAAACCTTTCAAGACTTATCAAAACAGATGACAGCCAGCACTTCTGATGACTCACACAGGCATAAATGACATAGCCAGAAGGAACATAGTAAACTATAACCAATGATTTTGAAGTCAGGCAAAAAAAAAAACTGAAGACATAGCAAGATATCATTGTTGTTGCTCCCTGAAGGCAAGGAGATATATAAAGAAACAATTATTTGGGAAGTAGACAGATATTTAGGAAGGTAAGGTCTGGGAATAGGATTTGGATATACAGATCACAGCTTAAAAATATAGGGATGGCGATTTTCTCATCAGAACAGTAGTATGCCTAATAAATGCTGGTAAAACTATATTTGTAGTATCTTGCAAAGGTAATTTTTAAAAAAAATGTCTTAAATTGAAAAGTGTATGTGGTGCAGTAAGTAGTAAATTGCCATAACTAATATTCACCTCCAAACAATCATAAAATAGTGCCCCAAACAAATCTTTCAACAACAGAACCAGGAAAAAGACAGAGTGAAACAATCTTTGATACCAAGAAACTTGGATGATTAGCAGTAAAAATCTGTTTCACTTGTGTAAAAGGGGATTGCAATCTAGGAATGGAAGCATCCCAGCAAGCTAGCAGCAAGCCCCACCAAACTTGAGATAGATCCTAATCCCCAATGCAGTGGAGCAAACAAAGGCTAATACCAGAACCTCCTCATGTCCAACTATGTGCCTCAGAATAGCTAGTGGAATGGGCAGACTCTAGCTCTGAGAACTGCCATATGCTTCAACTTTGCCCTAGGCAAACGGGCTCTGGCACTAAAGCTGCTTTCAGTGTTTCCTCACAGAAACATTAAAACACCTTACTGGCCTCAACACATGTGATATACCACTATTAGGACCCTGGCTTAGCTACCAATTCCCTAAGGCCTTACTAGCACCAACCACCCTCCACCTCACGCCCTAATAAGCATCAAACAAGAGGATCTCCAGCGGGTCTCAAGATAACATTAGTGGAGTATGGTAATAGCCAGGTCCTGCAACCCCTAGCATAAGAAGCCTGAGACCATACCATATCCACTCCAGGAGCAGAGCTCAAATTTAAAAGAAAGGAAAAGGCCAAAACAGATAAGCAAACAACAACAACAATAACAACAAAAAGATTCTGACCATTGAAAGCTGTTGTAGTGACAAGAATGGTAGAAACAAACTCAGAAAAGGATAACATTTATTAAGGGACAAAACCTCAAACAAAAATGAAAAATGAAATAAAGAAAACTCATAGAAGAGCTCGAAAAATGAGCTTAAAATCATATTAAGAAAGGTAGACCGAAAGTTGGAAAAACTGAGAGTGATGAAAGAGAGTTATGGAAAAAGAGTCAGCATCTTGGAAAAGGGGAAACAATTGCTTAAAAAGCCTAATTGGCCAAAACTAATTAAGGAAAACAACTCCTTAGAATTGGGCAAGTAAAAGCTAATGACTTCATAAGATATCAAAAATCAATTAAAAATCCAAATGATGAAAAAATAGAAAAAAAAGTAAAATAACTCATGAGAAAAATCAATTGACTTAGAAAATAAATCGAGGAAAGAAAATATGGAAATCTCTGGACTACCTTAAAGCCATAATCAAAATGACTATCATTTTGTTTTATTGTATTGTTTTAAGAACAACTCTGAGCAAACAAGTCATTTGGACTATTATAAATATCTTAATTAGTCTGAAAAATTCTGTGAAGGAAGATGGTATTTGAGTCCAGAAAACGAATAGATCTTCAGATCTTCCTCATGATCTGAAATCCCTCCTCCTTGCAGGACCTTATTTTTATAGGATTAGATATTCAGCCATTCCAGTACAGCTATAACAAATACAGAATAATTCTTTTGATTGACATGTAATGCATAAGCTAAAAAATGATATGCAGGGTTCACAAGTTGAGTGAAATAAGGAATATTTTAATTGAGCAGGAAATACAAGCTATCATTAAGTCAGTGTGATCAGAAGGTGGTCATCTGCTCTTTTTGGATAAGTGATTAGTCAAGAGGTACAAAAATATTTTGGGAGACTTTTCATATCTTTATGATTTGTGACTTAGGTCACCATTACAAGGCAAAACAAGGGTGGAGGCCCTTTATTTAACTTCCTTTAAGTAAACAAATGAACTTAGAATCTATAATTCAGAGTTCTGGGCCCTTATATCCAAAACTTTGCTATGATTCTATCAAATTGATGAATACTGATGGAATAGAGTAGGGGTCCAAATGAATTACTTCTCACAGTAACTATCTCAAAGTTTGAGACGGTAAGGAAGGGAAAATAAAGAAAGTTACACAATAACTTTGTCGTATATTTGAAAGGAATAGCAAATACATAATGAACCTACAATTTCAGGTGCAATCCACTGTTTTTCTATCCCACTTTATTATAAATATTTGTTTTATTTCTTAAGTTCAGAACAATAATAGAAAAATAAATTCTCTATCCCCATAAAATATTTCAATAAACTCATCAGGGTTGGCATAGTCCTGCCCACTAAACCTCTACCCCTGGATAATATTCCTGAGATCAGTTATTAGCTCATTTGGAAGTCACTACCCAGAAAGGTAAATCCAAATAATAGGTTGCCTGGATGAATGGAGATAATGTGCTGTTGGCAGCCTCCTTAAAGAGATTACTCCAGTTCTTGGAGGAAATAAAAGTAATTGGAAAAAATCACATTGCAACATTCCACTGTTGGAATGTTGACTTCAATCAACCACAATAGAGTAATAGAGGAGATTAAAAGACTTATATGGCAGGATTGGCATAAAAATAAAATTTACACAATTAAGAGGTACCTCTATTAATTTATTATTGATGAAACCAGGTATGCATTGTATGGCATCTAAAATTAATGTACTAAAAGATGGGTCTAACTTTTTGTAGCTCATCTTGCCTCACCCTAGATTTGTTTTGGGAGCTAGAGATTTGAGACTGTGTAATAACTGTACAAAACCCTTACTATCTTACAGTACTTGCCTTGGACAAGTTTTGAGCTATTTGTCTTGCTTCCTCCTCCCAACCTCCTAGAGAAAATTGTTATTTATGACTTCCCATCCCCACTCATTACAAAATCATTCAATTTATTATAGGATATTCTGTGGAGAGTTAAAATCCTAGTCTCTAAGAGAATCATGAACATGGGTCCTTTCCTAAAGAAACCACTTTAATTATAATGACCTGGAACACACATTAATGGAACAGAATTATTAGACTTCATAAGCTTTTCAATCACATTTAAAATGTGTTCCCATTTAGTTATTAAATGATAGTCACAAAATAAGGGATACTGACTTCTCTAAAAGGAGAATCTAAGAAGTTAAGATCAAAGACTATTAAGTTAAGCACTTTCAAATGCACATATAAAAATAATATCAATTTGTCATGTTGTTATGAGTTTCATGCTGTGGAAGGTCTTCCCTATATAGTCCACCCTGCTTCTAATATCTCTCCATCTCTATCTCCTATTTTCTCTAGGATAAAATATAAATTCCTCTGTTTGACTTTTAAAACGATTTTTAAAAATTCATTTTGAACTTAAATGCAAAAGGACCAAAAAAATATTCCACATGCCACAACATAAAAAGCAGATTCAATATAAAATCATGAATTTCCATTTTACAATGTTTACTTTTTTGAAAAACCATATAATAAATACTACACATTGTTTTGAAAGCTTCCCTGAGTTTTTTCCTGTGGTTCTCCACTATGAGGTTCCCCTTCCCTCTGCTGGAGTCCTCCTTCCCTCTCCACCTTGCCCTAGAGAAGCTTACCATTAGATATGTGTCCATATATGAAAAGCTGTATATATCAGTTTGACTTTTAAAGTCTTTCACAGTCTTACTCCAATCTATCTTTCTAAACTCATTTATTACTGCCTTTCCTATACTCTACAATCCAGCCAAAGATCGTCATGGTAGTGTTGCATGTCCCTTATGCTTCAAATACATTCTCCCCTTCCCCCCACCCATATCCATATCATAGAATCCTTCTTTTCCTTTAAGACATAGATCAATTATCATCTTTTACTTAAAACCACTCCTGAACTTCCTAATTGTCAAGCTTCCTCCCTATGTATCGTGAATTTAACAACCTTGCATATATGTTGTGTTTATTTTACTTATATTTACTTTATTGATGTTGTATTTATTATTTTTTATACTTATTACTTATATTAGTAAATGTACATGTTCTCCCTTCCAGTAGAATGCAAGTTCCTTGAGAATAGGTATTACTTAATTTCTTTATCTTTTATCCTTGACACCTGGCAAGTGCTCAGCACATAGTAGATGCTTGGGAAATTGAGTAGATGGTAAGAAAGTAAGCACTTATTAAGTATCTATTACATTCTAGACACTATGCTTAGTGCTTTACAAATATTATCTCATTCTGTCCTTTAATAGATTGCCTCATAGGCCCCATGAGATAAGTATTATTATTAGCATCTATTTTACAGCTGAGGAAACTGAGGCAGCAGAAATTAAGTAACTTGAGCAAGATCACTCAGCCAGTAAGTGTTTTTAAGGCTGAATTTAGTCTCAGGTCTTCCTGACTCTGACTCTAGGTTTGCTGCATCTGCTATTAGTTGATTGAATGTGATATAAAATCAAAGTTAGCCTTTTGTCTTGGATTATTGTTGTTCAAAACTCTATAAGACAAGTCAGGTGGTATCCTACTCCTTGCTAATGTACTCCCTCATCCCCCATTTTCTTTGCTTTTATTTTGTTTTAATTTTCTGATCATAATTGAATATACTTTCTCATCAATAGTATAGGAGTCCTTTGAGACTAGGGACAATCAACTTTTGGGCCAGTTATACCAGGACCTAGCCCAGCCATAAAGACTGATTAAAATATTTTATGAATGAATAAACCAAATTCTTATTTTTATAATAAGCAGAAAAGGAACCATATGTAGGATGATATTTTGGCTCAATACCAAATGAAGTTTATGTCAAACAGCATTTTCAAATTAAAAAAAATATTTTTCTATTCTTTATTATGATTTATATTCTTTCTCTTTGTTTGAATAACATTTTCTGTTAATTAACAGATTCTACCAAATCTGCCTTCAGATATTTTGCATATTCATTTTACTGATTTTAATCTTGGTTAAGTTTTATAATAATAATACCAACATTTATGTATCACTCTTTACAAATTATCTAATTTGGTCCTTGATAATCAATTGTGAAAGATTTACTCAATTCAAAACAATGATGCAAGTGAAATCCTAAAGATACATGATGAAAAATATACTTCCAGAAAAAGAACTGATAATCTTTGAACACAGATTGAAACATACTTTAAAAACAAAGAAATAAACAAATTTATTTTCCCTTTTTCTTTGAATCTGTGTTTTCTTTTGCAGCATGGCTAGTACATATATATATATATATATATATATATATATATATATATATTTAATGCCTCTTTACTGACTTAAAAAGAATCTTCCTAGTTAGTTGTTCAAAACTATTAACAGTCATCAGTCATGCTATGAATCCCTTCCCATTAGACCTCTCCCCTTCAAATAAGTCAGAACCTATCACATGATCTCAGATCATATTGAGGATTAAAATAGTACTCTTAAGATGCAAAACAATACATATTAAACAATTACATTAATAACAAATATTCCAAGCTCCCATGCTCCCAAACAAACAAAAAACCCCCCAAACCACTCTCAAGCCCACAGGGATAAATAAGATTATTGTTTGTTCTTAGTTTTGCAACTCAGCCGCAGCCTCAAGATCAGTCTAAGAGAACAGGACATAATGGATTAATCACTTGCCCCTTCAATGTTCATAGAAGGCTGACTGACTCATCATATCTGTTCATCTTGTGTATTGCTTAATGATTAGGAACCAACTGTTACTGTTGTCCTCATGTAAGAGGTGCCCTTTATCTATTTGAGAGTTTTAAGTTAGAAATGAGAAAAATTACCAAGAGGAAAAGTCTAAAATTCTGAGATATTAATGAGGTTGAGGTCTGACACGCAACGATGAAATTCATGTAGACACCAAATGATGGAATCCCTAGTTCAAAGACAAGATTCAAAGCACATGTGAAGAATTCACAAGAACCTTTCTCTTTTCCAAAAGGTACATTTACTTAAGAGAAGAAGTTATGGAAAAAATGAAGAAGTAAAATAGATACCAGGAGTGCTAAATATGCAATTGATTTCATAGAGTATATAGTTTTTTGAAAGGAAGGAAAGGGTTTTTTTGAAAAAGAAAAGTTCCCAGTGTAACTCACAATTAACAAGAGGAAGGGAAAACTCCATGAGATGGGAACATACCATTAACTGGCAGTCTAAATCCATAGAGGAGTTTAGGACCCTAAAAAGAATTAATTAGCTATAACAAGGAGAAAGATACCACAAGATATGGGGGAGGGAGTGAGAGGAAGACATCATGAGGTATGGAGAAGCCAGGAGGAGAAAGACACCATAAGGCAGAATGATGTAGTAGGCTAACCCAAAAGGGATTGGAAAAGGTCTGTACTCCTCAAGGGTTTGTCACCTGTCCCCCCACCCTCCCCCACTCTCCTGTCATGGATTCATCTAAGACGGCACAGGCCATGGACAGATTTATAGGGGAAATTTAACTTAGGACGTTTGACATCATAACTTGGCTTTCTGATTGGATACAGTAAGATGGGGTTATCAAAGACCTCCACAGGGGTGGGGCTGCAAGGTTGAACTGATCCCCATCAGTGTCCTTCCCTGCTTGTCTCAGCGAGTACTATAATTATCAGTATTTCAACCCAGTTAGTAACCCAGGACCTCATCAAAGTGACATAGCAAGAATGAGCATCCATTTTCTCTTTTTGCTTTCTCTCCCATTTCTCTTCACTTCAGGGTACCCTGAATGGGCAAAATAGCATCCCTGCAGGTATACATTGGGAGTATAGGCAAGGGGCAGCAAGTCGGAGTAGTGGATAGAACACCAACTCTGATGTCAGGAGGACCTGAGTTCAAATGTGATCTTAGATACTTAACATTTCCTGGCTGTGTGACCCTGGATAAGTCACTTAACCCCAATTGCCTCAGGGGGGAAAAAGAGTAAAGGCAATCTGTGCTATGATTAGGGTTCCTATTACACAAGTAGCATTGAAATACACCCATACAAACTAATAATATCATGTATATGAACAATGTAGAATTTGTGTTACTCAAGACTCATGTCCTTGTATGTAATAAAAGAAAAGATTATTTATTTTGACAAAAACAACAGGTAAAACTGGAAGAAAAGTGAAATTCATGAGTTACTGTGTTCACTGTAAGCTTATTTTTAACATGGACCTGAATATATACAAATTTGATACTAGCACCATTTCCCAAGGCTTTCATGCATTTTCAAGAATATGCAACTAAACAATAATCAAATTTTTAAAAAATATTTTCATGTTCCATATAGCTAAAAATGTTTGCCAACCTTCTCTGATTTGATAAATGGATTGGCATTTGTCTAAATAGTCTTGAAAAGTATCTCCTTGTTAGTCTTACTTGATCTCTAGGCAGACATCTACATTACATATAGTCACCGTAAAATTCTAAGGTCAACTCTCAGGTTTTAATTTAGCAAGACCCCAAAGGAGGGCAAAACTCTCAGTTGTGAAAAAAATAGGACTTGAAGTTTTCAGTCATCTCAGTGAGATTGTTAGTGTGGGTTTGGTTTGTAGATGACCTTTTTCCATAGAACTTGACAAACTCCCAGATGGTGTTTAGGCCGTACCAAATGTGGTCTCAATTTTAAATATTAACATTATCTTCTAAATCCAGAGATTAAAATGAAATTCAAATAAAGACAAGCAGATCATGAACATAACCGGAACAAATCTAAGTGGAAAGAAATGCCTGAACCTTTTAGAAGTGAATTTTTAAATGATAAAGCTCTGTCTGGCTGCACAGGCTGTTCCATTTGATGGATAGAATGCTCATAAAATATCTTTCTTGGCCTACCCAGATCCCAGGACAGTTTTAATTCAACTCACAAGGTAGCACATATGTCCTAGCAGTCTCTTGGCCTTGAGAAATAAGAAGTTCCTGTTTTTGTTTTGTTTTTGCTTTTTTCCTTGTCAGCCTTCACTATCTTTGAGGTTTACTTTGACAGCACTGAGGCCTGAGTGGAACACAGTCACATGCACAAAGTAAGGAAATCATTATATTGTATAATATCTTTCCACACTAGAAAGCACAACTTTAAAATATTTCTATTGTTTTTTATTTCCTTTGCTTTCTCTTTTGACAGCTTACAGGAACTTTGTGACAGCTGGATTATACATTTTTTTAAAATTTAGATGTCTATATCTGTAACTCTTTTTCAGAAAGCTTTTGTTAGGAATTTACATGGAATAAAGTTTACATTAATTAAATGATAATACATCTTAGAGAAATCTTACATTAATTTTGAGACAATTTTGATTTTGAAATTAAGCCTAAATATTTAGTGGGATTTATTTTTTAAAAAAATTTCTGCTTTTCTATTTAATTCATTTAATAAGAAAAAATAGTAACAACTTTAATAGTGTTAATAATTCCCTGAAAATTGCAAATATGGCAGTTTTCCCAAAGTGGAATCCCTTTAATTATAATACTCCCATATTTCAATGGAACTGTGATCTCAATGAAGTGGGCATTTTCTGGTCTCAATCCCTTCATACTATCTTATCCTATATGATTTTATCCATATCCATCTTTTGATAAATTTTATATAGAAAAATGATTAAATGTGAAGGTCATTTTCAGGTTCCCTTGACATTTTGTGGCTATCAGTGAAACTCTCTAGACTGCATAGCCAACCTATGTCCTTGATACTGCCTTCTTGAACATTTCTCTTGTGTAAGTTAAAACTAACATCTAATTTATTTGTTATTGATAATATTTTTATTTTATTTATTTATAATGTTATATTTATAACATTTATCATATAATATGCTGCTACTTTCTAACACAAATGATATGTTTTCCTGTTATCCTTTGGGTTCTAATTTTATGCTTTTGAGACCACAATGCCAATCAGTAAATAAACAACTATTTATTTCATTTCAATGTGCTAGATTGGGGATTAAAAAAAAATAAAAAAAAAATAAACAGCTCCTTCCCTCAAACTTACATTCTACTGGGGAATACGATATGTATATCTCTAAGTGGATACAAAATAAATGTAAGGTTATTTCTTTGGGACAGGTGAGGCTCTATCACATGAAAGAATAGCAAAAGCCTCAAGTAGAAGGTTATACTTGAGCTAAACTTTGATAGAAATGAGTAATAAGGCAAAAGGTAAATTCTGGGCATAGAATACAATTTGTTAAAGCTGCAGAAATGGGGAAATGGAGCATCACATGTATGAGGAATAGCAATATGACTGAATGAACTAGACTGAAGCATGTATAGTAGAAGAATTTACATATAATAAGTCTAGAAAAATATTTTGGAGTAAGGGTCAGAAGGCTTTTAAATCCCAAACAGGAGAGAATGCATTTGATTTTAGAGGTAATAGAGAAATGCTAAAGCTTGTTAATCTGGGGAATGATATAGTCAAACCTATGCTTCAAGAAAATCACTTTAGCTATAGTGTAGTAGTGTAGTATGAATTGGATAGGCAAGAAACTTGTAATAGGAAGACCAGATGGAAACCTATATTAGCAGATGGAGACATATCTAAGAATATGGAGTGGGATTGAGGGTGAGAAGGAATGGTCAACAGAACTGAGTGACTTCAGAGGAGTCAAGAAAAATAAAGAATTGAAAAGAAGCATTAGATTTGATAATCAAAAAATAATTGTTAATTTTGGGGAAAGCAGTTGAATGATGATTTCAGAAGTCAGACTGTAAAGGGTTGAGAAGTGAGTGAGAAGAGAAGTAGAAGCAAAGGAAGGAATTTTTAAATAGGAACTTGTCTCCCCTCTCCCCCCCCCCCAAAAAAAGTCAGAAAGATATTAGATGATAGCTTGAAGGCATGTGATTTTTTTTTTTAAGGTAGTCAAGTGCTGGTGTACTTATAAGCAGTAGAGAGGATACCAGTAGAAAGGAAGAAACTAAAGACTGGATATATCCAGTTATGGCATAATTAGAATTGATATTTTAAATAGGTGTTTTTGTGGTAGTGAGCATCTTGGGAATTATTCAAAATGTTATACAATTTCCCAGATGGTATGGCAATCTACATTCTCCAGCCTATTGCTTTTTCCTGTGTAGACTGATAATATCATTTGAGTGGCCAAGGATTTCTGGGCAATTTATTGTGATGATGATAATGATAATTATAATTAAAAATCAGAATTCACTTCACTCTAAGGAATTGCATTAGCTTCAAGGGGGAGGGTGATATGATATTTTAAAAATAGAAACAAGAATTTGAGAAACAAGTAGGAGGCAAATTCTTTAGGGATTTTAATACCACATCTCTATATTAAGTTATGTCAACAAATGTTTATTCAGTACAAATAATAAAGCTTTCCTGAGAGAGATATGGCATAGCCTCCCTAGGAAATAATTCCAGGGTCTAATCATAACTACATGAAAAATGAAATGGCAATAACATATTTAAATTATAGTCCAAGACAATAATAGGAAAAGTGTCAAAAGGTACCACCTGACTACTTGTCAAAATAATTATACAGAACTGCTATTGTACTCTTTAGAGTAGAGTTTACTTCAGTCAGAAAATGGTAACAGAAGGCTTGAAGGTAACAAATTAGATAATAGTGGACTTTGGTCTTAAGTAGGAATAAGAGGGTATTTTAGGTGGGAAGAATGGCATGTGAAAATGCAAGGAAGTAGGAATGGTAAAACATAAAGTAGTAGTAGTAATGTCTGGGTCATATTATTTAGGGTTTTGAATGACCGCCTAAGGTATTGTATTTTGTCATATTCATAGTTCCATTTAAACTCATTTGTTTAAAAAAAAAAACAGAACTCCTATTATATGACAGATAGTGCTAGCTACTGTGGGACATACAAAAACCTAGTTCTTACCCTCAAGGAGCTTACTATCTAAAGAGAATGAAGCTTTACACAAATATCTACAAAATAAGATGCATTATAAAAGTACAAAATGAGAGCTATGAAGAAAAGACCTGTGGAATTTCTAGGAAGGCAAGATTACTTGTATCTGCGGATGAGATTATGGAATGTTTCATAGGACAGGTGACTTTGGAGCTGGGATTTGAAGGACACTTAAGCAATTATTAACCAGTAAGTGAAAATCAGAGTGATTTTAAGGTAGAGTCAAGAGTTCCATTTAACACACAATGGGCTTTTAAAAACCGGTTTTTTCAGAATTATTTTTTTTTAAGAAATAAAAAATTAAAACCACAAGACAAAAAATAAATTATCCCAACTTTTTGAAAACAAAAATAAATGGAAGAAGGAGATGAAAAAGAATAACAACAACTACTACTACTATTACTACTAGTCTACAACCACCACTATTATTATCAGTACTACTACCACTACCACTATAGCAATATATAGATTGGGCTGAGGTGAAAGGACATTTTAGGTAGAAAAGCACATGGCATGCTCAATATGGTCTGACAAAAATATAATTTGTGTATGAATAACAGATGGTGAGGCTAGAAAAGAGTCTAAATCATATACATAGTTCCTTGAACATAAATAGTTGCTTGAATGCTAGACTTGTTAATGGTGATGATAAAACAACAGTAAAAATGAAAATAGTTGGTACTGATATTTTGCCTTAAGGTTTGCAGAGTAGTTGACAGGTAATATATGAGAACCATTCTGACTGTACCTTGCTATAATACAAGGCATGATATTGTGATTAAAATAAATATAATTCTCATTCTGGATCATTGGTGTTAGAAATGGAAGGGACTAAAGAGTTCATCTTGTTTAGCTTCTGTCTTCCAGAAGTGAGATATTTGTAACGCTGTTCAGCAACTGAGAGATAAAATGACTTTCCTTGAATCATATAGTTAGTAAGTAACAAAAGGGAAGAGGTTTAGATGTTAAGACACTCTTGTAATTGCTTATTTAGCCCTGCTCTTCATGATATTAAGTAGTTGGATAGTTATATTAC
Organism: Sarcophilus harrisii; assembly: GCF_902635505.1. Lineage (NCBI taxonomy): Eukaryota > Metazoa > Chordata > Mammalia > Dasyuromorphia > Dasyuridae > Sarcophilus > Sarcophilus harrisii. Next base: position 205,838,526 of record NC_045428.1, read on the forward strand.
TTTATATATGATTAAATAACCCCTAAATATTTCATTATTTTTTTACCTATTCTAAAATGTCTTATTTTGGAATTAAGAAATTTCATTAATATTCTCTAGAACATATGTATTTTCTTTGTTTAAAATATCAATATGAAAAACCTGAGGGGAAAGCTAGGTGGTACAGTGGATAGAGCACCAGCCCTGAAGTCAGGAGGACTTGAGTTCAAATCTGGTCTCAGACACTTAATACTTCTAGCTGTGTGACCCTGGGCAAGTTATTTAACCCCAATTTCCTCAGGAAAAAAAAAACCCTGAGCAAGATACTCTACAAGATCAAAACTTGGAGTGTTATGAATTTACACACACACACATCACACAAATATATACCTGCATGTATGTATATACATGTATTCATGGATGTCTTTCTCTCACTACCTCGTTTTCAATTTCTGTTGGTTTTGTTCTGCTGTGCTGATCCAATAATTTCTTACATTATAGCTTAATCAGGTTATGGGGGAGAGAAAGGGGAAATGGAGAGACAGAAGAGGTACTAATGTCCTGAGCTTTGTTATTGGGAATATTCAGATACCAGGTACTAGGGGATCTCTAAATTTAAAATGCTTCAAAGACTCATTGAAATCAGCCTAATAAAATGTGTATTCTAGCATTCTGCATGTTAGAATAGACATAACCATGTTCTCCTGTTTCCTTACTTTCCTCTTTCCCAGTATGTTCCATGTATATTCAATAAATAATAAGAAACCAAGGGAGAGAAGAAAAAATACTCATTTAATGAGTCTATAGTTATTAGACTAAAATATAATACAAATATTTTCTATCAAAATAGCTTTTCTGAAGTGAAAAGCTACTACAATGACTATATATTCTGAACAATATAGTGACATAGTGATCTCATTGCAGCTCAGTTAGCAAACTACTACATAGATCTTATCAACAAGAAAACCAGTTGTCATTCACTGCCCTTTTCCTAATCTGTAACCTCAAAGAAGGAAAATAAAAATGCAGGCTGTTTTTTTTTTAATATATACATGTGCACCAAGAAGAAACACTCAGATGCTTAGTCAAGGCTTGCTTCTTGCCATTTTTTCATCTGAATATTTTCAGAATGATGCTACCTACAAAGCTACCTTTTAAAAAAATCTATCTACTCCCCAGATACTTCTTCCTTAGCATGTGAATCTGTAGTCTCTGCTTTCCAAATTTTGTGTTAGAACAGATCATCATGACTTTGTGTAAACACATACAACAGAGGAAAGATCAAAAATAAAATATCCTTGGTTCATGGAAATTCCTCCCTCTGATATGGCCATTCTTGCAAGAGGGATCATCTTTTTTTTTTTTTTTACTATAACTTTTTTTAGTAGATCTTAGGGGAAAGGGAAAAGGGAAAAGGTTTGATACCACCTTTAATAGCATCCTCTCAAACTGCTGGAATTCAACAACATTCATTTAGATATATGTAATCATATATATGTATCATAATATTCACTCTTCCAGAGCAAAGTCAGTTATACTTCCCTCTCAGAATTCTCAGGGTACTCCCAAAGGACAGTGGGATATAAAAAGTACAAACATTTTCCCCCGTAACTTTAGAAGTACACTCTGTCCTGTAACAGCTCAGTCTGGGGGGAAAATGAGTTCAGATTTTATGCAATTTCTACATAGTATAAAGTATACTGTCTCTTTAAGAGTCTTTTCAAAAGGAAAAATTAATAATGAAAAGACCAGAAAAAATGTTTTTATGTAATGAAAGAGATTTATATTGGCTGTCGAATGATACCTAACAAGAATAGAAAAAGAACTTTATTTTTATATACACTGTTAATATTTGTATGTGAAGAAACAACTTTCAGATGGGATTTGGACAGTTTGAGAGAGAAAATAATCTGTTGTGTAGACGTGAAAAATTTGACCTCTTTGTCAATAAGGAAGAGTGATGTCTCACTTGTGTGGGATAAAGAAGAATAAAAAAGATCTTGTATTTATATTAAAAAAAAACAGATAAATGTGAGTGTAAAGAAATGCTTTTAAAAGTACAAAAAGATGGACAATGATGTTGAAGGCCTTGGAGAACAGCCAAACTTCAAGATTTGCATAGTATTTTACAAGATTACATTGTTTAAACCTTATAAGGACCCAGTGAGATAGGTGATATTATTATCCCCATTTTACACAGAAGGAAATGGAGTCAGAGAGAGCATAAGTGACTTGCCAGCATCACAAAGTAGTAAATATGAAAAGCTAGATCTGAATTAAGGCCTTTCTTCCTGATAAGTCCAGCATTTTCTCCAACGTGCCATGGATCATAGACCTATTTCAGTATTCAAGTATACTTTAAATATTTTTAAACACATACATTATAGTCTGAAGCTTCATTATAGAGTTTGGATATTGAAATGAAAGACCATAGTCTCAAGTTTTAAAGTCAAATGATGTGATTTGCTCTCTTTCCCTGTCGGGAAAAAGCCCAAATGGCTATTATCAAATATAACCACTTATCAAGTCATCCTGTTGTATAGAGTGATTATGAGGATGGAACTCTTTTGTCTATCTTCCAACTTCAGTGCACCTTTGAGACATTGATTAATGTATTTTTAGACTGGGACCTAGTCTTTCAAGTGCATTCCATCTGGCTCCTTGATTTCCCCTCCCTCAAATCCCCATTTTTACTTCCCTGGCTTCTCTGAGAAATCTCCAAGGTTGTAGTTCCCCTATAAAAAGACCTACTTCTGAGAAGATCTTTGCTAAGTTCTTTTCAGGATTAAGCCCACTCTTTCTGTCCCTCATAGTGCCTTCCCTTTCTCCTTACTTATTTGACCATTTATTTTTGCCTGTAACCTCTTACCCTAAATAAACCTGTCTTTGGCAAAAAGAATGGCCATTGTGAATTTGTCATGTGTTTATTTCATACTAGGTATTTGCTACCCCAGCTTCACCAAAAGGAGACAAATCCCCCTGTTTTTTGAGTAATGTTCGGAAAGTATTATCCCAGAAGCAAATTCTAGGGATCCTCATGTTCAGTGTTTCCCTGGCCCCTTCTTTCATGGTCTTTTAAAATTTCTCACTTGCTTGCTCCCCTGGAATTAAAAGTCCCATCTGATCAGTTGCCACCCATAGACTTGATAGGCATTCTCTCAATGTCATTTCCCCAACAAAAGCATATTCCAGACCCTGGAAGATATTATGTAGTGTATTTTGCCAGACTGAACTAGGATTTTAGGAACTTTCCTTGTGCTGGCAAGCTTGCTTTGCTTTTGTTCTTTAGTTGTGCTATCCTGGCCAAATTACTTCACCTTCTTAAACTCTAGTTTCCTCATTTATATAATGAATGAACATATTTCCTTTTTCTTCATCTTTAAAATGGATATAATATTTATCTAACTCACAGAGTTGTATTTTTAAAAAGCACTATAAAAATCTTGAAATGTCTTATAAAAATCAATTATTCCTTGGTTTCTTATAGCTTGGTTGTCCAGAACTTAATTTCAAGATTTGTTTTCCATTTTAAATTTAGATTTTTATGTGACATTTTATAGAGTGACAGTTAAATTGTCATGTTACAGAACTACACATAAGATAAGAAACTTCATTTAAATGCTAAATAGCTATTTTATCAGTTGCAATGGTGTTAAGACAATCTCTATTTCCATAGTGATCTGTTTCCTTCACATAAGTGTGGAGAATAATGGAGAATCTTTTTTCTTAGTATTCAAATTCTACAAAGACACTGATCAGAAAATAGCCCAAGAGAAATCACTATTAAAGTTAGGGCACTAATTATAAACATTCCTTCACCCTTATGTGATTATAAATGTATATAATAGAAAAGGATGAATCAAAATACTCGTGTTCAAATATCTTCAAAGAGCTCTTTTAAAGAGCTCTTCTTGCAGGATTTTGAAGACAGAGTCTTTGAATGTCTTTAGATTTTTGCAAATACCTTCTTCCTATGGGACTTTAAGATTTCCAAAGTACTTTACAAATATTGTCTCATTTGAGTACCATAAAAACTCTAGGAAATAAGCACTGTTGTTATTCTTATTTAAACTGCCCCAAGTCACAGGGTTAGCAATTTTTTGAGGCAGGATTTAAACTTGATTATTTTTGAGTCCAGGCTCAGGACACAAGTCCACTGTGCTAGCTAGTTGTCTCAGGTTATACATTCTTTATCATACTATTCTTATGCAATTTTGGGTAGTTAAGACTACAATCATAAAATCAAAGGATAATACCTTCAGAGGCCATCTAATCTAGCCTCTCATTTTATAAATGAGGATGCCCAGGGAAGGTAGGTTACTTGTTCAAGTTTGCATAGATTAAATTTCATAGATAAGATATGAACCCAGAGCTATGTCTATTTGAGCTACTCTATTTCCATTCAAACCATGGCTATTTCTACAAATTTTTATTTCTAGTATTTAAAGACCTGACCCATTATTTGTGGTTTGGTGCTCTTAAACACAGAGGCTAAAACAATTTGAACTGAAATATTTTAATACTTTGTCTCTGCTTCAAGATCCAATTCTGAAATATTAGAGACCTATAATGGAATGTCATGCATATTACTCTGGTGTGAATAAAGAGATAATTTTAGGAAAATTGCTATTAATCTAATATTATACAACAGGTGCCCTGCACCCCTCCCCAGGTTTCTTATTCCTGTTATTTATGTCAGGTTTTCCTCACTATTTACAAATTGTGCTGTTTCAGAGAAGAAATTTGAAAACTTAAATATTATTCAAATGTCAGGAAATTAACATATTGGTTTTGACAGACTTTAGGGGTAGAGTAGGGAAAGTGGTGTTGGAAAATATATTAATTGCACAAAATGGAGGGTGAGTTTTGTAGAAAAACTGGCTCTGTAATCAAAGGCTCCGTGTTTAAGTCCTATCCTGTAAATAGGATAATATCTGTAAAGGCCTGAAAATCTTAAGGTGTTTATAAATGCTAGCTATTTTTCATTATTATTAATTCTGATTTAGCAAATAACTGGAAATAACGATGAAAAGTAGACTGCTAAAAGAACTATAGAGAGAACTCTAGCATATTGGGTGGGCTCTTAATGGAGCGACCATTTAAGGACATGAACAAGAATTATTGTAGGATAAGAAAACATAGATGGAGTATTAACTCTGATGTTTGAAAGAATAGCTACATTGATGATATCACCAGTATATTGACATACTAAAGGCAAATATAATCTAAGGGGAAATAGATGGATAGGAATGTAGAAAACAAATCATTAGGAAAGCATCCCTATCATTTCTATGAATAATAATGAGCTTTTTCTATCATCTCACTATAAAATAAGTGAAATCTAAACATGAAAATTATTCATTATAATCTCTGTAGTAACATCCTTTGAAATATGTCTTTGATGTATTCATATTGACCAATTTTCTTTTCCACAGTTATAGTCATTACTGTCAAAATTGGTACTTGGGTTTAAAAAATGTATATATGTATGTAATCATTGAAGTATTTTATAGTATACACACTCAAATGGGTATAGAAATCTATCCTACTCTACAGGGAAGTAGGAAGCAAATGAGATGGGGGGAGGAAGATGGGGGGTGATAAAAGGTAGGGCAGATTGGGGAAGGGGATAGTCAGAAGCAAAACTTTTTTTGAGGAGGGAGGGATAGGGTGAGAGGAGAGAAAGAATAGAATAAACAGAAGGGAAATATAGTTAACAAGAGTAATTGTAAAAAAAAATTAAAAGGAGGTTTCTCTGAAAAGGCTTCATTTCTCAAACATAGAGAACTGAGTCAAATTTATAAAAATAAGAGCCATTCCTCAAATTACAAATAATCAAAAGATATGAAGAGTTTTTCAGATGAAAAAATTATAGAGATTTATAGCTATATGAAAAATATTCCAACTCAACATTGATTGGAGAAATGCAAATTAAAACAATTCTGAAGTATCATCATGTACTTATTAGATTGGCTAATAAGACAGCAAATAAAAATTACAAATGTTGGAGGGAATGTGGAAGAAATAAGACATTATTATGTTGTTGGTAGTTGTGACCTGATTCAATTATTCTATAGAGGAATTTGAAAAGATGTTCAAAGGACTACAAAACCATGCATACAATACCACTACTAGGTCCATATCCCAAGAGATAAAAAACCAAAACAGAAAAAGTGTTATATATACAAAAAATTAGTTATAGGTGCTCTTTTCTGGAGGCAAAGAACTGGGAATTGAGAGGATGCTCAATTGGGGAATGGCTATATTAATTGTAGTATGTGATTGTGATGGAATACTATTGTGCTATAGGAAATGATGAGCAGTATGCTCTCAGAAAAACCTTGAAAGACTTCCATGGACTGAAGCAAAGTGAAATGTATTGCATAGAAAGTAACAATAATATTGTAAGATGATCAACTGTGAATGACATAAGTATTCTCAGATCATACAGTGATCCAAGAAAACTCTGAGGGTCTTAGGATGAGAACTGATGGTGTCTAAATGCAGATTTAGCATACTTTTTTCTTTGAAGGATTTTTTTGGGGGGTGTCTATGTTTTCTTTCACAACTTGACCATTATGGAAATGTTTTCCATGACTACACATATATAACCAATATTGAATTGCTTTCATTCTCCCTGGTGGTGAGAAGGGAGAAGGGAGGAAGAGAACTCAAATTTTAAAAACAAATGTTAAATTATCTTTATTATCTCTTTCCAATCTTGTCTACTTTCCTGAGGCATAACTAGCTTTCTTAGAGACCTATTTCTCTCCTTGGTTCTGAGAGCTTGAGCTCCTGCTGACAGTCCTTTGTGCTCTCTGCCTCTGTCAGCTTCTTGAGGTCCTCCTGAATGTGTCTTGGTTTCTGTGGGGGAGGCAGGAGGACGGCTACCGTGGCCTCTGTCTTCCAGTTCTGATTCTGGCTGAGTTTGTCCGAGCTTATATGCTCTCTTATCATAGGTGTGAATCTTGTGGAACTATAGTAAGTACTAAGTACATGTACTGAACTAGAAAACTGTTAAGCATCATGCTAAACAACCACTGTCTCTATCAATTCCACTGACTTAGCACTTTGTAAGAATCCTTTGTTTCAAGTTCAGAGTTCTGGTCCATAACAAAATACAATACTAAATAAATAAAAATGAAGAAAAAAGAATAATTAAAAAAATCATTGAAGTAGTTTGTCAAATCTGTTTCCAGTGATCTGATTCAAAAATCAGAAATAATTTGTTTAAACAGGAAAATTCTTATTTCTTCCACAAAGGAAATAGGGTTCTATATATTGTAAAAATCAGTAAATAAATAGGATTTTTTACTTTTCATAATTTTTAAGGTATGCTTTAAATTGGTTCTAATGTTTAAAAAAATCATGGCTTTATCTGGTTAAAAAAATCAAGAAAAATTTTCTGAATAAAGAACAAGTGTTCAAGAAAATCAGCAAAAGCATTACAGTATGGTAGTGTAGACATATATACACACATAAAACATGGAGAACAATGTTCTAGAGCCATCTCTGCAACTTACTCTGTGACTTTGGATCAGTTGCTTCATCATCCTGTTTGTCTTTTTCTTCATCTGTAAAATGAAGGGATTGGACTAAATCATTTTTGAGATTTTTATTTGTTCCAAAATGCTAAAATGTATAGAGTTAAAATGAGGAATGCAAATATCACAGACCATACTGTTTACATGTTCTCTCCCCCAGTTAGAATGTCAACTGCTTAAGGACAGGGACTTTCTATACCCATCACTTTGTACAGTACCTGGTACACTCTAAGTATTTATTAAATAATATTTATTGGTTGAGTATATCCCACTTTATTTAAAGAAATCGTTCTTAATTATTCTTACTAACTAGTTATTTCTTCTACCTGTTGAAACAGTAGAAATACCCTTTAAATTTGGCACTATGGGTGAAGTTCATATGTTCTACTTTAGCTATAGTACTGATGATACATTCTCGAATTACTGAATTATAAAGTCAGTGGGAAAAAAACAAAATGATCTTTAAAAAGACACAAAACCGTACCAGGTTACTCCTTCTGTTCCATTTTTTTTTTTTTTTTAGAAAAGAGTTTTACTTGTGTGTTGTGTTATTTTTTACTGGAAGACCTTTCACTTCCACTCCACTTCAAAGATAAATGGATTGACCTACTATAGATAATCCTGAGAAGGATCTTTTTACCCTTAGTAAGCAATATTTAAATCAATAATCAAGAGGCTTATTTGCAACTCAAGAATCATCACTAGGAAGTCTTTGGTAACTTTAAATGCAAAATCATACTAGGGAATCTAACTTGTGGAAATAGAGACAAGCCTTTGCTAAGGTTATACATTTGGTCTTGATGCTTTTGGGGAAGGACTAGAAAACAAATTATTAGAGTTTTTTTTTTTAAAGATTTTGTAAGAAAATAGGAAAATTAGAAAGTCATTATAATTTCTATACTTTCTAAAGAAAGTAATAGCTAATCAAGAGATTTTGCAACAAACTAAATTCTTTGAGTAACTAGAGACAGCCATTTTCCAATTGTATGTCACTATTTATAAATTAGTTTAAGCAAGAGCATGGCTGCCGATTGGCATCATGACTACAGAAAAATAAAAATGAGAAGCTCAAGACAGAAAGACATTACCATTTTGATACGCTTTAGGAAGCACACAAATTTGGGCAAAATTCCCATGAAGGTAGATACGTACCAAAAATTAGAAGGATGAGTTTTACATACTCATCTTTAAATTGGAAAAAATAAGCATACTAGATAAATTTATAGATATGTTTGCTATGAAACTTCTCATAAGAGTTGCCTCAAAGATTAAAAATTCTAAAAATAGAAAAAAAAACCAGTTCGTTAGTAGAACTAAATAGCTTAAAGCATTATTATTTGACATTTTGTTGGCTGATAAGTAACCACATTGAGGGATAAAATGCTCACCCAGGACATTTATTTGTCATAGAATCTTTGACAAGTGAAATTTCCCATTAGACTATAAATAAAAACAGCTGTGAAAACTTCAACTTGTTATATAAAGTGAACATAGGCTGAGTTTGGAAATGGAAAAACAATAATTTAAGAAATTTCACCTCAAGATGTTAAGAAACATTAGAGACAACCTAATGAATTTTATACTGATCATTACTTTTTTCTGAAATGTGAACCAGGACTTTGGGCTTTCATCCTCAAAACTGTTTTTGTTGTGAATAATCTCCTACTGTTCAAATAAAAGATTAGAAAGAGTAAAGCGAATTTATTCATCCATAATGAGCTGTTATATTTTAGAGAGATTTGAGGCATTTTGAAGTATGATCACAAGTTGAGTTTAATGAGAAGTACCTCATATCTACTGCAAAGTCAAGATTTTTTTTTAAAGTAGGCCACATTTACAATAATATAAATATGTACTCTTTATTCACCTAGCATTATCCCCTTCTGTCTAGTTATCATAAATACTTTATACATATATATATATATATATGTATATACACATACATATATCAACTTCTACAATTCAAATAGAAACAGAAAGACAAAAGAATTTGGCAAAGCCTGGGAAGAAATAGATGTAGGAGAGGACAATGTAGAAAGAAAGCAAACCAATAGTGAGTTTCCAAATAAGGATAAGTAAAAGCTAGATCACAACATTCAGATCTGGAAAAAAGACTTCAGAGGTCATATAATCCAATTTCTTAATTTTATAGATGAGGAAACTGAGTGTCAAATAGAAAAAAATGGCTTGTCCTAGTCCACATAGATCATGAATGGCAGGGCCAGGTTTTGAAACTAGGTCCTCTGAGGTCAGATCCAGATATTTTTGATTTTTTTCTGATTTAAATTCATTCTTAGAATAAGAAAATATTATTTCTGGAAAGAATCTTTTTTTTTTAAATTTAATAGCCTTTTATTTACAGGTTATATGCATGGATAAGTTTACAGCGGTAACAATTGCCAAACCTCTTGTTCCAATTTTTCACCTCTTACCCCCCACCCCCTCCCCTAGATGGCAGGATGACAGTAGATGTTAAATACATTAAAATATAAATTAGATACACAATAAGTATACATGACCAAAACATTATTTTGCTGTATAAAAAGAATCAGACTCTGAAATATTGTACAATTAGCTTGTGAAGGAAATCAAAAATGCAGGTGGGCATAAATATAGGGATTGGGAATTCAATGTAATAGTTTTTAGTCATCTCCCAGAGTTCTTTCTCTGGGCATAGTTGGTTCAGTTCATTACTGCTCCATTGGAAATGATTTGGTTGATCTCGTTGCTGAGGATGGCCAGGTCCATCAGAACTGGTCATCATATAGTATTGTTGTTGAAGTATATAATGATCTCCTAGTCCTGCTCCTTTCACTCAGCATCAGTTCGTGTAAGTCTCTCCAGGCCTTTCTGAAATCATCCTGTTGGTCATTTCTTACAGAACAGTAATATTCCATAATATTCATATACCACAATTTATTCAGCCATTCTCCAACTGATGGACATCCATTCAGTTTCCAGTTTCTAGCCACTACAAAAAGGGCTGCCACAAACATTCGTGCACATACCAAAGCGGTAATAAGAGGGAATTTTATATCCTTAGAGGCTTACTTAAATAAAACAGAGAAAGAAAAGATTAATGAATTGGGCTTGCAACTAAAAAAAACTAAAAAAAGACCAAATTAAAAACCCCCAATCAAATACTAAATTTTAAATTCTAAAATTAAAAGGAGAAATTAAAAATATTGAAAGTAAAAAAACTATTGAACTAATTAATAAAACTAAGAGTTGGTTCTATGAAAAAGCCAATAAAATAGCTAAGCCTTTGGTAAATCTGATTAGAAAAAGGAGGGAGGAAAATGAAATTAGTAGGCTTAAAAATGAAAAGGGAGAACTTTCCACCAATGAAGAGGAAATTAGAGAAATAATAAGGAGTTATTTTGCTCAACTTTATGCCAATAAATTTGATAACCTAAGTGAAATGGATGACTACCTCCAAAAATATAGACTTCCCAGACTAACAGAGGAGGAAGTAAATTGCTTGAATAGTCCCATTTCAGAAAAAGAAATAGAACAGGCAATTAAACAACTCCCTAAGAAAAAATCCCCAGGACCAGATGGATTTACATGTGAATTTTACCAAACATTTAAAGAACAATTGGCCCCAATGCTATATAAATTATTTGATAAAATAGGGAATGAAGGAGTCCTACCAAATTCCTTCTATGACACAGACATGGTACTGATACCTAAATCAGGTAGGTTGAAAACAGAGAAAGAAAATTATAGACCAATCTCCCTAATGAATATTGATGCTAAAATCTTAAATAAGATATTAGCAAAAAGACTACAGAAAATCTGGAAAGAATCTTAAAGATCATCTAATACATCTTCCTGAAGGCCAGAATTGTGAAATTACTTGTTTATATATTTAGTGAGCAAATCAGGCCTATTCTGTTAGAATATACTTCCTCTATTAGTTCAAGGATAATTTTATCTTTGCAGTTCTGTATTCAAGTATAACTGAATTTATGAAAAAGTGGGAAGCATTTTCCTATATTGTAAAAACAACAACAACAACAACAACAACAACAACTCCTGGTGACTTGCAAGATGATTATCTCATCAATTGAAGCTATGTTCTGGGCCCAGTGACATATCAGTGGTGACTCTAAGCAGTTTGTAGTTACTAGATGAGAATTGAGAGTGGGGAGGGAATTGGTAATGTTGAAAAGATAGAAGGAAAACTAAAAATAGGGATGAGGATAAAGACATTCAAGAAAAATTATATTCTTCTCAACTTTTCCTAATTATGATAGTTCTAAAACTGCTCCTTTCAGGCAATTCTCCTGCCTGAGTTACTGGTAGGGTTGGGTGTATTTTCAATATACTTTAATCATTATTTTACTAGCACTCAAGCTATAGACTCTGCCTACATAAACTTCGTGTATTATTTGCCAACTTCTGAATGCTTCATTGAATCATTTCATTCAAATCATTTCATTGCCTTCTCCAAGTCAATTAATTTTAGATTTATAATGTATAGATTTATAGATAATAAAATCCAATATAATTGTCATTTTTATGGATATATATGTGCATATATACATACATATATACATATATAGATATAACTACAATCTAGTTATAGTTTTACTATACACACATAGGCATCTAATATGTGTAGTTAAATCCAAGAGCCAAATTATGAAAAATTATGTAAAAGAAGACAAAACTAGGGAGAGGTCTATCTATAAGGTTCTGGGCCTACCAAAAAGGTAGATTAAAAAAAAATTCTAAAATCTGTTTAATGAAGATAATTTGATTGTACAAACAACAGGAATCAATAATATCCATATCCTTAGTTGAACCACTATTTGATTAGTTGTTGTCCTTGCTCAAAGAGGAAATGGCTGGGGAAGGGTGTGGGGGAGTGGGGAGGAAAATGAAGAGAACTGTAAACACTCAATCTGATCCCTCAGTGCCCAGGGAGTTAATGTGATGTCTCTCCCCAACATGTGCCTGAAGAGTCACTGTTAATGTCTTTTCCCTTTCATGAATCTGGTGATAAAGGAAAGAGGAGGCACAACATACTATGCACAGAGGATATTCCCCAGGTTACTTCTACCTAATCCTGGGGAGAAGATGAGGGTCCTCCTCTATCATTATTGTTCTGTTGAGAAATCACAGAGGAATGTTAGATGTTGAGCCATCTGTCAATGGATAAGAGGGTAGAATCCAAAAAATCCCTGTTGAAAAAACTTTCTCTTCTCCTCCCCCATCATTCAAAGGGAAGAAAATGAGAAGAACCCAGAGATATGAAGTCTAAGGCATAGGAGAGGGAGAAACAAGCAAAGCTACATTTTTCTGATTTCAACAAATTCCTATTTATGACAAGAAGAGACACAATTGTGATGTCTGTATAGTGATTGTATCAGGATGTTCCAAAAGAGAAGATATTTTATTGAATAGATATGCTTCTAATCTCAGCAGCTCATATTCTGGGGTCGACTAAACAGAGACATAAAAATACTATCTACTTTTCTAGTGATTATAAATGGCCATTCATTGATCAAAGTAATTTTTGAGTATAAAAGTCACTGTGCTAGGCTTCATGGGGAGTACAAAAATGAATAAGACAGAGTTCCTGCTGACAAAAGTCTGTCAAAATCATCAAAATGACATTTAGTGTCTGTTGAGCTTTTTTTTAAAAAAAAGTGATGAATTGCCCTCTTTGGCACTCCTTTCATGTGTTAGGAACTAATGGGGTCAGCAGCTGCCAGTTATATAAATAAACCATTTAGTTGAGAAAAGAAACCGTCAATCACCTGACATTACCAATCATAGGTTTTTAGAAAAGATTAAAAGGAGGGTAATTATTAACCTGGTTTAGCCTAGAGAAGTTATCCCTACTGTGTCAAATCCTGGGTATTATGCACCACAATTTAATAGAATAATCTGACCTATTGAATACCATTTATATGTAAATATGTTTACATGCACAGATTTTGATTGAGGAATTCTGATTAGTCTGTCTAAAGTAGCCCAACTTTGTTTTCTATCACCTTTACTCAAGCAATAATACAGGTCTTACTGTGAGACTAAACAATTTAGTTGAAATGGAAAATCATGAAATTAAGGAAGAGAAGGCAATTAAAGAAGCAGCAAACAAGAAAGAGGGGGGGAAATGGAAAAATAAAGTCCTTGAAATCTCAGGATTCTAGAACCTCAGAACTGAAAGTGACCCAAGAGTTTATCTAGTCCAGCTTATCACTGAATAGGAATCCTTATGACATAAAACAAGTAATTATTCAGACCTCATTTGAAGACTTCAAGTTAAAAATAGCCTAACTTGTTTCTATATGGTATTAAGTATTAGTTCAAGCCTAAAACTTTCTCTTGACAATTTCACTGGTTCCAATATTTCTCTTTAGGACCCAGAACAAGAGCTACAAGATAGCTCTTATAATCCCTCCCAAGTTCCTTTTTTCATGCTAAATATCTACCATTTCTTTAGAAAATTTTTATATAGGATGAACTAGAAAAACTTCAACAAGTTGATTGCCCTGTTTTTTATTCATCTAACTTAACAAATTTAACTTAATTTACTTTTTTATTACATTTTAAGTCTCAAATTGTCCCTCTCTTCCTTCCCACTCTGTATGAAACAAGGCCACTATTTAACACTTTCACATGCACATGGACATATATATTATACTCTCACATTTTATATATTATATATATATATTATGTGTGTGTGTGTGTGTGTGTGTGTGTGTGTACCATATTACACATATTTCTATATATCATTTCTTTCTTCAGAGATGAATAGTATCTTCCTTTTGGAAGACAAATTCAAATCTGGTCTCAGACACTTACTAACTGTATGATCCTGGGTCATTTACTTAACCTGATTTGCCTCAGTTCCTCATGTGTAAAATGAACTGGAGAAGAAAAAGGCAAACTACTCCAGTATTTTTGTCAAGAAAATTCCAAATGAGATCACAAATATAGAGCATGACTGAAAAATAACACAACAAAACTTTCCAGATGTTGTGTTTTCAGTAGGGAATCATCATTTCAGGCTCAGGAAGATTAGATAATTTTACTATGGTCACATAGACAGGTGTCAGAGATAAGATCTGTATCTAGATTTACTTAACTCCAAGTCCAGTAGGGTCTAATATTCAGTGTTAGCTCTTCTAAGTTGACATACTACTTTGGGAATATTAAAAAATGTAAGAAATTACCCAATTATACTGTCATCTAACTTGAGTGCCAATTGTTTTGCTAAAATATAGGTATACTCTCTGTGAGTAGTATTATATTGTATTGTAGCAATCACATGTATATTCATGTGATTAATCTGTCACGAAAGGAATGATGTTAATTTTGCATAAATTGCTTCTAAAAACAAAACAAAAATATTTTACTGATATCTTTTGAGCCTGTGTCACAGTCATTTGTAGATATTTTGTCATCCATCAATAAATGTATCAATCATCCTTTTTACCCTAATTAGTAAATTTAAAACAGTTAAAGTCAGCTGGAAAACAAACATTTATCAGGTACCTTCCATGGTCGAGGTACCACAGTACCTCAGTAATGATGTAAATCATTATTCTGGGGTTATTGACAACACCTACAAGAAGTATGATGAGTACCAGAAATACTTCAAAAACCCGGGGCAGAGTTTTGATGTAGAAGTAATGAAGGACTTCAATTATTTGATTATGTACTTAACTTCTCTTTGCTAAAAACGGAGCAGCTAAAATTTTTTTATTAAGAATTTCAATCTTGGAGCAGCTAGTTGATGTAGTGGATAGAACATAGGCCCTGAAGTCAGGAGGACCTAAATTCAAACTGGCCTCAGACACTTAACACTTCCTGGCTGAGTGACCCTCAGCAAATCACTTAACCCCAATTGCTTCAGCAATTCTTCATGTCTTCATGCTAAGCGAAATGAGCAGAACCGGTAGATCATTGTACATAGCAACAAGATTATATGATGATCAATTCTGATTGACGTGGCTCTTTTCAACAATGAGGCAATGCAGGCCTGTTCCAATGATCTTGAAATAAGGTGAGCCATCTACACCCAGAGAAAGGACTGTGGGAACTGTGGATCACAATATAATATTTTCCCTCTTTTTGTCATGGTTTGCTTGAATTTTATTTTCTTTCTCATTATCTTTAATTTTTGATCTAATTTTTTCTTGTGCAGCAAGGTGATTGTAAAAATATGTATGCCTATATTGGATTTAACATATATTTTTATCATGTTTAACATATTTTGGATTACATACCATTTAGAGGAGGGGGTAGGGAAAAGAAAAAGAAAAAATGGAACACAAGATTTTTCAAGGGTCAGTGTTGAAAAATTATCCTTACATATGTTCTGAAAATAAAAAACTTCAATAAAAAATTTTTTTAAAAATAATTTCAATCTTTAAAAGTGAAAAACTTTTGAACTATTTTGAATTGAGAAATTGATTCTGAAAGCTATTTTGAAAGAAAGAACTAAATGCTCATATATAAGAAACCTAAGAAACAAGTGACCTGACATTTTAAATTTCATGATAAGCAGGAGAAATCTGAGAATAGCTTGAAAGATATGAAGGGTGGGGGCGAGGAGAGAGAGAGAGAGAGATGTCGTTCCATAAATTTGGAGAGAAAAAGGTAGGGTCTCATGGACTAAAATGATACAAGAATCGTAGAACAATGAGGTCAGAATGGTAAGGATCATGAACAGCAAAACAATGATAGAAGATATGAAAAGTTTTTCTCACGTCTTCCCAGTAACCTGAAATGGGGTTGACATTTTCCATCTTCTCTCTGGAAGTCTGAAAATAATTTGAATAGTGAGTAGAAGACTGAAAACCAAATGAAATCTCTTGATTTCATTAATTCCATCCTACCAATGAGTTATTTATCAATGGGATGTGAAACTAGAGTTTTAGAATAAAAGAACTTTTTTTGAATCAGAATTACTCAACTCCTATTTTGCTTCTGGTTTCTCTACCAAGGTGAACAATCTTTGATTAGGAAAGATAAAAATGGAGAATAGGAATTAAATTCCAATATGGCTTCCTTCATTGTTTCCAAGGTACCAGGTATAGATTAATTTTATTTAACAGTACTGAAAATATCTTTCAATACTGAATGTACTGAATTGCTGAGTCAATCAATCATAAAGTCCAAGGTGTGGATTCAAAACCTTTCAAAGCTCAGCCATATAAATACAGAATAAGAAGGCATAATTAGACAATAATTCAGGTGAATTTTGAGTGACTGAGAAGTTTTGTTGTTATTTGTCCTTTATTCTTGGAGAGGACCATGAATCTGGAAGGTGATGCTGTGACATGCAAGTGAATTGGATTTGAATGAGGGAGGACTGTGCAAAGTCAACTGTTGTACTTTTCCCCTCCAGAGCCCTCTGGGTCCAATAGCCAGATATCGAACAGAATGTAGATGGCCCTGGATACAATGGGAGACCTTGGCCTTTTTAAGCTAAGGTCTTCAACAGACCTCAGTTTGACTTAGCCTGCATTCATTCAGTGATCAAGGCTAGTGGTAATTCAGGCAAGAATATTCTTTTTTACCTAGTCCCCCTCCAAAACAAATCCATATAAATCTAGGAGGGGCAGACTCTCAGGGTTTCTGACCAAAGTAGAAATTATTGCTATTTACTTTCAACCTGAGTCAATTAGAATGCACACAATGACCAAATGGAGTCTGGTCTAGGACCTACTGATAGCTAATGAGAATTAGATTGGCTTTGGTTTAAAGCCTGGTCCTTAAGAAAGAAATGTAGCCAATAAACCCAAGGTATCTTGGGAGGATTCAGAGATACAAAAGAAAGGAGAAAAAAGCATCTGTAGGTAAAGATATGATATATCATCTGTGTACAGAGAGAGGAAAGGGAAAGAGGGAAGTAGCAAAGGAAGGAAGGAAAAAAAGAAGGGAAGAAGGAAGAAAAAATAAGAAGAAAGAGAAAAGAAGGAAAGAAAATTAAAAAGGAAAGAAGGAGGGAGGAAGAAAAGAAAGAAATGAAGAAAGGAAAAAGTCAATAGGCTATACTTGAGATGAAAAGAATATATTCTTTATCCTTTAAAGTAAAGGAAAACATATTAAAAAATGTCAATTGATTTAAGGCTGCTTGCATTCAGCTTTAAAATGTATGCCTAGCCTCTTTCATATATTCCATACTACAACTAGGTTTTAATTAGTGAGAATAGTGAATTCTCTGAAGTGGCTACATTATTTGAATTTGCACTATTTGAAGTTATAATTATATATAAAATATGATAATTTGTTCCAGCCCAATGGAATATGCAATGAAAATTCCAATAGTGTGACCACTTCATAGGACTCATTTCTTATGTCAATTGGGATATATAACTGTATGCTTAGTTATGAAGTAGAGATTTATAATACTTTGTTTTATTCCTCTGCTGAGATAAAAGAAATCAATATATTTCTTCCTTTAATTGTTCTGACCTGAGTTACATGTTGGGACTGTAATCGACAAGTTAGTTCATTTGAAGATCTCATGACTTAAAATTCTCTGCTACAATTAATATCCCTACGAAAATCAGAATTTATCTAAGGATTGGTAGGTATTATGGGCCTCGTGGTAGTTTCTTTCTTGATTTCTTACTTGGAATAAAATTTCTTTGGAATGTGGGATACATTGTCTAGAATTTATCCTTATTATTTGTTTCTATATTAATTTTGATCATGGGGACCATATGATACTCACATTTATGGGCTAGCAATGACTGTTTCTTACTCTAGAAAAATCTAAGTTTCCTAGGAATTTATGTGACTTTTAAGGAGTGTAGTTCATAAAGCACATTTTTAGCAGGCCCAGATTTCCACTTTCTCAAAAAAATCACATACTGTCATATCTACATAGATTTCTTAGTCTCCCCTTAAATATCTCAGCTAATTTTTCATTAGTTCAGAATTTCTTTTGTTCTCTTTTGCTGGTGTTTTAAAGAAGCTGGATTCTTTTTAAAGGTGATCTTGATGTTAACATTAGTATGGGGCAGGGTTGCATTTTATATTACATTCTTTTTGTCCTTCTTTAGGTATGACAGGCTGTCAGTGCCAGTCAGATGACTAATACAGGCTATGATTCAGATCTATCCAAAGGGACTTCATTCTTACCTGATTCTGACATTTATAGATTTATATAAGGTCATATTTCCCCTCTAGTCAGAAGTCACTATCACATTGCTTTACCTATTAAACAAAATCAATCCCCCAAAGAATGTGTGACCTAGTATAATTTTTCTATTGCCTATAAATTGCTATTCACTTCATGAGGAAGCAGAATAGAAAGAATTTATAGTGTCTGCTCAAAAAAGAAAAAAAATTAAAGTTCAGTAATTCTTTCCCAGACTTTAATAGAAATTCTGGGACTTAATGGGAGCATCATAAAGAATAAGACTGACCAATAATGCATGTAAGCCTTACAGGACTATCAACGAGGAGAAATAATAACCTTGTCCTTAGAGTTTTCCATTTGCTTCTGTGATTTTCTCCTACTAACAACAACTCTACAAAACAAAAGGGTGTCCAGTCAAGTACCTCAATCCAAAACCTTAGAGTTCTTGACAATTATTGGTTGATAACTAGCTATTGTATAAACCATTAGAGATGAAAATTAGGAGACTTATGCCAACCTCAAACTACAGAGAGACCTTGGGCAGGGAGAAGAAAGACATTAGATCAGCAAATTCAGTTCACTAGACAGACAGGGGCCTAAGGGAAGTAGCTATTTAGACTATTAAGAATACCTTTGCCCTTTAATCTAAAGATCTTGGAACTTCAATGGAGATATTTTTTTCTATAGGAAATAAGAGACCTTATATCTGAATCAGTGAGAGGAGCCAGACCTGTTGCCCCTTAAGAGAAAAAAAAAATAAATATTTTCCTTTGGTTTTGTTTTTTTTCCTAGAAAGCATGACTGCTAATCCTATAGCTAAAATAAAGACTTTTGCTTTATTAATAGAAATGTTAAAAAAAAAAAAAAAAAGAGGGCTTCAAACTGAAGACCATGGCAAATTCCCTTTTCTTGAGAGGTAGTATTGTATATAGCCAAAGACTTTCAGCTGAAGCCAGAGTTTGGAAAAAAAGAAAAAAACTACATAGACACTCTCTATGGGACCGTGCCTGATAGAGATCAGAGGAGACAACCTATGTTTATGGAAGCAGTCTGGTAGAGACAATCAATGGGCAAGCAATGTGTCAAAAATGTCACCATAAGCCATCAATAGCCCTGCAGAATCATAAATATAAACTGGTTCTCCATGTACTGTGCATGTTCTGACCAAACATGTTTCTTACATATAAACCTTGGTCACATATAGTCCCTATGTGTATCTCTCCATATCTGTTTTTGTGGATGAATACACTCTTTTCACAGTTGGTGCAGGTATTCCACCTTGATTATTGTATGGGGTGCAATCACCTTCACTCTAAGGAAGTCCCTTGAGGTCATAGAGGTCCTTGACCCTGGATCTCCAGTTTAAAATATTATACTTTTACCAACTGAACAATTGAATTCAGATAAGCACGGGGATGCTTTACATGAATTGGTAAATATCAAACTAAGCAGAACCAGTAAAACATTATAGTCACTGTATATTGTTTTCTAGGTTCTGTTTACTTCACTCTGCACTAAATCATATAATCTATCCATATTTTTCAGAATTCATCATGTCCATAGTTTCTTTTGATATAATAATATACCATTATATTCATGTTTCATAATTTATTTATACATTTTCCAAATCAATTGTCATCTCTAGTTCTTTGTTTCTACAAAAAGTGCTATCATGTCTCAAGTGAGTAATCTGAACTGAAGTAAGAAAGGTAATTTTGATTCTAAGTTGAATTGCTTATGAAATATACTTTTCTTTCCTTTATTTAAAAGTTTTATCTGTAAAGTAAAAATTTCAGTATCATGTGCTATCAACATATCAAATTTTAGGATATACCCATTGATTTCAGTGTTCTCATTTGCTCTGGAGCTTACTAGGTTTTTCACTTTCAATTGAGAAGGGAGTCAATCTGAATAAGTGAAAGTGGATTCTTCAGAATTAACTTCTCAACAGGAACTCCCTGACAAATTCTTCATTCACTCCCCAACAAAAGAAATTCTACATTCACAGTCTATTTTTCTTTTATTTCAAATTGCTTGGCTACTATCACTTTTTTAAAAAAAATCTTAATTTAAACCAGTTCCTTTAGAATATATTTGAATATTATTTTCAATCTTTGACATTCCCGTTTTATTATTTGAGGCACTCCTGCTCCAATTTTTCTTTAGGGCATATTGTGAAATGAAGTTTATAAATTCTTAAGAAACATAGCTGTGTTACAAAACTGAAAATACCTTATTTTCATTTTTATGTCAAACTCAAATTCACTTTTCCTGTCAGAAAGTGAAGTATTCAGTTTGATCCTTCACTCTTTTGCCTTTTAAAAACAGGGCCATATTCCAAAATGTTACTGTTTAAGACATACCCTTGACCACTATTCAATGGTTATGAAAAAGGCTGGAGGCAAGTGAGACTGAGAGAAAACAATATGTCAATAAAGACTTGACAAACTGGGTTCACTTTGAATCTTCACCCAAGAGGAATTTAATAAGCCAAATGCTAATACATTTGGCAATTGTCTATCTAACCTCTTATAATGGAAAGAGTTTTATATTTTAAATCAGAAGATATGCGGTTGCAGAAATGGAAAGTATATTATCCACCCAGATTCTTTGTCTGTAATCTATTGACCTATGGATCATTTAACCTTTTTTCTTAGGAAGAATGGAACCATTCACTCAAACTCAATCTCTGCCCACTCCCTAGAGGATTTCAATATGCAAATTGATTTTAAATTGCTCAATTCCCACAATTGATAGTTCACCATAACCCTGCCATTTCCATGCCTTTAAATCTGAACTCAATCATAATCTCTTGCTTTTCCATCTCTCTCTCTCCCTGATGCCTCCTAAATCTAGTCTTGTTCTCCTCTCTCTTCTAAATCTGACTGACCAGTTAAATTTTTGACACCCTGTGCAGAAAGACAGAAGGTATAAGA
This sequence comes from Sarcophilus harrisii, assembly GCF_902635505.1. Taxonomy (NCBI): domain Eukaryota; kingdom Metazoa; phylum Chordata; class Mammalia; order Dasyuromorphia; family Dasyuridae; genus Sarcophilus; species Sarcophilus harrisii. Next base: position 205,860,098 of record NC_045428.1, read on the forward strand.
GTTCACAAAGAGGAGCAAAGTGAAATAAATCTAGAGAGAAAGATGGGATTTAGGTTATAAAGGTTTTTAAATATCACACCAAAGAATTTATATAGACAAAGTCTTATAAGCAATTGGGCTCTATTACAGTTTTTGAGGTAAGGGCATAATGACACAGTCAGATTTACACATCAAAGAGATTATTTGAACAATTCCTTCATGAATGTGTTGGAAAAGGCAGAAAGCCCTATTGACAGCCTCCTAAAGGATGATACCATAAACAAATTAGGAGAACAAGAAGTAATTTACCTATCAGATCTTTGGAGAATTGAGGAACTTATGATCAAAGAAGAATTAGAGAACATTATGAAAGACAAAATGGACAACTTTAACTACATTACATTAAAAAAATTTTTGCACAAACAAAACCAATAGAAACAAGATTAAAAGGGAAGTACAAAGCTGGGAAAATATCTTTACAGCCAGTATTTCTGATAAAGGTCTTATTTAGAAAATGTATAAAGAACTGTGTCAAATTTATAAGAATAGAAGTCATTCCTTAATTGATAAATGGTCAAAGGATATAAACAGACAATTTTCAGATGATGAAATTAAATCCATCTATAGTTATATGAAAAAATGTTCTAAATCACTCTTGATTAGAGAAATGCAAATTTAAAAAACTCTGAGATACTACCTTATCCCTCTTACACTGACTTAGATGACAGGAAAAAAATAGTGATAAATGTCGGAGGGAATGTGGGAAAACTGGAACACTAATGCATTGTTAGTGGAGTTGTAAAATGTTAGCCAACCATTCTGGAGAACAATCTTGAACTATACCCAAAGGGCTATAAAGCCATGGAAACCCTTTGACTCAGCAGTGTTATTACTGGGTCTGTATCTTAAGGAAATCATAAAAGAAGGAAAAAGATCCACTTGCACAAAAATATTTGTAGCAGTTCTTTTTGTGGTAGCAAAGAAATGGAAAATGAGTAGCTGCCCATCAACTGGGAAATGTCTGAAGAAGTTGTAGTATTTGAAGGTAATGGAAAATTATGGTTCTATAAAAAATGATAAGGTAATTGTAGAAAGGCCTGGAAAGATTTACATGAATTGATGCTGAATAAAACAAGCAGAACTAGGAATACATTGTACATAATAACAGCAAGAATGTGTGATAATCAACTATGAAAGATTTGTGGGGGGGTTTTTTCCAATCATTCAGCAATCCAAAGCAATCCTAATAGATTTTGGACAGAAAATGTCATCTGCATTCAGAAAAAGTACTAAGGAGACTGAATGTACATCAATACATGCTATGTTCACTTCTTTCTTTTTTTTTTTTAATCTCTCCCATGACTTTTCCCTTTTGTTCTGATTTTTCTCTCCCAACATGATTCATGAAGCCATGTATAGTAAAAATGAATAAATTTAATAGAAAAAATAAAATAAAATAATCCAAAAAAGAAAGTGATGAGAGCTTGAGCCTGAGCAATATTTATATTAATAGAAAGGAGATGATTTATAGAAGTAAGATGATACATGGAAAATTAATAAGTGTGAGTGTTGAGGAAAAAAGGCAAAGATACTTCAAGATTTTGAGCCTGAGTATCTAGAAAGATTATTTTTGCACCAACAAAAATGGGCAATTTTGGAAGAGGGGGAAATTTAGGGGTAAAGATGATAAATGCTATTTTGAATGCATTGAGTTTGAGTTGATAGCAGGAATCCTGGTGGAAATGTCTAGCAGGCAACTGAGATTTTAATACTTCTGGGGCTCAAGAGAACAACAAGGAGACATCTAGATTTTAGAGTCATTTGCAGAGAGATGATAATTGAACCTTTAGAATCATATTTGATTACCAATGGAAAATAGAGAGAGAGAGAGGAAAAGGGGGCTGAGGACATAGCTTTGGGGGCCATTTAGACTTGAGGAGGTGTATAGAAGAAAAATAATAGCACCATGAAGGAGATTAAGAAAAGTCAATCAGAGTGGTAGGAGGATAAGAAGAAGATAATAGTATTATGAAGTCAAGGTGTTCCAGACTATTTCAGAGGAGACAGTGGTCAGGAAAATGAAATGCCTTATAAAGATGAATGAGTACTAAGAAAAGGCTATTGGATTTAACAATTAAAACATTTCTGATAATGTTAGAATGAGCAATTTAATAGGATCATATAAATGGGGAACAAGTGAAAATAGAAAATGATTGCTTTAAAAAAAAGAAATCTGTCATTGAAAAGAAAGAGAGACATAGGTTTATAGCTTGAATGGATATCAGAATCAAAGTAAAAGTTGTTTTATTAGAAGGGATATCTGAACATGTTTGTAGGCATGGAGGAGGATCCAGAAGACAGGATGAGAATTAAGAGAGGTATGTGTGTAGGGGTGATCAATGAACTAAGCTCATGGAGGATATGGGAGGGGAAGATATCAAAAACAAAAGTTCAGGGGTTAATTTTGGCAAAGAAAAAAGCCCATCTTATCTTTTAAGACTGCAGCAGAAAAGCAGATAAGAAATAACTAGGATTTAAGGCATGGAGAGTGGATGATGAAGTATCTCAGTAATGAGGGCTTCAATTTTCTTAGGAAAGTAGAAGGTAAAGTCATATGTAGACAGACTAATGTGGGAGTGAAATGGAATTTTGGTTGAGGAGAAGGCAGTTTGGAATATCTACTATGAGGAAAGTGATAAAAGTGATGAAAAAAGAGGATTCTATATATCAGTGAAAGTCCAATTAAAGGTAAAAAGCAATAATTTGCAGCGAACTTTATATGATTAATTTTTTTTTACTTCATTTAGCATATATAGATGCTTAGAATTAAGACTAGAGAAGGTAAAAGGTCCATTTCATACAGGCACACTAAAAAGACAAGGGGAAAGGTGACCAAAAGCAGATATCTTGTTGAAGTAGCTAAGGGAAAGTTCAAGTTTGTGAACGGAGTAATTTTACTATGGACCACACTAGGGATAATAGAAACTGTTTGTTGTCCTTCATTTTCAAAGAGGAACAATGATATCAGGAAGGTGATGTCTTGACTTGCAAGTGAATTGTATTTAAGTGAGACTGTGCTAAATTATCATCCTTTCTCTTTCTGGAGCCATTTGGATCCAGATAAAAATATTTGACAAGATAATAGATCAGAACAACTTGAGATGGCCCTAGATGCAGTAGGAAACCTTGGCTTTTCTAAGCTAAAGTCTTTCCTAGGTCTTAGTTTGTCTGAGGTAACATGCATTCAGTGATTAAGGCTAGGTAAGAATTTGATTATCTCATGTGAAAAAAAAGTGGCCTCTTTTATCTATTCAGAAAAAATCAATATAGAAGGGGAAGAGGCTCAGGGTTTCTGTGCAGAACATTTTCAGTCATTCTGGGACACCAAAATTCAATTACCAAGGGAACTTTGGGCTAGTACCTATTGTTGGTCAATCAATGAGAGTCAGAATGATTTAGCTTTAAGGCATGGTCAGGTAGCTCCATTTGAATCCCAATGGGCTTTATCAAAGTCTGATTATTCAGTGCTGCATTTCAAGAAATCTTAAATGAAACTTCATAGTTTGGTCCAGTTAAAAAAACAAGATAGTCTAAATAATTAGGGAGGAGAAAAAAAATCTAGCCCATAAATCCCAATATATCTTTCAGTGATCAATATTTATTTTCCTTTGAGCAGAGCATCCTTGAATTTCTCTGTGAACAGAGAGAGAGGAAGGGGAGGAGGTAAATAAAGGAAGGAGCAGAGTGAAGAAAAGAATAGGGGTATGTGTGGTGTGTGTTTCTTTGCTTATCAATCTAGAAGTATTTATACGATAATATTCATGTCTAATCATAGCAAGCCAGGTTGGTTCTAGATAGGGCTGATTTCATTATTTAGTAAAATTGGAGATTTTCTTTTTAAAATCAAGAGAAAAGTTGTTCCTCTAGGGAATCCCACCACTATTATCATAAATATTTTTGATTTGTTGGAGTTTTACCATCAATTGATATAGACTTGGGGAGTATTTCTACTATGAATGCACTAACACCTAAAAGATACAATTTCTCTGGAGTTTTACAATTGCTAATAAATTCTGCTACCAGAAAGATCTCTGCTACAGAAAGTACTAAAATATGTCTCAATTACCTTTTCTTTGTTTATAAAGCTGATGCTAATTTGTCATAGCATTCCATACCTTTTGCTCTTAATAAAAACAAGATATGGTCATTCAATGATAAATATTCCTGTCCTTCTGCACACCTATCCTCATTCTTCTTTATCAAACATGAAATCTTTAAGAATTACATCTAAGGAAGGACTTTAAAACTAATATATTTGAGTTTTAAGGTTTCTGCCAGGAAAACTTCATTAAAAAAAAAATAGATTTCACTTTTGGTATTAGCCTTCCATTAAGGTGTCAATTTTTAATTCTTTCATCTATCATATTCTTCTTTGCAGAACAGAATGTCTGGCTTCTATTTTAATCTATGTTATGCTTAGAGAAGCTAAAGAGAAAAAAAATATGTTGGGGAGTGCTAAAAAGGTCACCTTCTTCAGGTAAGTAAGTGGTTATTTTATTCTTGTTGGATATGCCAAAATACTCAAACTAAATATAAATGTATCAAATGTTTGGAGTAGTGGGATTAGCTTTGTTTATGTACCATTTCAACTATGGAAATATGTTGATAGAGTCATTAATACTTCAACAGTGGCTTATGATGTCTCTATTTTTATAAACCAAGCTTTACTTTAACTAGGGTCCATAAACAGATATATACCTGTATCTCAAAATAGTTAGTTTCTCTAGTATTCCTATGTATTTTACTTTTTGCAATTAAAAACTTTTTTTCTCTGAGAAGAGGACCACAGATTTCACCAGACTATAAAGAAGTTGACGATACAAAAAGGTTAGGAATCTCTGAGCATTCTTTTATTATTTAGAGAAATTGAAGGCTTATTAAAATTAAGAAAAAAAAGTTCATTTAGTCATGATATCATGATCATGAAATGCACTAGAACCTTTGATCATGCTTATTATAAGAAAGTTGGCTTTTATGAGCTTGACCCAGATCTGTAATTTGTCATTGCTCAATTGACAACTACTTTGGAATTATACTCATATTTTGCACTTAAGGACTTACTTGCTATAAGAAATGTTGATAGTTAGGTTTCCATAAACATTGCAGAGAAGGTCATTCTGTTAAGATATCTCCAACCAATCATTCCATAAGTCAAGGAATCTGACAAGAGAGTCCAGGCCTAACGTTGGCTAAAAGTGGCCAGAGTCAAGGACAGAACACATGCTTTTAGCAATTACACATGCTTAATGAACCTCATGCATATTAGTTGAAACACCTTGAAGGTGGGAGTAAATGTCATCTTTGAACATGGGATATATGGCCAGGGAAGGGGAACATGTCTAGGAGCAAAATATCAGGGATGGATGAGGAAAACTGCAAATCAGAAGGAATCAGGCTAACTAGAACTCTGAAGGGAAGAGTAGGACCATGATCAAATTTTGATACAATTTTGGTAGTGCTCTTTGTATGATCTCATTACTATTTGTTCAGGAAGAGTTTCTCAGGGACCATCTAAAGATGTGAAGATCAGATTTTTGTCTCTATTCAAACAGCCCTAAAACTAGTGAAGAGAGGCATCAAATTACCCTTTTACCAAATCATAGATCTGGGTTTTAGCAGATAATATATTATTTCTCTACTAATTATTGCTGTAGGGCCCCTAAAAAGTTTATTTAACAAAGCAGAAATCAGAGATGGGACTTTAATTGCTCAAAAGGGAAAAGCTAGTAAGTCAAATTTGGTGACATTCCTACAAATTGGCCATGATGATCATTTGAAATGTGCTCCTGGAAAGAATTTGTGACCAAAGAATAAGTAGAGATCATTATTGATCACAAAATAGAAAATTTTGATTATATCAAATTAAAAAGCTTTTGTACAAACAAAACTAATGCAGACAAGATTAGAAGGGAAGCAATAAATTGGGAAAACATTTTTACAGTTAAAGGGTCTGATAAAAGCCTCATTTCCAAAATATATAGAGAATTGACTCTAATTTATAAGAAATCAAGCCATTCTCCAATTGATAAATGGTCAAAGGGTATGGACAAACAATTTTCAGATGATGAAATTGAAACTATTTCTACTCATATGAAAGAGTGTTCCAAATCACTATTGATCAGAGACATGCCAATTAAGACAACTTTGAGATACCACTACACACCTGTCAGATTGGCTAAGATGACAGGAAAAAATAATGCTGAATTGTTAGAGGGGATGTGGGAAAACAGGGCTACTGATGCATTGTTGGTGGAGTTATGAACAGATCCAATCATTCTGGAGAGCAGTTTGGAATTATGCTCAAAAAGTTATCAAGCAGTGCATACCCTTTGATCCAGCAGTGTTACTACTGGGCTTATACCTCAAAGAGATATAAAGAAGGGAAAGAGACCTACATGTGCAAAAATGTCTATGGTAGTCCTCTTTGAAGTGGTTAAAAACTGGAAAATGAATGGATGCCCATCAATTGGAGAATGGTTGGGTAAATTGTGGCATATGAATGCTATGGAATATTATTGTTCTGTAAGAAATGACCAGCAGGATGAATACAGAGAGACTTGGAGAGACTTACATGAACTGATGCTGAGTGAAATGCAGAATCAGGAGATCATTATATACTTCAACAACAGTACTGTATGAGGATGTATTCTGATAGAAGTGGATTTCTTCAACAAAGATGGACAAAATCAGCTACACCCAGAGAAGGAACGCTGGGAAATGAATGTAAACTGTTTGCATTTTTGTTTTTCTTCCCTTCTGAATCCAATTTTTCTTGTGCGAAAAGAGAACAGTACAGATCTGCACACATATATTGTATCTAAGATATACTTTAACATTTTAACATGTATGAGACTGCCTGACATATAGGGGAGGGGGTGGGGAGAGGGAAGGGAAAAGTTGGAAGAGAAGTGAATGCAAGGGACAATGTGGTAAAAATTAACCATGCATATGTTCTGTCAATAAAAAGCTATAATTAAAAAAATAAAGAAAGAAATGTGCTCCTGGGGTCTTATTTGGCAATGGAAAATATTCTTTAATAAATTTCATTTTGATACATAACTTTTGGGCATCCCTACGTCTTTCCCTCATACTCTATTCTGTTGCTAATATGTGCACTGATTTGTCAAAGAATTAAATTTTGTATATAACTTATTAATTCAAAGAATAAAATGAATGGTAGAACTTGATAAATTTTCCTTTAATTTTTTAGAAAAATCCTAGACACTGAAAGAACTCATAGCAATTCATATTGAATTTTGTGGGAATATTTCATAATTGCCTGGAGATTTTCCAGTACAAGATCATTTAAGTTTTGTTAGCTAAGTGACATAGAGGATAAAGCACTAAGCCTACAGTCAGAAGGATCTAGTTCAAATTCAACCTCAGACACTAGCTATGTGATCTTGGGCAAGTCACTTATTCATTGTTTCATCATCTATAAAATGGAAATGGTAAACATCAAATGAAATTGTGTGTGTGTGTGTGTGTGTGTGTGTGTGTGTGTATACACTCTTCAGTCATTTTTCACTTGTATCTGATTTTTTTGTGATCCCATTTTGGAGTTTTCTTAGCAAAAATACTGGGATGGGTTGCCATTTCCTTCTCCAGCTCATTTTACAGATGAGGAAACTAAGACAAACAGGGTTGTATGATTTGCTCAGAGTCACACAGCTAGTGAGTGTCTATGAGGTCAGATCTGAAAATTAGTCTTCCTGATTCTAGGATCTGCACTCTCTCCTTTGGGTCACTATTTGCTCCATATATATATGTAAACACACAAATATGTATGTATATGTATATACATATGTATATACATATATATATAAGTATATGTACACAGGTATATGAGATAATATTTGCAAACTTCTTTGCAAACCTAAAAGTGACATATAAACATCAACAATTATTACATAGTAAAAAAGTTTGTAGTATGAAGCAAGTACTATGTATCTGTTTTCTGAAGACCAGTCCAGCTAATGGTGAGAAGGTTTATCAATAGGAAATCGACTACTAGGTCACATACTTAAGAATCTCTAGCATCCTTTTATTTTCTTTTTTGAGAAAGTGAAGGCTTATTAAATCAAGAAAAGAATGGTTCATCTGGTCATGATATCATTATCATGAAATGCATTAGAACCTTTGATCATGCTTATCACAAGAAAGTTGGATTTTAGCTTGACCCAGACCTATAATTTGTCATTGCTTAGTTGACAACTACTGTGAAATTATACTCACATTTTGCACCTCAGCACTTATTCTCTATGAGAAATGTTGAGTTAGGTTTCTATAAACATTGCAGAGAAAGTCATCCTGTTAAGAAATCTCCAACTAATCATTTTGTAAGTCAAGGAACAGTCTAATCACAAAGTTTCTGAAAAGAGGGCCCAGGCCTTAAATTGACTAAAACTGCCTCTCTAAGGAGATAAATATTTTGATCATGGCAACACATGAAGACCATTTACTAAGGGCATAGAGAAACAGGGAGGTTCTTGCTATGTGTTGTTAGAAATACTTCATAGAAAATTCTGAAGCTCTTCAGTAATTTTTTTTAATCAAGACATTTAAGCACCATTTTTACCTTTTAACATTTTAGCCAATGGGTTAATTTTCTCTTTCTTTTTAAAAATTCTATTTGTATGGGTTGAGCTTACTTTATTGACTGCTTCCCTCTATTTACTATGACTTTAGTGCTTGAGGAATGAAGAATCTTCAGTACCAAAGTAATTTAAATATCAAGTCCCTATAGTTTCTGTCCTGTTTTTCATTGCTTCCTTTCTTTTTCTTCCTCTTCCCCTTTATTATTTTTTGTAATGTTCTTATTGGTTTTCTGAAGGTCTTGGGGCAGCCTTCCTTTCAACAGATGAATCACCACAAGAATAGCCAGGTGTTAAAAGTCCAAATCCTTTATTTTCTCCTTCACAATCTAATTTCCTTGCCTGGGCCCCGGGCTAGCTTTCTTAGAGGCCTTCCAGAGTCTTGGTTTCAGTGGAGAAGTGAAGGAGGAGAGCCTGTCACCATGATGGGGTGAGATGAAGTAAATGAATCTGGCTCTGAGTCCCCTCTGAATCTGTCTGGCCCTTCTGAGTCTGTCCCTGGCTCTGACTCTGGCTGAGTTTGTTGCAACTTTATATGCTCTATTTTCAGTCATACTGAACTTAGAGAACTATTAAGCACCATGCTAAACTAGATAACCATTGTCTCATCAATTCCACTGAATTAGCACCTTGTTTTAAGTACAGCGCTCTGGCCCATAACATTTTTCTTTGTTATTGAATTGTCTCCATTATTTTCTTTGTCATTAAGTTGTCATCTCTAGATAAGGATAATAGTTTCCTTTTGTGGAGTAAAATTTTCTAGAAAAGTTGTAGTCATCTATAGTAAAGATTTGGAATTAAATTTAATATAAGTTCTAACTTTTCCTGCCTTTTGGCTATTCAAACAAAAGTTGTAAATAATACATTGAATTACACATTGTTCTGGAATTAAATTTGTAAATATTTATTTTCTTTGTCAATAGTTCTTTTCATTCTGAAAAATGTCCATTTCTTACTAAATCCTATCACCATGCCTATCACCCTACTACCATTATATGTCATTTATCTTTCCTTATTATACTTATACATTCTATTTAATTCTAGTTCTAAGTTATCTTTAGTGTAATTATTAAAGCCATTCTTACCTCTTATCTCTAGGCAAACTATTAAATTTACCCATCACTAAGATAGCATCATCTGCTTTGAATAAAACTTAGATCTTTCCTCCTTCTTCCAATTTTCTCTTATAGTTACAATCTTTCAAAAAAAACCAACATATTACCATTCATTTCTCATTTTCATGAGAAAAAGTGATTAGTATTTGCTTTAAAAGTTTAACATTTTATTTTCCTCACATTTCCTTATTCATATGCTGCAATTCTCTGAGAATGCTGCTCTGGGAATTATTTTTTTACACCCTATCATTCATTCTCATGCTATCTCTTAACCTCATTCTGAACCACAAAATAATCTTGGAACATTTTCTCAACAAAGCTAATCAAGAATTTCCCTTCACTGCCCTCAAAACCCATATTATTTAAACAGTTCTCAATTCTTCAACTTCTTCTTGAGACCTTTTGCACTAATTGGATGAGAGGTGGCAAATCATATTTGACTCCCACAACTCCTCATTTAGTGACCTTTTTCTTCCATAGAAAGTCGATATTCATTTATCTAAATTACTTATTTGGTTAATATTTATTCATTTTTCTCTAATTCTTACATAGATATATGTGTCATTACTATCTTAAATTGAAATTCCTGAAAGGGCAGAGGCCATGTCTCACTCACTTCAAGTACCTTATTTTTGGTAGACAGGCAGTAATATCTATAATAAACTAAGGAAATTTAATCATAACTTTACAAGTGGATTTGTCAATAGTTATTCTCTATTCACACAAGCCAGTTTTCATAGCTATGGGCAGAATATGTATACAGACATGAAAATTCAATTAGCTAAACAAAATGTTAAAAATCAAAGAGATTTATTTAGTTTTTCATTCTTAAACTTCTTTTTGTATCAAGATATTTCACCACCTCTTTTTCTCTCCCACTTTTTAAAAATTCCATTTGCATGGGCTGTGCTTCCCTACCTGCCTTCCCTTTATTGACTATGGTTTCAGTGCTTGAGGAATGAAGAAATAATCTCTTTATTTACTACTGAACAGGAAGAACTAATTCAATAAATCTTTGAAGGGAAATAACATACCTTAGACTTATCCCTTTGAGTTTGGCACTAAAAAAAAAAGTCTGGGTACCAATATGCTGACTGCTCCTACATGACATGCTCCTAATTTATAATGGCTCAGCCAGGTAAGTCTGAGTCTGGATTTTGGTTGTCTCTTCCGGCTGTATGTATTTTAGTCTAATTGTAGATTATCATTTTTTTCCTTGAGATATATGTGTTCAGGGTTGGAGATGGCCTTATGTGTTTGAGAAATCTGGAGATCCTTTAGGTCCTTAGTTGGTGCTGGATGTATTTCAGGAAAAATCACAGACACCTCCTATCCTAGTATGTCTTAACTATTGCAGAAGTCTCTAATATTTCTTTTAAAATTATTTTAGTATTTTGAACAGGGTAGATACATAAACTTCATTTCAAAAAGCTATATTATCACAAGAACTCAAAAGAACTTTTAAGTGTGTTAGTGTTAAATCTGACTATACATATTAAGAGTTACAAACAGACTTCCTATTAATAGGAATAATTTAAGACAATCTGATCACATCATTTGATATTTAAAATGACCATTAGCAGAGGAGCTCCAAGTTCTCTTCTGGATTATCAGAAGATATGACTCTGAAGAGAACTGTTTGGTTAGTACAGAGCCTAGGTAAAATGTAGCAGTACCTAATCTTAATTTGTTCAAGTTCCATTGTTTAAAATTCAGCCTCTCAAAAGAGTATGACAAAGGCTATTATTCCATTTCTTTTGCTTTGTTGAGTTTACTGTCCTTGTACAGAACCTTTTGTATTAAACATTTTATTTTTGTGTTGAGAAAATAAACATCTATCCCATATCTAGTTTAGATTTTTGACTCCATTTCCTGCTCCCTCTCTTCCAGAGGTAAAAACCTAAACTTGAAGTTTTTCCTTGGTCGATCAGAGGGGTGTGTGTGTGTGTGTGTGTGTGTGTGTAGATCTAAAGCAGATGGGCCCTTTAGTGAAAAGGAAGAAGGTAATATACCCCAAACCCCCTGAGTCCAGCTGTGGCTTCCAGTTGTTAGAGACAGATAAACAGATACATGGATTTAGACATGAATAGATAAATATGCATGTATACAGATGCATATCTATATAGTATACAAATGAAGGCAGAAGAGAAAGGTACATAGAGAGAAACATATTTGTCTTGAACCATCTAAAAATCACATAATTATAGAATAAACATAATAGAGCACTGTGGAACTTTCTCATTCATTAAATGATATTTTTTATCAGTCTGACTTTATTCGGCTAGCTTGTCTCAGAGCTCACCTAACACTTGCATCAGAGACCCATTAATGCACATTGCCACATCTTCTTAACAACTATCAAAAATACTCTATTCCACATCTCCCTTAGCCATTAGGATCTTCCTCCAAAGATGAAGATGAAGATAAAATATGTGTACATGAAGAATGATGCGTTATCAAGACACTAAAGATGTAATAATTTTGTGTGACCAAATAAATTGTCATGAAAAAACATTCCTGGCTTTTAGGAAAAGTGGATTCAGAGTGGAGACAGAGGATAAGGGAAATAAATTATTGGTGAACTGATAAATGCCCCTTCTAAATAGTTTATGCTGCCATTAAAACATAAAGTTGCCATTTTTCTTTATCTGTCAGCTACTTATTTCAAGCACATGCTATGGAAGCTTTCTAAATCATATCTTTTGGTCACATGCCATATGTCTGGCTGTTATATACATATGGAATAAATTATAGTTTCAAAAACATCTCAAATAGTACTAGCAATATGATCAAGTGCATCTGTAAATCTTAACATGCAAATGAATAAATGCCAGACTAGTATATTCACCAATGGGGGAAAAAAGTCATAACAATCACTGGAATTCTGTATTTTCACCCAACTTAGGAAATTCCAGTATTCTATATGAATATTTTAAAAGTCATTAAGACTTTTTATTGTATAGGTACTGTTGATTTTATTGACCTGTGGGATTTCTTTTTTTTGCATCTGGAAAGTTATTAGTTATTAATAATTATATTGTTGTAATAACAACAACATTCATTTAGCATTTTGGGGTTTATAAAGTATTTTCTGTATATTATCTCACTGATTCTCACAACATACCTACTATTATTATCCCTATTCTATGGGAAACCCAATAAGGAAAAAATTTAGACTTTTCCCGGGTCACAGGGCTGGTGTAAATGTCAAAGACAAAATTGGAACTTAGACCTTTTTGACTATAAGTTGACTATGACATCTAGCTAGCTATCACTATTTAAGTATGAAATGATGTATTTGTTTTTAACTTGGTTAATTATGTCCAGCTCTTTGTGGACCCCTTTGGGGTTTTCTTGGCAAAGACACTAGAATGTCTTGCCATTTCCTTTTCCCAACTCATTTTACAGATTAAGAACTGAGACAAACAGAGTTATATGACTTGTTTAGAGTCACATGGCTAGTATGTATCTGAGGCCAGATTTGTATTCAGGGATAGCAGTTTATCCACTTCACCACCTAGCAGCCCATATATGTACAAACATATACATATACATATATATATATATATATGTTCATCATTCAACATATAATTCATTTCTGTATATAGAAATATGGCATAATAAATAGAGAGCCAGCTGCAGAGATGGAGGAAGGAAGTAGGAGGGAGGAGGAGGCAGAAGAAGAAGAAGGAGAAGGAGGAGAAGGGGAAGAGGAATAGAAGAAGGAGGAGGAGGAGGAATAAGAGGAGGAGAAGAGAGAAGAATGGGATATTATCTGAAAACTATATAATAAGAGAAAAAAAGATGGACTAGTCACATGACAAGAGCAAGGAATAACCAACTGATGGATGGCCCATGTGCTTCACTGGTATCTTCTTTCCATCAGAAGAATCAAAAAAGGAAAATCCCTAGTACTTAGAGTGAACATCTTGTGGGTAACTTGTGGAAGTGTCTGAATAAGATTTTCACATGATGGAAATGAATAACTGTATCATCAGAGGGAGCATTCACATTGATGGGTCTCAAATCCATTTAAGTAGCTGAGGATATATTTCTGACATTTTGTTTTAGTTAATAGTATTTTACTTTTTACCCAATTACATGTAAAGACAATTTTCATCTTTGTTTTTTTTTGGATGCAGATGGTGTCTTCTATCCAAAGTTTATTGGGATTGCCTTGGATCACTAAATCACTGAGAAGAACCAAGTCTTTCATAACTGATCATTGCACAATCTTGCTATTTACTGTGTACAATTTCCTGTTTCTGCTTGTTTTGCTCAGCATCAGTTCATGTAAATCTTCTTAGGCCTTCCTAAAATCAGCTTGGTCATCATTTTTATAAAACAATAATATTCCGTTACTTTCATATACCATAATTTAATCAGTCATTCCCCAATTGATGAGCATCTACTCATTTTCCAGTTCTTTGCTAATACAAAAAGATGCTACAAACATTGCACATATGGGTCCCTTTCCCTCCTTTATGATTTCCTTGGGATACAGACCTAGTAGAGATACTGTTCGGTCAAAGGATATGCACAGTTTGATAGCCCTTTGGGTATAGTTCCAAATTGCTCTCCAGAATGATTGGACCATTTCACAACTCTAGTAACAATGCATTAGTGTCCCAGGTTTCCTACATCCCCTCCAACATTTATCATTATCTTTTCCTTCAACATTCATCTTTGTAAATTTTTGAACTCCAGGTTTTTCTCCCTCCTTCCCTTCCTGTATACCTTCCCAAAGCAACAAACTATACATGAACAATCAGGTTAAACTTTTTTCCACATTAATCATGTTGTGAAAGAAGAATCAGAACAAAAGGGTTTCCCCTTTTAAGAAAGGACATAATAAGAAAGAAATCAGACAAAAGAAATCAGAAAGAAAACAGACAAAAAAAGTGAAAATAGTATGCTTTGATCCACATTCAAACTCTGTAATTTTTTTTCTGGATGTAGTCAGAAATTTCATCGAATCCCTTGGGATTGTGTTGGGTCTTTGCATCACTGTGGAGAGCCAAGTCTATCATAGCTGATCATTATATAATGTGTGCTATTACTATGGATAATGTTCTCCTGGCTCTGCTAACTTGACTCAGCATCTGCTTGCTCATCATTTCTTATAGGGCAATATACATCTATTATATCTATATACTACAGTTTGTTCCATCATTCTCCAATTGATGGGCATTCTGCCAATTTATAATTCTTTGCCACCATATAAAGAGCTGCTATAAATATCCCTGTACATGTAGGTGCCTTTCCCTTTTTTGTGATCTCTGTGATACAAAAGTATTTCTGATATTTTGATGAACCCTATATGAAAATAACAAAACAACCTCCACTTTGAATCTGTACCCTTTATGTTCAAAAGTTTGCCTAACCTTGGGCATGAATATTTACTCTATTATTATATTAAATAATACTCTCGTAGATAGTTTTTTTCACTGATCAGGAAAATGGTTAGGGCTGGATTGGATTTTAGCTATCTTATTACTTTATAAAGATGGAAACTGTGGCCTGGAAAGGTAAAATGACAATTGTCCATAGTGGTGAAGCAAACTATGGGTGGACCTGAGACTAGAACTCAGGATTCTTTCAACCCCTATCCCTATCAACACCCTGCACCCTAAACACTTATACGAAGCTTAGTGACTGACCAGTAAATTAAAACATTATATTTTAAGTCATTTATAAGGATTTGTAAGAAAGATTGGACTTACATATCTATCAAGTGGAAATTCCTCTCTTGCTATACAAGGATGGCTTGAGCCATCAATACTTATGCTAATATCTTTTATTCATGTAAATAACTCAATGTTGATAAATCACTGAATAACCTGAGGAATTTGTGATGAGATATAGTTTCTGATAGGAGTATGTTTAATTTATAATGATGGAATCTGCATTTTTACTTTACATTTTTTTCACATCTGGATTATGCTTTGCAAGAATGTGTTTTTTTTTTTCGTTGTTGTTGGATCATTGTAATTGAAAATGAATTTTAGTTCTCATAGAATGTACAACTCAAAACTCATGATTGAAAACACATGACAGGATGACATTTGGTTGAGAAAGTTAGTGGGTTTTTTAAAAATAGTTTTTATAAGAAGCAAACTTGTGGCACATAACTAAACTGCTTTATTCTTAGACCCAAGTGTCATCCATAATGTTGATCATGCTTGCAAGCTCTTCAGTTTTTTTAGTTGTTATACCAAAGCTCTTCATGATACAGATTCAAGTGGGAGTTCATATATAACAAATTGTGTCTATTGTCAATTAATGGGAGAGATAACATATTAATCATAGACCAAATGACTTGAGGAAAATATCTTTTTTCTTTTGACACAGTTTTCCTATAATTCATTCATTTAAAATTAATTTTTAGGATAGATCAAGGGTGTGGAATCTTT